>NC_090438.1:667104922-667803722 GCF_031143425.1 Pleurodeles waltl
GTGGCCTTACACATTGCCACATGCTGTATACTGCAGTGGCCAGAAATAACATGTAAATGACACTTAGACCAATGACTGAAAAGGGATGACCAAAAATCCATCCATCCGTCCATCTCTCCATCCATCCCTCCTCCTTCCCCTCCTTCCTTTCCTCCCCCCCTCACTCCCCCATCCTCCCTCCTCCCTCCCCTTTGGAAAACATGAGGCTAGCGAAACAGCTAAAGCAGTCTCTAGGTCAAGCTTAAAAAAAAAAAGAGGTGGGCAAACAAGACCAGGTTTCTCCATTGGTTTTAACCTTCCATGCCACACAGGTGAAGCAAAACCAGTAACCTTCCAAATTAAAAAAAAATATGATTCCCTTGTAGTTAAGAGACAACGGATCCAGAGTGGCTAATTTACATTCTGCAAAACCAAAAACCAAGAGTGAGTCCTTCTGTCCTGTAAAGAAACCAAAACTGGATGACAACCCTGATTGCAGGAGTTCCTGATTACTCCGGGTAAGCACACATGGTCTCAGTCCTGGGATTTCATAGCATACCTCTGCACCTGGGAACTGTAGGCCAGACTTGCTTCGACTAAAACGCTCAGACTAACACTCAGGATGCATGCTCGTTGAGCGGTGGTAGTCGTATTAAATCAACACAGAGGAAGTGCCGAAGACTCTGGTGTTGGAAAACAAACACACATGGATGAGAAAAAAGTACAATTCAAAATAGCTCGATATGGGACTAAACAAATTCTCCAGTATACACAAACATTTCTGCAGCTAGCATAAATCTTAGGAAATCTACCAGTCTCAGCACCACTCCAGTGACATGAAATAGTAGGCCCAAATGCATGTGAAAACAGCAGCAGTGTGGATTAAAAGCAGAGCAGTTACATAGACTGCTTAAAAAAGAGCCTTCTCCTTTCAGGAGCTACTGCATTTTTAACAAGCCCTTGAAAAGCGACGAGAAGATGATTGCACTACCTCAAGTTGTATAAACGTCTGAACAGAAATTGGAAAATAAGGTTGGAAAAGTATTTTCTTTTTATGTTAACAAAATGAAAAATCTTGGAAGCATTCTTGCTTCCCATTTCAGCAAAGCTTTAATGAAGTTAACAATAGCAGAGCAGCCTAAGAAGATTTATGGCCACAAAAAAGGAGATAAGTAATGCCCTGTGTGCCCAGTGAGGGCTGGCAGGGAGGGGTCCTAGAGAGAGAGCCTCCAGATTCCAGGCTCTGCAAGTTTCACATCATTGCTTCTGGGTTTAGCTACATTCTATGAGAAGGGGCTTATTGCTGCTTTCCTGCACAATGAGCTAAATGTTTAGGCACCAGGTGTTTCTTTTGTAAAATAAGCTTATTTTAATGTTAGATAAACACATGCAAAAATAAGCTTATTTGAGGATTAAATCAACGTCAGTGTGCTGGGTTGTACAGAAATAACATTAGTCAATAGATGCTGGGCAGTGGTAAATTCACATTAAAAAATGAAGCCAAAGAGCTACCTTTTATTAAAGATTTATTGTTGAGGCACGTTCCAGGAGCCACAAGTAAACGAGGACAGCACTGGAATAAAGCCAAAACAAATGTCAGCAACATGGGAGGAGGTGGGAGGAACAGAATGCTGCAATAAAATGCAGGCAGCTACCAGCCTTAAACACAGTGAAAAGGCAGCAACAAAGAAATACAAGTAGTCTGTCAAAGTAACACATAAAGAAATCAAAGTGGAATAATACAGTAGTTGATCACTGCTTTGAAACAGAAAAAGGAAGAACTGACCACTAGCAAGCAAGAATTTTTAAAGGACACTGCAACCAACAAATTAAATTGCTTTAAGCCATAAGAAGTATACTAAAAGTATACACAAGATTGAATGCTTACACTCAGCCTAAAACTGCAAGCCCTGGACTGCATAGCAGGATCAAGGGCTTGGCAGAAAGGGGTGGGGTGGCACGGGCTGCCTCCCAGCAGGCCCATGAGGGAGGCTCGGCAGCTGAGTCAGGGTCAGAGGTGAGAACACAGTAAGTGGCTTCTGCCTCTGTGAGCAGACAGCTGATGTGGAAGTAGCAAGATGACCCCTGAAATTTCTTCTCTTGGGCGTTTATAGAGGAAGTAGCAGGGGGTGAGTTGAGAAAGGGTTGGGGGAGGGGACTCTCTGACATGTATAAAGGAAGGAGCAGGGGGTAAGTAGGGTGGAAAAGGGGCGAGGGAGTGGGGACTCTGGAATTGGAGCCCTCTCCTACACGCTGTAATAAATGCGAGGCAGAGAAGAGCAACAGTCGCTCGGGACAGTAGACCACACCACGAGTAGTCAGTGGACCTATTGTTTGCTTGCATTGGGGTGCGGGACATGCTTGTGCCTTGAGGTGATGGTGGAGACGGCGCTCTGGTCATCGTGGACTGCAAAGCAGTCACACGTTATCAAGGCACAGTAGGCATGCAACTGTGCAAATACTCATTGAATGGGGGTGTTTTATCATCTACGGCGGCATGGGGGGGCCCCAGGCAGCTAGGCGGGGCCCTTTTTCTTTCACCTAAGGATGCTCCGAGTTGGATGTCTTCACGTTTTTGCCACTTGAAGGGGCATGGCACAGGGATTGCATGCCTGTGTGCAAGGGTTATGTGCAGCTGAATGTCTGGTGCGCTTTCGGGTTTGGGGATTTTACCCGGCGCACCTCTTCTCCAGGGGGAGATGCGTTGGAAGTGTACTGTTAGGGATTGTGCTGTAGCCTGGGGCTGTAAGTGCTGTGTGGCAGCATTCACTGGGAGCTCATGTTGTGTGTAGCGATTTGCACATTTAATGCAGCATGTATTGTCGTGCATTCTGTTGCATGCTGGGGCTGCGTGTACCCCCCGGCTCCTTTGTGTATTGGAATGTGTGGGTCTAGTGGCTCGCACTGTGTTTGTGGCTCTCACCCGGAAGCAGAGTTCTGCTTCTGGGACAAGGTGGGAAGAATGAAGAGGGTTAAGAGCGGACGCTCTTCAGTTATGCGCCCAGCAGAAAAGTGTCGGCCCCGTTATTTGCACATGCGCCGAGCGCAGCGCAAACAAAGCAGCTAGCATCATACTGGTGACAATCCCACGTACACACTGTGCGAGAGCTGGATACGCTCTGGCAGGCCACCGTGTGGCAGAAGAGTCAGCAGAAGAAAGAGGGAGGGTGGCTCCCCAGCATGAAGGACCCTGGAAAAAAATAATAATAATAATAAATAAACAAACACTAGAGAAAAAAAAACATACCAGGGTGAAATCAAGACGAAGGAAATAAAAAATAATCATTATATATATATATATATATATAAATATATATATATCATAATAAATAGAAGAAGAGGGATAAAGACTCTGAACCATCCAGGTGCATTGGGAGAGCCAGCTGAGTGCCTGCGGACGACTGAGGTGCACAGGTCCGTGACCATGCAACACAGACACTCAAGGGTCAAAGAGGGTACCACCATGAACGGTGACATCGCAGAGTGTCCCGAGTGGTGCCCAACAGAGGGAAGTAGCCCAAGAAAAAGGGAAGACAGGGCGGCCGCGCACAGCGCAATGACAGATGAACCAGTGCCTGCCGTTCACCCGCCACCACAGCACTCCATGATGGGGGCACTTCCGCCATTCAGCGAGCTAGCAGACCCAGCTACAGCCTCACCCAGATGGAAGTTATGGGTCGGTTGGCTTGAAAACTATTTTGTGGCCACCTGGGAGAGGGATGGTGCCATTAAGAGGTCCCTGCTCCTCCATTTTGCAGGGGATGAAGTCTACAAGATGTTTGAACACCTCCCGAACACTGGCAATGTTGATGACTACGATGCAGCAGTGAGGGCCCTGAACGCACGTTTTGACCCGCAACTGAACCCTGACTTAGAAAGGTTCAAGCTTCGCCAAGCGCACCAAAGGGAGGGGCAGTCAATAAACCAGTTCTATGCCTGGCTGCAGGAGCTGGCCAGCACATGCACGGAAGACGACCAACCAAAGGAAAGAAGGGCACAGATCATACAAGGATGCAAAAACAAGACGCTCAGGGTCCTGATACTGAGACAGCCAAACATCGGCCTTGATGAGCTACTCATCATGGCGCGGTCTCATGACTTATCAGCAGCTGAAATGGGCATGGCACTGACGCAAACACCAGAAAGAGGCCAACGGTGAAAACAGAACATGTTGATGCCGTACAGCTTCAGCAAACTAAAAAGACGACGCCACTGTAGACCCCGGCCAAACAAGAAGGGTGCTGTAACCACTGTGGAAGGGAAGAGCACAGCGCAAGGGAGTGCCCAGCGCAAGGAAGAACCTGCTCGAATTGTGGAAGAATGAACCACTTTGCTGCAGTCTGCAAATGAAATGTAAGGGGAAGGGGAACAAGAGGACGAAGGGCACCCACCAAGGCAATCAAGCAACTATCCCTGGACGACAAGTCGTCACGTGGTACCCGCTATCCACCACCCCAAACCACCCTGGAAGACTCCTTGATGGAGGAAGAGGAAGAAAAAGCCTTCCTCGTCTCGTTAACCAGCGACCTAAAGAGGCGCCGGCGGCCACAGCCAACATATATAGTGGAAGTCAAGGGATCAAGAATCAAAGTGCTGATAGACATGGGAGCGTCAGTGAACGTCATGAGAATACAACAGTATCGACGCCTCCATCCCCGCCTGCTGATGGTACCCTTGAAAACAAAAATGGTCACGTAAGGAAGCCACACACCCCTGCCTCTGAAAGGGTGCATTTCTGTGGCTGTCCTCGCAGAAGGCAGAACTATCCACATCACGTTCCATGTCATGGACAGAGAAGCTGACATACTTCTAGGCAGCCAATCGGCAGAGGAGCTGGGACTTGTATCATTCATGAGAAGCATACGGACGTGCCAGGTAGATGAGATACTCAAACAATTTCCGGAGCTCTTCATGGGCCTAGGATGTCTGAAGGCACCCCCAATGAACCTTCATATTGACAAGACGGTGAAGCCGGTTGCTCTGAGATACTGGCAGGTCCCGTTTCATCTCCGAATGCTGCCGGAGGAAGAACTAATCAAACTTGAGGAACAAGGGGTCATTGAAAAGGTGTCTGGAGCAACACCCTGGGTGTCACCGATGGTGATAGCTGAAAAGCAGAAGCAACCCGGCAAGATTAGTCTCTGCATCGATATATGGATCACCAAGAAGGCAATCCTAAGGGAGAGGCATATCACTCCCACCATAGATGACATCATAGTGGATCTTAATGGATCCAAGTAGTTCTCGAAGTTGGACTTGAACGCAGGATGCCACCTGCTAAACCTGGCTGAAGAAAGAAGGTATATAACCACTTTCTTAACGCACCTTGGGCTAACGAGGTATAAAAGAATAAGCTTTAGTATAACCTTGGCTGCGGAGGTGTTCCAGGATGCCATCTGCCAAACACTGTCAGGGTTGCCGGATGTTATGAGTGTAAGTGAGGACATCCTGATATACTCTACCACAGCCAAGGAGTACCACCGTCATTTGCAAGCCACCTTCAAGCGGCTAGCCGAACATGGGCTTACACTCCATCAGAAGAAATGTTCGTTCTTCTAAAAGTCCATTGATTTTTTTTTTTTTTGGGTACGTTTTCAATCAGAACAGTATTCAGGTAGACCCAAGGAAGTCCCTTGCAATCAAACAGGCCCCCATCCTGCGGACGGTGACAGCCATGAGGAGCTTCCTAGGAGAATGGCAACATACTGTGGGCGTTTCATTCCACAGCTAGCTACCATCTCTGAGCCTCTCCGATCCCTTACCAAAGCCAAGGCCCCCAGGGTGTGGGGAAATCAAGAAGAGCAAGCGTTTCAAGCGCTGAAAGAGGCCCTTTTGTGCCAGACAACAATGGCCTACTTCGACCCTACCAAGAGGACTGAACTAGTGGTACATGCAAGCTCAGTAGGACTGGGCGCTGTGTTGACGCAAGAAACTGAACCAGGCAGATGGGACCCCCTTGCATATGCCAGCAAGGCTTTAACCCCGACGGAGCCAAGCTACTCTCAAATTGAGCGGGAGGCTTTGGCCATCAAGGGGCATGTGGCCATTTTCTTCTGTACCTATGTTGTAATTTAATAGCGATTAGATTAAGCATTAGCAGAAGACATCTTGTATTTAGCAACTATTGTGAACATTTGGCGGAATCCATTTTGTATTCAAGGCAGCCATTTTCTCTGCCATGTGCTCGCCATGTGCTCTGTCCTACCTTTCTGTTAACTACTCTTGAAAATCTGTCTAGTGACAAGTTATATTTAGCATCTCCCACTTTCGCACATGCCCAGTAAGATCTGCAGCTGTTAGTAATCAGTAACAGACAGTAATGTGTCAACTAGTCCTTGAAACTGTTAGCCCCTCCTACCTGTCGACTGTGCATTTCCATATGACCTTACATGTATGTAAGTCTTGCTTCTATAATTGTACCACCTTCTTTTAGCCCCTGCATGGGTATAAAAGGACCATGCTCTCTTAGTTCAGTGTGCTACTTCAAACATTACCAAAGGGTGCTGTTTGTACTGTAGTACCACCTCATGAGGTTTAATAAACTTTGTCTTTTATTTCAGTTTCTGTGCCAACTTCTTCCTATATGGTCTGAGGACTTTGTGCAGAGAAGGGCGAACCCCTTGCACTAGTAGACCTTGCTGAAGCTTACTTCAACAAATTGGCGCCCAAACAGGGACTCATCGGCGACTCGGAAGCCCGACGGATTGGTCGCAACGAAGGATTGGGATCTCGCTGCGGACGATCAATGCCTGAGGAGACCTGAGTCTTGGCAACCACGGCGTTTTTCCCTTCTTTCTGATTTGACCATCCAGGTGGCGCCGGTCCTCGACTGAGATCCTTTTTGTTCATTTGTCATGCAGTGACCATTTGGTCGATTTTAGAACTTGGCAGTTGGAACCTGGACACCCTGTGATTGGTAAGAGACGTTTTACGGCACTTGCTGTGGGTTTTGATGCCTTTGTTTGGTAATGAAGTTTAGCACTACTTACTGTGGCTCTCGTGTTTTGGGTGACTAGTCAATTTGTGTCCTTTGAATTGATATATAAATTGCAATTTATATAGGCAGGTAATGAGAATTTTCTCCAATTTAATTTTGATTTGAATGGCACCTTAAGTGCTACTTTGATTATAAAATTGCATATTCTGCACTATTTTTGGCATGCCTGTTTTTTTTAGCGCACTTCGTAGGATGTGTTGCTTTTGTAATGGTACCAATTTGAGACTGGAAGAATCGCAACCGGCACCCCCAGAGGGGACGCCCAATAGAGATATGTATGTTAAACATGGTCTTTCTTCTATAATGTACAGCACATTATGGAATAAATACACTTGTGCGGATCCTGAGTTACATTGGCCTATGCATGGGTCATTTGATTTGCGAAAGATTGAGTATGTGGAACAATGTATCTGTAAACGAAGGTCTAGGCAAGATATGTTTGACTGTGTACGAATGTGGGAGAAAGAAGTGCGTGGACGAGTGAAGCGTGAGCAAGCCTTGCTTGAGAAAGAGCAGCGGAAGAATGTATATGTGAAAGCATTGGAAATGAGAAAGAAAGAAATAAATGACTTAAAGGAGCTAGAAGAGAAAGAACGTAAATTACAGGTAACTGGCCACTACACTGGTAGGCAACCTCTCTATCCTATCCTTAATAAACCACACAATAATTTTTTGTCACTAGATCGCCCTCCACCTCCGTATGTCGTTCCTTCCGCCCCTCATGAGTTAGCTAAGGTCTCCGGTTCGGAGCAACAGAAGATACGAGACAGTCGCTCTATGTTGCCTGCTGACCGTGCGTCTGAGCTTAGATCTATTGCGCGTAAAACAATTCGTAGCGTTGTCTCTGCTTCTGAACTTTTAGACAACATGAAAGGGTGGACGGAAAAGGAGCAGCTATATTTTACTGAGGCATTTGGCACAGAAGTTATTGAACTATATCGGAAATATTCTGATGAGTTAGAGCCCGATGATGTAGCAGCTGATCATAAGTAAATGCGTGATGGTCTTTTTGTTTTTTCCAGGTGGCTGATGCAAATTATGTGTTGTGGCAGTCCGTTTGCAAGAGGAGAAAAGGACCGTGGACATAGTTGCACGGACATCTCAGACCGATAAGACTATGATAGTTCACGCGAAACCAATGCGGGAGGCAGCGCCTTTGTATGTTCCTCCTAAAGGATGGGTACAAGTGATGATAAAACTTCTGTTGATGCTAAGGGTTATTTTATTTATAATTGGGTGTATACTCCTTGGAATAGGGCAGATGTAATGGCACTTAAAACAGCATTACCTGACCCGTGGAAAAATCCAGCCGCCTTTTATGAGGAAGTTGAGGGAGCAATTAGTTCTTGTACTATGACTTGGCTGACATTGATTTATTTTTCGGATTGATATTACCACCAGATATGTGGAGAACTGTTCATAAAGTTGATGATCGTGTAGTTTTTGGGGCGTCATGGAAAGAATTAGAACAGATGGATGGGGATAGGGAACCTGCGAAAAAGCCATATCATTTGATTCTAGATCTTCCTGCAGCCATATTAGTTAAGTTAAAAACGATTATTCCCCCTAAAAAGATAGATTGGACTATTTTAGCATCTTGTAAGCAAAAGGCAGATGAATCGGTCTCTGATTTCTTTACACGCTTTGAAGAAACATTTCATGATTTTAGCTGCCAGTTATTGTCAGATGATACAGGCAGACATTTGTTTGTCGATAAATATGTCACAAATCTGTTACCAGGAATAGCTAGTCATCTAAAAGCTAGTGAAAGTTCATGGACTACCTCTACTCCGGTTTCTCTTTTGACTATGGCTCAGTATTATGAACGTCAGGAATTAGAAGCAAAAGGTAGCGAGGATAAAAAGATTAAAGAATTGAAGACGAAGGTTATGTTGGCTCAAGCTTATGGTCCGCCTTTTAAAGGTAGTAATAGAGGTGGACGTGGATCTTATGGTTCTTCTTACACTCGTTCGAATTTGTCTGTTGATCAGTGTGGGTATTGTAAGAAATTTGGGCATTGGGCTGCCAATTGTCCAGCACTATGTGTTCAGCAGTGTTCACGTGGTCGGGGACAAATGAGAAATCGCTCAGGATATTCAGGGCCTAGAAGAAGCACGAATTATCATGCTAGGGTTGATGCTAATGTATGAGGGCAGGATGGGTTTAACACTTTTGATAGACCAATACCAGATGTCTAACTATATGCAGCCTGATTTCCAAGATTCTGCTTATGCATAGGATTGTCTAGGATGGGGTAAGGAATCAGTTGAAGTTCCAGTAGATCAGAGGGGTCCCTATGTTACAGCACATGTTTTGGGTTCTACTGATCAGTTTCTGGTTGATTTAGGAGCTACTCGTAGCGCCTTGTCTAAACAATTGATTCCAAGGGGTCCCCTGTCTGGCTAAACCATTACATCGATAGGTTTAGATGGAACACCTTCCCCTAGCCCATTGTTACAACCACTTGCATTCTATGTTGATAAATTTACTGCTCCATGTCCATTTTTGCTTTCTCCAAATACACCAGACAATATTGTGGGTCTTGATATGCTCAAGTATTTCAGGGCTACAATGTGATGCTCTCCTGAAGGGGTGCGTGTTATTTTGAATGATAATCATCCTGTGATGGAAATAGTTTGTCTTGTTAAAGAGGATATTGCATTTGCTTCACTCCCTAGTACTTTGTGGGCTACTTCAGATACTGATGTGGGACAAATGATTATTCCACCGGTACATATTAGTGTCAAGGAGGGAGCTGTATTGCCACGTTTGCCTCAATACAAAATTTCACAGGAGGGCGAAGAAGCACTCACGAATTGTGCATGATCTTATTGCAGTTGGAGTTGTTGAGGAAGTTCCGTATAATGTTTGTAACAGTCTGATTCTTCCTATTCTGAAAAAGGATACTGATACTAGGATTTACCGATTCATTATTGATTTACGAGAAGTCAATAAGATTGTGATACCAGAATATCCTGTGGTATCTGACATCACGACACTTCTTACTTTGGTTCCCCCGACAGCAACTACGTTCTCTGTGATAGACATGAAGAATGCTTTCTTTTCGATCCCTATTCATCCTGACAGCCGATATTTGTTTGGTTTTACTTTGAATAAATGATCATATAGATTTTGCAGAGTTCCTCAAGGCTATACTGAGAGTCCTAGTATTTATAGTCAAGCGTTAAAATGACAACTTGATTCTTTTGTTTTGCCTGAAGGTGTGGCTCTCATACAATATGTCGATTATATTTTGTTGGCAGCTGATACCCCTGAGCAATGTGAAAAGTGCACTTTGTCCTTAGTTTCTTTTTTTGCTTCACACCATCATAAAGTGTCACGAAAGAAATTGCAATATTGTAGACCAAAGGTAACCTATTTAGGTCACCTTTTGTCTAAGGAGGGCCGTGCACTTACATCAGATCGTATTCAAGCAATTTTAGACACACCAGTACCCCCTACTCAGAAAGATGTTCGTGCATTCCTTGGTCTTACTTCTTTTTGTAGGCAATGGATATTAGGGTTTTCACACATGGTCAAACCTTTGTTAGCCCTTTTGACTACAGATACTCCAATGCCCCTCCCATGGACAGATGAATGTGAGACTGCTTTCCGGCAGCTATGACAAACCCTTTGTTCAGTACCAGTGATAGGTACTCCAGATTACATGAAGCCTTTTGCACTTTACGTACATGAGAAAGATGCATGTGCATTGTCAGTTTTAGTACAGACACATGGCGATAAGCAGCTTCTCTGTGCATATTTTTCTGCAGTACTTGATCCTGTTGCTCAAGCGTTGCATGGGTGTTTTCGGTCAGTTGCCGAACAGCTGTGTCAATACGTCAGTTTGAAGGGATAGTTTTGTCACATAAGCTGTTGGTGTTAGTACCGCATGCGGTTGATGCTCTTTTAAATCAAACAAAGACACAACATTTAACTAGCGCTCGCCTGACAGGATATGAATTGACATTGCTGGCTCCTCACATTACACTGAAGAGATGTGCAACACTAAATCCAGCCACTTTGTTGCCATATCTGGTGACTCAGCCTCAGTCACAAGAAACACATGATTGTATATTCCTTACCGAAGAACAGACAAAGGGTCGTATTGATTTACAAGATACGCCCCTTCCAGATGTAGACAGGGAATTGTGGGTTGATGGGTCTTGTTTGAAGCTGCCAGACTGTACGACCTCAGCTGCATATGCACTCACCACAATACACACGGTAGTGGAGACAGCTCGTATACCACAGAAGTCAGCTCAAGCAGCTGAACTAATAGCTTTGACACGAGCATGTGAACTTAGTACTGACTTATGTGTGAACATTTATATAGACAGCCGGTATGCTTTTGGAGTGGCTCATGATTTTGGTTAGCTTTGGAAGGAGAGAGGCTTTCTCACATCCCACAGGATGGAGATAATGCACGGAGAATTTGTGCATAACCTCTTGACTGCATTGACATATCCAAAGAAACTAGCTATTGTGAAATGTAGTGCACACAAGAAAGTGACCGATAAGATAGGGCAAGGTAATGCCCTTGCGGACCGCGTAGCATGTGAGACTGCGATGCAGCAAAGTACTACTTGTATGTATGTAGTGAAGTCACAAGCTGAACGTTGGCATAATGCTAGACAAGACGTATTAGATATACAGAAATCTGCTTCTGTGAAAGAACGTGAGCAATGGTCTGAAGAAGGAGAATTGGATGATTGGCGGAATAAGCAGATGGATAAATGGAAATTGCCTATAGCTTTTGTACAACCTATGGTTCAGATGGCACATGGGCTGGCATTTGTTGGAGCTTCAACAATAACGAAGCTGCTTACGCAAGTTTGGGAGCATCCAGAAATTTCCATTACAGCTAAGAGAGTAGTACAGTCTTGTTTGAGCTGTTTACAATACAATCCTGGAAAAGGGACACGTACTCCTGCGGGAGGGTTTGCTACACCAACTGCACCTTTCGAAGTTCTACAAATGGATTCTATTCAGCTTGAACGCTGCAACAATTTAAAGTATGTCTTGGTGGTGGTATGTGCCTTCAGTAAATGGATAGAGGCATACCCCACAAAGGATAATACTGCTATTACCATAGCGAAGGTGCTTTTGAAAGAATTTTTCCCTAGGTTTGGTGTTTGCAGACTTTTATGGAAGGATAACGGACCTCATTTTGTTGGGGAAGTTATTAAGTATGTCCTGAAAGGATTAGGGATCAAACAGAAGTTCCATGCGGTTTTCCACCCACAATCAGCAGGGTTGGTGGAAAGGTATAATGCTACTTTGAATCTGGGACCCCTTCCCCTTTGTGAATGGAAAAAAAACGAAACTAAAGGTTTCGGTATTTGTTTCCAAGTGCAGCTTGTTTTCCTTTAAGGAAAACGGGCTGCAGATGGAAAAAAAAAAACTGCTTTATTCATATTAATGAGGTGGGTCTTTGCGACCCCATTGCGAGTTGCAGAAGGTGTCTGAGACACCTTTCTGCATAGCAAATTGCGACTTGCAATTTGCGAGTCACACGGACTCGCAAATTGCAAGTCGCAATTTGCTTGTTTGCTACATCTGGCCCTAGATGTGATATTAGCTGATCGAGGTAGTCCATGTCGCATCATCGGTAGTAGTTGCTGTGTTTTTATTCCAGATCACTCACCTTCAGTATATGATGCAATATCTAAATTGCATTAAATTGCTGCAGAAATCCACACAGAGACTGGTACTTGGACTTTTTCTGGATGGTTTTGGGCTCTTGTTTCTGCTTGGGGCTGGAAACTACTGACTATCCTGTGTGTAATGATTGCAATATTTTTCACATGCTGTATCTGTATTCAGTGTGTTCCAATGTTCTGCTCCATGTATATTACTGCTTGTATGCCTACCAAAAGAAATATTACAGAAATAAAAGCACAACACATGTTAGATAAGGAAATAGATGAAATGATGAGCACAAATATACAAGATGAATATTTAGATTATCCCAGAAAGACGAATGTTTTCAGCTATTGCTGAAAGGGTCGTCTGTTGTAATTTAATAGCTATTAGATTAAGCATTAGCAGAAGACATCTTGTATTTAGCAACTATTGTGAACATTTGGCGGAATCCATTTTGTATTCATGGCAGCCATTTTCTCTGCCATGTGCTCTGTCCTACCTGTCTGTTAACTAATCTTGAAAATCTGTCTAGTGACAAGTTATATTTAGCATCTCCCACTTTCGCACATGCCCAGTAAGATCTGCAGCTGTTAGTAATTAGTAACAGACAGTAATTTGTCAACTAGTCCTTGAAACTGTTAGCCCCTCCTACCTGTCGACTGTGCATTTCCATATGACCTTACATGTATGTAAGACTTGCTTCTATAATTGTACCACCTTCTTTTAGCCCCTGCGTGGGTATAAAAGGACCATGCTCTCTTAGTTCAGTGTGCTACTTCAAACATTACCGAAGGGTGCTGTTTGAACTGTAGTACCACCTCATGAGGTTTAATAAACTTTGTCTTTTATTTCAGTTTCTGTGCCAACTTCTTCCTATATGGTCTGAGGACATTGTGCAGAGAAGGGCGAACCCCTTGCACTAGTAAGCCTTACTGAGGCCTACTTCAACTCCCCCAGGGCAGACCATTCAGGGTGGTCACCGATCACCAGCCCCTTGTTCCATTGTTGAAGGGGACTGCACCACACTCGCCCCCTCGGAGAGCAATGGGCCATTCAACTTCAGCAATATTGCCTGGAAGTAATCTACCGACCTGGCGCCAGGAACCCTGCTCATTTTCTGTCATGACACCCCGGGGAAACCAGCCCCTGTCGATGACCCAGATGAAGAGATGACCGAGGCGCAGGTCCAGGTGTTGGCCTGCCACAGTTGTCCTAAGACGATGAGTCTGGAGACATTGCAGAGGCCATGAGTAAAGATGGCCCTCTGTTGAGAGTGAAACAAGCCCTGGACCAAGAATCATGACAGGAGTTCCTCAACACTACCCATCCTTGGGCGAAGGATGACCACGATAGGCTGGTAAAGTTGTGGAGGGTAAGGCGCAAACTCAGTCTGACTCCTGAAGGGCTCCTACTGAGAGGACACCGGCTGGTAATCCCTGCGTCATTTCAACAACAAGTGATCCTATTGGCCCATGGAGGTCATCAAGAAACAGCAAAGATGAAGGCAAGGATGAGGGAGAAGGTATGGTTTCCTGGCTTCGAGGTAGGAGTGGATGAGTGTGTGCGACAATGCCTGGCTTGCCAGCTGAGCACCACACCTGCCACTCATCACCAAAGAGCCATGCCTCACCCCATTGTCCAAGATCAGCATGGACTTCGGAAGTTTCCCGGATGGGAGGACAACCCTAGTTACGTTGACCGCTATTCCAAGTATCCTGTGGTTGGGTTAGTTGACTCCACATCATTCGCCAAAGTAAGACCGGCTCTCGAGAAGATATTTGCACTGTTCGGTCTCCCAGATGAGGTGCAAACTGACAATGGACCTATGTTCCATGGTGGTGAGTTCCAAGAGCATCTGTCACAGAAGGATTCCGCCACAATGGCAACAGGCGAATAGTGAGTTTGAGCGCTTTATGCGCACTTTTAATAAAGTGTTTTGCATCGCCACAATGCAGACCACGGAGGTGGAGATAAGCCTTCATCGGTTCCTGCGGGAGTGCAGGGGAACCCCTCACTTTACCACAAACCAATCGCCCTGGTCTTTGATGTTGGAGGGAATCTGGCGAGACTCTATCCCCACTCCCCCCGAGTGGCAGCCTTTGCCCTACAACCTGGAGCGGACCAAGTCCAAGAGGAGAGCGGTGAATGAACGCGCCAGCTGGACTTGGCGTGCTGCCTGGTGAGATGTCAGGGTTGGCGATTGAGTGGTTGTCCGGGACAGGCACCCTGGCTGGAAGTTCTGCACGCCCTATGAACCTGGTGTATGGACTGTCACCAAGGTGTCTGGCACCATGGTGACTGCGGAGAAGGGAGACGAGAAAGTGACAAGAAACGTTTTGTGGTTTTGAAAGGCCATGTTTAAGGAAACGACCGAAGAATCGTTGGCTGACGATGGCTCCCTGGATTGGCCGCTGAGCGAAGGAGAGGGATCTGGGTGTTCAGGTGTCCCGCTGTTGATGAGTGATCAGTCCTCCTCCCATTCTCCTGTGACCACTAGTCCTCTGCATCCTCAGGATGAGGGCCGCTCCCAGCCGCACAGATATAGTCTTCGGCCTAATCCTCCTCCCAGTTAGAGACTCAGAGACTTTGTGTGTTTACGTTATCAGTTGGTAATGTTTGAATCTAGTTGGGGAGGGATGTAATGGAGCATGGGGATCTAGTAGCTCGCAGTGTGTGGCTGTCACCTGGAAGCAGAGTTCTGCTTCCGGGGCAAGGTGGGAAGAATAAAGAGGGCGAAGAGCGAATGCTTTTCAGTTATGCGCCCAGCACGACGTGACTCACTGCTGGAATCCGACTGGGGCGAAGAACGTCAGAAGTCTCATCTGGGGAGGGATAGAGGAGGGCTTGGGCGCTGGTGGAAGGTTGCGCCGTATATTGGTGGTCGGTGGGGGACTGGGACTGAGAGAGCTGGGCCATGTGTGCAGAATGGGGCCATTCAGGTCCTGGGATTGGTGGAGGAAAGGGGCATGGGATTGCCAAATGGAAGGACAGTCAAGGTACAGCGCTTGAGCTGTCTAGCGATAGGCTTCAGCACAACAGCCTGAGCCTGGTTCACAGATTGTGCCACTGAGGTGTCCAGGGAATGGACAATATCCTCAGCCAGGAGAAGGTCCTCTTGTTCATTAAGGAGGACTGAGTCTTCAGGCATCAGACGTTCGCTCATGGCGTTGGAGTACTAAAATACTGTGAAAGAGCTCTTGTGAGAGTACAATGGGGGGGATCCCCAAGTGTGACCTGGCCGTACAGGAGGCAAATGAGGAAGAAGCAAAAGCTTCTATAACCCCCGTTAGCAGGAATATATATGTGGCAATAAATAGTGCTGAAATATATATACATAAAGCTTCCCCCTCAGGCAAAGCATGTGATGGCCAATCGTACAGCCCTGGCGTAGTGGGCATGTGGGGAACGCTTCTGCTCAACCGGGAGTCACTATGGAGCCGACCCCAAACCAGCTGGGTCTCCGCGTGGGCTTGCTGTCAGTATATGGAAACTGACTAAAAAGCCTGCGGTGGAGGAGCGCGCACGTGGCGAGATAGAAAAAGGACCAACGTCCTTGCGCTATCAGTGTGCGTTCCCCAGCCTCCTGGCACCCAACCGAGAGCAAACACATCAAAGCACGGCCGGTCGTGAAGCGAGAGAGAATGGCAGGCAGCGTATATGCTGCCCACGGGAGACTCCTGTCACTGCGAATGTCAAAATCATAAAATACACATTAAACAAAACAACGCGTTAAAAGAAAACCAACATGTGACTTATCTGAATCACAAGCAGCAAAGAAAGAGGAATAAGAATGACGGCTAGGACAGTTATGTAGCAGTACAGTCGCCCGTTGGTAGTGAGGAAATATGTTAGGTTCATGGGAGTTGTAGTTTTTGTGATAAAATGGTTTTGATTGGCTGCTGTGATTTTGTAATAATAATAATAATAATAAACAGCAAAGAAGGTGAAGCATAATCCTGGCCTCTGTGTCCTTAACCGGTTCTGTGCCCAGGACGTAATGGTTACGTCCTGAGGCACAGTGCTGCTGTGCCCAGGACGTAACCATAATGTCCTGGTCACAGAGCCCAGAGGGAGCGCTAGCGCTCCCTCTGTGGGGTTCTCCCCATCCCCCCAAGTCAGGAATGGAAGGGGAAGCCCTTCCCCTCCCGACCCCCCCACCCCCGTGACGTCAGCGCGCTGACAATCACAGAGCCTCGCCCATCGCGCTGGAAGCTCAGCTTCCAGCGCTATCGAAAGAGAAATGCTTTGCATTTCTCTTTCGATCATGTGGGGGAGGCCCGGAGAGGCTTCAAAGGGAAGGAAATGTTTTTCCTTCCCTCTGAAGTCTGTCCAAGCGTTTGAAATGCCCACTAGACACCAGGGATTTTTTTTTTTTTTTTAAATTGTCATAAGGGAGCGACCCCTTGGGCAAGGGCCACTCCGGGGGGGCATTTTTTTGGAAGGCCTTTTCTGCCCCCCCCCGCCACCCCTCCCCCCCGGGGGCTGAAACCTCTAGGTACCAGGGTAAATGTTTTTATTTTTTTGTTTTTTTTGTTTACTTTTTTGTTTTAGGTGTGGGGAGCGACCCCTTAGGCAAGGGTCGCTCCCCTAGGGGGCAAATTATATTTAGGCCATTTCTGCCCTCCCTGGGGGCAGATCGGCCTATTGTTATTAGGCCGATCTGCCCCCAGGGGGCAAAAACCTCTAGGCGCCAGGGCAACATTTTTTTTTGTGAGATGGGGAGCGACCCATTAGGCAATGGTCGCTCCCCTGGGGGGCAAATTGTATTTAGACCATTTCTTCCCCCCTTGGGGGGCAGATTGGCCGGCACCGGGGATTTTTTTTTTGGGGCGCCAATGTCATGCAGGGGGAGCAACCCCGTGGGCAAGGGTCGCTCCCGGGGGGTTGGGGGGCACATTTATTTTAGGCAATTTCTGCCCCCCCTGGGGGCAGATCGACCTATTGTTATTAGGCTGATCTGCCCCCAGGGGGGGCAGAAAACTCTAGGCGCCAGGACAAATTTTGTTTTGGTGTTTTTTTCTTGTTTGTTTGTTTTTTAGAGATGGGGAGCGACCCATTAGGCAAGGGTTGATCCCCTGGGGGGGCAAATTGTATTTAGACCATTTCTGCCCCCCTTGGGGGCAGATTGGCTGATTTTAGGTCAATCTGCCCCCAAGGGGGCAGAAACCACTAGGCACCGGGGATTTTTATTTTGGCACCAATGTCATGCAGGGGGAGCGACCCCGTAGGCAAGGTGTTGCTCCCGGGGGGAGGGGGGGTAGGATATGGGGGCGGTGGCAAATTTATTTTAGGCCATTTCTGCCCCCCGTGGGGGCAGATCGGCCTATTGTTATTAGGCTGATCTGCCCCCAGGGGGGGCAGAAACCTGAAGGCGCCAGGGCAATTTTTTATTTTTTGATTTTTTTTAGAGATGGGGAGTGACCCATTAGGCAAGGGTCGCTCCCCTAGGAGACAAACTGTATTTAGACCATTTCTGCCCCCCTTGGGGGCAGATTGGCCGATTTTAGGTCAATCTGCTACCAAGGGGGCAGAAACCACTAGGCACCGGGGATTTTTTTTTAGCGCCAATGTCACGCAGGGGGAGTGACCCCGTAGGCAAGGGTCACTCCCGGGGGTGGGGTTGGGGGACAAATTTATTTTAGGCCATTTCTGCCCCCCCTGGGGCTGGCTGAGCTAGAGGCCAAAATCCACAGGTAGGCACTTTGCAAAAAACACCTCTGTTTTCTGTGAAAAAATGTGATGTGTCCATGTTGTGTTTTGGGGCATTTTCTGTTGCGGGCGCTAGGCCTACCCACACAAGTGAGGTATCATTTTTATCAGGAGACTTGGGGGAACGCTGGGTGGAAGGAAATTTGTGGCTCCTCTCAGATTCCAGGACTTTCTGTCACCGAAATGTGAGGAAAACATGTTTTTTTTAGCCAACATTTGAGGTTTGCAAAGGATTCTGGGTAACAGAACCTGGTCAGAGCCCCACAAGTCACCCCATCTTGGATTCCCCTTGGTCTCTAGTTTTCAAAACTGCACAGGTTTGGTAGGGTTCCATAGGTGCCAGCTGAGCTAGAGGCCAAAATCTCCAGGTAGGCACTTTGCAAAAAACACCTCTGTTTTCTTTCAAAAAATGTGATGTGCCCACGTTTCGTTTTGGGGCATTCCCTGTCGCGGGTGCTAGGCCTACCCACACAAGTGAGGTATAATTTTTATCGGGAGACTTGGGGGAACGCTGGGTGGAAGGAAATTTGTGGCTCCTCTCTGATTCCAGAACTTTCTGTCACCAAAATTTGAGGAAAATGTGTTTTTTTAGCCAAAGTTTGCAAAGGATTCTGGGTAACAGAACCTGTTCCGAGCCCCACAAGTCACCCCATCTCGGATTCCCCTAGGTCTCTAGTTTTAAAAAATGCACAGGTTTGGTAGGGTTCCCTAGGTGCCGGCTGAGCTAGAGGCCAAAATCTACAGGTAGGCACTTTGCAAAAATCACCTCTGTTTTCTTTAAAAAAATGTGATGTGTCCACGTTGCGGTTTGGGGCGTTGCCTGTTGCGGGCGCTAGGCCTACCCTCACAAGTGAGGTATCATTTGTATCGGGAGACTTGGGGGAACATAGATTGGCAAAACAAGTGTTATTGCCCCTTGTCTTTCTCTACATTTTTTCCTTCCCAATATAAGAGAGTGTGTAAAAAAGACATCTATTTGAGAAATGCCCTGTAATTCACATGCTAGTATGGTCACCCCGGAATTCAGAGGTGTGCAAATAACCACTGCTCCTCAACACCTTCTCTTGTGCCCATTTTGGAAATACAAAGGTTTTCTTGATAGCTATTTTTCACTCTTTATATTTCAGCAAATTAATTGCTGTATACCCGGTATAGAATGAAGACCCACTGCAGGGTGCAGCTCATTTATTGGCTCTGTGTACCTAGAGTTCTTGATAAACCTACAAGCCCTATATATCCCCGCAACCAGAAGAGTCCAGCAGACGTAACGGTATATTGCTTTAAAAAATCTGAAATTGCAGGAAAAAGTTACAGAGTAAACGTAGAGAAAAATTGCAGTTTTTTTCACCTCAATTTCAAATTATTTTTTTTTCAGTTGTTATTTTCTGTAGGAAACCCTTGTAGGATCTACACAAATTACCCATTGCTGAATTCAGAATTTTGTCTACTTTTTAGAAATGTTTCGGTTTCTGGGATCCAGCATTGGTTTCACGTCCATTTCTGTCACTGACTGGAAGGAGGCTGAAAGCACAAAAAAATGGTAAAAATGGGGTATGTCCCAGTAAAATGCCAAAAATGTGTTGAAAAATTGGGTTTTCTGATTCAAGACTGCCTGTTCCTGAAAGCTGGGAAGCTGGTGATTTTAGCTCTGCAAACCCTTTGTTGATGCCGTTTTGAGGGGAAAAAAAACACAAGCGTTCTTCTGCAGCCCCTTTTTCCCCCTTTTTTTTTTTTAAAAAAAAACGAAATTTTCACTGTATTTTGGCTAATTTCTTCGCCTCCTTCTGGGGAACCCACAAAGTCTGGGAACCTCTAGAATCCCTAGGATGTTGGAAAAAAAGGACGCAAGTTTGGCGTGGTTGGCTTATGTGAACAAAAGCTTATGAGGGCCTAAGCGCGAACTGCCCCAAATAGCCAAAAAAAAGGCTCGGCACAGGAGGGGGAAAAGGCCTGGCCGCGAAGGGGTTAATAAAATTGAAAATTCTTATTGCGTATGCTCGAAAAAATTTCAGTGTAAACCCCGTTATTTACACACGCGGCTTGCGCAGCCCAAACGAAGCGACCAGCATTATACTTTGTACGCACAGAAATGCGTTTGCACTATCAGGTTTTCTACTGTTTTGGACCAATGTTGCCTACTGACAGGCCTTCTGTACACGCAGTACTGTGTCCACTGTCACAGTTTGTAAAGTTAAGGCTGTGTGTAACGTTGGCAGTTGTACACAGATGCATGTGTGTGTTTTTGCTGCTGCACTTGTGAAGTGCTCACTGTTGGACCGGTTTCCTCAGAATAAATGTGCGTGTTATCTTCTGTGCGGCACCTTGCGCGTGCGCTATGGAGATTGTGTGCACGTCTGCCCGTGCTCAGTGAGGGCAGTGCAGACTGCCACAGGCACTGATATTGGTCGCGGCAGTTCTGTACCAAGGACTGAGTGTGATCTAAGAACAGTTGCACCGTGCACTAACGGCGGCTTGCACCTTCAGGTGCTGTACACATAGAGGGTTCAGTGTACTGACAGTGGTGCTGTCTGAGTGCTGGGAATGCGGTCAGTGGGACGCACGGAGGGTTGATTACAGAATCATTGCAACAAAGCCAAAGGAGGACATTAGTCGTAGTCAGTTGTGCACCAACACCTGCAGGCGCTTTTCAGTTGTACATCTTGAGAGGCTGTGAGGTTGGTGAACAACCAGCCACGTAAATGGAGGGCCTTTCAGCTGTTGCCACACCAATATCTAAAGGGACACGGTCCCTTATGGAGGGACAATAGCTCTGGGTCATCGCCCACAAATACTTGTTTTGTCATTTTGTTTCTTCACTATCTGGCCTCCTGTCCAGGATCATGGTTACATTTCGTTGCAGTCAGGCCGGGCCGGTGATGTCACTCTCCCCTCTGTTCCACTTTAGCCTACTGCTTGATAATGTGCTCGCGGAGGTGCCATTGCCTTCACCCGGACCGGTGACTAGAAACACGTCGTTGTTGGTTGCTCGAGGACATTAGGCCCTGCTCCAGTGCTGCGTCCCAGCCACCGGGTGAAAGCAAATAAATCGTATGCTAAATATAGTTTTAAAGGTTTAAATGCCCTTCCACTGAATTATGGAAATATCTTTTTAATGACAAAAGCCGATACGCAATTGACATTGCCAAATTTTATAGGACGCTATTTGATCTGGTGTGCCATCCTTTATAGTCTTTAGGTGCAGTTCATGATGCAGTTTGGTCAGAGCCCTTTTGCTCTTTGT
Source organism: Pleurodeles waltl (assembly GCF_031143425.1). NCBI lineage: Eukaryota > Metazoa > Chordata > Amphibia > Caudata > Salamandridae > Pleurodeles > Pleurodeles waltl. The sequence continues at coordinate 667,126,495 of NC_090438.1, forward strand.
CGTTAGCTGGGAGCCATGGCATCGGGGTGTCCATGAGGTATAGGGAGGAACACATAGGGAAGGCTGGGAATAGTGTTTATTCACCATCTAGGATTTCCTCACCTTTTATCCCCCTGGAGCAATTAGTACTAGGGAATTTGCTGCAACCCAAAGGGGATCAATAAGGAGTAAACAGGAGGCTACACCCAGTCAAACCAAAAAGCAGGTTTCCCATTTCTGGTCCATGCATTCAGAGGGGTCACGTTGGCCTATTTGTTGCCCTTTCCTTCCTTCTCGGGCTGGTGGGTTGAGAGCCAGACAGAAGCACCTGAGCCAAGGACACAAGGAAGTAGGTGCACCCCCTATGATCCTTCATCATTAATTATTTTTGGGGTTGATGGGTGGGTGCCTGGGGAAGCAGTTTTGGACAGACAGAAGGAAGGTGCTGTGTCAAGGGGACACAATGCGCCTACAGTACCTGTTACTTATACGTGATGCAAAGGGAGGGGAGTAGATGGGGCCCAATGGCTAAAGCTGCAGACTTGTGAAGAGGGGCTAGGTTTGAGCCCTGCCGTCCGTAGAAGAACCTCCTACTTTTATTGGCGAAATATCTCAGTGCCTCTGTGCCTAAAGTCACACCCTGATCCAGTGTAGTATAATGGAGTGCTTATGTAAAGTGCTCTAAGGCCCTTGGGCCACGTTCTCATTATATAAAAGTATAAATATTACAATGAGAGCACACAAGATAGGATGCGTTTGAAGACATTTGATAAGTGTATTTCAGTAACAAGAACGAAGAAGCAAGGTAGTTGTCATGGAGACCTGTACTAGCCACAGGAGGCTAGAGCGACATTGTACTCCATGGAATAGAGTTGAACAAAATTAGGCTTTGTTGAACCACTACTTCCAACTCACGGAGGGGGAGTGTGGATTAATCGGGTCTCTAGATGGCAAAGGTTGGCACTCTGTTCAAGTAGGGACCACAACCTTAGTAAGGGCAAGTACGATGCACACAAAGTTTACCTCTGCTCAGCCGTGGTAGCTTGGCTCAGAGCAGTCAGGCTAAACCAAAGAGGCAATGGGTAAAGTATGTGTGCAGGCACACAGCAACCCAGCAAAAACAACACCAGCTTGAAAATAGCCCATATGTATCTAAGTCAAACAAGACCGAAACAACAAAATCCAGCATACACAAGCCAAATTATGAATTTTGCAACCATTGTGACATACTTTATAGAATGCGCATAAAAATACAGACATCGGTGTAATTTGTTGGGAAGGATGGAGTTTTCAATATTGGCTGTATTTTGGAAGGAGGAAGCAAGGTAGCAGGTGGCCTTTTCTGTGCTATTAGTGCATTTTTAAGTAGGGTAGCACAGTTTGAAGCATTTCCTGGCTCATACCAGGGCTTAAATTGAGGCCACCATTCATACATACTTTTTTATATTAGACATACTTGTGCGGCTACCACAAATGCATCAGATGATACCAATTAAAGTAGGGTGAGCAAATCGCTTGGCCCTCTTGCCTTGGGTGGGTTTGCACGGCTCTGTATCGGGGGGCTGGGAGAAACTGAATACCTACCAACTCTTTCTTCTCCAGTGCGCCCACGCCAGTGCAAGATAGGATGAGATGGGGTTGGGGGCAGTTCCACATAGGAAGTGGTTATAGATTTCACAAATTGATGTTAAACAATTAAAAGATTAACAAGGAAGATCTAAGGTGCATTGGGTGATTTGACAGGGCGTCCGTAGTGGGGCATATGGGATAAGAAAGCGCAGATCGGGGGGGATGTGAGAGTAGGAGGGCGGGTGTGCAAGGTCAGTGGACACGTAGAGGTGAGCCAAAAAACTAACATTTGTTTTCCATTGTAAGATATACAGAAAGAGGCAGTCCATTGAAGAGGAGAAGGCAGCAGTGTTCACCTGAGCAAAGGCTAGGCTGTGACAGTAGTTGCCTGGTGTTGGACACACTGATGTAGACAGGAAACAGGAGGAGGCATAAAGGGTCAGGGACAAAGAACGCAAGATAAGTCTGAGAACTTGAGCAGGGCACAACAGGAATTATGGGGTGCTTTAAGGGAGGGTGGTTGGGGCACTTCCCCTCCACCCCTTCTACTGGGATATCATTATGATACATTGTCACTGCACAAACAAATCAAATGGGGTTGGAGTGGGTTTAGTGGGGCAAACAAAAAGGAAAAATCATATTTCTCCCCCCCATTGAGTCAGATCCATGGACACAACAGCAGGTGCACGCACCCCGGGCTGGTTCCAGCTTCCTGGCTTATGTTCGGGTTTACTGAGTTACAAGGGATGACTTTTGCCACCCTGCCCCACCCACCATACTCTCTCACAGTCAGCCAAATGCTATGACCACCTTTTGGACTGCTGATGCCTATTTCATTTAGGTCAGCTGTGAAAGGGGGCCTGCGCCAGACCAGTACAGAGGAAGGATGAGAGAGCAGGGAGTGCCCCACAGCATTGAAGTTGATTTGGCCATGGAGGAGAAGGCGGGAGCTAGGGGGGGTTGTCCCTGGAGGTGAGTCAATCGGATGGAGAGAATCTGAGAAATTTTGGGCCCGCATTGCAGCAACAGCTAAAGCCAACGTTGGGAGGGGTGGGAGCTGGCCATGGCCCATATGCGGGCACCCATCCCCCATGGAAGTGGACAGTCAAAGGACAAGGAGGACTTACAAATGGGGATTTTGACAGAAACTGGTCATACATATTCATTGTCACGAGGGGAGCAGTTTGAGACCAAAAAGAAGGCCGGGGGGGGGGGGCAGTGGGGCATTAAAAGCAGAAGAAGAGATGAGAGCAGTTATAGGACATAGTGCTGAAAACAAGGTAGGAACCTCCCTTGTGCGGGTGCTAGTGCCAGTTCAGCCGAATGGAGATGAGAAAGAATTTTCTAACAAAAAGAGTACACTAACCCCAGAAACTGGTGATTTGGGTGAGTTCTCTGAGGTAATGCTAAGACCTTTTAAAGAGTGAAAGCGGCAGATGGGAAACCCACTCTCAAGGGTGTTGAACAGAAAGAAAGGGATGAGGGCAGGTGGATCAAATGATGGGAGTCCAACAGATGTGTGCGAAGGCGGAGTAGATGAACATGGGGTGGAAAACGTGTGGTACAGTGTGTGCTTGAGTGGACAGGTAGCGGTAACACCAGTACACCGGTGGAGGGCCTTCCCGCAAGTGTGTGGAATTTAACAAACCTACTACCATACCACCCAATGATGGAGAGGCCATAGGTTTGAGTGGGAGGTGGTCACTGGCGTGGCATATTAAACAGGAGGTTAAGAAGAACGTGTTTAAGAGAGAATTCATGGACATTTTTACCTTACTGGAGCATGTACTCAAGGGTGCGGATACATTCAAGGGCTCTAGACAAGGCAAGGAGAACAAGGGTAGGAAAAGGGTTAGGCCAGAGGAGAATATTATGAACAGGTTGGATGCATTTGCCTTGTAAGCAGCCATAATTCTAGAAAAATACCCTGAGCAGGGTCCTGCTTTAATTAGGCACAATCAGGCTACTCAGGACAGGGTCAAGCATTTTGGAGGAATGGGTTGGCTGCAACATGATTTAGCCTCCCACCAACATATGGAGGGGGCACCAGGCATGTCTTGGGATCAGAGAGAGGCTGAAGAATGGATGGAGCTTATGGAGGTCAGGTGCAGGATATGGGGTATGGTTATCCGGGGAAGAATTTGGTTTACAGCAGTGGCCCACACCACTATGGGAGCAGGTTATTGAAAGTAAGCAGTGCCCCAGCACAATCTCTTGCAAGCACAGTCAGGACTGGACCCTCAACTATTGGCAGGCCCCTAGCAATCACCGATGTCAGTTCCAAACTCAACCTACCATTTCCTGGACATCCATGCAACCAGTGGGGGGTTCTCAACACCAAGGATCGGGGATTGGCCCAAGTCATCAGCATTCTTTAGTCAGCCAAGGTCACCACCACACTGGATTGGGTTTAGCACAACAGCAGCCAATTGGAAGGCAGGCCCAACAACAATGGTTAGGAATGGGGGAGACAGCTGATACTGGGTGTGCCCAGCCAACAGCTAGGTAATGGCTGCCCAGTATCTGCAATGCACAATAGCGGAGTGTTACATCAAGTTGTAAATGGCCAGCTGAGTCCACAGCTCAAATGGGATAGGAACCCACAGCCCTTGGCTGTGGTGGGACTGCCATCTGGCTTGATGCATGCAACACCGATGCTGTATGGTGTTCAACCTCAGGTTGGTATGGCATCACCTCCAGCTAGTCAAGGCACAGCTTCAAGCCAAGGGCAGCTACTGGTCAGCCACCCGCAGCTACCTCAGGCTCAGGTGCAGTCATTTCAGGCAACAAAGGTGGCAGACAGGTTCAAGCCTTTGCTTCAATGGAAACCACATGACAACTCCTGTTGACTGTTCAATGCAGGCAACTGCCCCTGGGGTGTGGTATGCAAATTCCAAAATGGGTGCTCACGGTGCGGGCTAGCCACCCATTTTTTTCTTGCAAATCCCTCTCCAGATCAACACCTGGCACCATATTCAATGGCCAGCCATAACTGTGACCCGTTAACAAAAGGCCCATCCCTGATCCATTTTGACATCCTAGCAACACTTTTGAATGAGTACCTAAACGAAGAGGCGAGGGAATTACTCTTCTGGGGTTTTAAGGAGGGGATCAGAATACTTTACTGTGGCCTAATGGCAGGAAGGTCTTCTACGAACCTCTGCTCAGTGGAGGAAATGCCAGACAAAGTGGCGGAAAAAAATAGAAAAGGAGATACATTTGGGTAGGATAGCAGGCCAGTTTGACAAACCTCCCTTAAAGAACTTTATCAACTCTCCACTAGGGATCATACTTAAAAAAGAGGAAGGCAAATATTGAATGATCCATCACCTTTCATATCCCAAAGGGAATTCTGTTAACGATTGGCTGAGCCAGGACATGTGTTCAGTCTCCAATGCTTCATTTGACTAGGCTATCAAGTTAGTTAGGAAGACAGCAGTAGGTGCCCTTATGGCAAAAGCGGATGTTGAATCTGCTTTCAGATTGTTGCCAGTACATCCGGAAAGCTTCCACTCGTTGGGGGTTTCGGTTTCAAGAAAATATATATTACCACAGGTGCATGCCCATGGGATGTTCAGTATCATGTGCTTATTTTGAGGCTTTTAGTTCTTCCCTGCAGTGGGAAACACACAGGTTGCTAAAAGGCATCATTTTGTAAGGTTGGGGGGCATGACTAAAAGAGGACCTGTGTATGTGACTGTCTTTTCTAGAAGATTTCAACAGAGTTAGATTGTGGCCATCGCCATGGACAACAAATGAGCAGTAGCAGCTGTATACTGATGATTCCAGACATGAGGACTTTAGAGCAATATTGGGGACAGCTTGGTGTGTCAGGGCATGGCCAGCTGCTTGGCACAAGTCTATACTGACGGGGATTATAACAGCATTAGAGCTCTTTCCCATTCTGGTGACATTGCTGCCTTGGTAGGATCGCCTGGCCAACAAGAAATTGGTCATATGGTCAGGCAACATTGCAGCTGTCCACACCATTAATGTTCAAGCAGTATCATGCCCCATGGTACTGGGGTTAAGGCATCTGGTGCGAACATGCCTCCAGTACAATATCGAAGTTAGGGCTAAGCATGTGCAGGGGGGTTCAGAATAAGGTAGCCAAGGCTCTTTCTCGCATAAAGTGGTATGGGTTCTTGGCAGAGTGGCCGGAAGCAGAGGAGGAGATGGTGCCCTTCAAGGAGTAGTTCTGGGAACTGATGCACCAGAAAATGCAACTTCAGAGCATTGGGGAGAAGGCTCTAATGGTTGGAACAAGGCACCAGTACCGGCGTTGCATGGAGACTTTTGCAGACATTGCATCTTGGGTGGGTAGTACAGAAGAGCATTTTGAGGTATTGGTAGTGCGGGCAAACACTTTGTTGTATGGGCAAAGAGTGCAATGAAATCCAGGTCTTGGGTAATGGCGCACTTGGCAGCAGTAGCATACAAGGCAAAGCTGAGGGGGTTTACAGGACCCAATAAAGGGATTTGTGCTCAGGGAAGCTTTGAAAGGATGTGCCAAACATTAAAATAAGAAACAGGATTCTAGGTCACCAATAGAATTTTCAATGCTAAAAGTACTGATTGACCACCTGCCCTCAGTATGCCACTCGCACTCTGGGACTATGCTGTTTAGTACAGCTTTCTCACTGGCCTTTTTTGGAGCTTTCAGTGTGAATGAGCTGGTAGCCAGAGCCAAAGGTGACAAAAGTGGCTGGGCCCTTTTGGTTAAGGACTTGCGCTGGGGCCCTCCCAATATGACCATCTGAATCAGGCAATCCAAGACAGATCAGATGGGCAGGGGACAGAGCACTATACTGAATGAGATGAAGATGTACTGCCCATATTGTCCAGTAAGACTTCTGGCATGGTACATGCATGAACAGGCAGGGGGTCAGGGTGAGGCATACCTGCTCATTCACATGGATGGGACACCTTTGACTATCAGTTTAAAAATGTGTTGGCATCAGCAGCAAAGATAGCGGGGTTTCAGGGGCACCACGTTACCACACATTCATTTAGAATTGGGGCAGTCGTAACAGCCTTCTGGGGAGGAATGTCAGCAAATGCAATTAGGACAATAGGGAGCTGGAGATCTGATAGGTTCAGGCTATATATACGCCCAAACATCAGGCCAGGAATTGGCAGCTAGGATGCTGGTCCAGGGAGGAACTTGTGGTTGATGGTGGCGCAATAACATAGCTTAATTAAACTGCGGCAACCAGACTATCATGGGCCAGATGGGGTGCACCTGTCAGACATTGATGTTGATGTATTTCTAAGAAACATAAGGGTGGCATTAATTGCAAGAGGTTGTTGGTAGAGTGGAAGAATTGAGGCGCACCTATGGCGTAGGGGGGTCCCTGGCTGACAGCAGAAGCTCCCAGCAAGGAATGGCGGTACTTACAGTGTGATCCTAAAGAGTAAATGGCAGGTCGGCAGAGGGGATCTGGCCACAAACAGGTAACAGTGAAGACCTAGGGGGTTACTGGCAGGCTACTGCAATGGCCTTGTGGGTTGAATTGGAAGGAAATAATCAAGGGCTGAGTCTGTGGCCCGGAAGAAGTTGGGGTAGAGGTGAATGGGTCTACTGGCAAGGATGGTTGGAAATGTTCACCCAGGAGATCAATTCATTCTTGGGCTGGAGCAGACGCTTGCCCTGAATGAAATAAATGGTGGTACCAGAAGGGAATGGTCATCCGGTGGGCTTGAAGCAGACGCTTGCCCAAAATGTTTTGATGCACCGGACGCTAAAGGTCACCCGGCTGGGTTGAAAACACATGCTTACCCGGAAGTAATTGAGTGATTGCACCGGAAGTTAAAGGTAACTCGGTTGGGGCTGGAAGCAGACACTTTCCAGAAATGTGAATAAATGGTTATACTCAAGGTGATAGGTCATTTAGGGCAGACTGGCTGGCAAAAAAATGTAGGGCACGGTGATGGGGGGGCTATGTCAAGGAGGGCACAGGCTCATTGAATAAAGGAATGGTGGTTGAAGGATGACTTGTAAATTTACAAATTGCCTAATAAACTGTGGACGCAATTTTTCCCTAAAAGTGAAATTAGTATGCTCTGAGTTTTTGGTATCTGGGAGGGGCGACCGGGTGGGGGGTTGCCACTGCTAAGGCTCTGCAGGTTCACTTCCTTCCTCCCCATGCCAATACCTTAGTTCCCAGTCTTGTAAATCGTGTTCTTATCTCGTCACATTTGCTGTGCATTCAATGAGAGATAAAATGTATAGCTGTGTCTTCCAGAGAGCTCGGTGTTTGATTTGCTTTGGCTGATTTCAAAGTGGGAGCGTTTGCCCCTGTGCGTACCAGAACAGTAAATAGATATAAAACACATGCAGATCGTGCCCACACTCTGTTTCAGACTGATGGGTATGGCACAAAAACATTTCGTTTCTGCACCACAGTGTGTGTGGCTGTATCTGTCCCAAGGAAGTGCACGTGTAGCACAGGGCTGTCAGTCAGAGGGCCTTGACAATGGTGCATTGAGCATCGGGGGCAGTGAAGAGCGGGGTCTCACATACAACCATGGCTCCAGAGACACAGCGATGCATTATCTAAAGACGATTCTGATAATCTCTGCCATAAGCATAGGGGATGGTAGCTCTAAACAGCATAACATGTTTATTGCATTCTAGTTTCTAATAATAAAAGCTGCACTCTGTTTGCATGTGGTTTGGAGCTGGCTTTGAAGACACAAACGTGCATTTAGAATAACATACATTATAAAGGAGCTGAGGTTTGTTCTTTCCAGAAAAGTCATCTCCTTCCGACCGCCTTCTTTATTGTTTACATGCTGTAAAAAAAGGTTCTGAATACATTTAGCAACCAATGATGCACGTCCTGCACCAGAGGCCGTCTATGTGTATTATGTGTATATGTTGGTGTTACTTCACCTGCTCTTCCGATTTTACCATTTATGTTTTCAAGTATGCCTGTAGACTTTGGCACATAGGAAGTACCATACATCCAGTCAGGAAGAGGGTCTTAGAACATATGAGAGCCATTACACATAGTGACCAACATTACCCTGTGGCTCATCCCTTTCAACTCAAACATAGCTCTGATGCCTCCCAACCCAGATACTTTGTTATTGATTGTTAGAAATGGGGTCTGTAGTTGGCAGTCGGTTTGCACCCTGTCCAAGTAGGGACCCTCACTCTAGTCAGGATAAGGGAGATACCTGCTCAGATAACCCCTGCTCACCCCCTTGGTAACTTGGCATGAGCAGTCAGGCTTATCTCAGAAGCAATGTGTAAAGCATTTGCTCATAACACACAGTAATAAGTGAAAACACTACAAAAGAACACCACACCAGTTTTAGAAAAATAGCCAATATTTATCTAAATAAAACAAGACCAAATACGATAAAAATCCAACATACAGTAAGAAAAATGTGAATTCTGCAAGATTTACTCAAAACTACAGTTCCCTGAAGTCAATAGCTCCTCCTGGGGCTATCACGGAGTCGTAAGTCACAAAACCAACAGTTCAGGCAGGCCGTGGAATTGAGGGCCAGCTACGGTGTCGGGAAGACCCGCAAACAGTACCTTGGATTTGCAGGGCGTCATGATCCTCGTGGTGAGCTCCAGAGAGCGGCGTCACTGACATTGCAGTGTCGGTTCCGGAGTCGGTGCGGGAGTCGTCGGGCCCTTGAGGTCACATGCGTTGCAGATCAAACTCCAGGATGATGAAGTCAGGTGCACCGGTGTGGATGGCATTGGGGCTGTGGTGAGAATGTGGACGATGCGACGTGCGGTGGGCACAGGTCACGGTGCAGGCAGCGGCTTGGTGATGGCATCCAACGGCGGCGGTGAGACCAGGGCTGCGGTGTGAAGCGGGGCGGTGAGACGTATGGTGTCCACAGGTCACGGTGCAGGCAGCGACGTCGTCGTTGCTGACGCGCTGTCGACAGTAGGCCCTAGCCAGCAGTGCGGGACGGGACGGTGCTTCGTGCCCCTACTGAGTGGTGTCCACAGGCACAGTGCAGGTAGCGGCACCAGTGTCAGCAGGAATGGCGTCGTCGGGGATGCCCAAGCTGCGGTTTGAGCAGGCAATGCTGGAGTGCAGGGCCCACAGGTCGCGGTGTGAGCAGCGGCTCAGTGAAGTTGTCCGATGACGGCGTCGGGGAGACCAGGGTTGCGGTGCGGAGCGGGGCAATGCGACTCCGTGTGGCGTCGGCAGATCACAGTGCAGGCCAGTGGCGTCATTGGCGGCGTCGCAGTGGGTCCTTCTCTTGAACAGTACAAAACACACAGTTCCCAGTGCTGCAGGTCGAGGAAACTGATCCTTCCTTGTCCAGGCCAGGCCCCAGACACTCACCAGGGGGTCAGAGACGGCATTAGTGTGAGGGCAGGCACAGTCCTTTCAGGTGTGAGTAACCACTCCTCCCCTCCCCTCCAGCACGGATGGCTAATCAAGATATGCAGGCTACACCCCAGCCTCCTTTGTGTCACTGTCTAGAGGAGAGGTGTGAACAGCCCAACTGTCAAACTGACCCAGACGGGGAATCCACAAACAGGCAGAGTCACAGAATGGATTAAGCAAGAAAATGCCTACTTTCTAAAAGTGGCATTTTCAAACTAACAATCTAAAAACCAACTTCACTAAAAGATGTATTTTTAAATTGTGAGTTCAGAAGCCCTAAACTCCACATTTTTATCTGCTCTTAAAGGGAATCTGCTCTTTAAGGCTATTTAAAGGAAGCCCCAATGTTAATCCATGAGAGAGATAGGCCTTACACAGTGAAAACTGAATTTGGCAGTATTTCACTGTTAGGATATATAAAACACACTAGTATAGGTCCTACCTTAAACATACACTGCACCCTTGGGCTACCTAGGGCCTACCTAGGGCCTAACTTAGGGGTGCCTCACATGTAGTAAAAGGGAAGGTTGAGGCCTGGCAAGTGGGTACACTTGACAAGTCGAATTGGCAGTTTAAAACTGCACACACAGACACTGCAATGGCAGGTTTGAGTCATGTTTACAGGGCTACTAATGTGGGTGGCACAACCAGTGCTGCAGGCCCACTAGTAGCATTTGATTCATAGGCCCTGGGCACCCCTATGGCACGTTATTAGGGACTTATAAGTAAATCAAATATGCCAATTATGGATAAACCATTCCACAGTATAATTTATATGGGGAGCACTTGCACTTTAGCACTGATTAGTAGTGGTAAAGTGCACAGAGACAATAAACCAGCAAACACGGACCTGAAAAAAATAGGAGGAAGAACGCAAAAAGTTTGGGGATAACTCTGCAAAAAGGGCCATTTCCAACATTGATCTTATACCAATTGAAAAAAGAGGTGGTGACAGAGTCAAGGCACTGAGACAGCTGGAATCCCAGTACATAATTGGCCTCAGCACTTAGGTGCCAAATGGACTCAACATTAATGAGGAATTATTTGTACACCTAGGCTGAAGTGTTACATATTATGAATTCACACAGCCACAAGGAGCTCTTCAACGTTGTGAAGGAACTCTCCAACCCCAGCTCCAACGTCAACGACGTCCCGCCATCCCAAGACCTCTGCAACTCCCTAGCCTCCTTCTTCCACCGCAAGATTGCAGACATCCACGACAGCTTCAGCACCCAGACCCACCCAGCAACCACCAACACCACAGATTCACTTCCGACCAACCTCCTGCTCTCCTGGACCCCCGTTAACGACTACAACACCATCGAAATCATGAACACCATCCACTCCAGCTCGCCAACTGACCCCTGCCCTCACCACATCTTCAACAAAGCAAGCTCCGTCATCGCACCCCAACTACGGAAGATCATTAACAGCTCCTTTGAGTCTGACACCTTCCCAGAGAGCTGGAAAAAGCCAAGATCAACACCCTCCTCAAAAAACCGAAAGCGGACCAAAAGGACCTCAAGAACTTCTGGCCTATCTCCCTGCTCCTCTTCCTGGCAAAAGTCATAGAGAAGGCTGTCAACAGACAACTAACCCGCTTCCTCGAGGAGAACTGCACCCTGGGCCCTTCCCAATCTGGGTTCCGCAGCAATCACAGCACCGAAACCGCCCTCATCGCCGCCACCGACGACATCAAAACCATACTGGACAGAGGCGAAACCGCAGCCCTGATCCTCCTGGACCTCTCGTCGCGTTCGACACCATCTGCCACCACACCCTACGCTCACGCCTCAGCAATGCTTTAATCCGCGACAGAGCCCTGGACTGGGTCTCCTCCTTTCTCACTGGCAGAACCCAGAGAGTCCCCCTCCCCCATTCTGCTCGGAGGCCACCGAAATCATCTGCGGCGTACCCCAGGGTTCGTCCCTCAGTCTGACCCTCTTCAATATCTACATGGCCTCACGCGCTAACATCGCCTGATCCCACAAGCTCAAAATCATCTCATACGTCAACGACACCCAGCTAATCCACTCCCTCACCAAGGACTCCGCCAAGACCTACCTGCACAAAGGAATGAAAGCCAACACCGAATGGATGAAGAGCAGCTGCCTCAAACTCACTTCCGACAAGACGGAAGTACTCATCTTCAGCTCCACCCCCTCCGCATGGGATGACTCCTGGTGGCCCACCATTCTCGGAACCACTCCGACTCCCACCTACCATGCACACAACCTAGGATTCATCTTGGACCCCTCACTATCCATGACCCAGCAAGTCAACACCACCTCCTCCTCCTGCTTCTACACCCTCCGCATGCTCCGAAAGATCTACAAATGGATACCCACCGAAACCAGAAGAACAGTCACCCAAGCCCTTGTAAGCAGCAAGCTGGACTACGGCAATGCCCTCTACGCAGGAACCATGGCCAAACTCCAAAAGAGGCTGCAACGCATCCAGAACGCCTCTGCACGCCTCATCCTGGACATCCCCCGCCACTGCCACATCACAGACAACCTGAAAAACCTGCGCTGACTCCAAGTCAACAAGAGAATCACCTTCAAACTCCTCACCCACGCTCACAAAGCACTGCACAACACTGGACCAGAATATCTCAACAGACGACTCTCCTTATACACCCCGACCTGGAATCTCCGCTCTGCCAACCTCACCCTCGCAACCGTCCCACGTGTCTGCAGAACTACAAGCGGTGGTAGATCATTCTCGCACCTCACAGCCAAAACATGGAACACTCTTCCCACCCACCTGCACCAGACCAAAGACCTCCTTACCTTCAGGAAACTTCTCAAGACCTGGCTGTTCGAGCAGTAGCAGAAACACCTCCCCTTCTTCCCTCCTCCCCTCCTCAGCGCCTTGAGACTCTCACGGGTGAGTACTGTGCTTTACAAATTCCTGATTGATTGATTGAAGATTCCCACTATGAGCTCATTCAGTTACACTATGAACGCTGCCACCATATTTCTTCCCATTCCTTCCATTGTCCTTCCTTTTAATCGTGCTTGGAGAGTTTAGCGCAAGCAGCAAGCAGGTACGTATCAGGTCCTTTCTTGAAAATTTCACATAAGCACAAATAATCGTATGCATGCATGACAATTACTGGGTCCACTTCCAATAAATGTGTACTTATCTTATGACAGAGGACACTGGTTTACGCAACAGTCAATGCCGCACATCTGCAGATTCTCCTTGCAGTATCCCCTCAAACCAGAGGGCCCAGAGGCTGGGAAAGTCCTGCCTATCTTACTCCGTGAGGCTATTTAGGCCCCTTGCAGTGGTCCAGGTTGTAAGATGACGGGAAGGCAACAGGAAAGGAACAAGGGCTCCGCTGATGAATGAGGCTTCCTTTTTGTATTAAGTTTTTGAAAGATTGCATGTGCCTTATAATGAAATCCTATTCTTCAAAACAAACTACTCATTGCTCATTAGCATCCAGTTGCTCTCCTGGATTCCGTGCTCGAGTTTCCTGGATTGTCTCACGGCTTTCATCCACTCTAAGGCTACAGCATCCATTTTGGGACATCCTCCTTCCTCACTCCTCATCCCTACTTCTCATCCTTGCTTCTCATCCATCATCCTGAATGAAGTCTGCTCTTAAGCACTGCACCATAACCACTTCAGAATCACAGCCATGTTGAAAAACAGACCTGAAAGACCAGTCATGATTATATTGGGCAAGGTATCAAAAAGATCCTGTAAGACTTTATCATCTCATACGATTTTTTGGCAGTGTCTGAAGGGAGCTTAACAGTAGAACTCTGTAGGACCGTTTCGAAATGCACATGCACCTGTACTGGGCCTGTTTCTTTAGGCAATATAGTAAAATGAATCCTATGCTGGAAAGGTGTAGATTCCGGATGAGAGGGCAGAGCAGTATGTTGGCAACAATATGCACGTTTAAAGTCCATGAACAAATAACGAGCGACTAACTAGTCAATAGAGCAGACTTTTAGAATGCAGATGAAAATATAACAGGTATGCAAGATATGCCTACACTAGATCCACTGACTCCGGATAAAATTCAGAATATCTACGTATCATGCAGAGGGGTTCACTCTTAATTTGTTTTGTGTTAGCACATGCTTGGAGGAATCTCCTTCCCACACCCTGATAGTCTGGTGGGCGGAAGTATGGCATGTTATATGAAAAGGAGAGGTTGTCAGCCGCAATTGCGAATTAAAGTTGACCTATGAAAGAATATGGCTACCTTTTAAAACCTCTGTTAAGAGGGAAAGGGATTTGGTTAATTATATTACTGTTATACCACATGATTAAACAGTCTGTACACGATCTGGATCTTGAATTGAAATATATTTAAGTGCAGTCACAATTGCAGCCATACCCTCACTAATCTAATTGGTGTTGTCCATAGCTACTTTAATTTTTAAATGCTGGAATAATAATAGTTGCATGATTGTGCTTTACTAATGCCTTGTATTTAAAACCTAAATAAAGTGTTTAAAAAAGAATGCAGGTGACATTATTGTGTATCGAAAAAAGTACACTAGATATGTCTATCTCGGTTGTCTAACTCAAACAGAATGCATTGAAGAATTCACATCCAAACGTGGTACAAAGAAGAGTGAAGAATTTTCTGAAATGAATCTTGTGAACATGGTGTTGAAGGGAAAGATTAGACAGAATATGTCAAATGTAGATTGGAGTAGTAAGTTAGTTAATGGCAAATTTTGTTACAAGTATGGAAGTCGGAAGCATCTGACATGATCTGGGAACTGTTGTGCCACAATAATGAGATGTTGGTGGTGAAAAAAGTTGAAACATTTAGGGCCAGATAAAGGTAACATTAATCGGATGGAGAGAGAAGAGGTATTTGGGTTGGATTAGACCCCAATAAACATGGGCAAATTTTGTAATCATCCCGACCGAGTCATGTGTCAAGGGCAAGGATTTTGACATGTTATGGAGTGTCAAAGAATTGTGTGAAGTCACCTGGAAAGGCAAGGTAGAAAGAACAGTAGGGGTTAGATGGGCTGTTGTCAGGTATAAGAGGAGGTTTGAGCTATGCATTGGGGTTAATTGTATCCTTTAAGAAATGACCAAGTGTCAAAATTGCCAGAAGTGGAAGAAATATGGATGTGGTAAATTTCCTTTTGGAAGAGTGGGAGGGAAGGCAGCCCTGAAGTCATATTAATTGGTGGACTTGTATCGAAAGAGGGGATTAGATTCAGAAGGTGGCAGCCCAACAAGTATTGGGAGGTGGTTTTTGCTCAATTCAAGTCAAAGAGTATGGTGGAGCAGGTCGAAAGGATGTTGAACAAGTGAGTGCACTTAGCTGTGAGAAATGCTTCAAGATGGAAAAGTGACTTGTGGGAGAAGTTATGGAAAATCAAAACACCTCCACATCTTGAAAATGGTGAGTCACCATTTGCTTTAACGCATGGCAAGTTCTCATCACAACCTGTCAGTTTAGAGGAAGGTGGAAGAAAGGTCTGTGCAAGGAATAAAATGTTTAGAATTGAGGAGCATTAAAGGAAACAAGACATTAAGGGCCTTGTTACGATTTCGGTGGCTGGAAAAGCCCATCTGTCAAAATTCCCATGGGGAGGATTTCCGCCATTGTGGCTGCCTCCCTTCCGGGCCCATTACAAATTTCCCGCTGTGTCAGCAGGTGGAAACCTCAGTTTTTGCCCGCTGGCCTAGTGGGAAACAGCCTACAGCATTGTCTCCGGCTCGTAATAAAGCTGGCGGCAATACTGTAGTGCGTAGGGTGCACAATCACTCTCGCAATGTTCACTGTCTGCACAGCAGTCAACATTGCGGCGGTGCTGGCCGGGGGGGCATACACTGCCCATGACCCCTGGGGCCCTCTGTACCTGTTCTCCACTAGCATTTTCATGGCGGTGAAACCACCATGAAATTGCTGACGGAGAATGAAGTTGTAAGCTCCAGGCCGCAGCGCTGCGGATTAGGAGTACCGGGATGGCAAACTGCCAGAACGACTAATCCTGGCATTGCTGGCGGTCCGACCCCAGCACAACCACTGCAGTTGTAATATAGAGCTTGGACCGCCAGGTTTGTAATGAGGGCCTAAGTCTAGAAGAATGAAGTGGAGCTTTATAGTGAGAGAGAATGGAAAAATAGAGCTCTGAGATAAGTTATGGAACATGGAAGAACATGGGTATCCTGGGCTGAATAGTGAGCAGAGAAAAACAACAGTATTGTGGGTGTGGTAGATAGGTCCAGTACTGAGGATGTAGGATGATGGTGTGGAATGAAATGGTTCATGGTAGCTGTTTTTTTACTGCTGCCATGGTGACACAAAAATATCACCTGATGTAAATATCATGTAGAATTCTATAAATGTGCAGTGGGGATACAGGATTCTGAATAACAGCACTACTTTTTATTCAGAATAGAATGCACTTTTCTACATACAATTGCAAGTGCGTCTCATTACTGTCCACAACACTTAGGCCCAGATTTGCTAAATTCTCACACGAAGCAGCACATCAGTCCAAAATGCTGTGCTGCGTTACTTAAGAAGGAGAGAGCAGGAGAGCTCCATATTTACAGAGATATGGCGGTCTCCTCCCCTCTACCTAGCAATGGCGCAGAAATATGCTGTCAAGCATCACACACACACACACACACACACCTCTATACCATAATAAAGGGTGTCTGTGTGAGTCTAGCATAGGTTTGTACTGGAAGGATATCCTTCCTGTACAAAATGCAATGCTTAGACTAGTTTTAGTACTTTTACCACCTTGTATGTGTGCTATACAGCGCAGCACACATGCAAAGTCAGAAAAAATGGATAAATGAAAGCATTTCTCCTTGATATGGCCTATTTGAAATGGGTGTTAGTTTTAGATGCAAAACTCTGTCTACTTTTTTTTTTTTTTTAGTAGATAGGGTTTTGCATAAAAAAACATGAGTGGTTGCATGGGAACCCCAAATGCATCACCCACGAATGCCCCGCTCTAAGTAATGCAAAGCAACGCTATGCACTGCTTTGTGTTACTTTCAAGTTAATTTCCGGTCCCAAAAAAGTTTTGCACAGGAAAGTAAATTGGGAAAAAAGATTTTGCGTTGATTTGTGTCACTTTTTTTGGTGCAAACACGGTGCAAAATGTTAGTAAATATATAACCCAAGCACACAGACAGTACGTTAGAGGGAGACAGGCACTCACACGTTAGCATTACACTACTCTACTTATCTTTTGTTTAGTTGTACGGATCTGACACGCCAGCAGAAGGATCTTTAGCCGAGTTCCAAGGTTCTCGTGACACCTTAACAAATGTCATCTGTACGTCTGTAATGGTTTGGCATTGTGTATGGCAATCTATTCAATGATTGTTTATGAAGACATTGTCTTGTCCATTGTATGCATGAAAGTATCAACAGATTGCCCCGTTTGGAACCTGAGCGTCGGTGCTATAATACAAGCTTAGGTTACTTCTCTGTCTATGCAATCCAAGAAAGAGGCAAGATACCTGCTTTTCTTTTCCTTTTTCCTCGGGTGGACAAAAAATAATAATTTTCCACTAAGAAGACAGACATACACGCTGATTGTGGATTTAGAGGCCTTGCTCATTTGTGAAATTGTTCATGTGAGCTGGAAAGATAGTAACCCATTTTTACAACCTGAAGGATTATAGAACACCTTTACGATGGCTGCCTTCATTACAAGCATTTTTTGCCCCTGATGACATAGATCTTCTCTTCTGCCCAATTTCTGACTTTTGCTGCGAAATAAGAGCACCCGTGGTAGACCAGAGGCATTGACTGCCACTAAAAAACATGGTTCCTGCTGCCACAATGATGAAACACCTTGGCAGAGGCCAAACATTCTTGTAGAGCCTAAAAGCCCCGATATGCCTCAAAGTCCAGGAAAGCCAGACATTTTTTTTTAAATGATGATTTTTATAAAAATCTGGTATCAACTATTACTAAAGTGATAACCAAACATGTTATTATAAGTGGCAAGCAAATCCAGGGGCATATTTATACTCTGTTTGCGCCGGATTTGCGTCATTTTTTTTTTACACAAATCCGTGCAAACTTAACTCCATATTTATATTTTGGCGCTAGACATGTCTAGAACCAAAATATTGGGGTCAAAGTAATTTTTTGCCTGCAGAAAACTACTTTGTGTCAATGAGATGCAAGGTAGGCGTTCCCGGGCAAAATTGACTAAGGCCCTAGCACCTTATTTATTCTCCCGTGCAAAAATCATGCACTGGAGGAGGAGGACCTTAAATAATGGCTAGGTTAGGGGACCTGTGGGCTCATTTCCATGGTCAGAGACCATGGAAACAGCCCACAGGTGCCCTTCCCTGCCCCAGGGACACTCCCACCAACCCGCACCCACACGTGGAGGACGCCTAAGGATGGGGGTACCCATCCCAGGTAAGTCCTGGTTAGTATTTTTAATTTTTTTGCAAAGTGCCATGGGGGGCCTAACGTGGGCCCCCCTACAGGGCTAATGGGGTGGGGGCATGACTTCTGTCTTTACTTAGACAGGAGTCATGTCCATGGGGATTGTGAGTTGAAATAATGACGCTAATCAGGTTAGAATAAATTTTTTACTCTAACCTGACTAGTGCCATTCTTTCATGCACAATCTCCTGTTTCCCCTACGCCTCCCCTACCCGGTTTGCTAACTGGACCTTACCGCCGGCTACCGTCATAGCTTAAGTATGATGCCCTGCTGACATCCAGGAATGGCGCTAGCCGGTGGTACACCTTTTGACGCAAACCTGCGCTAACGTCCTAAGGCCCTAGTTTCTGGCCCAAATGGGAGTCTGGTACTTCGGGACTCCAATGCGTACAATAATACAACATCCTTGGAGCGTTTGCCAATGCAAAATGAACCAGGTCAGCCAAGTCACAAATTATTTAACATGCAATGGCAAAGTCAGCAACTCTCGAGGCACTTTATTTATAAATACTGTTGTGGCACTACAACGGACGAGAGAGCAATACTTTTTAAGGCCAAAGCTGGTATAAAATGATCTCATTCATGGTCTCTGCCCTAATTTGCCATTGGTGATATAATCTATGCAACTATTGTTCCGAATAAATCGGTGCCACCTAACCCTGTTCTGGAAGTGCTAGGATTAGCAGCAGCAGGTAATCTTGTTCAGTGGTTTATGATCAGTGCAAATATACAGCTCATAATTCTATAATGATGCCAAAATTAAACAAAGTCTGCAGGTGACTTTTAATCTCCAACAAAAACAGTTAGCAGGGCCTTTTTTTTTTTACTGAGGATTTAAGTATTCAGTAAACAGTCACTGCTGTAAATACCAAAGGAGAAGACTGCTCCGCAAACAAATCTATAAAGTCAGAGTCGGGGGCGTCTTGAACCCCTGCTTAAGCAGCTACATCGGGGATGGGGCTCTAGCTGGGCCTCTTGTTTGCACATAGGCAGATAAGGCTGATAATTAATGTGATTATGTAGGCGAGTATATGAGTGAAAGCATGGAGATGTGAGTGCAAGTGTGGATGGAAACTCAAAGGGTGGGCAGATAGATGGATGTGTGAAAAGAAGAAAAGATGGATGGATGAGTGAGTGAAAAGATGGATGAGTGAGAAAAAAGATGGATTGATGAGTGAAAGGATGGATGGATGAATGTATGAAAGGCTGGATGACAGAGAAAGGGGGATAAATGAATAAAAAAGGATGGATGAAAAAAGGATAGAGAGATGAGTGAAACTTCTAATGTAAGGGTGGATGAATGAAAGAATGGATGAGTGAGAGGGAGGGTAGAGGAAAGAGTGGAGGCTCATGAGTGAAGTTTGAATGGATGGATGAGTGAAAGGATGAATGGGTGAGTGAAAGGATGGATGGGTGAGTGGAAGGCTGGATGGATGAATGAGTGAAAAGGAGGATAGAATAGATGGAGTAAAAGAGTATATGGATGGATAGGTTTGGATATGGATGAGCAGACTGATGGACAGAGGGACGGAATGATGAAAGACTGAAATATTGATGAAAGAATGAACGGATGACAGAATGTGAAATGGTGAATATCAGCAAGTGGATGAAAGGATGAATGGATAAATGCTTGGATGGACACTATTTTGGAAACCAGAGGAGGGGATCCGACAAAGGTATAGGCTAAGAAGCAATATTACATTCAGGCTCCTGAACAAATTGCACCCTCATTTAATCTAACTTTAGGTAGATCACCTCAACCCACACTCATATTAATTTACTTGCAGTACAGGTTTCAAGGTGGCTTGGGTGACACAAAGCACACTATTTATATTCCTGACACATGTTTTAGAGGTAATCCTGTGCATCACACCACATCAACTCAGGTTCCCCAAACTAGACCCAAACAGGAAGAAGTTAAAACAGCTTTAACCACACAGCATGAGTTGGTGCATGCAAATGCATTCACTGTGCATTTTCCATGTTTAATCGACTGCAGTCAACCAAGATCGGATATTAAAATGGCCAACATTAGTCTTGTAAATTTCTTCTTCTTGTGTATCTTCTTTTTCCATTTCAGGAGAAAAGCTATGCCAGCAACTTGAACGATCATTACTTTTCTTTTCTCATGTGAATGTTTCACTTTATGCAATCCTGTAGCATACGGCACCGAGCACCTGCGAGAGAACACCTTGTAACTAATGCATCCTCTTGTGTTGCAGCTAACTAAAGCCTGAAGGACTCTGAGGCAGATTTCCTTGTGTTTCAGCTTGTGAAAATAATGAATCCGCCTTACTAACATGTACTTTGATCTGACTGATCCCCTTCACAGGATCCTGTGTCGGTGCAGCAAACTGATGAACTGTGTGTTCTAAGTTAATGCAATATAGACATTGATTCAGATGCCTTCCCCACTTGCTAGAAGAAACATTACCTGATTCATAGATACTGCCTCTCAGAGGATTTCCATGCTGACATCTTCTTCCTGATTTCTCCCCAACTTTCCTGACTTTTCCTAGCTTACCCAAGTAGGGTTGCCCTTCATGGGACAACTTTATATCAGTTTGTCTCCGTATTTATGATTTTGAATTGCTTCGCCAATTATTGACTAATTCATTCATGTATTAGTTACTGAATTACAACTAGTTTGAATATGTAATTTTGGTAATCCGTTAATAAACCTTTATGGTCTGCAAATGTAATATTTTCCTTGTTTGTGAAGCCTAATGTGCTTTATGTGATATTAGCTTCAGTCGGACCTAATATTCAGTAAAGAAAGCAAACTCCGAACCTGAATCTGCTCCACATTTTGCAGGGCGCAAAAGGGCCCCATCAGGATACAGGTCCTTCTAAGGTGCTAGCTCTCAAACTTCCGATTTCAAATCTATGTTTTTTTGCTTCTAACTAAAGGAATTTGATAACACCCATTTATCAACGTTGAATGTATTTTTTTAATAGTTGCAAGAAATTGTCTTTTTTGTTTTCTCGCTGTCCTTTTCTTCTATTATAGGATTGAATCATCACAATTGCCCAACCAACGTTTGGGTGGGGCTTCTCCAATTTAGAACAGATTTTATTAGTTTAGTGTGTTGGGATCAATAGCCAAAAAATGAGTACGTTTGTTCTTGAATAGGCCGATGTTTACAATTACAGCAGGTGTCTGCATGTCTTGTGATTTAAAAAAATGCCTGGTGTACCACAGGGAAATCTGTGACTTCCATAACTTCTATGTCAAATGTTTGTCAGCTCTAACCCTACGAATTGTGCATATACAATACAATTCACAGTTGTAGGATTACGGTAAAGATGGAAGCACTGGTTTCCCCTTTCTCATCATATATAAAACATTTTTTTACATGAAATAGCCCATAGTACTGCCAGCGAGTGTTCTGCAAACTTTCTCACAGTAGTTGCCAATGAACGTGGAAAAACACTGATTGCAAATGTTTGTGAATAAGAACTGTTACGGATGTGTGGGTGTTTTTTTTTTTTAATTTACAATGCCACTTCCAATTGCATTCCCATGAGACTATCCATTTTCCTGCCCCCTGCATTACACGGCTTTGTAAAATCTACCCACATGGCAGATCCTAGTGCAACAAAGTGAAAAATGCATGTTATAACGTAAGAAGATATTTTATTACGGAGGCACAAATAATATTGATGTTTTTATTGACACAACTTTGTTTTAAAGGTGATGTGCTTGGGATGTTCCATACTTATGTGTGATGACAGTCCTACTGCAAACTGGATTTTTATAGCTTAACAGAATAATCAGAACTCAGACAGTCGAACATTTGATGTTAAAAGTCAACTTGGATCAGTCACGAAATTAAAGCAGACATGCATTTATTTTTCTTGCAAAACCATGCACCTAAACTATGAAACAGCACTGTAAAAATAAAAAAAAACTGGATCCAACCTAATAGGATTTCTCGAATTTTCTATTCTTCTTTGCACCCCATGCAAGCATGGCATTCTATTATTTGTGGCCATTGCATTTGC
This sequence comes from Pleurodeles waltl, assembly GCF_031143425.1. Taxonomy (NCBI): domain Eukaryota; kingdom Metazoa; phylum Chordata; class Amphibia; order Caudata; family Salamandridae; genus Pleurodeles; species Pleurodeles waltl. Next base: position 667,148,837 of record NC_090438.1, read on the forward strand.
AACATTTGTATGAGGATAATTGGCTAGACTGCCCATATGAAAGTCCATCTTTTGTTCATAATTTGTTGTACGTTCTTGCCTCCACATACATAGTAGTTGGATTGTCCATAAACGTCTTGAGTGACCTGTTAAAAAAACGATGTTTGTGTGGCCCACCTCTCCCTGAGGAATACCCAGTTATCTTCCATGTTGTGGGTTATCAGAGGGGTTGTGGACCAGTTTGCCCCAAATCAGTAACATGAGATAATAGAAGGTTGATAACCCACTTTTCTGTAAGATTTCGAGCTTGCAATTTTGTTATGATTTATACTATGAGATTAATCCTCTGAGTCAGAATGTTGAATCCAAGTATGTTTATTGGTGCCCATTTGGCCTGGAGATCAAAGACACTTGTTGATATCTTTTTTGATAACGAATTTTAGACTTGTAAACGGACAGCTGACAGGTGTTTCACCCCTTATGGTGGATTCACCTGTGTCCTTTTCAAGGCTGTAAAAGATGCATAGTGGTAGGATCAATAGTAAAAAGGACACATGAAAAGTAAGTTTTAGTTATGTAAGTAATGCAGTGCAGTGTGAATAGAAGAGATACCAGAGTACACCCCGTGAGTTAAGTGTGATGGTGAAGTAGAAAAGACAGAATAAATACCTTAGTCTTTAAAAGGAGATCAGTGGATCCAAGACAAATGGTTGTAACCCAATTTTCAACTGATATTAACGTTGTGTTATACCATAGAACGGTGAGAAGACAACTGGGAATTTTCTTGGCAAAGATGTTAAATTTCATACGCACATGCGTTTACTGCCTCATTAGCAAAACTGGTGCTGGCAGAAGATGACTGATAGTATTATTTGATTAACGTGTGTGCATTCATGTAGGTTAATATACAATTATAATGGCATCCGATAGTTGGTACAAAGGAGGGTATTCCTTCCTAATAATGTTCTGCAAAAGGAATCCATTGTTTGGGTCAGTAAGAATAATCAGAGTAAAGATGACATATTATAAGCAAATATTCTACTTAACTTATCAAATTGCACTTGTATGTTACTTGTATTTTATAGTTGAAGTTTGGCATTGTAGTTGACAATGACTTATTATAGTCTAATGCATTTTATCTTGAGTAAAATGAATACTGCAAAGCTATTACCTTCGATATGGTAAGAAGGCACTGGTCAATATACAAATAGTTGATGTAAAAGTAATATCTGTTCATATAACAGAGTACCAAATGGTGCGAAGGGTTAAAATAGCAAACAATAGGAAAAACCTCAAAACCGCATAACTTAAATCGAGAAGTATGCATCATAAATGTAATATCTGTTCATATAGCAGAATGTCAAGTTCTACGAAGGGTAAAAATAAAAAGCAACAGAAGAAGCCTCAAACATGTGTATACTTAAATCGTGAAGTATACATCATATTTCAAAAAGTGTATGTTCTTGCCTCTACATACATAGTAGTTGGATTGTCCATAAACACCTTGAATGACCTGTACACTTCTTTTAAATATGACAGCAACTTTATACATAGAAATGTTAATGAGCAGGGGTTAGTGAAATGTTTTACAGTCCCACATCTGGAGATACCTGTCTCTTTAACCTACTTCTAATGAATGTAACTAATGCTGTTACAGGTATGCATGCAATTGAGGAGGCCACCAGCAACCCTATAACTACAAGTGCTTGAGTGGGATAATCCTTTGTCACCAGTCGACCCTGCAAAAGAGAAATTAAAAGTTAGCTTACTGGGATGAAATGCATAAGATTGACTGATATTTCAGGTCAAAATCAAATGATTGCTATATTACGGCAAGCTGCTAGATAATTAGATGGGCTACAAAGATATAACAGCAGGTGGTTGCATTCTTTGAATCTTAAATATATACTTAATTCTTAGATTATAAAAGTATATTCATGAACATATATTACACACAAAAGAGAGTTCTGGGAGCGTATTACCCACAAACAGTCTCCCTGACATAAGAATTAATAACACAATATGTATGGTGGATGTTCGGAACAGGCTATATTGGCCCGTTCCACTGGTTGGTAGTTCACTAACTTGGTGGTCTACATATTGAGATGAAATGTGGTAGTGGTAGCCGGGTGTTCAATGAAAGGTCGGGGTATTCCCCTTACGGACTATGTGGTCTCACACACATTATTATGTCATGCTTCATCATATGACCATCTACCCCCACCCAGGTAGGATGACACCACCTGGGCGGACTCAACCTCGTTGTTAAAAGAACTCTGAGGGAGTGCTGAAATTAGTCCTTCTGGATAGAGCAGGAATCCAGTTGAAAGGGAATATAAACTAAGATTATTTCACAAATCACCTGTCTATTCTAAACCTTTAATTGCAGTGTTTGTAAGATTAAAAACCAATTGAGACAATCTTGAATGTGATGATTCAAGGTGATGTCAGATCTTAAGTGACCAAAATGTCTCTGCCCTCTTCTATAGCCAAACTGGTCTGGGGCATTCGTCAGGCCCTGGGGGTGGCTGACTAAGCTAAAGAGTAAGCACTTATGTTGACCTGCACACTGGGCCTACCTGTTCATGAAAACAGTAAGAAAGCCCCTAAGAGGAAAGGCAATTTGCCTCAGGTCCCAGGAAGCGGCTGGGACAGAGATATCCTTAGGTTACTAAATGAGATGCCTCCTTTGAAGTAAGTGTGACTACAAGGGGCAACTCCCCCCCTCCCAGACCTGAGAACGAAGTGTGCATTTGGAACGCAATTGTTGTGGGTAAATGTCAGAACTAGGGGAACAGTGGAGAGAAGGAGGCAATAAATGTTAGGGTGGAGGAGGGGGGGAGAAAGATGGTGAGAGAATGAAAGTGAGGGTTCCGGGCCTACAGTAATGGCTGGCAACTGGCACAACAGACAAGGTGTTTGAAACATATAATGAGACCAGAGGACCGGCTCTTGATGGGGGAGTGTCTTAAAGGCCTCAAGCAGGGCAACTTATTGGAGAGAGATCAAGTACTTCTGCAAAACCCTGCAATTCCTCCGAGTGCAAGGCCATTGCCTCCTCTGCCACCCACACCTCCACCGAGCGGGCCCAGGCATTGGAGCGAGGAAGCGGTCCTCAACTTCCAGGTGCATGTGATGATTCCCCACTTGGCCAAAAGGAGAGCCAGATCTAGAAAGCTGGCAACTAATCTGTTGCATAAACAAGCCAAGAGTGCACACAAACCCGGAGCATAGTGTGGAGGCTCCAGTAGCATGGGAAAGGCAGGTTGTGACAGATGACCAGTAATCTACGAGCTTAGGGCAGGACCAAAATGTGTCTGAAGTCTGTTCTTGCATAAACAACAGGGGTAGGCAGCGTCAATTCGGCTGAAGATACGATTAATCCTAGTGGGAGTAAGGTACACTCTGTGCAGGATGTAAAACTGTACGAGTTTAAATCACACATTCTGGAGACAGCAGCAGGGTAGTCCAGGAGTGCGGCTCATCCTATGTTGCTGCACTCCCTGCCCAGGTCCTCTCCCTACCGGTCACGTAGTGTTGAAAGAGGTAAGCAGGTGTGATCATGCATCACCTTGGTGAGCCAGATGATGTCCTGTGTCCAAGAGATGTAGGTTTTGGATTATCTGGTGCATATTTGGTTCGGGCTGCAGTGGCTCCCAGTGTGCACCTATTGTGTCCATGATTGAGTTATAGATGAGTAGCTGCCAAGAGGGGAGGCTTGTGTGATCGCACACGTCTGCAAACAGAACAAGCACAGTGTCAGAAAAGAGGTTACCTAAGGTGTGAATATCTGCCTCATGCTTAGAGGCAAAGCCTGGCAGCATGTGGTTGGTGTGCCTTCTAGGACTTATAATCAGCAGAAGCAGGGAGGCATATGGCACCAAGGCATTGGTGAGGCGCAAACAACGGCAGAAGCAGTGCACAGCCACAGACAGAAGACGAAAAGGTAGAACAGGAGCACTGACCAGGGGATGGAAAAGATATAACAGGTCACCTGTGTCGCTGTGTAATCTAGATCATGTCCAGTGAACGAGTATGCCACCCACTGCAATTGGTCAGCCAGGTAGTAGTGTTCAAAACTGGGGGCCCCTAACCCATCCCTATTGGCTGGTAGGTTCACTTTTGATAGCACGGCCTGGCGGCGATTACGTGCCGAGTGAAGTTGGCAAGCAGTCATTCATGTGTAACAAAGAAAACTTTGCTCAAGTAGGTTGGAAAAGTTGGCAAAGTAATAACGTAGGTGCAGCAGCATCACCATCTTAGACACAACAATGGGTCCCACCACTGACAGTGGCAGAGTTTTCCATAAAGAAATTTGCCCATGGAGAGAGGACCACTCGGCGAGTGTTGCCATCTTCCAATGCCTCTGTGCTGTGGTAGATCCGGATGCCAAGGAAGCAGAACATGTCCGGCTGCCACGGCACTGTTGTCTTGCCTAATCAGAGTATAGGGCAAGGCTTGTTCCAATTAATGCTAAGACCTGAGACAACAGCAAAAGGTAAACAGGTGCTCAATCATCAGCAAAGTCTCGAAGACGTCATGTACATAAAGGAGCATGTCATTGGCATAGAGCAAGACAGCACGTATGCTGTCTCCCAACAGAATAACCCAGTCACGCCTTTAGGCCTGCAGTTTATGTGCTAGGGATTTCATGGCCGAAGAGAAGAGAGGAGAAAGGACAGCCCTGATGGGTGCCCTGACCATTGCTTGCACGCTGTCTTTAACAGCACTAAGCAACATTCTATGCTCTTCATTGCTTGCCAGGTCATCCCGCTGAGGCTCCTTCACATGTTGAATAGGTTACACAATGGAAACTCCGCCAGAGTATGTTGGAATCAGCAGGCCAAATTACAGCCACTTTTTCTGTTAATATAGGTGTTCAACAGGGATGCATTATATTCTCCTTATATATCAACCAGATAGTGGAAACTACTTGAGCATGCCTGACCAATGCAGCAAGCAGAAGGGGATCTAAAATTGCTGTTTTACTAATTGCAGGTGGCAACTTAGTGGGCTCCAAGACAACAAGGGGCCTACAGACCTTATTGGAGAAGTTTGATGGGTTTCACATAGCAAATAGGTTGGTTATCAATATGCCAAAAACCTAAGGTAATGATTTTTTGCTCAAACGGGGATAAGTACATAAATAGGAGTGATAAATGGGGGTGCTTGGTCTTCCGCACCCTTGCGATATATAAGTTACAGGCTCAAAATGCTGCCCTGTCTGGAGCAGAGATTAAGGGCATCTCTAATGCTTCAGTTATCTGGCCATGAAAGAATCTTTATTACAATCTATTAAACCTACTCTTCAGCACGCAAAACATGCCATTGTTTCTAGACTTTCATATGTTGGACATTTCTATGTTACCCAAGTTTCAACCTATACTACACTAGGACCTGGTATGCAGCACAGATGAAATGGAACAACATAAGAAGGCATTTCAAGATGTATTGCTCCTTTGGCAGTGGTTCGCTTGGCTGGTTAAAGTATGTACCACCTGTTAGGACAGACAGATAAGCAGGGCCAAGCTCTGAACCAACCCTATGTCTATTACTGGAGGAGTCACAAGCCAGATTCAGTTCACAAAAAAATGGTTCATGGAATTTAAAAGTGCGAAGGGTACCTTAACTAAGGCTTTTCTTACTAGGAACTACTACCTGCATTTCAGATTTACCTAGGTGAAGTGGAACCAGTATTGGCTAAAACATCTTCATATCATGCCAGGGTTTAGTACCTTGCCTCAATCAGCTCACTTGTTGGTAGGGAGAAACCTATGGGTAATTAAGCTACTCTTAGAAATGTTTGAAGTGTATCAATGATAAAATTAATTTCCTTTTCTGTTGTCCAATATTTCACTGACCCAGAGTAAAATGGTTGAAGCAATTGCTCTAAAATGTGTGTTTGTAATGCAGGTTTTGCTGTACAAATGATTAAGTCAGATACATAAAGCACTGTGGTGTGTACTGTTTCTCACTTTTTAGTCAGCCCTGGAAAATTAGACAATGGTTTGTATCTAAAAACTCCAATCATCATTTATTTACTTAAACTTTCTTTTTGAGTGTATGTTTTTACCGTTCTGTTTTAAATTGAATTTTATTCTGTTCATTTATGATGTTTAATAGCTTTAGAATGATGTTCAATGGCTTTTTATCAGTTTTATGTTTAATAGGCGCTGTCCCAAAATATGTATTCATCATTATTCATCATATTAGAACTCATGTGCTCCAAAATTAACATTTGGGCACATTATTAATTAATAATTTCAAAGGTATTCCTAGAAATGTTTGTTAACCTTTTGACTTCTCTTTATTGTAAAATAGTACTACTATTTATTAGTTTTTTAATCCAATTACATTATTTAAAAAATGTAAAGTGCCTGGGCCTGATGGAGTTTCTTCTGATTTATACCTTCATTTCTCCTGCGCTTGAGTACCTTAGTTATTGTTTTGAATTGTATTACCACTTTTATAAAACAGATTTGGCCCAAGGTATATTTTAAGAAGCTATGAATTGTTCAATCCTAAAATCTAAAAAAGATTATACTCCATGTAAAACATATCACCATATATATTTAACCAATAATAATTATAGGAACTTTGTAAAGAATTTAGGACCTTATTACAAGGCTGGCGGTCATAGGACTCCTAGCCTTGCGGTGGCGGTTGGACTGCCATAACTATGGCGGTCGGACCACCGCAATTGTGACAGTCCGGTATGAGGCTTTGGCGGTCTACTTTTAGGACCACCAAAGTTGTAATGAGGTCCTTAGACTTGAATCCTTCATCCTGAAGTTAAGAATACATCAAAGGAAATGTTGAGTCTTTAGTTAAGAATTGGTCTTCTCTTAATTTGTCATGGTGTGATCGCTTGGATTCTATAAAGATTATGATTTTCCGTATACTTTAAAATAGGGAAACTCCTCTTTCGGGGTGGAGATCTTCACATGGTATAAGTATAGGAAAAAAATAAAAAGAAAGTTTCTTTAACTCAAAAATAAATGTTAAAAATATATTTATTTCAAATATTAATGCAAGTTATTTTATTATATTTCTTTTAAATGTAGTACAACATTTAAAAAAAGCAACAATACTACTAACTTAGTATTGAAATAACATTTAAATTAATGGAAAATACTCAACTAAATTACAATTATTTTTCTGACTGACATTAAAAAATATATTCCAACCAATAGAAAAAATATTTTTACTATGCATTAATAATTACTGAAAGTGATGTATGGAATTAAATAAAATGTATTTGGTTGCATATTGATAACAATATTTGACAAATTAAAATAGGGTATTCAACTATGTTATTAATAATAGGTATGTACTATTATTATATTTTCTTCACTTTTAACTATTTTAAATCATTCACTTTATTTTAAGATACTTTCCCATGGGGTTTACATTAATTCCCTACCTCCATTAACATTATTTTCTATGGGAGGGTGTTGTAGTACCAGTTGTGGACTGTATGTGCTGGACGTACTGTTGCATTTTGTGAATAAGCAAAAAGTAGTAAAGTTACTCAAAATTATAAATTACTCAAAGGTGTAAATTACATTTGTGAATCAGGCCCATAGATGGATTATTGTCTACCTTCCTTCGGAAAGATTAAGAGGCACTATTGTTTATATACAATGAGAACATGTAAAGAAAATGGTGGATTTTGGGTTCCCTACGTCTATCAAAGATGCTTTACAGAAATACTGCAAAATGCTGAAGTCACACTTATGCAGAGTAGCTGTGCAGCAAATAGATGGACTGCCCACACTTTTATACATATGCAATAACTGGATGAGCTCTAGTTTGAGCGTGCTGCATATTCATTGGTTTATGTGCATCAAATAAGCAACCTAATAGAGTTGCAAACCTTCATCCCTGGAGACACTGAGGGCCTGATTAAGAGTTTGGCAGATGGTTTTGCCCGTCCGCCGAACTGCCGAACTGCCGAAGGGGAGGTTGCCACAATAGTGGCTGCCTCCCGCTGGGCCCATTAAGAGTTTTCCGCTAGGTTGGTGGGCAGAAACCTTAGTTTCTGCCCACTGGCCCAGCGGGAAACACCCAACAGTATTGTCTCCGGCTCATAATCAAGCTGGCGGCAATGCTGTAGGATGCAGGGTGCGCCAGCAACACTGCAATGTTCACTGCACAGGTGCCGACCAGAGGGGCCCCTGCATGTCCATGACAAGTGCATGGGCCCCCCTGCAAGTTGTAATCTCCAGGGGAGGGCGGTGGTCCAAGCACCACGTAATGACCTTGATGGTTGTGCCTCAGTCAGACCACCAGCACTGCCAGAACTAGTCGAATTTGGCAGCAGTACGTACGCCACTGCGAGTCTCCTCATGGAGCCGAGGCCAATGTCGTTGATAGAGGGATTCCCCAGCACCCTCAGAATGCGCACTGTCAGCCATAGCAGACAGTACGCATTCTGAGGGTGCTGGCCAGCGGGGCTCCTGCACTGACCACAACATGGTTGTGGGCAGGGCAGTGGCCCCCCTAGGGCCCCGAGCACTTGGTTTCCACTAGCCTTTTCATGGCGGCATCCTCACCATGAAAAGGCTGACAGAAACTGGACTTGTGATCAGCACTACAAGCCCGTCAGGAACCATGTTGCTGGTGGGGACGGTGGTCCCCTAGTGGTCCGACCACCAGGGTCATAATGTGGTGGTTGGACCGCCAGGAGTGTGGCGTTCTGACCGCCAGAGCAGCACTGGTGGTCCTTGGATCTACAATGTCGTAAGGAGGCCCTTAGACTCAGAGCAAGAGAGAGAAAACACACAAGGAAGAAAGAAGAAGGAAGAGAAAGAAGGAAAATTTGTGACAAGGAGAGAAAGAAAGACCCTGCAAGAGTGTGATGAATGGGGCAGGGAGGGGCTAAGACGAATGAAAGAGGCATAAGGTGGGTATGCAGCCTTGGCATTCAGAACCTCTAAAATTTGATAGCCCTCTGAGCAAAACTGAGGGACCGGCATTTGTTATTGTGCAAATTAAGCATGGATCAGGGGAAAAGTATCGCCCAAGTACCAAGTTCCCCAGGCCAGAGAGCAAGGTCTGGGGCATAGAGAAGTCCTGCCATGCCACTGACTTCATCCTGACACCCACCCTGCATACCTCCATTGCCTCCCAAACCACAGAAACAATGGTGGGTGTAAGACCACACTCAGCCAGTGGGAGAGAGCATAGTCCCTGGCCAGAGGCATAAGCCAGAGTCCACAGTGCTCTCACTCACCAAGACAACAGCACAGTCCTTGTTCTAAGGCCACTCACAAGGCAATGCTGGGGTAGAAGACGTGGTTTAATCAGACTATGATTCAAGTCGAATCAAAGACAACTCAAATTACAACCTAATACAGTTTTACATCAGACGTTTTGCAAACATTTCTCATGCCAAAAAAGAAACATTTAAAAGCACCTCAGTAGCATCCCATGCGTGGTACTGCAGGGTTCCCTTGCGGATGTAGTCTGTGATGTAGAATATGAAGAGGCTTATGATAACCAGAGGGCTGGTAAAGCACCACATAATTTTCCAGTACCAGCTTGGCTTGTGCCCAAGCATTGCCTGAAGATCCTTTTCAAACCTGTTAAAACACAAGTGATTTAGTTAACTGTTGCTAAAGCAGGTGATTGTGCCATTGTGTGCATCATTGAGTCGATCTGTATATGTGCCACACAAGGGTCTTCTTCATATGAGGCCAGTTCAGACTGCCATCAACTGGATCCCCGACTTTCACTCTTCAGCCACTCTTGTGTTTTTTATATTACAGTACTCTGTTTTACATCACACTCACTACATGATGTTCTCAGCCTAATTTCATAACATGACTGTGACCATAAGAGTGCTTAACAAAAATATCAGGATATTGTGTATATCTCATCCACTTAGGGCACAAGTCCTAAAAACAGAAGTCGGGGGGAATAACCAAATTAGGCAGTATGCAAGTGACATAATGGAGCGTGACATTGCCTTGCGTGACATCATGATGTGTGACATCGTATGTGGAATCCCAGGAAATGGCATCACAACCCGTGACCTCACAACAAGTAACATGACAAGAAGTGACATCCGCTCTTAAGACCTCACACATATGTTTAGCAGATTTTGTGTTGGGTAGTGCTAAAAAGGTGATTTAACTCAGACTCTAAATATAGGCATCAATGCATACATTTCTTTTTTAACTCTGCCACAAAGAAATTGGCAGCAAGGGGAAATGTGGCAGTAAATCTGTTCTGCTTAATTGGTTGCAAATTCTGCATTTTAAAATATGTTATGAGGTTAAGGCACCTGCAGCAGACACCTTTGTGTGCTAACTAAGAGCCTGATTTAGAGTTTGGCAGACGGGTTACTTCGTCACAAAAGTGACAGATATCCCGTCTGCTGTATTACGATCTTCATAGGACATCATGGGATCAAAACACAGCAGATGCAATATCTGTCATGCTTGTAACAGAGTAACCCCGTTCGCCAAACTCTAAATCAGGCCCTACATCTCATATAATAATAATATTGGTACGATAACTCTGGATGTTAGCATATGTGCTGGAGAGATCTGTGTTTTGTCTAGTCCTAGTTTTGAATCATAGTAGCATAGAGGCTTAATGTGTCTTCTGCAAAGTGCATCATGTAACATGCAGAGTACATATTTTAATTTTATGTAGCTAGATAATTGGTTAGTCCTTTTAACACAGAGATCTTTTTGTTATTTGCAGCTCATAAATTGTAATCCTTCTAATAAGCACAGTGAGCTATGAAGGACATGTGGCTCTTACACCTCGTAACCCTCACTGTCTTATGTAACACATCCTGTACATCGATTTACACTTTTTTGTGATTTATTGTCAATGTATAATGTGTACTTGTGATGTAAGGTGTTCTAACACCTTGCATTGGGATAAGTATTGCTATAGTGCTTCAAAAGAAATAAAACAAAATAGTGGTGTTTATCTTGTTATTTGTGTAAATACTGAGACAGACCAACACATCTGACGTTCTTACCATGCATGCATATCTCTTATGTAGAGGGACTGAACAAAGTCAAAAGCATGCTTCTCTTAGATACCTGTTAAGTGATAACAAACTGTGAGCTTTTGTTTTCCCTCCATTGCATTTGCATTTATAGGCCATGAAGCAGGACCCCAAATTTAGGCCACTGGTATCACGCAGGGGATGGGTTTTAACATGATACTTTTATAAGGTATGGATGCCTAGAGATGGAAAATATGTGATAGAAAGCCATCACTCTTTGCCTTTTGTCTGATATTATTGGATTAGCAACCATCTTCGAAAAAAATACAGTGCTTAAAATAATAGGAATAAAACTTCATTGTATTCCTCATATATTGATATAGATTATATGCACAATTTTCACCTACAATTTCAAATAATAATAGTTGTCACATCTTACATAGGCAATGCATGGCATGGGTAAACATAAACACAATTTTATCATTCACATTCATCGTCATCATCTTCTTCTGAATAGGTGTCATCATTCTCTCCGTCTGTTTTATTTTCACAGGCGGGAAGTCTGCACATGTTAGTGCACTTGAGGTAATTTAGACAGCAGACACATGTTGGCAGTTTGCAGTTCCTAATGCAGTAGAAAGCTAGTAGATCTAACACAGCCTGATGTGCTGGCTGCCCTTCCATCCATTCCACTACCAGTTGCTCTGCTCCCTCGTGTTTATCCAACTTCCACCCTCTTCCAATTAGATTAGGTGTCTGTTGATCATTCAGAAGACATCTCTTGCTTATAGTGGCTTTATAATTAGCATGTTCTGCATGTTTCTTCAGACAGTCCCGGCTAGGTGGAAGTTGATGACTGTCTAGCTCACCCTTCTTTGCACAGAATAGGTGATATCTCAAGTTATTCACGTGATGATTTGAAGATTTTGGTGCATACAGCAAGCATAAGAAATGCTCCAAATTGTCCACTAGTACGTCAGAGAGATCCCATTCGTCTCTGAGCTGCAAAAATGTTTCCTGTTTATGTCTGTTGGCAGACAGGATTTCAAATGCACTTTCTTTTCCTTTTACCGTAAATGCGCTTGCAGTGTCACATCCTTTAAATGTATGGAGACCTATCAAAGCTCGAAAAACATTTTCACCAAAAGTTGAAGCTACTTTCCCAATTTTAAGGACTCACAAGCGTATTTTAGTACCACATTTCAGAAATAATTTAGCCATGATTCTGTCATGGAATCCCAAACACACAATAAACGCATAGGTGTCATCTGAGCTTATCATTACTGCCTCGTAACCCTCATTAGCAGCGTGTGCAGCATGCAGCATCAAACGACCATCTGCTTCTTCGTGTGTACTGTAGAGATCAGGAACTTAGTGGCTCCCTTCAGATGTGATTTTGTAGTGTTTATCTTCACAGTTCACAGTGGTTTTATTATCAAGTTTTACAAAATACTCTGGTTTCCTCCATTTGTTACCAAGAAATGCGATGAGAGTTGTTTTATTCCTTACCTGGCTTTTTTGTCCACTGTCTGACAATCTGGGAAGGTGAGATGCTCTCAACTGGTGCCCAAGTTCTTCCCCTCAGGTTGTCCTTTCGCTGTTTTTAATAGACGTCTCAATACGTAGCAAACACAACATCGAATCTTTGACTCCTGTTTCCTTCCCGCAAAGCCATGGACAAGACAGACATAGCCACCTCACTGAAGTTTGATTCCTCTCCTTTTAGTCCAAATAGTCCTTTGTCTGATTTCATGATGATTGTCCTGCCATTGTTGTTCACTGCCTTCTTCTTGGACATGTTAGTGAAGGTTTTTAGTTTGTTCATTTTCATTGGGTCATGAAGCTTCAAAACAGGTGGATTATTCTCAAGTCGCTCATGTTTGAAATCTGTATAGCACTGCTCACCTATTTCATGTTCCTTTCCTTATGTTAGATACTATGTCTTGAGATGCCTTTTTTGCATGGAGAGACAAATGAGATCATGTGACCCAACAAGTGGGTTTATCCAGATTTGAACTAGACTGACAGCTCTCGTAACAATATCTTCGTCTTTTTCAGTTTGTGACTTATATAGGTCTGCATGAGTAAGATCTGATCTGATCTGATCTTTTGTTACAAACCATTTCCCTTATCTAACCCAAAAAGGCACTTTTGTGTTCAGCCATCATATAATATCTTTTCACAGCTCCCGTCTTAAGGTTGAACTTTTGTTGTACCACCTGGAATCTGTGTGTCTTTGATGACTGTTATCTTTATCGCATGATCGACTGGAATTTGTCCAAACGGATTAACATCTGACAGTTGAACTGAAAAGCATCTATCAATAAAGTGGTGGTGAATTTCTGGATTTTTCACTGCAGATAATGTAATTTCAACATAGTATACAGGAAGATATCTAGCAAAGTTCATCCTGTTATACACTAAACACCATGGGAACATAGACCGTATGGCGGTAAGATGTAAATGCCAATTTCCTTCTCAAGCAGCATGCAGAAGAGTCAGCAAGACATTTTCAACAATATCCACATACAACATCCAAAATGAAGAGAGTCCTCCATTGTCATGACATAGATGTTGCAGTAATACACTCCAAAGCTGTTTTACTTTGGCAAAGGCAGCATTCTACAAGAGGTTGGCATAGGTTTTTTGCAAAGTCACGAACATCCTTGTGTACTCGAACTGCACAATTGTACGTACAACCTTCTAATACTGATGATATTGATCCTTCTGCTATCATGCCTGCATCAAAGCTGGCGAAGGCCAGCATCTTGAAAGCGTTTTCCAAGAATGGACATGACATTGCAAATGGTGTGAAAGGTGTCCATTCGAATAATGGTTCTGTCATAGGTTACTTTATGGTTCAACACAATCTCAGTTGCTTTTGCATAGAGAGCTTGATCCATGACCACTACAATTTTCGCCAAATGCAGTGATTCCCTTGTCAGCTCTGACTGTTTCAAAATTTCAGAAACAGTTGTCAACTCAGTTGAAGGGGCACTAATAGTGGGCAAGTAACCAATGGAATCCTGTGATACACTAACCAGGTCTCTAGTACGGATGTTAAATACTGTCCAACATGGTATAATCTGTACAAGGCTCGCTTCTTGTTTTGTAACAACCCAGATTATGTATTTATTTTTTGCAAGCTTCAATTGGGCACACACTCCGGCATGACTTTGGTTATGTGTTATCAATGACTGAGACTCAGCTTGTTCACCAGAAACATACATGAACAATTCTTCAGTGTTTTTGATGGTCTTTGTTCTTTGCTTTTGGTTCTCAGTGCTTGAGAGAGGAGCTTTAAAAGGTTGTGGTCCAAACAACTTGGGCTGCACAGCTATACTGTTAACTGGATGAGTTGTCCCTTTACTAGTAACAGTCTCTTCCAGCCTATCAATATTATTCCATGCTAAGTTAGTGAAGACATGAGGCTGAATGTCAGCTGGAAGAACAATTAGCTCACTTACAATAGCAACAAATTTCTGAAAACACAAGGCAGTGTAATTTTCATCCAGTTATTAATAATGAAATCACATGACCAAGTCTATTTAGATTTAAATGATTTCAACATTGCCTGTTAGTGCTTTTACAGCGTACGGGAGCAACACTTGCTTGGGGGGGTTGTTTTTGCTGGCCATTTGTGACTGCATATATAATGTCTTGACTGAATGCGTGCATGAGTAAGGTGAATCTTTTGGAGAGCTTTGTGCTTTCTGGATCTCCAGTTAGAAGTCCTAATAAGAACCGTTTAAGGTTTTTAAGCACTGTAAATTAATCTTTATCAACGGCTGATGGATGATATGGCCATAGTGTTGATGTCAAGTTTGTTTTAATCATTGTTCTTATGTGCGATGATGTTTGAACAATGATCTTGTTTATTTCTGTTGCCTTAACCTTTAAAACTGATAATTCTCTTTTCAAACTCTGGTTTTCTCTTATAACATCCTGTAGCATGAGCTCTTGAGCAGGCGTTAAAAGTGCCGTGAAAAATGGCGCAAGGAAATCTCATGGATTTCCTTATGCCATTGTTCCGGCTCCTCTCACTGCGGAACGCCCCCTTTGCATACATTATGCCTGGTGCAGGCATAATGTAGCGCAAAGGGTTACAGAGTGACACTATGCATGCATTGCGACAGTCTGTAAATATGGTACGGGAATTTTGGCCTCATTGGCCACATTAACGTAAAAAATAATGACGTTAATGTGCCGCAAAGTGGCACTAGGGCATTATAAATATGCTCCTAAGTGTTTTGCTTTATCAATGTGAACTGATACCTTACACATGTAGAGCAGCAAATCTTACTACGTGGTTTGAGTCAATAATGTTTAAAGGTACAAACTAATTGTAAATGACAGTATAGCAAAACAAAAAGCATAAAGCAGACAGTGCCTGCACCTTCCCCAGTCAATGTTATTTATGCACTCTCATAACCCTGTACTGAGTAACTCACCTTTCTATACAAGCCCACGCAACCTGCCATAAATTTACCAACTGCTTTCACTAATGCAAATGTTACACCTATTGGCTTTTCAGATGTGTATTACAAGATGGCATTTCGTACTGAACACTAGGCTCATTTCCTTACACACAGTTGCCTTCTACAATATTTTGTAGAACCCCATTAAAATATGTCTCCCTCTACCTTCATAGTTTCCATGTATATTTCTTGTTTTAATTTTTTTCTCTGTAGCAAAATTCAATGTTCATGTTTTGGCTATGTATGGATACCACACACAGTGATTTTTTGCTGGTGAAAAACTGCATTAGCACTGCAAAAAAAATGGAGTAAAAGAGAACACCACGTAATATGTAATTGCGGTACTGAATATCACTATGGTGCAAATAAGTAACTCCTAGGAAGTTTATGTGAACTCATGTGGGCACCTAGGTCTATAACTGTTGTAGCCAGGTTTTGAATCACTCTTAATTTTATTTCAAGATACAGTGGTGTCAAGACAGTCACTGGATGAAGATCATCAAGCCTCTCGGACACTTCTTGACCACTCATGATATGGTGGACTACCTTGAAGTAGATCTGATCTTTCCTTCACAATCGAAGCCTGTAAGGTTGCTAAAAGCATTGAAATGCCACAGGGCTCCTCTCCTTTACAACTACTTTCCAGCATCTACATGGCCTCTGAGTGCAGGCATTAGAAGGTCCGTAGGTGCAATTTCAAAGGTAATCCAATGATACAGAAATGTAAATTGAACTGAAGACGTTTTAGGAGCTCAGACAAAAATCACCAATTGTATAGATCACATATACCACTGGACGAAAGAATGTTTCTTCTGCTTGACGGGAACCAGGACTGAGATAGTTGTTCTGAGAAACAGGTTCAGAGTCAGCTCATTTCACATGGCCTACAATCGAGGGGACTCCCTCAGACACATCTCAGAAGGCAAATCAGCTGGATTTTATTTGACGCTTTACTGATCATGTTAACAAAAAGAACATACAACCCTCACCCCTGCTTGGGCCATGCTTCATCATAGAAGTCACTCCTTTCAAACAAACAAGTTGCTCGGCCAGGTCATCCTAAGCTCTTTTCCGTGAGTGGTTGTGGATTTATGTGTCCTACACTGGTCACTATTACATAAAACTATATTAAGTGGGACACAATCAGTTAAAAAAAAAAAATCTTTCTCCCCTTTGATAGAGTTAAAAACAAGAGTGCAATGGGGAAATGAATTAGTTATGGAACCTCCCTCGTCACTACATTAATAGCCAACATATTTCCACTCCAAGTGCCTGATTTATGAAATGTTAGCGCCACCTTAGCGTCATTTTTTGATGCAAAAGCAACACAAACTTAAAAAATGCAATTATACTGTGTAAGTTTGTGCTGCTTTTGCGGCACAAAAAATGACACTAAAGGTGGCGCTAACTTTTCATAAATTAGGCCCTATCTTAGCCTTGCAGTCAAAAGGCATGCTTCAGGATAGTAGAGACCTTGCAGCCTGGCTACCCCTACTACGCCTTTAATGCATGCAGTGTAACAGTTCTATTCAAGGATCAATCTATATGCAAGGTAATTATGGACTTCTTCTGTCCTGTAGGAATCAGTTAAAGTATAATGTTGGTCAGCGTAGGTCACTGAACTATAAACAATTTTTTGCATTCGGATTCACATGACAATAACATGTAAGAAAATAATACTATTGGTATATGTATTTACCTATACATAACCACGAAAAATATATGCTTCTATCAGTGGTGTGTCTGCCAGTTCACACCTGTGCACTCCTCAAAAATACACATTGCCCTTGAAGCTAATAAATCTTATTACATTAAAAGCACCAAGATAGTTAGTCCATACTATCGGAACATAAAGGAATTACCATTTGGCAGTCTAAACCTTCAGGCCTGAATTACTCTGCATTCGGGGATATAGTGCTACCTGATGGCTTGTAGGCCTGTATTTTGTTCTGGCGCCATCTTGATGAATCTTATTCTCAGCAGGTAAGTGTCAGGAAATGCCCTATGTCAGCTTGCACCCCCTAGTGCCTAGTAAGGCATCATGCATTCTTTACGTTACCATGCACATGATGTAAGTGTGCATTCAATGGGAATTGGTAGACCTATGTCCAATGCCAAATGGTATTACAGATTTGTAGTTGTTACTACTGAGGACCTGCCTACATCAACTTGTTTGACATAAATAAGGCACATTGTGCGCACCTTTATAATTGAGAAAGGGAAGAAATGTATTGGTATGACCAAAAATTACAATTGCTATTGTATGGAGAATGTTAATGTCTTAGTCAATCATGTGCTATATCTAGAGGTAGATTATGCTATTCAGAAAACAGTAGTCTGGGAAACATAATTCACGGATCCTGTTTATATACAGCCTGGTAGATTAGGCTAGCCATCATATTACTCAAAGTATTATCAAAACGTTCCTGTGCTAACTTTTGAGTCCACCTCTGTCATGTTTCGGGAAAGGACTGGAAGGTGTGTAGTAAGAGCTTATATGCAGTTCATTCATCTAGTTACAATCAGTCACTAGTGGTTACTTCAACAAGACCTATTGAAATATAGAGTAAAGGTGTATCCCATCTTAGCAACCATAGGATAATGCAGTCTACTCAACCTCATTGTTCAGTGCATTAGTATCTGGTGATTCTCTTAAAAGCCATTCCTGTTATTTATAGAAAAAATAACATTTTTCAAACTTTATTTACTCCCTCTATTTATCATATCCTCCATCTCTGTCCGAAATAAGTCTTTGGCAGTGTGATGCTTTGCAAGGAAGTGTGTTGACTATTTGTATTGTTAATATAGCACACCATATGTGTAATTTGTTTCAAAACTCTGGTTTTCACTTCACTAGTCTGATTCCTTATGTACTTTAGGCTTTAGGGACATGTTACATATAAACCACAATCTGGCTGTTACCATTGTGTATTACCTTTATTTCAAGGAGGGCCCGAGTCCCAATTCCAGTGCCTATTGGATCATACACTGCAGGAGCTAGAGGGCAGTTAGCCTTTTACCCTAGGGAGATTTCATAGATTATTCTATGAACCTGATCTGTTGTTCATCCTGACTCTGGGATGAGCTATCTCATCTCAAATGCTTTGCCTCTTTTAAATGAAAATATTGGTTGGTCGAGTGTGGAATCATTTATTGTAAGGAAGCACAAGTGCACTGTTTGATGGATTGTTAATTTATTTGACACCTGATCATCACACACAAGGTTGACACTGTCAAGGATGTCAACCTACAACTCTCTATGGCTTTTTCCCCTTTAAATTTACCATCAGTGGAAGTTTATAATTCCTGGTAATAGTTATCCAGGACTGTGGCCATTCTTCCCCAGTCTCCACAAAATACCCACTGACAGGATCCAGAGGCTGCGGAATCAACAGCAAGAAAGTGCTTGTACCATAGGAAATGTGTACATTTGAAGCCAACATTAAGCACACTTCAGCGAAGTCAAGGGTTAAATTGGGCTACAGGCCAATCCGTTTAGGATCTTACACTGGGGAAACTTTAAACCAAATCTGATGTACAACCATTTCTCTGTTGATGCTTTTCATCACACATTTCATTTAATTTACCTTGTCTTCCCATAGCTGTTCACACGACTGTGTATATTTAATTTTGCCCAGCATTCATTTGCTTTTGTATGATGGGCCTTTTGGTTCTTCCTATCCCTACTGCCAATGATCACCTACAAGCATTCCTTAATTTGTTCACTTAGACCAAATGTCCCTTGTAATTGTGTCAATTGTGCTCGTTCTTTCAAATTTGAATTCCTCTGATGCCAAAAAGAAGGGCAACCCTTCCAAATGGCCTTACTCAGACTGAGCAATCAGCTCTTCAACAATTGATAGCATTGCAGTACTAAGGTATTAAAGATGATATTTCAGACCTTACCTTTTTATTCCATAGACGTAGCAGATGACAACAGTTTCAACCAAAACTATCAGCAGCAGGGCCAGGGTAGCAGCGTAGTCATTAAATATATCAAACCAGTAGATTCCAGACTCCATGGTGAACACGATTCCAATAATGCAGCTGGTAAAGCACAATATGCCTTGGACAGCAAAACAAAACCAAGGTGTTAGTCTAGAATTTATGATCAGTTGAATTATTTTAATTCAACACAGCGAAAAAGTGGATTCTACAACTGCAGTTATGATTTACGTTATAGCTGAGATAACCTGTTGATTTCTATTTACATCTTTGGTATGGAAAGGATTGTTAGAGCGCAGGCCCTAGGGAGTTTTCTTCGTTAAACTATCACCATCCACAGTTAACATGAATAAATCATGGATAACAATAGTTTTACAAAAACTTTTATTATTACTCTAAAGTAAAGCATAAAAGTCAAATTTTAAATGTGAAACGGTATAGACATCTTTATCCAATTATGTTTCTAGCAGACCTGCCACATGAGCGTAGGTATAGCTGGGGATTAGACCTGGACAGGCCTGCATGCCAGAAGTGAAAAGAAAAGCTGCTTTTGTACCATAAGTGCCAGGTTTAACTTTTTAGTATATCAGCTCGAAATACGCCTAATATTAAACTCTGGCAAGTAAGTGGTTAACACATCTTGAATCAGTAGCAAGAGATACTCCTTCCTCTAATGGAAAAGAAAAATCCAGCAACTCTTCTTGAAACCAAAAGTCTAACATAGGCGCTGGAACGTTGTGTTGCACAAGCAGCAGATTTAAATGTTAATTTTGACTTAAAGGCTGTTTGCTGACTCATGTTAGGAAGTAGCTAGAAAGTCCTCACATATTTATTTATGTAATCAAGGAACATACAATCCATGCATACACTGGATTTTCCTGTTTATGTTACTAAAATTACTTTGGGCTGTTGTCCCATTCTCTTCATAAATATGCTCTGTGTCTGCTAGTAACTATTATCCTTTCCCTTCAGGTTAGCCTCTTCTGTCACAGAGGTAATTACAGCTTTTGAGAGCTCCTCCCTTCCAAGGAGAGGCAGCCAATTGACACTGACGAAAACCCTCTTGGAACAAAGCTTCCCATGTTACTTTAAGGCACCTGCCAGTTAGTATGTTCGTTGACTCCTGTATGCATTCCAGACATGGAGGAGCCACTTTCTCCAAATGGGAATGTAGATGTATTCATAATAGCTGGCACTTGTATTTGTTTGGAGAGTGAAAGGGAACTCTGGGTCATACTAAATTTAATCTCTGGAAGGCTGAGAGAAAGCACTAAGCTTATATGGTAAAGACACACCCTTCCTGGTTTGTCCTGTACACAGCTTTCGAGTGCAAAGTTTGATGCAACAGTAAAAAAGATGTATCCACCAATTTGAAACCATGATCACAGCTTTCAACCTCCAGAATAAAAACATTACCTGAACACTCTGGGGGTCATTCTGACCCCGGCCGGCGGCGGAAGCCGCCGGCCTGGCTGGAACCGCCAGAATACCGCTGCGCGGTCAAAAGACCGCCACGGGTATTCTGGGTATCCCGCTGGGCTGGCGGGCGACCGCCAGAAGGCCGCCCGCCAGCCTAGTGGGAAACACCCTTCCATGAGGATGCCGGCTCCGAATGGAGCCGGCGGAGTGGAAGGGGTGCGACGGGTGCAGTTGCACCTGTCGCGATTTTCAGTGTCTGCATGGCAGACACTGAAACTCTTGGTGGGGCCCTGTTACAGGGGCCCCTGCAGTGCCCATGCCATTGGCACTGCCAGGGGCCCCACGACAACCCATACCGCCATCCTGTTCCTGGCGGTTTATGGCGGTATGGGGGTCGGAATCCCCATGGCGGCGCAGCAAGCTGCGCCACCATGGAGGATTCCCCAGGGCAGCGGAAAACCGGCGGTACACTGCCGGTTTTCCGTTTCTGACCGCGGCTGTACCGCCGCGGTCAGAATGCCCATGGGAGCACCGCCAGCCTGTTGGCGGTGCTCCCGCAGTCGTTGGCCCTGGTGGATTTTACCGCCAGGGTCAGAATAACCCACTCTGTCTTCTCCGTTGGCTCTAAGTTCAGGTCCTTCATAAATATTGACATAGGCGAACTAAAGTCCTATATCATAATTAGGTGTTGGCCTCAGAGTATGTGTAGGTCCCACGCCACTGCACCACATTAACATGCAATTAATTTTGGCTGCTATTGCTGATTGTTGCATCATGGTATTCTTTTTAATCAAAGTTCACACACTACCATTACTACAAGGGAAACTTTGTAAATGATATACAAAAGTGATTAGAATGAGCAACCAAAATCTGACCCTTTATTCAGAACACAGTCCAGAACCCGGTCTCACAAGAAGAAGTGCTGGTAATAAACCAAAGGAGTACAGGTAATCTATCCGATAACTTGAGAACCTTTAGTTTGGATTAGATCACCATGTGGTTCTGGAGCATACAACACATTAGAATACCAAGTAAGTATGCTGCTAGACATTCAGGCTGCAGCATGGAGTATGAAATGAATCCAACTCAGCCAAGAAGCAAAGTTGATCAAAGACTGTGGTAACTGTTCAAAGGGGGACAAAACAGAGAAGGTAAGGGGGAAAACAAACAAGATGTGAGAGTGAGAAGCAGTGGTTGAGCTACTGGTTGACAAACCATACAAATAAGCAGTTGAGAGGTAACTGGCAATCTCCACTGCTACTACTTAGCTTCCCCTGGAAGCACCCGCCTTCCACTGAGCTTTGCAATGATTTATCCTGCCAAATAGGAGTCAGCTTCTATCTCTGAGACACAACATTACATCAGACCTTCTGTCCAAATGATGTATGGGTCATCATATAACCTACACATAGACCCAAGGTGGGTAATCTTATTCACTCTTGCTGTTATGTTAGTTACTGTGGTCTGTTTCATCTGCCTATTTATGGCAGCACATGCTTTTAGACACAAATGCAATTACGTCAACAAATGCATTGAAATCTATTTTCAAATTGTGTTTTTCATCACGGTGTGCATGAATAACTGACGAAAGAGGGATGATCTGTTTCCATGACTTCCCTAAGGAGTGTCATGATGAGGTTTCCATAATCACCTACTACCCCAACAAAGTTGGTGGTCAAGGTGAGACACTGTGAGCTAGCCAGAAGTTAGGCCAGCAATTGCCACCTGACTTGGGGTGTACTGAGTCTCCCAAGTCTGGTGGTGCAGCCATCCTAACATGCAGTCCTATTACCATAATGGAAACCACATTACATGGCGCCACCAAGGTATCAATGTCAGGTACTTATTTAGTGGATCTCCTGAGTAGTTCTCTCTCGAATGCCTAAGGTGCCCCATTCACCTTATACAGAGACTTCCATGGTATTAGGGGCAATATCCTCCTCAGCTGTATAGGTAGCATCTATATTTGCCTGCAGGTTGTTTGAGCTTGAGCTTTAAAAGGATACCCCGTTTGGTGTTTCTAGCTCTGAATTCTGTTTTACAATAATGGCAAAACCAGTAGTAATTCCAGCAAATTGTAGACATGCTGTCCTACAACATTTACTTAATAATGGGCTACGTAATGGGTGGAAATGTTATGTTTGTGGTTAAGACACAAAATGCACACAAAACTGAAAGATTTTGTTCGTGGGTAAATTTTCCTGCAGTCGATGCTAATTCAAGTACATTTCACATGTACACGGTGGCTAACACACCAGCACAATACAGAAAATACAACTATCTAGAAATTCCATTATCATATCAGGAACACCAACATTGGTTTCAAGGTGCCCTCCCACACGTAGTTGCACACACTACATTAGGTCGCCTCAGTAATGAAGGGTCCACATGGCCAGTGCTGGCCACACATATACCCCTTACTCTAATGAACTAAATTTACAGGCAGTAGATCTACTCTCATCATATTATAATTTATATAATAATTTAGTAAGCTTATACCGAGACGCTTCACACAATTTGTAATGCAAACATTAAATACTGCCCTAATGAGGGCTGCTCCAGCTGTCCAACAATTGGCTCCACCAGGTATAAACCTGGTTACTATTAATTTAATTATTTGTAAAGTTTCTTCCAAACACAAAGAAATTCGGTCCTGGATTGCATAAATACAAACCAGCTGGAAGCAGTGTTTTCTCATACGGGACTCCATGATAAACACAGTACTCTCACAATATGCTTACAATTTGGAATGGTACACTCCATTGATGATTGTAACACATGGTACACCATCTCTTTCCTCTTTCAGTTCTTCCAGAGGTGTTGAAACAGATTCAAAATGAACACAGGGCTTCATCTGCTCTGGACCTGAGGATGAAATTAATGGACAATTTTGCTACACTTTCCTCAATTATTTTAGGAGATTTTAAAGGGGAAGCTACCAAAAATAATTTCCAAGACCTACACTAGTATAAGTCGGGAGAATTTGGGGACAGCCCATATAAACCACTACTTAAGTGCAACTCTGAAAAGGATAGTACCAAGCAAGCACAAGAGTCTTCTAAAAAGCTCTGGGACAAAAAAAATCTAATAAAGATGAAGTAAAGCAACAAGGAGAATCTCTGCATTAGATACCTTGGAAAAATGCATTAACTTAAGAAATTGTGACAGTTAGAAACAGCCTGACAGGTATTAATATTTTGATACACACTCTTCTCGTTCCTTTCAGGAGTCATTCGACAAAACAGCCGAGAAAGGTGGACGGTCAGAACGTAGAAAGGAAGAAGAGACAGAAAAAGGACTCTCAATGCTCATCTGACGTAATAATAAAAAAGGAAGAGAAACTTCCACAACAAAAACTATAGTTTAAAGAGAAGAAGGTTGCAGGATTTTCAGCTAAATATGCCACATATATTGAGGACATAACTAAAGAGCAGGATGTGTGCAGTGACTCTGCTAGACAGCGCATCAAAGGTCATGATAGTTCACCAGAATCTTCAAGCCTTTCTGGATGTGAGAGTAACTAGTGACTACATTGATTTTGAAACCCCAGATAGGTGAGTTGTCCCTCCAGATCGTGTTTACATATTAAACATTTAGGGCCAGATGTATCATCTGATTTTGCACTCGCAAACAGCGAAATCGGCCGTTTGCGAGTGCAAAATCAGGGTCTGCAATGCATCAAATGCATTCGCAGACCAAAAACAGGAAATCGCAAAAATTTCAATTTTCTGCGTTGCAACCTGGATTTTGCGAATCGCAATTTGCGATTCGCAAAATCCAGGTCGCAATGCAATTCTGCAAAAAATCTCACATTGCGATTTTTCGCAGAATGGTATTTTGCAAGTGCAAAATACCATGACCTGCAACCAGGTGGTAACCTGGTGCAAAATTAAAAAATGCAGTAAAACTGCATTTTTAAGTTTGATATGTAAAGCACACATGCCCTTTTGGCATGTGTGTACTTTACATGTGGTAAAAAAAAAAATGGGGTGCAGGAGAGGGGGACTTAGGCCCCTAGCACCCTGGCCCTTTGCTTTTCCCAAATTGCGATTTCTGTTTCAGAAATCCCAATTTGCGAAAATGCAAAAAATTTGCAGCTATGGGCCAACAGGCCCATAGCTGCGAATGGGGCCTGTATCGCAATTTGCGATTCGTTAATTGCATTTGCGATTTTTAAGAAATCGCAATTACCGAATCTCAGATGTGATACATGGCCCTTTGTGATTCGGTAATTGCGATTTCTTAAAAATCGAAATTACTGAATCGCACTGGGCCAGATTCATACATCTGGCCCTTAGATTGAGGGGAACATAATGTGCACAATTATAATAATATTTTCGGAAAGACTGATGCTCGGCTATGATATTCTTCAGGCAGAAAAAGATTGGTTGCCATTATTTGACAGAACTGTCCCACAAGAGGAAGATGTCATTTTGCCAATTATTTCAGTCCTAGTTCCAGATGCAGTAAAAGAAGCCTATGCTGCAGACTGGGCTCTGGCACAGGCTCTGGTGATGTGCCACAACCACATGGACTAGGATAGGGACTATCCCTACCATGTTATATCCATACGGTCCAGCCTACAAGTACAATCACTGTATCCAATAAAGCACGATGCAAAAGCCTCTGTGAGGGAAATTCTCTCTCAACTTGAGTGCCAGGGAGTAATTAACCCTGTGTATCTCCAATGATCAACCATTTGTTCCTTGTGGCTAAGTAGGACCATTCATATAGAATAGTCTTGGATTACAGACATTTAAACAGCAACACACACACACTTGCAATACAAAACTCACATAGCACAGCTCTAAAAAACATTGTCTGTAAAAAATGCAAAACAACCTTGGATATTTCCAAAATTGTTTCTGCCAAAACATAGCACCTGAAAGCAGGGATCTGACCGCTTTTTCCATGCCTGTCTCTCAACATCATTTTTGTTGACCTCCCCAAGCATATAATAACAGTTCTGGATTGTTCTGAGCCCATGTAACATTAATATTGCATGATATTGATCCTGAGGCTTTGTCTTATGCAAATGAAATTTATCTGACAGATGACAACCTCAACATACATTTGGCCAGGGTAAATCGTATTGTATTGGGAGTTTCCAAACAAGGCTATAAATTTAACTTTAAGAAAATGAAGACTGCATTTCTCAGTGTCTGTGCTTTGGGATACGAGCTTCTTTAAATGAAGGGTAGAGTCTGGCACCTCACTTCCTAGAGGGGTACACAGAACTACAACAACTAAACACCATCAAATGACTGTAATCCTTGTTAGAATTCTTCAATTTTGACAGAACATACATACCAGGCTATGCACAGTGCATAAAACCACTTTGTGATTTAACACATCCAGATTTTTTCAAGCAAACATTGGATATTACAAAACACACAGATACTCAGATCATTACAGACTGACATACGCGAAGCAAAACATTTGCATTCATGTGAAAACAAAACAAAATTGGTCATTGAGATAATTTCAGGTGCCATCGGCTTTACCTATGTCACGTTCAATGAAGGAGGCACAGTACCAATTGCATATAAATCACACGCAAAAATGCATTTTTTATCTACAGAAAACAAGCATTTGCAATGCAATTGGTCTTGCATTTGCTCACGTTACAGCTATTAGCGCTGTAACCTCCTAACCGTACTTTTCTTGCCACATAAATTGAAAATGAAAAGTAAAACAGTTTCATATAAGCGAGCCGACTGCCATGAGCATGAGCGTGAAGGAGATAGACAAAAGAAAAAATAAGTTTGCTCACAGTCAAATGTATTGGCAAAGCTGCATTTAGCCATGTAACAGGGTCGATGTCCAAGGCAGTAACCAAACCGCCCCAAGGAGGGACAAACATAATGCATTTTCCAATGATAACAAAGGATTTTGAAGGGCATGCCCATTAACAAGCAATAGTGAAGGGAGGTAGGTGAGCGTGGTGAAAAGCCCAAATAGATAGCAACACATTGCTTGTGCGCTGCTATGCTCAACCTAAAAATACTGACTGCAGTTTAGATGGCTGTCATTACAGAGAGAACATTAGCCCAGGGTAAGCGCATCATTGTTGTTACACCCCATTACAGCCTTAGAGTATATTACCAAATCCAGCACATCAAATGCAAAAGCATTACATCCACAATGGATACCATGGGATATCTCCCTTTCTGCCACTGATGTTGATTATGTTTTTGATCCAAAACTACAAACTCAAGAATTTCTCCAAAATGAACCTGGGTATCCCATGCCCATTAATGTCATGCCTATAGAGTATTACAAATACTTCATTTACACTGATGGTTCAGCACAACCTGCTGTAACGACCAAAGGCCAGAACACCGTGGTTTATGCAGCCGACTATGGAGTAATGAGGGATGGTAAGTTCTACCCTCAACAAACCTACACATAATCCCTTAGGAATTGTACATCTCAACTTGCTGAGCTCAAAGCATTGATTTTGGCACTGGAACCTATGAATCCTTAATTCCCAACACTTATTGTGTGTGATTTGTAATATTGCATCCAGCCTTTCAATTAAAATGTAAACTACTGACACCTAAACATATTCAGAGATTCTAAAGGAAATACCATAAAACATAAAATGCTCTGGGGGAAGATGGAAGAGCTTAAAGACAAACTGCATGGGCTCATGTCATACACATACTGAGCCATCAATGTGTTGGAGTATACGTTGTAGGGAATTCATTGGCAGGTGAAGAGGAAAAATCTGCAGATGTTACGACAGCTGTTGCTGCGATAACTCATTCCCATATGAGGGTGGATGATGACGTTTTGGCTGCTGTAAATGCCTTGGCTGATGACAAGCTTTTCCCAAAAGCTTATCCAACAAAATATTCCTAGCACTTGAGTGCCCAAAACATTCCTTATGTAACAATACTGGGGGGATGATCGTGTGATCCCCAACCAAGATTGTAGGCTGAAACTAATTAAATACAAACAGACCAAACAGTATTTCCTTAGTTGTGACATCTGTCAACAAATTAAAGATTCCGCCATCATGCGTCCACTGCTGAGTCCCCTCTTAGGGCCTGATTTACAAGGCCCTAGTGCCACAGTAGCGTCACATTTAGTGACACTCTGGTGGCGCTGTGACATTTTTCATATTTATGAGGCAGTGTTATGCCACTTTGTATGGCTTAATGCCGCCTTGCAAATATGGGGCCCAACGCAGTTTTCTTAGAGAGAGGGCGTGCAACGATGTTGCTATGGGTGTTCCCCATCGCATTTTGATGCTGCCCCAGATTTATGAGGATTCGTAAACCTTAAGTAGCGCCAAAAACAAATGCCACCACAGGGGTGGCCCTAGCATGGCATTACGAGAAGAAATACATTTATTTCTTCTTGTTTTTACTTTTCCCATGTGTGCTGCATTCTGCAGCACCCTTAGGACTAGCAAATCACCATTATTGATTGTTTATGCGCAGGAAGGTACACCTTCCTGTAGATAAACAGTCGTTCCCTGCAATACAGGCACCCTTGCACTATGTTGCAAGAGTACCTGCTTTGGTGCTAGGTAGCTAATTTTAGTGCCAATGCTAGGGAAAACACAGGACTGTGCCGTATTGTTTTAAATACGGTGCATCCCAGGGTTTCTGAAGTGACGCAGTGTTATGCTGCGAGTTTTTGGCAAAGCTCTGCGCTGTGTCACTCTTAAGTAAATGAGGCGCTAAGTGTCCAACAAGCCTATGCAGTAGGAGGACCTGAACCATTGTGGTCCCGTAAACTCTGATGGTGCATACAAATACATTCTACTAGTAGTTGATTCTTGCTCTCGATCCTTTTCAGTGAGGCCACAGGGATTGGCTTACACTCGTACTTTTATTAAAGATTTGCAGGTCTTTATTGGGACATATGCAGTTGCTGCTTTCCATTTAGACCATGGCCCTACTTTTGCCCCGAGGGCTTACAGGGATGCCATGGGAATGTTGGGGGTAGAAGTGCATTATTCTTCTTCATATCATCCTGAAGGAAATTCAATTGTAAAAAGGAAGAACCGAGACTTAAAGCAATCCTTAACAGCTAGATAATAGGTCCAGGTGGTAGTTGGACCCATCACTTATATGAAGTCCAGAGAGCATTAAATAATCTGCCTCGAAGATATTTGGGTGGCCGTGCCCCATTTGAAGTCCTGTTTGGAAAATCTATGTCCTGGTGCAGGGGCTGCAGAAATACCTTTTTGGCATAAATGAATGTGTCACTGTTTTACAGGAAGTACAAGAGTTTCAAAATGACCGTTCTACAACACACACCGCCACTTTGGGAATGAGAGATTCAAGAGCTTCCACAGGATGGACTCCAAAAGTTGAGGATCTTACAAAGCACTGGTCCCTGTTTTGGGGATACAGGGCAGCAGAACAGTGCTTCTACCACCACTGCCTGGATAAAGACAACCGCTTTGTCCCCATAGATCACATAAAATTGCATCATGTGGCCGATCCTGAGGGTTCCTGGGTAGTTCCCATACCCCTCTCACTTTCCTACAGTAGATAACCTTCAAGTATTAAACAACACTGAAATTGTTTACCTTAGGATGGGGAGGATGGAGAATGAACTTTTGTTGATTCTAATTACTACTACAACTACAAGAAATGTCCAAAATGTGAATTTGCAATTCACTAATGCAACACAAATTGATGGAATTGTTTATTACAAACCACCATTGGATACGTCTACCAGTCTTTGCACAAACTGCTTCTGGTTATTTTGCCGACGTAGACGACTTTTCTTCAACTTCCACTTCAATACATGGTATATGTAAGCTTTTAGCTAGCTAAATCATACTTATTTGATTTGTCAATGATATTACCTGTGCATTATATTGCCTTTGCTTGCTTTTCTTCTTTGAACTGAATTTGTTATCACTTTCTTCTTGCTTATACATGGGCATTACCTTCCTGAACGCTCTGCTGTTGAACTGGTGGATGAGGTTTTAAAACCTTACTTGTCTTCCCATGAAGTGCGAAAAGACTTGTACCTGCTAAACATCTCTGCTGTTCCGGTACCTTATAGGACAGTGTGGGATAAAGTTCCATAAGACATTTTTGGTTTATGGAAATGATTCAAATACCTTATGTATTTAAAATTTCCATTTATGATATTGTGACACCTGGTGTTGTTACAGATGACTGGGATGTAAAAACAATTGATTTTATGCTTTCTCCGCTGGAATATTATACTGTATTTGAAAGTGAAGATATGCACATTAATTCAACAAATTATGGTGAACTGTTCTGTTACCATCATTATGGCCACCATTACCTATATAAGGCTAGTACCCCATGTATAGTTTTTAATTATACACAATGGGAACACTGTCTGACTCCACCAGTGGCGAGTTCTAAAACATATATTGACAAATTTGCATGTTTTACCTGGCATGGTGCTACTAACTTAGAGTCATATTTTTTTAAATTACTGAAAGCCTAAAGAAAGGAAAACTTTGCTAACAGACACTAAATTGATTTATTCAAAGGTATTTGTTTCCCAGTCAGCCATAGAAGGTTAGGAATATTGGGAAACAACAACTGACTTGAAAACAGTTTGGGGAACAAAACATTTGCAGGTGCAAGGCATGGATGTCTTATTCAAAGCATGCTTAATTCCATTGTGATAGAAATGGGTTTTCTAATTGGCAGATGTATACAACCTTCACCAAGCAGGGACCACAATCCTAGTAAGGGTTAGCCACAACACAATCCAAATGATCCTGTGCCCACCCTCTGGTAGCTTGGCGCTGAGCAGTCAGGCTTAACTTAGAAGGCAATGTGTAAAATTAATTGTGCAATAAATCATACAATAACCCAATGATAACACCACAAAAATACACCACACAAGTTTAGAAAAATAGATAATATTTATCTGAATAAAATAAGGATAAACAATGAAAATCCATTGTATACAAGCAAAGTTATGAATTTTTAAAGATTAAATCCCACTAAGGCATTTAGAAACACAATAGCTCCAACTGGGGCTATCACAACGTCATTGATGCAGTCGTTCCCAATAGTCCGACACCACAGATGCTAGTCACAGAGTTGCATGGACCACCAGACATAGTACCTTTGAAAATGAAGAAGCAAAGACGTTGCACTGAGTCGTGGAGGAGAGACATCGGGGGTGCCTATGCAGCATCAGTCCCTTACGGCCTCCGGGGAGGTGAGGCGTCGGTTCCATACTGCGAGGCAGGTGAGGGAAGGTGTTGGTTCCGTCCAGTTGCAGGGGGAGCTGGTGTGACGTTGGTGGTGAGGCATCGGTTCCTGGTGACCCAGCGGGGTCGATGGGTCGAGTCGGTCAAGACTTGTTGTGTCGAATTCACAATGTTGCGATAACACTGTGGGGCATCAGAGGCATGGTGGTAACGTTGGACTTGCATTGCAGGCTTTAGTAGTTGCATGCAGCAAGGTCCACAGACCTGGAGCCGGATGCAGCATTGGTGCTGGCATTGCTGAAGTTGTTGCTGGTGTTGCTGAAGTTGGTGATCTAGCTAAAAGCTAGTAGGTGAAGTCTTTGTTGGTCCTGAGACTTCAGAACAGGAGGCAAGCTGAAGCCAAGCCTTTGGAGAGCACTTTTGGGGAAGGAAGAGTCCTTCCAACACAATCAGGGGCCAGCAGGCAGCAGGGCAACACGCAGGGCAACAGTCCTGCTCAGCAAGGCAGTCCAGATGTGTCCTTTGAGCAGCCAGGTGTAGATCCAGAAGTGTCTGATTTGGTATGGTCAGAGATCCAGTTTATATACCCAAAATGCTTATGAAGAGGGGGAAACTTCAAAGAATGTTTTTGAAGTGTGCAGATTTCCCTTTCAGCCCAGTCCTGTCTGCTAGGATGCCTGTGGGGGGGTTATCAGTCCTTTGTGTGAGGGCAGGCCACTGGCCTTTGAAGTGTAAGAGAGAGCACCTCCACCCTTCCAGCCCAGGGAAACCCATTCAGTATGCAGATGAATGCAGATGGGACTGATTGTCCTGTGTTTATGGCTGTCTGGGTGGAATTCACAAGGGGAGCTGTCAACCAGCACAGACCGCCGTGGATTGGAGACTGGTCTGTAAGGCATAGATGGCAGTAAGTGCAGAGAAATGTACACTTTCTAAAAGTGGCATTTCTAAAATAATAATATTAAATCCATCTTCACAAATAAGAAGGATTTTCTATTACCATCTTGGTCATACTAAACATGACAGGGCTACCCATTCCAGATCAGAATCTACCACTTAAAAGTATATCAGCGCAGTTCGAATGCTAGTCTATGAGAGGAACAAGCCTCCCAGTAGTGGAAAATGAATTTGTACGTTTTAAATGCCATGTCGAAGTGGCAGTGAAACTGCACACACAGGCCTGGCAATGGCAGGCCTGAGACATGGCTAAGGGGCCACTTATGTGGATGGCACAATCAGGGCTGCAGGCCCACTAGTAGCAGTTAATTTACAGGCCCTGGGCACATGTAGTGCACTTTAATAGGGACTTACAGGTAAATTAAATATGTCAATTAGGTAGGAACCAATGGTACCATGTTTAGAGGAGAGAGCACATGCATTTTAGCACTAGTCAGCAGTGGTAAAGTGTGCAGAGTCCTAAAACCAGCAAAAACAGGGTCAGAAAAATGGAAGAAGGCAAACAGAAAGTTGGGGGATGACCATCCTAAGACTGTCAGGTCTAACACATTGTAAATGATTTTCTTGAATGAAACTGTTCAGCAAACAACTTGCCTTGGATTAGCAAAAGTCAAAGAAATGAATGTGCCCAGTATTCTCTCTGTAGCAACATTTGAGAATTGGCAAAATGTGGTGAATTTTACAGAAGATCAGTTCAATGGTATGGTTAAGAATAGTACATTTAATTCAACACTTTCAGCTCCCGACGGGTGGTTATTGTAGCTAGTGGACATAAATGGTTGTCATGCATGTATTATTAACTCTTCGCTGGATTTTAAAGCAAGCAGACCAGACCCTTGTTGTGCCACAACACAACACACAGTTATAGTCACCACTTACAGCATGGGTAACTTATGTCAGCAATAGTTACAATACTCCACATCGACAGTTGTTAAAGAACACCTCTCTCTCCTCTCTAAGGACATAAATTTGCAAGATTTCTTGCTAGGACCCAGGAAACCACGTGCTAAGCATTTCTTGTATGCAATATATAATGACATATGGAAGCTTTCACAAATGGAAGCTGCTGCTCATTTAAGGTAAATAGGTAAGGAAAGGAGAAAGCATTAGCCATTGTTGATAATGTATGAGCACACTATCCGCTAGAATTTACAGATTAAGCAACAATGTTTCATCTACAATTGACATTATTCAGAATGATATGTCTCTATGCAGTTGAGTTGATTATTACAGGTCCTAAAGGGAATTGCGTGCCCTGGAAGTACATCAGCATTATTAGGAAACAGCAGATAATGTCAAAAAGGAAGCTAGTTACACTGTGATTAATACAGAAAAGCTAGAGAAGTTGCCTTTTACAGTGACAGAAAGACCATCATCAGTGTGGTTAATACATGGGGTGATATCACTGCTGGTATCTACATTTCAATTAACTACAGGTCTGAAACATTTTCCAATTGGTAGATTTGAACATCTGGAGGAAAGCTATATTCATGATGTATGGGAACTGCCTTTCGATTATAAGTGTATGAGTGGGGAAATATACATTTTTCTTAGCAGAAGCGAATGTGAGACCTCTGTGAGCTATTCAATTATTTGTAAACAGGTGGCATAGCACAGCGCTTGCAATGCATCAACGCCTAATTTAGCCTGCTACCTGAAGGGTATTCCTATCACTTTGATTCGCCCTGTATATCAGTTATTTTTGAATGGGAGTTACTTGATGATGAGTGATCAAGGCTGTTGTGGGATGACGGCTCATATCACATTTATGATTTCTGTGTCTCAAATAGTGACCTGCTGTGGAAATATATTTTTCCCACCCATGCATGAGATAAAAGTAGAAAACTGGGGCCTCACTTTGGTACTTCTAAAGTCAATTTCGACAAGCTGAGCATACTAAAGGCACTATTGTTTTAAAAACAAATGGCGCTGACATCTGCACATGAAACCTACTACTTATAAGTGGCAATGTCATCAGCTGAAAAAGTCCCTCTTGAATAATAACTCCACAAAACACTTTGGTGAATTGGTGAGACATAGTTTTAATGCATCTCGCACCGCAGTGACTGTGCACTTTTTTAAAGCTGTAGGTTCTGGTTTTGTAAGCACATTCCAGACCTGGTTTGGGATGATACCATCAGCCATACACTCACTTTTTTCTAGTGTTTTCGGAGGATTCCCACTAGCCTTTACCTTAATTAGTGGTATTCTGCTGTTGCTATTTTTGATTTGCAATGGCTGCCTCATCTCGAGCAAGAATAATAATGGAGCTCCCACCAGCCCAACTGTGTCGTGAATGCATGATCCAGCATTTTGGAACATAACTACTAGAGAAACTTGATAAGGACTGGTCACTCTTGTTTAGGTCAGTGCTTTGCTGTGTGCAGCCTGTTTTCCTTTGCTTATGGTGCCCC
Source organism: Pleurodeles waltl (assembly GCF_031143425.1). NCBI lineage: Eukaryota > Metazoa > Chordata > Amphibia > Caudata > Salamandridae > Pleurodeles > Pleurodeles waltl. The sequence continues at coordinate 667,183,169 of NC_090438.1, forward strand.
TTTGAGAATGCAATGGAAGTACGTCTGGTCCAGCAACAGCTGCTTTCTATGGACATGAACATGATGATGTTTCTTAGGAGGGGTCATAGCTGTAGTTTTCCTAGGAGGTTGCGGTTGCTCTGTGAGGCTTCCCATAAATCATTATTCATGGACCAGGTTGTCTGAGGAGTCAAGTGTGTCATGTTGAGGTTGCCATAATCAGTTACTGCCCAGACAGGGTTGGTGGTCAGGGTGAGGCACTGTGAGCTATCCAGCAGTTAGGCCAACAGTTGCCACATAACGAGGGGTGTACTCAGTCTGCCATGCCTGGTGGTGCTGCCGTCCTAACACCTAGTCCCATTAACAAAATGGGAATCGCATAGCACTACAGAATATTTCAGAGCAGAGAGTCTATGGCATCAGCAATTTTATTATGTGTGGATTTTGTAATCGATAAATTACCACCTGCTGTCTTTTGTGCACTTGATAAGTATTATCAGAATGACTGCAGTAAAGGCATATCTACTGGTCTGAATCAATTAGTACAGACTCTGGTATGGAAGATTTATGTGCAGTAGATGAGGGAATATCCCAATGAACTATGCAGAGAGTAACAACAAGAGAATTCTGCTAAAGGAATCCAAGCCACCTGATCTTCACGATGGTCCGAGATGACACAACCTAAGTACTGTTTGAGTGTCTGGTTCCGCCTCTCTGATCATCTGTCTCAGGATGACAACTAGACGATTTGAAATTAAAAGTTCCCAGATGCTTCAAAAAGGGTGTGCCAAAGGCGGGAGATGTACTGTGATCCTGTATCAGGGACAATAACATCCAGAAGTTCATAGAATCTGTTAATTGCTTTAAAACAAATTCTGCTAACAATGTAGCTATAGGCCACCCAGGCAATGCAATCAAATGTGCTAACTTGGAAACACAGTCACTTGTGTCCTTGTAGATCTCCTGAAGCAGATCCCTTCCTCTTTTAAGGGATAGCTTTTAACCAAGTCTCTTGAACTACTTGATCCTGATTCCAATGATTCTGCTCAGAAGATTTTCTGCTGGGATAGCGTCTCTAAACTGTAAGGTGAGAATTGTAGGGTTTTGATTCTGATCTGTAGTCTCTTCTTTTCCCTGCTGAGATAAGGCTTCTGCTTTTTCTTTCTTGCTCCCCGCCCTGTAGGTAATTTGGTGATAAAAACATAAGCAAAATAAGGACCAATGTGCATGCATACCTTTGTCACGTTTCACTGACTTAAAAAAAAACTTGTCTTGTGGGCCACTCCCATCATTTAACACATTTGCTTCCTTACTGCATCATGAATCCCATGAAATCTAGCTTTCTATTCAATTTTCCTCAAGAACCTCTTCCTATTGGTCCAAACACCATGCTGCACAGTATTACCTAGATGCGATCTGGTAGTAATTGCACATACAAAATGAAGACGTGACCTATATTTGTGCAAATCTTGTAACACAATTACTTATCAAAATTCACTTCGTGGTGAGATATCTGGTGCTGACATAGTGAAACTCTACCAACAGATATAACTTGCCAAATGGATTCTCTGAACCTTTGTTGATCAAGGATATGAGACAAGCTGTGAGTGGAGACAGTGTTATCTGTATGAGTTGCATACTTGCAACTATATATATTGTCTTCATACTGCAAAAGCCATTTTGTTTACATTTTGTATATTTTGTCACAATTCTTCTCTGGAGTTCCTTGCCATTGTGATTTTGTTTTTGTCTTCAGTAGATGACTCCTCTAACATTGTGCCTTCTCTATCATTATGTGATGGGTTGGTATTCTTGATCATGATGACTGTTGATTTGTATATGCTATAAAGAAGTTGACTCCCCTCAGACTGCTGAGGAGGTACTTCAGTGAAGGGTCAGTGGACTTACCAGTGCCATCAGTTCTATTCTTGCTGTGCCAGTAGCCAGTGCCAGCAGACATCTATGGTGTTTTTAAAATCTGAATCCCTGGATCATTGTCCAGTTGCCATATTTTAGGCAGTGGCCCCTGAAAACAGTTTTATTTTGTGATATTACCTTGTGCGCCCTAAGTGGCTAGGGTATGCCCAGATGTGAGAACCTTGCTTACTGCACCACTGGATTCAAGCTAGCCTGCCTGATGAAGGGTGATACCCTGAAACTGGTCCCAGGATGCTTCAATCCTGTCCAGGGAGAACCTGGCTTTGGCAGTTCGTGCTGGACTGCTCCCATAGGGAGCAGAGTCAAGACTGATTTGCATATAGCTGGGTCCAAACTGGGGTGACGCAGCAAGCAGACAACAGTGGATTAAGCCCAGATTTGTGACTGGGGCTGAGTGTTTGAAAAGTGGCAACACTCCGTCCATCATTTTATTTTGTGATACTGCCCCTGCAAACAAAACATCGATTTGCAAGAACATCAGTCAGTCAATGGCCACAGCCTCTGACCCTGCTGCATGAAAGAAAGGATTTAATACTGCTTTATTTCAAAATTTTGACTTAGGTCGGAAAAGCTACAGACTAGTCACACTCCTCCCAGCCCCCTCTAAAGTCATCGTGAAACATAAGGCCAAATTGCTCTCAATTTGGAAAGCCATGATCTTTCAGACTGGTCATTGAGTTAATTTTGATGGTCACAATGCATGAAATGCATGAATGAGGGCAATCAGGCAGGACTTCTTTTAAATTATTTCTCCTCTGCACTCCATCTTTATTGGTCATCTCAGTGGAGCTGGGCTGGCAGACCCATCTCTGCAGTGGTTCTTGTGGGACCCAGGTGATATTTCTGCCTCTTATTATCGTGTGTAACCTGACACTTGTGGTGGCCTACAGGGTTCTAAGCTCACTTCCATTTTATTCAGTTTAAATGTGCAGCCTCTTGGGGAGTTAGTCTGTTTATTTTAGTTTAAAATTCTCCTCAAACTTCCATGCCATGTTGATTGCAGATCCTAGAAGCCCAACAGAATGTTTTTGATGAATGTCCCCATTGAGGCCTCTAATATCCGGTGCGCTGTACTTTCCTAAAATCCCCTGCTTCAAGCGTGTTTGCTGTGGTGGTACAGGCTTTCATGTTTAGAGCTCAAATTGAGAAATTGTTCTCCCTGGGAATTCGGCTCATTGATGACTATGTACAGTTTCGAAATGCACAGAAAAAAATAAAACTACTATTTATCAGCATCACAATGCTTCCCCATCATTCAGTCAGATGTCATTCTCCTTCATAACAACTAGATCCATCTGAATTCCTAATTCCTTGCTGCTCAGCGCAATGTTAGGTATGGTTTACTTTGTTCATTTTTGGAAACTTCAGCCAGGATTTATAAAGACCCAGCATCGGGTTGGTGTTATTTTTTTAAGACAGCCCTAACGCAAATGTTGTGCAGCATCTTAACAGACCCTCCAGCTTTTCGCAACCTCGCATTTTGCAAAATAAACGCGAAATTAGGTGTTCCCTCTGATTTCCCTGACATTGGCCGCTATAAAAACAGAGAAACCTTTCAGTCAATAGAAATAGTGACAAATGTCAAGAAATTGTTCATGTTCAAAAAAATATTTGAAAGAAATAATGAAACTTCATCAGTATTGTCAATTGTAAACACTTTAGTGTGTATGCTTGCTCTATCATATATATATATATATATATATATATATATATATATATATATATATATATATATATATTTAAATATATATTCTATATATATGCTCTCTCTCTGTATATATATATATATCAATATTTATATCTATCTATCTATATATATATATATATATATATAAATATATATATATATATATATATATTCACTGAAAAAACAAAGGTTACAAGGATGTTATAGTTAGGAATAGAATTAAAAAAAACCATAGAAATTCATTTAAAAAACAAAGGTTACAGGTACGTTATAGTTAGGCTCGCATTTTAAACGCACAAAATCATATAAATTAACCAGTTATAGTTAGAGTTACCTCAAGTAAGTATAGCTTGTACCCTAAGGTAACTATAACTCTTGCCCCCGCCATGACCAGTTTTTTCATCAAATATTTTGCTGCAAATATTACATTGATATTGTCAATGATATTATCAAAGACGTCATGAGTATCGTCATTTGTGGGTTAATTAGCAGTGCATGGCAAGGGCGCGAGTTATAGTTACCTTAGGGCATGAGTTATAGGTAACCAGGAAGGGGCGTGTCAAAGGCGTCCCTTCCTAATACTGAATCGTAACAGTATGTAGGAATGTTTTGTGACCGAAATGCGGTCGCAAAACATTCACATTTTACCACCTATGTCAATCGCTAAATGAAACTCCTGGAGTTTCATACATTCAAATAGTGATTACGTAATTGCGATTCGCAGAAAATTGCAATTAGGTAATCGCTATTTGGAAAAATTATACATCTGGCCTCAAGTTACTTGAGATGACTCTCCCACAACTTCTTAATTTGCTAGGTGGTGCAAGGGTGGTGAAGGGAGGGTGGCTTAACCTCATTTGCTGATGTTCAGTTCCTCACATTTGAATCATATACACTCAGAAAGCATCAAGGGTGTCCCAGCAGCTGCGTATTAGGTTTTCCACAGGCTCTGGTGCAAACAAAGAAAATGAGCCCTTTGACTGCTGTTGGGGTAGCAAAATACAGCACTGTCAGAGTTCAGTGCCGCCCCCATCCATTAGGGCTGTGGGCCCCAGTGCCACTGCACCTACTGAACCAATGATAGTTACGCCTCTGAGAGGGAAGGATGCAAATGCGTCTGCCTTGTCAAAGGAATAGCCTGGCATGCACCCATAGCTTCCGGTAAGATTAAAATTAGACCTTGTGAGTACCAGGACTTCGGTACACAGCAGCACCACCACTGTTAGACTAGACCAGAAGTCAAAGGTTTGGGAACCACTGAACTAGACCAGTCGAGCCCCACCTTCGATGTTCTAAGGCCCTTGTATGGATGTGTGTTATAGGACCAACTGAGGGGCTCTTTCTGTGAAAGCTGGTACGAGGCCACTTCCACTGAAGAGAGTCTAGCTGGATGCGTCTCCACCCGTCCCCCCAGGAATATTTAAACTCCAGCGGTCCCCTTCCCCCTCATCAGTCAACAGCTGCCAGTATATACAGCCTTGGTGATAAGGGGAGGACTGGATTTTTGTTGAATGTGTTAAGCTGGATCCATGGTGAAACGCACTAATCCCCACAAGATGACTCTGGGCAGACCTCTTTCCTGAGTTGTGCATGCATAGCATCAAGAAGGCCTCCTTGGCCTGTGGCTTGCTCCCACAGAAGACCATGGTATATGTGCCACAACGAACACAGCTGCGAGGAGCTGACCCTGCACTCCACCCTCTCTGATCTGGTGGCGATGGCCCTCCCTGTACCCACTTCTGTGCACCACACCAAAGCATCGCCTCTCAGCTGTTACGATGAAGTTAAATAAATCATTGCTGCCTGTCCATAGCCCTTCTCATGGATCCCACGAGTGCCCCACAACCCTCCCTAGGTGATCCCTAGCGCAGTTCATCTGCTGGAGACTGTGGAAAAACCACACCCAAGCCAACACAACATAGAACCCTACCTGACCTTTGTTAAGAACCCTTTTACCCTCAGTTCTCAGCCCTCCACCAGTGGAGCACAGAATCTGATTTTTTTGGGGACCATGGCCCCTATTAGAGATACCCCACCATTCCCAGGTGAATCCCAGTCCTGCTTCTTTACTCTGCAACTTGTACAATCGCTCGTTACCCGGAGCACTGCCTGGAGCAGCACAATGAAATAGGGGTGGTTTCTCCTTTAGGGCTCCTCTGTCACCTTAACCTCCTCCATTGTGACACCCCAGGCCCTGGCTGCAGATTGCTATCCCCTTCAGAAGTGGACCTGCTATATTTGTTCCTCGCCTAAATTGTTCCAAAAAACGAGCAGAGTTCTGATTTCCCTTGCAAAGTTTATCCAAATATCTGAGTCAAGCTCAGAGCAAGAAATATGTGCTTACAGTTATCTGTTGCATGGCATTAAAACTGCTCTATCTTCATGCCCTTAACATTAATGCCAAAAACATGGATTGATTTGTGAACAATGAATGTTAAAACTTTAAGGTAACTTATGTCAGTGATTGTGTTCCTCTCTTTTTTCACGTTTTACTTAATGTTGCATTCTCCAAGAGAGTTAACTGTTTCATCTTACTGTGTTTCTGTTTTTTCTTTCTGTGCATCGTATTACTCTTCTGTAGTGCATGTTTTGACTTGGGTGAGGTGTTTATAAAGGTTTTTGATTGAATGCACTGGCACTGAGACTGAAACTGGCAAAGCACAGTGCCTGTCAGTGTGTTGGACTCCGTGCAGAGCACACAGAAAACGGTCATGTATTCCAATTCCAATTGAAATTCAGTGTAAATGTGTGTGAAAGTTGTGCAAAGAGGCCAAAATATTTAGAAGGTGTAAGCAAAAGGCAATAAAGTGCTTAAATGTGTATGAGTGCAGTGAGATGGTAAAATGAGGGAGATGCGAGGAAGTGCATTGAGGTGAGAGAGAGAAGAGGGTGATGAAAAGGAAAGAGAGAAGGAGGAAAATGTGAAGATGGATGAGATGTGCAGAGAAAAAGGGCATACATATCTAACATAAAGCACACACAACTGAAGGCCATACTCCTTCCACAGGCCTCAATATATTTAATTTATAGTCTCACAATTTCAGAATTGAAACATTTCCAATGTTAATTATTTATAACAAATCATTGTTGTTACTCCTTTATCTTAAACAGATAACCATTGACAAAGTCAATAGGGCTGACAAGTTTTAGGTGTATGTCAGTTGTGTTATATTTCTGGATGGCATAACATCTCACAGAGAAACCAAAATACAGGTCGGGAGGCACACTAAAGGAATCATAGAAATGCATTTTACCTGTCCCTTTTAGAGAGCTTTTTTCATCCCACTTAAAGACCTGTCTGCACATATTTCTCTATGACTGATTGCAGGCAGCAGCTGTGGATGCTTCCCAATGCCTTGTTAGAACATTTTCTTTCAAAGTTGATGCCGCATGCCGTGCAAGACACTGGGCAAGCACACACTTTAAAGGGCCTGAAGCTGTTGCGCTGTACAATTTGCACATTAAAATAACTGTTGAACTTATTATTGCAGTAAGATACGGGGCAGTTTTTAATGTGTTCAATATTTCAAGACTATACATTCGCACTGCTTAATAAACCTTGCGTTCTCACTGAATTCATTTGCTTTAAAATGCAACATTTGTCCATCTTTTTTAAAACATTTTCTTGGGAGGAGGAACCATCCTGGACCCCACATTTGTTCATTAGGCTTGCTTGCTTCACTTGCTACATAAACATCATACCCAAATTTTACCCCCACCACTTTCAAATGTCACCAGCCTCCACTGCCATTGAGCCAAGCTGGCACCCGTGCACTGCCCATCGTGGACAGAGCATGGCAGGGATCCGTACACTAGTCACAACGGACAAAGCAGGGCTGCGATCTGTGCACTGCTAGCCACCAACAGAGCCCTGCTGGCATCCATGCACTGTCATTCACAGATAGTGCATGGCTGGGATCATGGATAGAGCATGGGAAGGGTATGTGCACTGCTAACCATGGACATAGCACGGTTGTGATGTGTGAACTGGTCACCATGGGCAGAGCACGCCCGGGAACTGTGCACTGGCCACCATGGACAGAGCACGGCTGGCATCCATTCACTGTCCACCGCGGACAGAGCATGGCCTGGATTTGTGCACTACTAATCACGGTCAGAGCACGGCTAGGGTCCGTGTATTGCTCATCGCAGACAGAGCACGGCCGGGATCTGTGCTCTGGTCACCCCAGACAGAGCACAACCAGGATCCGTGCATGGCTAATGCTACATGGCTACAGGTTACTGCCAGCACAGTGGAAGTGACCGTCCTTTCATTGCTAAGTGAGAAACAATGAGTGCAGATGGTGTCTGCCCATCCCTCTTTGGCTCAGAGGCTTGTATGTGAGGAGATGTATATACTCAACGGTTTCCAGATCTACGTGAAGGCAGGAGGAGAAGTTCATATGTTGTCAGTTCTATGCAAAAACACCCTGATCTACCTGAAAACAAATGGTCCACACATTTTCAGTCCTCAGTGTACATCATTCTGCTCTGATTGAAAGTAGACAGATAGTACACACACTACCAGTTCTCTGTGTACATCATTCTGCTTTCTCTGAAATTAGGCAAAGTCCTCACACTTCCTGTTCCATGTGTACATCACTCTACTCTGCTTGAAAGGAGACAAAGTTCTCACATTGTCACTCCTCTGTGGGCACCACTCTACCCTGCTTGAAAGTAGGCAGTTAGTAAACACATTGTCACTCCAATGTCTACATCATTCTGCTCTACTAGAAAGTAAGCAGATAGTACACACATTGTCAATCCTCTATGGGCACCATTTTCCTCTGCTTGAAAGTTGGCAGATAGTAGTACACACATTGCCACTCCTCTATGTGCATCTTTCTGCTCTCCTTATGACACATTGTCGCTCCTGTGTACATCATTCTGTGTGAAAGTAGGCAGCCAGCCCATGCATAACCAATTCTTTGTGTGCATCATTGTGCTCTTCCTGAAAGTAGGCAGAGTCCACATGTTTCCCGGCATACATCATTCAGACCTCCCAGAAAGCAATTCCCCCCAAAAATTCATTATGCCTGGAGGCGAGAGAAGTAAGCAAAAGTGGGCTGCCTGCAACTAATAGACTTCCAACAGAGGTGTTACTCACAGTGCCTAATGCACTGCTGGCTCCTGAGCCCGCTAGTAGCCACTGCTCCTTGTTTTATGTACATTTATTATACTTTTGGTTAAAGCTGAGAATTCCGGAGCAGTACTGAACCATGAAGTCTCCCAGGTGTGCTGGTAAAAAAGCACCTTCTGTAGCTCCCCCTTTGAGGAAGATTAGTTTTCTCGTGCCTCTTGACCGCAGCACCCTGGCAGACTGGAGTTCCCTGGACTCCTAGCAACCCAATGGAGGGGGTTTGCGCAGATATTTCATAAAGCTCTAGATAGGTATGGGTCCCTGGGGTTCAGAAGAGGCTTAAGAGGGAGGCCCTGGACGCCTCCCTCCTTTTTTTTATTATGGGGAATGCCCCGGGACCTGGCCCACCTAGGGGCTATTCTGAACAAGCGTGGAAATTGCACTCGTTTTTTTTGTTTTTTTTAACCAGATTTGCGGATCTGATGCAAATTTGTCAAAAAAATCAAAATAAAAATACTTTTTTGCCCTGGCAGGGTCCCTTAAACCCTGCCAGAAGCTAGGGGGTCAGGGTGGTCCTACCCCGCTCACTTTTCTTTTCTTTCTCAAGGCTGTGCATGGTGCAGGGTTGGCTGCCTAATGGGGTGTTGGCTGCAGTGCCTGGCCACAGGCCAGGCTATGCAGCTAACCTTCTCCATGCACATGCAAAGACTGTGCATGGCGTGGGGTTCGGGGATGCAAACCAGTGCAAAGTGTTGATAAATTTGTCTCTCTGCATTTATAGTTACCATCTCACTTTTGTCATTCTTTAAACTGAGAAAATACAACAGATACCTTTCTCTGCTAGGAATAAGGTTGGAGCTTTCAGTAATTCAGCTTTTTCAACTTTGCATCTAAAAGAACTGTAGGGTCATTCTGCGTTGGCATTGTGTATGCTTTCTAAAGCTTTTGCAGCAATTTTGAGTGTTTACTTTATCTGTTTAAATTTACTGACTCCTGCAGTTTGTAAATAGTTGTAGTAGGGAAGTATTCCTGTGGGAGCTTGATCCATGCACCATGTAACGTGTCCCAAGTGTGCAAAATCAAGCAGCCCAAGCTTCACCCTTTAACCTTCACTCTTCATGCCTATGGGCTATTCTGTGCGCATTATGAAGGGTAAGTGAGGAGCATATTTACGATCCCTTGCATCACTATTGTGTCACTTTTTGTGACGCAACGGTAGAGCATTCATTGCAACCATATCTATAAGGCCTCACAAAGCCACTTTGTGTGGCTTTGAATGGCTCTCCATCTGACCCAAGTGAACCCAAAAACTACTGGCCAATCTCCCTGCTTTCTGTCCCAGTGAAGGTACTGGAAAGGGTTATCAACAAGCAACTCATGACATACCTGGAGCAGAACCAGCTCTTCGACGCCTCCCAATCCGGCTTCTGCAGCAATCATAGCACCAAAACTGCCCTGATCGCATTCACCGATGACATTCAAACCCGCCTCGACCGAGCTGAAACAGGAGCTTTGATCCTCCTCAACCTCTCACCAGCCTTCGACATATATCCTACCACATCCTGACTGAAAGACTCAACCACATCAGCATCCAAGGGGACAAGTTCAAATGGATCACCTCCTTCCTCACCAGAAGAACCCAGAGAATCCACCTCCCACCTTTTACCTCCGAACCCAAGGAGATCACCAGCGGTATCCCCCACTCCTCATCCCTCAGCCCCACTCTCTTCAAAGCATATATGACCCTGCTGGCCAACATCATCAGATCCCAAGGTCTCAACATAATTTCCTATGCAGATGACACCCAACTCATCCTCTCACTCACCAATGACCCCTCCACCACCAGAACCAAGCTACACAGATGCATGACAAGTGTCACTGACTAGATAAAGAACAACTGCTTGCAGATGGACACAGACAAGACGAAAGTACTGATCTTTGGCAACAGCAGCAACACATGGAACGACTCCTGGTGGCCATCAGATCTAGGACCCGCGCCCACTCCCTCCGTCCATGCCAGAAACCTGAGAATCATCATTGACAAGCTCACCATGAAACCACAGATCAACGCTGTCTTGTCCGCCTGCTTCCTCACTTTGTGCATGCTACGTAAGATCTTCAAGTGGCTATCCCTACACACAAGACGCACCATGATAAAGGCCCTCATCACTACCCGACTTGACTATGGCAACATCCTATCTGAAGGAATCACCGCACACCTCCTACAGAGATTTCAAATGATGCAGAATGCCACAGCCAGACCTTCGCGGACAAACCCACATCACACCCCACCTCAGGCAACTCCATTGGCTTCCTGTGCAGAAGAGATGCCAATTCAACCTGCTGACCCACGCACCGAAGGTTCTACACAATGAACCGCTTGCATACATTAACCACTGCCTGAACTTCCAGCAACCGTCAAGAAGACTACACTCTGCCTCCCTTTCACTTGCCCATACTCTCTGCATCTACCAATGCAGATGTGGAGGACGCTCCTTCTCTCATATTGCAGCAAAAACCTGGAACAGCCTCCGTACGCACCTCTGGACCATCACCTCACTTTCAGAATTCCGAATGGCCCTCAGGACCTGGCTATTTGTAAGCCTCAGGAATCTGCAAGCACCTGGATACAGGCGATTAGCCAAGCTTTATAAATTCTGATTGATTGATTGATTGATTGATGGATTAAGGCAAGGCAGCGCAAATCACTGCATTGCCTAACTATTTGCAAGGGAGGCGTCCCATGGGTGTTGCAGTGGGTGTCACCATGCAACACCCATAGATTTTGATGTGTCTGCAACACACATAGTAAGAGGAAAAAGTCTCACAGGATTGTTTTTGTGCAGAAAGGTGCCTCTTGCTGTACAATAACAATCCAGCATGCAACGCAGTCACACTTGCATATAATACCAAAATTGGGGTGCAATTTAAAGGGAAAGAATAGAAAGGCGCTCAGGATAATATAAAGCACAAAGTGAACACAGGGTGCCTTCACAGGGGACAACACCCAATCCCCTAATATTTTTACAAATAAACAAAATAAAACTAAAACTAACGTGAGGTACTCACAAATATATATTATTACAATGAACTTGTGGTATCCTCAATAGGAACTTGCACAGTCCAAGAAAAAATCAGTTCTTGAGTTACATTAAACAGTCTTGTGTTTTATAGTTGAACAAATTCTGATGTGCTGTAGATCTGAATTCCCAGGTGATCATTCAAGTCTTTAGCATATTATCCTGAACAAATGCTGGTCAAATCTTGTGTATAATATTCCGAACATATGCCAACACGTCTTTCGTCTAGGGGAGATTTACCCCAACGACTTCTTCAGGGCTTGTTTCGTAGAAAACACATAGATTCCAATATCAAATGTATCATCACCGTGGTTAAAGTAAAAAAAAAACACAAGTGGCTATAATCCACGTATGACTCCAGTAGTTGATAAGTCCACAAAAAACAAGTGAGTATAGTTCTTTCCTCTGTTAGTGTTCCATCGCTTCGGTTAGAAAAACGAAAGCAGACCACCATGGCTACAGCGAGTACCATGGTGCAAGGGTGCCTGCTTTGGTGCTAGGCAGCCCATTGTGTGCCTGCACAGGAGGAAAGGACAGGAATGCGCTGTTTCGTTAAATACAGCACATTCCTGCCCTTTCCAAGTGATGCAGTGCAATGCAGTAAAGTGACTTTTTCGTAAATCTGGCCCTTAGAGTATTTCTCTGATTGCCTCACTCCTTACACATATATTGTACACATCAGCTTGTGCTAATTTTTTTTTCTTTAAGGCTCAGGGTTCTACCCTAAGCAGTGTTTTGCTTTAAGCTTCGGCCCATTTTTTTACCCGTCACCTCCATTGGTTCAGAGGTGGGGCTGTTGGAGATTTCCAGGCCATAATCAACATTGTTTTGCGAAGTGGAACTGCCAGATTTACAAATCTGATCCCCGCTTGTTTGGCCTTGGATCCCATGAAGCAGCCTAGTAGACAACCTCCAGGTGTGCACATGTTCATTCTCCCTGTTAAGGCCACAAGCTTTTCCATTAAGCACTCTGAATATTATCTAAGTTCGGGGTAGCTCCATATTATATGATAAAACACAGGCCCTCAACACGAGTCTGGTGGTTGCATGACCGCCAGACTCGCAGTGGCGGTCCCACCGCCAACAGGCTGGAGGTGGGACTGCACCATTATGACCGTGGAAGAGCCTCCACGGTTGGACCACCGACACCGCCAGGCTGCCGCAAGCCGGCAGCCTGGCGGTCCCGGTGGTGTTCATCCTCCAGGGCAGCTCAGCTTGCCGATCCACCCTGGGGTTTACAAATCCCCATACCACCAGCCTTTCCAAAAGGCTGGCGGAATGGGGACGTCAGGGGGCCCCTGCACAGCCCAGTCGCCCATTCCACGACCCGAATTATGGGCAGTGGAATGCGCGACGGGTGCTGCTGCACCCACTGCACCGCCACATTGGCACCATTAGGGGCCGGCATCAATGTTAAGGCCCTGTTCACCGCAGGGCCGGTGGGAGGAAACACTGAAGGTGAGGCTGTCCGCCAAACTTGTAATGAGGGCCACAGTGTCTGTAAGCATTGAGAGCCTGTCAATAGGATTATGTAGGATATCTGAAGTGTTTTTTTTTATTAAATAAGTACAAAGTAGTATATTAAGGGCCTGATTTAGAACCCGGAGGATAGGTTACTCCAACATAATGGTGATGGATATCTTGCCTGCTGAAATCTAAATCCCATTATATTCTATGGGATTTAGATTTCGGCTGACAGGCTATCTGTCTCTGTTGTGACGGAGCAACCCGTCTGCTGAATTCTAAATCAGGCCTATAATTGTGTATATTTAAAGCAAGCATTTGTTGATACTCTATGTGTGCATATCATAATATGCATCCCCATTCTCAGTCATCAAGTTCACAAATCATGCCCATTTCCCATTTAGCTTTCTGGTCATTTAGGTTAGTTTTGGTAAAGTTGTCAGGGCTTTGCAGGACCAAATCACAAGACATTTCCTTTACCCTATTGTGTATATGAACTGTAGCAATTCATGTATTTGTGGCTCAGTGTCAATCAGAACCCACTCGACATAGCCCCCTACAGTTACAAGATATTGCATGGATGGCGGAGGCTTATCTACTTGTTGAATGCAGGTGACATTTCATGTTAAAATTCTTTCTTACCATATACTTCTTTGCAACACACTGGATTCAATTGCATGAGTAAGGGAGGCCAGGGAGTGCGACTTGGGCCTGCTAGAGGATGATGACTAGATTGAGGCGATAACTGCCTCCAGGGAAGTGGCAATTGTGTCTCAGTTTTGTTTGATCCAACTTAAATTGCTTCACTGCACACAACTCACCCGGGCCCATTTAATCAAGGTGGGATTGATCCCCTTGAGCACTTGCCTATGATGTGACAACCCTGCAGGAGACTTACTACATACATTCTGGCAGTGCCCTACCCGCTCTCCCTTCTGGGACCAGGTATTGGACACCCTGGACGGGATCCTGGGCTGGAAAACTCCAGGGGACCCCAAGCTAACCCTATTGCATGCCACAGAGGGCACCGAGGGGAACAGATAGCAGAGGGCGTTGCTGTGGTTAGGTTTAATGTTTGCGAAATGGAACATAGCACAGGAGGGGGGATGGCCACAACAGCCTCATCAACCACCAAATGGGCTGCGGGTCTGGATCATTGCATGGGCCTGGAACGGCCAATATACCTGGTGTGAGGGTACCCTGACAGACACCGTAAAATGTGGAAGGGATGGGCCCACTTCAGAGGTACCACACTAGAACCATGTCCACGTAAACCCTGGTCAATAAACAGAGAACAACACTCCGCTTGGTGGGGATTCAGCCACTCTGGATAGCTATCACATAATCAAGCTGTCATAGTGCTTTTGTATATCTTGTCATGGTGAATAGCAACTACTTTACAATGTCTTGCTGTAATTTTATACTATCTTCTTTTTGCACTGTATCGAATGTGGGGATTGTTTGGTTAAAATGAAAATCAATAAAAAAATATATATATTTTTTAAAGTTCTTTCTGTTCTTCTCCTGGCCAGCTGGGCTAGTGAGGGACCTTGGCCTACTGGAACATCTTTCATGCACATGCTCCAGTCAGCTGGGTATTGTGCAGATATTCCTATAATCAAGCTGGCTTCTCCTGATGGATGGTCTAGCTCCTAATGCAGTCAGGTAAGCTATCATTTTTGCCTCAACTCACTGCAGCAGTTTTACATAGGATTCATGTAATTTGGCCAGTTCGGATGGAAAGTTGCAACTCAGCAGGGTTATGGTCTTACAGATATATCCTTTCCTGTTCTGATGTGGAAGCCTTCTTGTTGCAGAAACCATGTACAAATTAATGGCTTAAGTGTTTGTCCTCCTCTGGTGGATGAAGTACATCTCATGGTTATACAGTTTTCCTTAGCTACAAACCCAAGTGTCACAGGCCACTGCAGTATTGGTCCTGGTAGTTTGTGAATTGCAGATTGAATGCAATTCTTCATTTGCTGCTATTTCCTAGAAGACCAGCAATAATACTGGAAATGGGGGTGGTTTGGTTTCACTAATGTAGTATGATATCAGAATACTGTAAACAAATATTGTCAGACAGAAATATTGAACCTTAAGTATAGTTCACCAAGATATTGTCCGACTGTAGTTAACAATAGAGAATTTACTCCTAATGGCACAAAATGTTTGTATGGTAGTAAGACACACAATTCCTTTCCGATTATATTTTTAGTAACAATATTATGACATACTACTTAGAGCAAAGCAACAGGCTTCCAGATTTCTGTCGTTAGTGCCGGTTTTTGGAAGACTGACCTGTATGGGAGAATTGTCAGGCTGGAAATACCCAGCCCTCCGAAAGGAGGGTCACCATCCAATGCACACAGGGTCATAATGGAACCACAATGTACTCTTTCTTGTGTAAACCACATGAACATCAACTCAGAACTTTCCCATATGCCCACTCATGATGAAGGTAAGCAAACCAATTTATGGGGACTTGAAAGATCTTGAAGTAGGGAATGCGAGTGGGCACAGGAATAGAAACAAAGGCCTATGACCCTCTTCTACAAAGCCACTACCATCACTTCCAGTTACAACATAGTTTGGATTGAAGAGGCAGTAGCAACTGTATGGATGGCAAAGAGCAACAAAAAGGATGGTGGCCTTCCAATGGATTTGCATGATTGTTAAGTTCACTAGAGGAAAATGAAGGGCTAGCTAGTAAATAATGGACACAGTGAGAATGCCCAACTTTTATAAACTGCAACAGATTTTCATCTAAGCTCCTTTATTCCTAAAATTGACACAATCCTTTGATGGGTGGGAAGAGACACAATATTTCAAGTATATGGCTCTTTAGTGATGGTTTGTGGGGAAAAAGGTGCCTGGAATGGTCTTTTGGGAGACACTATCCCACTGAGTCAATCCAAAAAGAATAAAAAAACTAAAAAACAGTTACATTTTAATCACTGTATTGCCACAATAATGCAGAAATAAATACAATTGTGTGCTGCAAAATTTCCATTTTTATGTCTCAAATGTTTTAAATCAATGCCACAATATCTTGGGTGTCTGTCTTTATTTGCTGTGCTTTGTTGTGAGAACTTGTTGTAAATATTGCCTTGAGTATTTTAATTTATTCTTTAGGTGTTTATTTTAAGTGCTATGAAAACCACTGGGTGGAAATCTGTTTACAAACTTTTGCTTTATGTACTGTTGATTGGTGGTGGTTAGTGAACTGTCACCTCCGAGTGGCATAAATGCACACACTTAAGTGCACTGAACCAATCAGCCAGCACACCATCCATCGAGCTTACCAGCTAGTCCGTCAGCCAGCCAACCAGCCATATAACCAGACAACGAGCCAGCCAGCCAGCCAGCCATTCAGTCAACTAGAGAGCCAACCAGTCAGCTAACCAGCTAACTTGCTCACATCTGAGGCTTTTGGAAGGTTCTCCATTTAAGAGAATGGTGTAATGAAAATGGCCACATTGTGGACTTTTGCATTATCTAGGGCGCTGAGGGATAGTTTGGGGTTTTTGTACCCAACACAAGGCAGTGAGCCTACTTTCTGCCTTCAGCCATTCAACAGCCATGTTATTCAAGACGGTGAGCTTGTTCAGGTGGATCTGTGATTATTTCTTCTTGTCACTGTTGTACTTTTGTAAATGCACAAAGTGCAGGGAGTACCATTGTGTGTGGGGCAAACATGCGAACACCCTGTTACTAATAAGGAGTTGGGTGGGCCTGTGAGACATGGGAGAAAGTTAAAAAAAAATCCTGGGATAGTTCCCTGTGATAATACAAAGCTTGGCAGTGTGTTGTGTGGTTCCCTGAGTTACAACAACACATAATTTGTGATGAAGGTGTATAGCCCATGGCTGCATACAACCACAGTTTGCAAAATCTGCAGCACTGTAGTCACCAGGGTTTTGCCCACATGTTGCCAGCATCCTTCGACCGAATTGTAGCACTCGGGCATGGTGCCATCTATAGCAAAGAAGCATTCCCGTGGCTCCCAGATGGCAAACGAGGAAGTTCGGAGTGTGATCTCAGTTGGGATGCCTGGGACTAATGAGTGCATCGGTATGGAGCTGAATGAGTTAAACACATGATTGCTCAACAAGCAATATGGTACCTTGGTCACAAGAGGGAACATTGTACACAAACCTCTGGTGCAAACATTGTCGAAAGGCATGCAGGAGTTGGTCAGAGCATGTACCTGCCCTCTCTACAGACAGCAAATCTCCCAAAAAACAGAATGAGTGGAGAACAGAAACCAGCAAAGAAAGGGACCAACAAAGTCTGGGAGAAGGCAACTGGGGGATGCCTTTGTTCACCTCCACAGACAGTAAGGTGACCAAACTAGATACTGAAGCAAAACGAAAGGTCTGATCTGGTGAGACCAACCAGACCCCATGTGGTACCCCTGAAAGGGAACAAAATACCAAAGATAAAGCACAGTGGCAGTGCTGATAATGCTGTGAGATGAGATCTACTAGAACCAGAAAGGCACTCTCAGGAACTCCAGAAAATTGCACTCACCCTGAGGCTACCAGAAATAACAGGGAGTGCGGTATGCAGGAATAATGAGAGACTAAGAGCAGGCCATAGTTATAGTGACTAACCCAGCTATTGAGCACTTCATCATCTTGGGGCCCCCGTCAGTGCAAGCAGTCAAGTGGAAGCTATCTTAAGAGAGTCTAGAGATATATTTCATTGTCACTTCATTAGAGGACAACAGAGAGCTACCTTTTCTGCTGGTCGTAGTGAGAGGAGACATTTATATATCTATAAGCTGTCATGCAACCTCACTGATGCTGGTCCACTCTTCACGCAGAGCAGGCCATAGTTATGGTGACTAACCCAGCTATTGAGCACTTCATCATCTTGGGGCCCCGTCAGTGCAAGCAGTCAAGTGGAAGCTATTTTAAGAGAGTCTAGAGATGTATTTCATTGCCACTTCGTTAGAGGACAACAGAAAGCGACCTTTGCTGCTGTTTGTAGTGAGAGGAGACATTTATATATCTATA
Source organism: Pleurodeles waltl (assembly GCF_031143425.1). Classification (NCBI taxonomy): domain Eukaryota; kingdom Metazoa; phylum Chordata; class Amphibia; order Caudata; family Salamandridae; genus Pleurodeles; species Pleurodeles waltl. The sequence continues at coordinate 667,201,418 of NC_090438.1, forward strand.
AGCTGTCATGCAACCTCACTGATGCTGGTCCACTATTCACGCAGGACAGCATAGTAGTTTTACTCAATGGTCATTGTGAACCAATGGTTAATACAGATTACAATCAATTATTGTTTTGCAAAGCTCATCAAGGCCCTGAGGAATCAGTGGATGCTTTCCACACTTGTCTTACAGAGCTGGCCATCACAGGCACTCAACAAGGTGAAACAGAACAGATCAGGGCCTAGTTCACTTAAGGCTGTGCCATGGCCAATTTGAGAGAACACATACTTCAAAAACTTGTAAAATTCCTTCAGGGCATATTGACCCCTAGGGCACTCAAAAGAACATCACATATGGAACTGCTGTACACTAGTCCATCACAAATGAGCCAAGTTAACCAGATACGGTCTCTCATTTAAAAGGGAAGGACACCTAAAACCATGATGCCCACTTGAACGTTACAAAGAATCATTCCATTGGCCAGGGAAATGTGGCAAGAAGTGTGTGTTGTGTGGGAAAATGAACACTTTTGTGATCATATGCAGGTTGGCTTGAGTAGTGAAGATGCCCCAGAAGAAGACAGTGAACATTACAACAAGTCCCATGGGTGATCCCGGAAAGGATGTCTTGGGCGATGACCAAGGGGAATGGGCTGTATACATAGTATATGTGGTGGATCAGTTCCACTACAAAAGCCACTCTCTTCCAAAGTGGTACATTTTAGTCAGCAACAAACCAGTAACTGCTGTTATAGGTGTTGGCTGGGTGGCCAGCTAACACTCAGGCTCATGAGATTCTGAGTCTATGCCTATGGATATCCTAAGCCACTGCCCCAGTGGCCATGATTCTTACTGACATCACATATGACAATATCACCATCCAAGCCAAAGTGTATGTCACTTAAGGAGCGGTAAGCATCCTGCTGAGCTGCCAGATGGTGGAAAAGCATCAGCGCATCCATTTTGCCTTCTGAGTATATGCTACTGAAATAGACAGACTCCTTGATGATTTCCAAAGGTTATTCAAAGGAACAGGATGTATGAAAGAGAAAATTGGATGACGACACTGACCAACTTGTGCAGTCCACTGTACTGTGTCACTGCAGAGCAGCATTTCATCTCATAACAAATGTGGAGTCTGAGGTGCAAAAAATGGAGGAAGCATGTATTATTGAAAAAGTGGAAGGACCCATCCACTGGGTCTCCCTGATGTTGGTAACACATAATTCCAGGCAGCCAGAAGGGGTGAAACTGTGCATAGACATGCGCCTCCCAAACCTGCCAATCAAATGTGAGACACATCTTGCTCCCATCATCGATAATGTAGTGAGTGAGGTAAGTCAAGCCTGCTGGTTGTCAAAATAAAATTGACTGTTGGCCTGGGTACCACCAAATCATTCTAGATCCCAACTAATGGTATATCAAAGCTTTTTCATTTCATTTGAGCATCTGCACATACAAGCGTTTTAACTGTGGAATCTCAAGTGCGGAGGAGGCTTTTAAAACAAACATCTGGGAAATGCCATTGGGCCTGACTGGCGTCAAAAATGCAAAGTCCTGCAGAGACTTTGAGACTGTGACCTCACATTGCCCCAGGAACAATGTGAATTTTTGCAGTTTATATTCGATTTTTCAGTTATCAATTCTAAGCCGAGGTGGTGGCAAAGGTGACCACCTTCAAACTAGACCCACACCCATCTTCCATGATAAAGATGCAGAATTTCTTGGGGATGGTCAAATATTGCAGACAATTTATATTTAAAAAACTTGACCGTGCTCACAGTTCCTCTCTGGGAGGTCACAAAAGCATTCACTCAATTGTCCTGGCCTTCCGGAACACCAAGGAAGCAATTTCTGCTGATAACACAATGGTGTATTTTGCTCAAATCCATAGATATTGAACTTTCAGTGAATGCTAGCCCACGAGGCTAGGGTCAGTACTGTCTCAAAAACAAGTCGGGGAATAGGCCCTATAGCATATGCCAACAGAGTATTCACCCAGAAGTAATCACAAATTGAGAGAGAGGCCATCACCATTCATTGGGGATGCTTGGACTTACACCTGTATCTGTATAGGCAAATATTTGTGGTGCAGACCGAACATAAACTGCTAAATCTACTTTTGTAGGGTTCATCATAAAAGCCCCTCCCTGAATCGAGAAGTTGGTGTTACAGCTACAGAAATACTAGTTCGTAGTGAAATACAAACCAGGATTCCAAAAAGTGGCAAAATATTTGTCACACCATCCGTGGTCTGTGATCCAGAAGGAAGACAGCAGTGCATGAAAGACAGAAGAGTATGGCCCTCATTATGTCATTGGCGGTAAATCCCACTTACCGCCACGCTGACTGCCGCCAACAGACCGCGGTGGCGGCAGATATCCGTTCACCATGTTATGACACACACACACACCAATCCGTCACTATTCAGCCACGTACACAATACTGCCACACAAAGGGCAGTGATAAACTGGCGGTATCCAAACCCACACCGTTACGCCAACAGAACAACGCCCATCACATTATGACCCATGAATCACCACGGCAGACATTAAATGGCGGTAAACCATTGGTGGTACATACCAACGCGCTGAAAATACACACACTCAAAGAAAACAGCACCACTTTGGACAATTCAAAATACACACACCTGACACTCATAAACACACCACACACACACACCACTATAAAACACACACCCACAGTACCCACAACCCTTTACGACTACAAACCATTGGCACGAGACAGACACCACGACCACAGACAAGACCAGAGCCACACACCACCTACACCTAGACACCACCCACTCACCTTACATCACACACCCCAACACATCGCCCTACACACCCTCACCCACACAACTCACACAACACCCATGGCACCACAAAGACACCCCCGATTCTCAGAGGAGGAGCTAAAGGTCATGGTGGAGGAAATCATCAGGGTAGAGCCACAGCTATTTGGAGCACAGGTGCAGCAGATATCCATTTCTAGGAAGATGGAGCTATGGTGGTGAATTGTGGACAGGGTCAACGCCGTGGGACAGCACCCAAGAATAAGGGATGATATCAGGAAGAGGTGGAATGACTTACAGGGGAAGGTACGTTCTATAACAGCAAGACACCAACTCGCTGTACAGAGGACTGGCGGTGGACCCCCACTTATAACATGGGAGGAGCAAGTCTTGGCAATCATGCATCCGGAGGGCCTGGCCGGAGTAGGAGGAGGACTGGACTCTGATAAGTCAACTCTCTAATACTATCACCCCCCTACCTGCGTGCCATCACATACCCCCATCCCACCCTCACTCACATAACTCTACCACCTCCCACACACCCCACCATCACCCATCCCAATGCCAAGTCCTGCATGCACCACCAATGCATGGACATCACTCACAGCCCTGCATGGACACCTATCACGAAAGCATGCACACTAGAGAGAATCAGCTACCCCACCACATACCAACTCACACAAGTGAAAGCTGCCAGGGCAAATACAACCAAAGAGGACAACCCACTGATGCACAATATGTCACACACAGAAACAATAACACTGCATTTACATCCCCACCAGCCTATGTCAGCGGAAAAGAGATGCCAGCACTCTCCAGTCCCCCCACAGAAGAGGCCCAAAGTGATGACAGTGACTATGGTCACCTGGATCTGGATGACCAACCTGGCCCATCAGGGACCTCCAGACATTCGGTTATCCAAGCACAGCCACAAACCACCACAGAGCCTCCTCCCTCAGGAAGCACCACCATAGCACCCACCCAGCATACCCATACATCTGTCCCCAGGACACGTCAATCAGCAGTGTGTCCACCACTACAGGGACCCCAGGGCACACCTCGCCCCCCAGACAATCAGGGACCTGGGGTCAGTGGGCACACGGTTCAGGGGACAGTGGGACAGGACAACAGGGACACTGGGAGGACTGCTGTGTGCCAGGGGGAGGACAGGACCAGGGAACCGACTCTCCAGGAGGAGCATACCAACATTCCCAGGATTCGCTGGAGCAAATCCTGGCCAATGTGCAGGAGAACAGGCAGCTGCAGGAGACACAGTACCAGGGGATCCGGGAGGACTTGCATGCCATCAACACCACCCTGGTCTCCATAGCAGGGGTGCTGGCAGACATGGCCAACATTATGAGGGAGGCAGTCTCACAACAGTGGGCCCCTGCCACTAGCCAGACATCTGAACTGCCTTCCACCTCCGCTGCCGCTCATGGACAGGAGGCCCCACCACAGGACCAACAGGCCACCAGCACCCCTCCCCCGCAGAAGGTGAGCCACCCCGTAAACATTCCCTGCGATCAAGACAGAAGCCAGAGACACTTGCCAAGACCCCCGCCAGAAAGTGAGACTCTCCTGATTGTCACCCTGGTGTCCCACTCAGTCACCCTGTCCACCTTGAACTGCCATTGCTCCCCTTCCTCTGTCCCTATGGACAATGCATCTGTGCTACAAACAGTACAATGCAGGATGCACATTTTTAATGTATATGTGGCATTTGTCCTGTATGTTCAATTGTGTACTGAGACACAGTTATAATCCAGGGCCTGCCCCCTCCTGAAATGGCGTCCGCCTGTCCTGTGTGGAAGGACAGGGGGAAGCAAGGTAATTCCGCTGACGTTGTGCGCTGGTGCGGGAGGTGGTCTGGAACCGCCATGCGTCGCCTCGTTGGATAATATTGGGCCCTATGAGGTACAGTGGCTAATGGTGATGTATGCCGGCGGTGACGGTATGCACTGCCGCAGACATGACCGCCATATTCTATCTGATCACTCACTTGCTATCTGACCTTCAACAGGAGAGGACCTACACTGCATGTGCTGCTGTGACCTCTGTCTGGAACCTACCATGGCTTGTGTGACTGGTCGATGGGGTCCTATACAAGTACCGCTGCTGTACGGGCCTCCAGACCAACAGGTAAGTACACTGTGAGCATGATGCATGGGGCATGAATGCATGGAATGGTGTGTATGAAGGCCTTGTTTAGGGGGGTGTTGGTGGATGTCCCCTGGAGGCAGACAGCTTGTGTGCTTGGCCCTGTGTGTGCAAATGACGATGTGAAGGGGTATAGTGGGCCATACCCCTGTGTGTATTTCTCTGCAGGTCAGCTCCCTTAAAAAAAAGGGTTTATGGTGTGCCATCGCAAAGACGTGCAGACCCTGGGGGTCTACGGCAGGCGAGGCACCCACTGTCGGAAACGGTGGGAGGACCTGAGACGCTGGGCACAGAAGACGGCGGATGACCAGCTGGGGATGGCCTCCCAATGAGGAAGGTGTGCCCGTAGAACCCTGATCCCCGATGGCCTGCATACTGGTGGTGACCTATCCGGAGCTGGATGGGCGCTTGAGGGCATCACAGCAGCCACAAGGGGGTGAGTACAGTTCCCATCACTACAACTTACGCATGATAGGGGGGTACCCGGGTGGGGGATGTCTGTTAGTGGGTGCCCCTAGGCCAGGCCTGACTTTGCAGAGTAGGTCACATGTTGGGCAGGGTACTGAAGTGATATTCCTGCTACATAGCTTGTAGGCATCCACTACTGGGTAGGGCTGTGTGGGTCCCAGGTGTGCTGCAATTGGCGGTATGTGGTGGCTAGCATTATTACTGGTTGTGCATTGCATAGTGCGTAGGGTTGTTCCCTGTGTGTGATAATGGTGTGTACACCAATGGTGGTGTCAGTGCAGCCATTGACCCATTGTATCCTTTGTCTCTCCTCCCCTTTTTTTGTTTTGTCATCCTGTCCTAATGTGCATTAGCATCATCTAGCAGAGGAGCAGAGGCACCTGTGACGGAGGGAGCTGCATCCCACATGACCCAGGAGGCAGAGTCCACCAACGCTGAGGGAACCAGTGGGACGGAGGGCGAGGGGAGCACCGCGGCGGAGACTGGAGGGAGCAGTTCGGATACAGATACCTCCTCTGATGGAAGCTCCCTGCTGGTGGTGGCCACTTCTGTGACCACCCTAGCTACAGGTACATCCGCCACCCCTGTACCATACCCACCCTCCCAGCAGCTCCTCAGGGAGTTGCCCGTGCACGCTCACCCAGGAGAGTGGGCATCTCCTTTGCCCCAGGCACTTCAGGCCCTGCCGCAATTATCCCTGCTGCCCTAAGTGAGGAGGCTATTGACCTCCTGCGATCCATCTCTGTAGGGCAGTCAACCATTGTGAATGCCATTCAGGGGCTGGAAGCCCAAATGCAACAGACCAATGCATTCCTGGTGGACATTCACACTGGCTTGGCGGCCCACCACAGAGATCAATCCAGGCTCTGGCCTCCTCTCTGATGGCAGCCATTGTCCCTGTTTCCACCCTCCCCCCTCCAACTTCCTCTTCCCAATCCGGTTCCCCTCAACCCCAACCTATCTCAAGCACACAGGCAGACGAGCATGCACACAGTACAACACACAAGAATGGCACAGGCAAAAACAAGTACCACACATCATCCCACAGGCACTCACACAAACACCATCCAGATGCAGACATATCAACATCCACAGCCTCCATTGTGTCCCCCTCCTCCTCCTCCACCATCTCTCTCCCAGTTGCATCTACACTCACACCTGCATGCACTACACCATCATCCACTGCCAGCATCACCACCACACCTAGCAGAACACACACCTCATTGGCAGACACCACCACAATAGTCTTGCACACGTCCCCTGTGTCCTCTCCCACTGAGTCTGTTCCCCCTCCAAGGTACACAAACGCAAGCACTCAGACATCCAACAGCCATCCTCCTCCCAACAACATCCAGCCCATGCACCTGCACCCAAACACAGCAGACACCTCCCACAACCACTCCCTCTTCATCCACTCCCAAACCTTCTCCCTCTCCCTGGCGCAATGACCCTAAGCAGTTTTTCCTCTCCACTATTGACCTCTTCCCTACCCCCCCAGTCCCTCACATTTGGCCAGGGTGGCAAAGACCCAGGCAAGCACCTCAGCCAAAAAGTCCACGGGCCCAGTAGTTTCCACACCCATTCATGGTGGGAAAGGATCCAGGGCACCAGGCAGCCTCAGGGAACGGGGGCCTGCCCCAAGGGCTGCCCGGAAGGGCAAGGAGCCATCCTCAACTGCTGCAAAGAAGTGCAAGGAGCCATCCCCAGCTGCTGCCAAGAAGGGCAAGGAGCCATCCCCACTTGCTGCCAGGAAGAGCAAGGAGCCATCCCCAGCTTCTGCCAAGAAGAGCAAGGAGCCATCCCCAGCTGCTGCCAGGAAGGGCAAGGGGCCTGCACCAGCAGGCAGGAAGGACAAGGGGCCTGGTGCAGGGACTCAGTCGGAGCCCCCGCCACCAACCATGGTTATGCAGCCGTCCGAGGCTGCAGGGGATGGGCTGGAGCCTCCCCCAACCACCAGCATCAGCATTGGCAGCACCACCACTGAGCAGCTGTCACCGCCGGTGGATGGTGTGTAGTCCTGCCTCCATCTCAATCACAGAGCACAATGCCCCCTCCAGAACCAGTGGGTATGGCACCCACTCACCCCATCCTCCCCAGGAACAAGAGCACAGGGCACGATGCCCCCTCCAGAACCAGTGGGTATGGCACCCACTCACCCCATCATCCCCAGGAACAAGAGCACAGGGCACAATGCCCCCCCTAGAACCATTGGGTATGGCACCCACTCACCCCATCCTCCCCAGGAACAAGAGCACAGGGCACGATGCCCCCTCCAGTGCATGTGCGCAAGTCACCCACTTGAGAGACTGTCACCTTGCATCCCCCAGGACCAAGCACAGGGTATGTTGCCCCCTCCAGAGCATGTGGGCAAGTCACCCACTTGAGAGACTGTTGCTTTGCACTCCCCAGAACTGAACAAAGGACATGTTGCCCCCTCCAGGACCAGTGGTGTTGTACCATCTGCCTGCTGAGGTGCCCCCCCGTTCCCCGCCCCCCTGAGGTGACTATTTTCCAACTGATGCCCCTGCAGTGTTCTCTCCATATTGCTGCAGGAGACAAGTGGAGCCTTGGACTTCGTCGTGTGTTCTTCCCTGTGTCTACACTGATGAGTCCTTTCCCTTCTGTGCAGTGTTTCCGCCAGGCTTTTGATGTAGTTGGTACTGCCTCGGAAAAGGTGACGGATTGGGTTGTCTTAATATGGTGGGTGGAACATTGACTTCTGTCTGGCTGTAGGTGGTTACCGCCTTGGTGGCTGTTGTTTCCGCCCTGGTTGTCGGTGTGGTAAAGTGTCTGTCTATGGGAGTTGTCACCGCCATGGTCATAATTTGGTGGTAATTACTGCCAGCCCGTTGGCGGTTTTGGTGCCACTTTATCACCGACCGCCAGGGTTGTAATGAGGGCCTATGTCTGGTATGTGGTCAAGAGATCCTGGCTGCTGCTGATATGACCAACAGAGATTTTGAAATCATTGGAGGAAGATTACTGCCTCCAGATGGCTCGGAGGACTGTTTGGACTGGAAACTGAGCTGAATCTAGGGCCTGATTTATACTTTTCAATTTCAATTCAATTGAATTATATTTTGTAAGTTTGTGCTGCTTTTGCTTCAAAAAATGATGCATATGCGGCACTAAAAAGTTATAAATCAGGCCCCTAATGTGCAAACCTTGCACCAGACTCTAAAATCACAGCACATGTTTGTGAGACATTAACTGCCAGCTGCCAAGGAAGGGTACACCGGCTACTGATACAAAGGTAGTTCACCATGCGAGTGATCCAACTTGCTCAGGTAGGACACCAGGGTATGGTTCAAATGAAGAGCTGGATACTGAGCAAAATTTGTTTTTCCCCACTAAACATCTGATCGAGGTACAGTCAAAATGTGCTTAGTGTGCCAGGCTTTGGGAGTCCAGATTCTCCAGCACCAGACATAACAGAGGATATCCCTTGTGCTCCCTCGGTTCGAACCTGTGATGACTTGGACAGCCTTCCAGACGGCTGTTACATTCTGGATGTGGTACATGATTATTATAAATACCCATATGTAGATTGTGAACATCTCTGCTGCATTCTGCAGCTGGTTATTCTTTCACACAAGTTCCGGAAAGTACTGTCCCAATCTGAGCGAGCTTAGCGTGTTTTATTAACTTCAGAATGGAGGGTCCCGCAGAGAGACCCAGTCTAGTCTCTCCACAAGAACATTCGGGAGGACGTGACGAAGGCCGGCAGGGATTGGCGGACAGGTAGGTGAGGGCGGGACATGGGAGGGGATTTCAAAAGGGGAAAGGGGAGGGACTGGCAACTTCCGCGCCTACTCATCGCATGGTCAAAGAAGTTGGCCGGTCCCTAGGGAGCTCGTCGGGCAAGTTTTGTTGGTAGGCCTCAGCGCCATGGTGTAGGAAAGTACCATCTTGCCTGGCACTGGGGTTCCAGGAGATCCCTATGGGCTGCAGCATTTCTTTTGCCACCCATAGGGAGCTCAGACAATTCTAACACAGGACTGCCACTGCTGCCAGAGTGAAATAACATCCACGTTATTTCACAGCCATTTTACACTGCACTTAAGTAACTTATAAGTCACCTATATGTCTAACCCTCACTTGGTGAAGGTTAGGTGCAAAGTTACTAAGTGTGAGGGCACCCTGGCACTAGCCAAGGTGCCCCCACATAGTTTAGGGCAATTTCCCCAGACTTTGTGAGTGTGGGGACACCATTACACGCGTGCACTACCCATAGGTCAATACCTATATGTAGCTTCACAATGGTAACTCCGAATATGGCCATGTAACATGTCTAAGATCATGGAATTGTCCCCCCATGCCAAATCTGGTATTGGGGTGCCAATCCCATGCATCCCCGGGGCTCCAGCATGGACTCCGGGTACTGCCAAACCAGCTCTCTGGGGTTTCCACTGCAGCTATCGCTGCTGCCAACCCACAGACAGGCTTCTTCCCTTCTGGGGTCTGGGCAGCCCAGTCCCAGGAAAGCAGAACAAATAATTTCCTCCGAGAGAGGGTGTTACACCCTCTCCCTTTGGAAATAGGTGTTAAGGGCTGGGGAGGAGTAGCCTCCCCCAGCCTCTAGAAATGCTTTGAAGGGCACAGATGGTGCCCTCCTTGCATAAGCCAGTCTACAACGGATGCCAGACAGTAATCCTGTGTACTGCGTGAACTGCAGCTGCTAGGGCTTCTGTGCACTTTTGCAAGGAATCCTTCGTGCACAGCATAACCCAGGTCCCCAGCACTCCGTCCTGCATTGCTCAACTCGCTGAGTTGAGCACCGGCTTCGTGGGACCCTCCTTTGTAGTGTTAAGACGACCGCCTTGCTCAGTTTTCTTGAACCCGTGTTCAAGTACTTATGCGGGTGCTGCCTGCTTCTGCGTGGGCTCTCTGTGTTGCTGAGCGCCCCCTTTGTCTCCTCCTCCAAGGGGCGACCTCCTGGTCCTTCCTGGGCCCGGGCAGCACCCATTTTCTTCAACCGCGACCTTTGCAGCTAGCAAAGCTTGTTTGCGGTCTTTCTGCGTGGAATCGACTCTGCGTCCTCCAGCATGCCGTGGGACATCTTCTGTGCAAAGGAGAAGTTCCTGGCATCTTCCGTTGTTACAGAATCTTCAGCTTCTTCCACCCGGAGGCAGCCATTTTTGCATCTTCATCCGGGGTTTAGTGGGCTCCTGCCCCCCCTGGACACTTTCGTGACTCTTGGAATTGGTCCCCTTCCTTTACAGGTCCAGGAATCCGTCTTCAGTGCTTTGCAGTCAGTTGTGGTCTTTGCAGAATCTCCAATCACGACTTTAGTGTGTTTCTGGGGAAGTAGGGTAACTTTACTCCTACTTTTCAGGGTCTTGGGGTGGGGTATCTTGGACACCCTTAGTGTTTTCTTACACTCCCAGTGACCCTCTACACAAGACACTAGGCCTGGGATCCCTAAGTGTTTCGCATTCCACTTTCCTAGTATATGGTTTGTGTTAGCCCCTAGGCATGCAAATTGCATCCTATTGTTTTCTACAGTGTTTGCACTACTTTTCTAACTGTTTAATTACCTGATTTTGGTTTGTGTGTATATTTTGTGTATTTTACTTAGCTCCTAAGGGAGTATATCCTCTAAGATATTTCTGACACATAGTCACTAAAATAAAGTAACTTTATTTTTAGTAACTCAGTATTGTGATTCTTACGATTTAGTGCTATATGATATAAGTGGTATAGTAGGAGCTTTGCATGTCTCCTAGTACAGCCTAAGCTGCTCTGCTACAGCTACCTCTATCAGCGTAACCTGCTAGAACACTACTTATCTACTAGTAAGGGATAACTGGACCTACACAAGGTGTAAGTACCATCAGGTACCCACTATAAGCCTGGCCAGCCTCCTACACATGGCAACTAGCCACAACGCGGAGGCAGTGAGGGCCGCACTTCGCGTACTAGGCGAAGCAGGCTGAGCCGACTTGCTCAGGCCTGGTGTCCTAGACCAGGCCTCAGTCGGCATGATGTGCCCGACGCGAGCTGCGCGCGGACCTTGAGGCCAGGATACAGGAGCAGAGGCGTGTAGTGGCAGAGACAGAGGAGAGGTGGGCACAGTTGTGTTGCGACAGGGAAGGGTCATGGGCAAGAGGCAGGCAGGAGAGGAGGTCATCAGAGGTAAGAGATGGGTCGGTACCACTGGACCAACCACTAGGGCCAGGCAGCTGGGTATGGGTGCCCCAGGTAGAAGTGGGGAGGGACCAAGAGGCTTGTGTGGCCAGGGGGGTCTGGCAGCGCGATGAGCTCAAGTGGCGCATACGGCCATGAGGGGTGTGGAGAGTCAATGTCAGTGGTGGAGTCTGGCAGAAAGAAGGTGATGCCAACGGGACTCAATATGGCCTCAGGATGTCGTTCTGAAGCATTGGAGAGGTCGTCGTCGGCCTTCTCTATGATGTAGGATCAAAGTCATCGCAAAGATGGTTTGTGCCATGGGGGGCAAGCGGCAGAGACTTCAACCAATGTGCTGATGACTGGTGGAGATGATGGCAGGTTGGAGATGGATGAGGATGATGTGGTGGAGCTCGATTATGAGGACGAGATGGATGAGTGGGAAGATGGGAAAATTCATGATGCTGAGGTGAGCTGTAGTAGAGGGAGGGGGACAGGGCTCAGGAGCGGCACAACCCCCTCTTCTGTTTCTATCTTGCAGGGAAGCAAGGTTGTGGTGGACAGCAAAACATTTCTCGTGGACTGGCACGTGGTCTTGGGGCAAAGAGAGGATCGTGTCCTTTTTTCATGTCACGAGGCAAATGTAAGGGTGATTGGTGGTCAGTATGGGGGAAGGGATCGGAGAAAGCGGGACTAGTACACACAAGTCCATTGGGGTGGGGGTGGGAGATTTTTCAGTTTTTGAGACTCCTGCAGCTGGGCCGGCTCAGGAAGGTGACAGCACGCAGACTAAGGGTGCAAGTGCGGCAGTAGCAACCGTGGCTGGGGACAAGGCACCTGGAGAAGTTACGGGGTCAGAGGGCAAGGACGGGGGACACAAAAAGAGCCTCCCGCACATAGGTTTAGCTATACCACTGGGCTCTCATGTAGTGGAGAAAACGAAGGCAAGGATATGGAAGCACAAGTATGACGATGTCTTTAAACTGTTGCATAGAGTCATACAGGCCAAGGAAGGTTCTAAAGAGGAAGAGTGGGAGTTAGCTCGCAGACCTAGGATGCCGATAACAACGGACAATTGGACATTGGCCTTTTTTATATTCACCAGCATTTATTGTGAGAAGTACTCAGATAGGGCCTTAGCTTTGTACTAATATATGGACATTATACGGAAGGCTCAGATGCATTTTGATGTTTTCGCTTGGTTGAGCTACGGTGAGGAGTTTAGGGCTCGAGTGAATGTTAATCCTGATAAACCATGGGGAGACGTAGATCCTGAATTATAGATGCAGTGGATAGCGTTGTCGCAGTCCACGGCATCTACGCACACGGCTAGTGGCTTGTCAGTAATATACAAGCCGTTTCCGGCCCGTTCTGCCCAGGGAGGGGCGGGTGCTGGACATCGGGCCACGGGACCGACAACGGGAGCATGCTGGACCTTTAACAAAGGTTATTGTTCCAGAAAGCCCTGCAAATTCAAATACGATTACTTCAAATGCAGGGGTTGTCACCCAGTCACTCAATGTTTCTCCCTCTCCAGCCCAGCGGAACAGTGGAGAAAGACCAAGGGCCGGGGCATGCAAGGCGCTCCTGCGCCAAAGGGCTCCTACGACAGATAAGCTGGAGGCCCTCATGCCATGGTTACAAGGTTACCCGGATAAAGATATGGCTTGTAAGTTGGCATGGGGTTTCAGAGAGGGTTTTCGTGTGAACTGCGAGGGACCGAGTATGAGGAGATGGGCAGACAATTTGCGGTCTGCGAGAGACATGCCACAAGTTGTGAAGGACAAACTGGATAAAGAAGTGTCATTGGGCAGAATTGTGGACCCATTCTATGAGTGGCCACTTATTTTATTTCCGCTAGGTGTGGTCCCCAAAAAGGATGTAGGTGAGTTTTGCCTCATACATCACTTGTCATGGCCGGAGGGGGCGTCAGTGAACGATTTCATTGCCCCAGGAGATACTAGGATGGCGTACGCATCTGTGGACAATGCCATTAAACTATGGTATGGCAGGGGATCGGAGTTGGCAAAAAGCGACATCCAATTGGCTTTCAGGCTGCTGAACATAGACCCAAATTATTTTGAATTGCTGGGAATGCAGCGTGGTTGGGCAAACTATGTTGACAGGGTACTCCTGATGGGCTGCGCCATCTCCTGTGCGCTGTTTGAAGCGTTTAGTACCTTCTTACAGTGGGTTTTTGTGAAAGTGAGTGGACATTGTGAGGTGACTCATTATTTGGATGATTTCCTATTTGTGGGAGCGGCAGGATCTGGGGCTTGTGGGTGGGACCGGGCTTCCTTTCAGAGTTTGTCACAACAAGTGGGGGTGCCTTTAGCAACTGAGAAGACGGAAGGGCCGCAATGTGTGTTAACATTTTTGAGCATTGAGTTGGATGCAGAATCCTTAATGGCATGACTTCCAGTTGGTAAAGTGGGAGAGATTTTGGAGTTTCTGGGACGCATACGGTCCTTACATAGGGTTGATTTGAGAACAGCACAAAAGTTGTTGGGTTTCCTCAATTTCGCTTGTAGGATTGTTGGGGGGGGCAGGACTTTTTTTTAGGCGAATTGGGCTGGCCATGTCCTGGGTTGTTCTTCCACACCACAGAATACACGTGTCAGTGGTGCTGAGAGAAGACATCAGGGTGTGGGAAACCTTTCTGACACGTTTCAACTGTGTCCCCATGTTTTTCCATGAGGAAGACATGTTCTGGCAAGTTCAGATATTTTCAGGTGCCACTGGAGCCTAAGGCTTTAGGCTTTTTTGGGATGGAAGATGGTGTGCGGAGACATGCCAAGGCAATGGCTTCAGCAAGGGCAGAACATTGCTTTTCTGGAATGTTTTCCACTACTGGTGGCACTGGCAGTATGGGGTGAAGAACTTGGGAAAAGGACAGTGATTTTTCATGTTGATAACATGACAGTTGTCGAACTAGTGAACAAGCAGAGGGCAAAAGATCTCAGGGTGTTGCGTCCATTGCAGCATTTTATGCTCCGATGCTTATCATTGAATGTTATTTTCAAAGCTGCACACATACCCGGGGAGTACAACAAGAATGCAGATTCCCTGTCTCGTTCACAGTGGCAACAATTTCGCAGCCTGGCACCAGGAGCAGAACAGACCAAGACAGCGGTCCCAGCAGACATTTGGGAGTGGGGGGGCGTGATGATCACTGGGCTGGTGGAGATGTCTTTAGCAGAATCCACTCAGCAGAGTAACAGACTGGCATGGTTGGAGTTTCAGAGTTATGAAAGTTTTTCGGGCAATTTCTGGCTACAGAGTGACAGAGAGCTTGAGTTGCGCGTGTTAATACAGAGAGGTTTGTCCCCCTCTACAATCGGGGGCAAGTTGGCAGGGGTTTCCTTTTATGGAAAATAGTTTTTTGGTCGCGATCCAGCGAAAGATGACTTATTGGGGAAAGATGTTGAAAGGCTGGGGATGGGTCAGAGTAGGGTCAGTTAAGGTGGGTAGGGATCCAATAACGTTCGAGCTGTTATTGGAAATTTTGCATGTGTTGCCGGTATGTTGTGTGGATGCGTATGAGCTGGCTCTTTTTCATTTATGTATGGTGTGGCTGTGTTTTTTACATCTTTAGAGTGTCTGAGCTTTTGGGAGTTGGAAAGTCGTTGGGTGTGACAGTCGGGGAGGTTTGCATGCATGGAGAACGTTTGGGCATATGGCTCAGGTGCTCAAAAAACGATCAGTTAGGGAAAGGGAAATGGGTGTGGTTGGAGAAAGGGGATGAGGTAGCGGCATGCCCGGTTCTGTAATGACAGAGCTTTTGGGGTTTGAGGGGGTACTTCAGGGGTAGTGGAGTTTTTACCCATGTTAATGGAACAAAGCTTACAGTCTTCCAGCTATTGCAAGTATTAAGGATGGCATTATGACGGACAGGTCGACAAGCTTTAGGGTATGGCACACATTCTTTCCAAATTGGGGCAGCTACAGCTGCGGCGAACCTGGGATGGGACTGGACACAGATTAGGAGAATTGGGAGATGGAAATCTAGGGGCTGCGAGCGTTATGTGAGGCCATGAGTTTTGGGTGTTGAAATTCTGAGTAGGCCAGCTACAGGTGGGGGGTTCAGTTTGGGTATGGGGACAGATCGTCAAAGACGATATTACAGTTTGTTTTCTTTATAGGTTGTGTGTCCAGTCCCAGGAGAGAAAAAATGGTTACATAGCTGGTCGGGCACTTGTTCATCCACTGGGCGGCAACATTTGTGGAGAAACAAATTTAAGGACGAGCCTTAGGACTGCCTGGTAATCAGCATGAAGTACTCTGGTGGGGAAAGAGTGGCATGAGGTGGAGTAATTTGCTTCTCTTTATAACATCTGTCTTGCTGAATCGGGGTTGTCCTGATCTATTCATCTTGGGGAGAGTGATCTGATGAAACTGTCTGGGCTCATCCTACTGCAACATATGCAGCGAGACCTCGAGCTGCTCAGGCAAAAATTGCACGGCACATGCTTAGTGTGGACGGAGTTTGTGCCTCGGCGAACATGGAGGGCTCCAATGAAGTAGGGAGCCATGGAGCGGGCTCACAGGAAGCTCAACTGGGCTATGAGGTTTTTATGCTGGGCTCATGATATTAAGGTTTTGAAGCACGAGGACATTACAGAGCAGGATGAGGCGCTCTTCGGGGCAGATGGTTTGCACCTGTCCGAGTTAGGAAATGCTTATTACTTCACGGATCTGAGGCTTCTCGTGGGCGACTTGTGGGGTGAAAAGATGTGGCTCAAGGAGATGGTTTGAGGAGGTACTGTTGCAGCAGTGTTCGCTGGTGAGGCAGCAAAACGCCAATAGGGTTTGTGCTGGGTGGCAGTGTGGAGAGCCAGATGCGGGCCTGGCCACCCTTCCAGGGGAAAAAGAAGCAGGTGAAGGATGAGAGTGTGGGGGATGCCCAAAGCAGGTAGGGCCCGAAAGGAAAAGGGGAATGGGTGGGGGAATGGAAGTAAAAAGTGAAGGTATGAGTAAAAAATGATGATCAAGGAGAAATTAAAAGGGTGGGGTTTTATAAAGTTGGTTTTTGTTGAAAGTTAAAAGTTATGTACAATTTGCAATCCTGTCCTAAATAAATGGCCTTTTACACTAAACGGACTGTGTCACTAAATGGGTCCCGAGACTTAAATTGCTTGAATGATGGCAGTTTAAACATTGTCTGGCAGCGGAGGAAAAGCGAACAACACCTCTTTCATGCCTTCCCAAAAGGAGACCACTAGTTTGCTTTGATCATTTGTCGACCAATAGGGAAAGCCATATCACTACTGGACCTGGATCGCGCTGTGACAAGAGCCGGAGTTTCACTGAGCTTTCTTATCGAGTTCCAGTCCCTTTTAAAACAAGTTTTCCATTCTCTTCTCAAGACCATTTGGACAATGCCCACTACTTCCAGTAATCGCAATCCCTCCTGGCGATCAGTCCTAACTCTTTTCGGTGGTCCGCGCTCACCTCAAAGACTAGGGCTCTTGCTGCATCGCGTTATGCCCAGGATATACTTGGAGAGAGCTGACTGTTAATTTTCGTGAGCCCCACTGCCTCTGTCATGTCTTTCCACGAACAACAGACTACAGCCTGCAGATTAGGCTGCCAACACTATGTCTTCCAGCACTAGCAAAGTGAGTCCTTGGTGTCTGGAGCCCTGCTGAAAGTTCTTCCGGGTGAGGGTCCAGGTGAGTGTATTAGTGACAGAGCGTGTGGGTTGTGTCTGTCACCATCTCAACCCACTGCAATGCACAACAGTGAACATTACCCCTGCTGCAATTAGCCAATCCACCTTGGTTCAGAAACTGAAGCATAGAGGGGGCCAAGTGAAACCAGCTATAGCTCGTGCACAACAAAGGATGGAATCAAAGGTTTGAGAGCTTCTTGTAGTCAGGAAGCTTGGGGGCCCCAGTACTGAGAGAGGGAGCATAAAGGGATAAGAAATTGAAAGCAGGGGAGGGAGCTGTCAGATCCCCAGTTGTTAGACTCCCCTTCAGGTCTGGAGTGCATAGATAATAACTTTGAACTGACACTACTATGAACAAAAAGGAAGCTGTTTTAAGTCCAGCCAGGCATGTACAATACTCTCTGCTTTCAAAATATTTGAAAGCCAACAGGCAGATGGATGTTCCGGTAATGCCCCGAGTAATGCAAAGGAGTGGGCAAAAGGCTTTCTCCCTAAATCAGACATCCCCTGTCGCAGTGGTATCCCAGACGATAAAGTCTAACAATGAAAGAGGACAGATGCAGCTGAACATGTAGCTATTTCAAGGGGGCACAGTTTGCAGCAGGAATAGGGAGTCACTTGTGGTACTGAACAGTCTATTAAAGATATGTTTGAAGTCATCCTATTTGAGACCAGAGAGCTGAAAACATCACAGGTACAAGAAATCACGGCTCTCCATAAGCGATTGATAAAGATTGAGGAGGATATGGCCCTGGTCCCAGGAAGATTGAAAGAGGCCAAATCCAGAATTTTAGACCTGGAGGACAAGGTTGTGTTGTAGTGAATCCTATCTTGTTTTTTTGGGAAACGGGAGTTAGCTTAGCCTTCTGGCTTGCAGACATGTGTCCCGTCACCTTGTGACTTTTACCCTAATTAGCTTGCTCTGTTTTAGCGCAATTATTTAATGATATGTTTCCAGGATGGCTGCAATGTTTCTAGTTAGGCCAATGTTTTAGTTTCACATTTTCAGTGCCACAGCGCTAAGGCGTCACTATCAAGTGCCAAAGAAAAACAAACTGTAGGTATTCACATTAGGTAATTTTCCTCTTCAAGCCTTCGAGGGAATTGTTTACATAAATTGCAATCCCAAGCATGTCTTGTTATCTTTTGTTTGGGAACAGACCTACGTCAGGAGTCTGCGCAGATTTGTATAAATGCACCTCACTTAGACAGATAGTCAGAGGGATTCCGACCAGATGCCATCACTGCTATTGAAGCTGCACGTCGCATTGACTCTTACCCAGTCTTCGTGCCCCTATGGAGTCTGAGCTAGAGACCTCATTCCAAGGTAACCAGGGTTGGGGGGCTCTTCTCACAGACATGGCATTGCCACATTAGGTTTAATACACCTAGCTCTTTTTAGGTTAGAGATTAGGGTCACATTATTAGGGCATTAGGACATATTTCACATCTCATGTCATTTAATGTTATTGCAAGATGGTGGGGGTCTTTGTGTTAACGACTCTTGTCCTTACAATTCTGTTTTTTGCATTGTTCATTATCCTTATCATTGCAGCCCATGCAACTTATCATAGACTGCAGTTTTGTTATGTTATGAGATGTCACACTCTTGAGTCCATGCGTAAAGGCTGCCCCAAATCACCTTTTACTATTTGGGTTTTTGGTGAGGTGCTGATTGTGATCCGGGAGGGTTGGGACGACAGTTGCGACTTGGTGTTGGAGGGCACTGGTTTGATGTAAAAGTAGGAGACATGTTGTTGCTGCAAGATCATGTAACACTAAGGCCCATATTTATACTTTTTTAGTGCCACATTTGTGTTGTTTTGTGATGCAAATCGGCGCAAACTTACAAAATGCAATTGTATTTTGTAAGTTTGCACTGCCTTTGCATCCAAAAATTATGCAAATGGGGCGCTAAAAAAGTTTTAATATGGGCCTAAGGTCTATCAGATACTCTCTGATTGTGTAACTAGGTTGGTATCTGATAGTTGTGGTATTGAGCATCTTACACTATTCCTTTAATGCCTAGGTTTAGGATACCTTAGTGTTACATGACTTAGTTGGGAGACTGTATCCATAGACCATTATCTCTCATTTAATGCTGCAATTGGTGGTGATGTAAGATTGCCACCCCGGCAGCAAGTTTCTGCTTCCATTTGAGCACTCCCAGTGGCAAGTATTACATGTCTATGATGTGATAATGACTGGACAGCAAGAGGATGAAGAGGTCACAAGAAATGTCTCGTTCTTCAGGAAGTTCAGAGCTGGACCATCAATCCCCTACTGGAGTGGGGTGGACCCCTAGTGACTGCTGCTTGCCAGTTTCTGACTGACCACTAAGGTGTTATGGGTGGTGGATGATAAGCCAGAACTGGAAGCCACGCCAGATCAGCAAGATGGGTTGAGTTCTTCTCCAAAATGTTGGATCTCCCAGGGACTCGTCCCAAGGGGATTATCCTTGATGTAACCTTTAAGCTCATACTGCACCTTCAACACAATACCAAGATTAAAAATATATATATATTTCCTAATTGACAGTATGTAATAAAATGCTCAATGTTCAAAGAAATGAACAGGCCATTTATCCAATATTGGCACAGCCACCCAACACCCATGATCCCTGTCCAAAAGCAACCCCCAGTACACCAGAAGCACTCCCACACAGGCCCAGGGTGCCCCTGGAGCACCAACTTGGCGATCCCTGTGGTGGGTCTGCCTCCGATTCTGTCTCCGTTACTGGGGTCAACAGATTCCGTAACATCCCTGCTGATTCAAAACAGTCTTTCTCCAGCTGACTGTCCATCCTGACCTCTTGCATCCGTTGTTCTTCAGCCAGTGCCTATTTCCCTATATCCCTTACTTCTCGTAAGTAGGTGTAGGAAAGTACCATCTTTCTTGGCATGTTACCCCGAATTTTACATGTATGTCAGTATGTTTTTGACTGCGTCACTGGGATCCTGCTAGCCAGGACCTCAGTGCTCATAGTTTGTGGCCTAAATGTGCATGCCTGGGTAGTGCCTAACTGTGTCACTGAGGCTCTGCTAATCAGAACCTCAGTGCTCATCTCTGCCTTCAAATTTGTCACTATAAGCTAGTGACTACATTCACCAATTCCAATTGGCATACTGGACCCCCCCTTATAAGTCCCTAGTATATGGTACCTAGGTTCCCAGGGCATTGGGGTTCCAGGAGATCTACATGGGCTGCAGCATTTCTTTTGCCACCCATAGGGAGCTCAGACAAACCCTTACACAGGACTGCCACTGCAGCCTGCGTGAAATAACACACATGTTATTTCATAGCCATTTTCACTGCACTGAAGTAACTTATAATTCACCTATATGTCTAACTTTCACTTGCTGAAGGTTAGGTGCAAAGTTACTAAGTGTTAGGGCACCCTTGCACTAGCAAAGGTGCCCCCAAATAGTTCAGGGCCATTTCCCCGGACTTTGAGAATGCGGGGGCACCATTACACATGTGCACTACATATAGGTCAAGACCTATATGTCGCTTCACAAGGGTACTTCCGAATATGGCCATGTAAAATGTCTAAGATCATGGAATTGTCCCCCCATTCCAAATATGGTATTGTGGAGCCAATTCCATACATCCTGGGCGCTCCACTATGGACCTCCAGGACTGCTAAACCAGCTCTCTGAGACTTGCACTGCAGCTACAGCTGCTGCCACCTCACAGACATGGGTCTGTCCTCCTGGGGTCTGGGCAGCTTGGTCCCAGGAAGGCAGAACAAAGCATTTCCTCTGAGAGCAGGGTGTTACACCCTCTCCCTTTGGAAATAGGTGTGAAGGGCTGGGGAGGAGTAGCCTCCCCCAGCCTCTGGAAATGCTTTGAAGGGCACACATGGTGCCCTCCTTGCATAAGCCAGTCTACACCGGTTTTAGGGAACCCCAGTCCCTGCTCTGGCGTGAAACTGGACAAAGGAAAGGGGAGTGACCACTCCCCTGTCCATCACCACCCCATGGGTGGTGCCCCGGACTCCTCCAGTGTGTCTTAGACCTCTGCCATCTTGTTTTCAGAGGTGTGGGGGCACTCTGGAGGCCTCTGAGTGACAGTGCCCACAGGTGACAGCAGAGACCCCTCCTGATAGGTGCATACCTGGCTAGGTAGCCAATTCTCCTCTGAGGGCTATTTAGGGTCTCTCCTGTGGGCTTCTCTTCAGATTACGACTTGCAAGAATCCAGCAGGACTCCTCTGCACTTATCTCTTCAACTTCTGCCAAGGATCGACCGCTGACTGCTCCAGGACACCTGCAAAACTGCAACACAGTAGCCAGAAGACTACCAGCAACATTGTAGCGCCTAATCCTACCGGCTTTCTTGACTGTTTCCTGGTGGTGCATGCTCTGGGGGCTGCCTTCCTTCACCCCGCACTGGTAGCCACAAAGAAATCTCCCATGAGTCGACGGAATCTTCCTCCTGCTCCAGCAGGCATCAAACTTCAGCTTCACTGGTACTCTGGGTCCCCTCTCATCCTGACGAACGTGGCCCCTGGAACACAGATTGTGGTTCCAAGTGACCCAGACTGTCCAGTGGTCCAACTGTCCGAATTTGGAGGAGGTAAGTCCTTGTCTCCCCTCCCCGGACAGTAATCCTGTGCACTGTGTGATCTGCAGCTACAAGGGCTTCTGTGCACACTTCCAAGAAATCCTGCAGGCACAGCTGAGCCTCGGTCCCCAGCACTCCGTCCTGCGATGCTCAGCTCCCTGAGTTGATCTCCGTTGTTGTGGTACCTCTCTTTGCAGTGTTGAGACAACCGCTGTGTTCAGTCTTCTTGAAACCGTGTTCAAGGACTTCTGCGGGTGCTTCCTTCCTTTCAGTGGGCTCTCTACGTTGCTGAGGGCCCCCTCTGTCTCCTCACCTGAGTGGCAACAACTCTGCATCCTCCAGCACACCGTGGGACATCTTCTGCACAAAGCAGAACCTCCTACCTCCTTTCGTTGGTGCAAAACCAGCATCTTCTTCCAACCAGAGGCAGCCATTTTGCACCTTCATCGGGGGGTTTAGTGGGCTCCTGCCCCCCCTGGACACTTCAGTGACTCTTTTACTTGGTCCCCTTCCTTTGCAGATCTTCAGGTCCAGGAATCCATCTTCAATGCTTTGCAGTCTGTTGTGGCCCTTGCAAAATCCTTTATCATGACTTTAGTGTGTTTTAGGGAAAATAGTAGTACTTTACTCCTACTTTTCTGGGTCCTGGGGTTGGGTCTCCTTTACACCCTTAGTGTTTTCTCACACTCCTAGTGACCCTCTACACACTACACTTGCCTAGGGTTGCATTTGTGGTTCGCATGCCACTTACTTAGTATATGGTTTGTGTTGCCCCGAGGCCTATTCCATCCTATTGTGTTTAACAGTGTTTGCACTACTTTCTGACTGTTTTAATTACCTGATTTGGTTAGTTGTGTATATTTTGTGTATGTTACTTACCTCCTAAGGGAGTATATCCTCTGAGATATTTTTGGCACATTGTCACTAAAATAAAGTACCTTTATTTTTAGTAACTTTGAGTATTGCCTTTCTTATGATATAGTACCTATATGATATAAGTGGTATTGCGTGAGCTTTGCATGTGTCCTAGTTCAGCCTTGGCTGCTCTGCTATAGCTACCTCTATCAGCCTAAGCTGCTAGAACACTACTACACTCTACTAATAAGGGATAACTAGACCTGGTATAAGGTGTAAGTACCATTGGTACCCACCACAAGCCAGGCCAGCCTCCTACAGTAGGTCGCTGAGAGGACATCCATTAGATAGCAATGTGTCTATTAGCTAGCACAGGCCCAAACAGTGCAAACTTGTAGTACGCACTGCTCCCCTTCAGTCTTGGTATCAGATAACGCAGGCAGTGCTGCACTGTGTTGTCTATATGTATGTCGGTCAGATCCCTTTTCAATAATATCATGAACAACCATGTTCCAGTAATCCAACAAATCTGGACACACTGACTCCATGTGTGTGAAGTCTGTCTCAATTTCCCGCACACAATGGGGACATGCACCTAATTTAGATTTATATATCCCACACAACCTGAAAGGTAGGCTTGTTGTAAAACAAAAAAATGAGCCAGCGTGAATCACGCATTACTCGAAATTTCCCTCACTAGGGCACACACCTTCCTTCAGTTGCCAACTGTGAGGGGTTCCCCTAGATCTTCACCCTAGCCGTGCCTAACCACCAACTGGGGTACTGGTTGATCTCGCTGCTGCACACCATATAATCTTGTGATTAGCCTTAGGGTAACTCCAGTGTCAAAATAGGCTTCAAGGTCTGCGGTGAGCCAGGCCACATTTTGCTGGCTGGTTTAGAAGTTTAGCAAAGTGTAGGAATTGGCCAGATTCTACCCAAAGTGCCTCTCTTGCCTCACCGAATGTGATACACTGCTCCCCGAGTACAGGTCCCCCAGCGATTCTCAACTACCCTTGATCCACACCATCATCTTTGATTTGCAAAAAGAGCCTCAACCACCACAGCATTAGACAAGTAGAAAATGGGGCCCAGTATAGGACTATGCCCACATTCAAGCTAAGGCCCTATAGCCTATCAAAGGTACGCAGGGCAGCCATCAGCAACAGCACTGCTTGGTCAGGTTCTGCAGATATATCAAGGTGCCATCCATGTACAGATACACTATATGCTCGGTATATCTCACTTGTATCCCCAACCCCACAGCTCAGTCTGCAGATGTTGAGCCAACGATTCCATAACCAGTGTGAAGGGTGGGGATGGTCGGGTGCGGGCGGCAGGGGGCATCCCTGTCTAGTCCCCGCTGTATCTCAATCTCGTCAGAAACTATCTGTCCAGATCGGATGCCCGACAATGGCGCAGAATACAGTAGAGCTATCCACTTGAGCATTTGCACCCCCAAACCGGCATGGAAAAGCACTATCCTCAGGTATCCCCAGTTGACTGTCGAAGGCCTGTCAATGTCTAATGCTACCATGGACATCTCTTCCAGTGAATCACACACAGAATGCACAGAATGCATGTCAAGGATGAGCCAACGGATGTTCATAAGGGTGCTTCTCTGTGGGATAAACCGACATTGACCGGTATGCACAATGTGACAAATGACCCCGAGCAATCTACTGGCTAGAATCTTAGAGCGGACCTTCATGTACACATTAATCATGGACAGCGGGTGGTAGGAGCGTAAGTCCTCTAGGCCACAGCCCAGCTTAGGAAGCATAATCATGAGTGCTTCATGCATGGTCTGGGGCGAATACCTCTCTCACCTGCCTCATTATAAACCTCGAGCAGGTGCTCTGCCAACACATTAGAGTAGGTGGCATAAAACTCTGTAGGACGCCCCTTCAGGCCTGGGGCTTTGCATTTCAGCAGGGCCTTAATCACCTCACAGATCTCATCTTTGGCCTGGAACAGGTCTAATTCCGTCCGCTGCGCAGGCTACAAGGCAGGCATACCCAGCCCCACCAGGAACTCTTTCGGTCGTATCCCATTCACCATCCAGCAATACACCCACCTAAGGTTCTGCTCCAGCTCCTTGTTAATCATGGCTTGGGTTGTGACGAATCTGCAGTTTTCTAGTTTCAGTGGCAAAATCAGGTAGTTCTGTCTCTTCCTATTGAGTAACCAAGGCAGAAGGCATCCAGGCCTATCACCCTCTCTCTTCAGCAACTATCTATACTCCTTCGCTGTGAATCTATCGAGCATATCCCATTTCTTGCCTACCCACTGCTGGGCCTCTAGCAGCCTACCCTGCAACTACAGTTCCCCAGGACCTCACCGCTGGATGCCAGCCAGCACAGCCTCCTGATCTTGAAGCTCCCTCTACAACTGTTGCCTTATATCATAGAATCAGGGTAGGCATTTGCCACACAGTGCAGCCTTCAAAGGCATCCCACTTGTTAGTCCTTGTCCCAGTGGACCCCCCGTTTGCGCTCCAGGTATTGCTACAGTAAATCGCAGATGTCTGCCTGGAATACAGTGTTGCGCAGTACCTCAGGGTGCAGTCGCCACATGGGGCTAGGTGGGATTTCACGTCTCCACGAATATGCCAGGAACATGGAAGCATGATCCAACAGGAATGCCCCAGTAGTGGTCATCAGGTCTCCCAGCTCGCGCTATAAGTATTCTGTTCAACCTACTATTCATGTAATGCGCTTCTGAGCAGTATGTATACTCCCTTTCCATTGGGTGTGTCTCCCTCCATATCTACACAGTCTATCCTCCAAAAAGTCCCCTCCAGTGCCACTGCAATGCCAGGTTTTGTGTTAGGTTTAGGGGGAGCCTGTCCATGTCACCGTCTAAGATGCAGTTGAAGTCACTCACCCACAAAACAGGTGGCTGGAGTATGCCCCAATAATCCTTTATCATCACATTTAGTAGAGTATACATTGAGAAAGCTAGTATCTTGCCTATCCAGTGTCCCTGACAGGGACAAATAACGGCCCTCAACAACTAACCCCCTCCACATGCATTCTAAAAGGCACCCCAGGAGCTAGCAGAATGGCAACCCCTCTTGAGTAGGATGGCTAATTCAAAGCGTACAACTGTTCTCTCCATTTCCTCTTCAGTTTGTCCACCTCTGAGTCAGTAAGATGCATCTCCTGGACGAGTGTAACTCCGACATGATACAGTCTAAGGGTCTAAAGTAGGTATGTACCCTGTATCTCTTTGTGTAATCCCTGAGGCCCCAAACATTCCAAGTGAGAATATTAACCGTAGCTGCCATTGATTTTTGTGTTACCCCGTTCTTTATTCTTGGGGGCTCCAACGTCCCCCTCATGTAGCAATTTCCTGTGTTTTGGCCTTCCACCCCTCCACTCGTTTGCATGGCATCAGTGTGTGGGTGCTTTGTCTGGAGAACTCGCAATGACTAGTAACAAAAACTCTCCCTCAGGTCCCCTCACAACCCTAAGTGTTCCCCAGTAAGGGTGGGATATAAAACACCTGTAACAGAAAGGTAGGAACAAAGGCCCAGATTTTCAAGCAACCTGCGCCACTGATGCATCACTTTTTTGATGCACTGGTGGCGCAGGCTGCTGACCCATTGTCTACAAGGCCATGCAAAGCCACTTTGAGTGGCTTTACATGACCTTGTAGATATGGAGTAAGGCAATGCAACAAAGTGCAAATCGCTGCGTTGTTTTACTTTGCGTAGGGGAGGAGTTTCCATGGGTTTTGACGCATTCCCATATTTACAAGGTTTTATAAACCTGGAAATGCGGCAAAACCCTACAACACCATAGGGGTGGCGTAGAAGTGAGGCAACAGGGAGAAATATCTTTATTTCTCCTCATTGTTTCCTCTGTCTGTGTGTGCTGCATTTTAAAGAACATATAGAAAGAGGAAAACTCTTGGGGTTGTTTTGGTGCAGGAAGGCTACCTTCCTGCACAAAACAAATCATCCCTGAAACAGAGGCCACCTTGCACCATGGGTCAAGGGTGCCTGCTTTGGCGCATGACAGCAATTTGTGTTACAGTGCAGGAGAAAAAGGAATGTGACATATCCAGTAGATATGGTGTAGTCCTGGTCTTTTGTTTTGACACATGGCAGCGCAGCAAGAAGGCTTGTCGCGCTGCCTTCACCAAAACATTGCAAATCTGGCCCAAAGCAGCCCCCAGTACAAACAGTAAAACAACAGGTCAGACAGTGTGGCCATTATTGTGCCCCCGTCATGTAAGAGATCATAAGTAATAGCTTGAGCTCCTGTAGCAAGGAGGCTACGGATCACAAGCAACCCCATGCGAAGGATACCTAGAGGTAAGAAACAGGGCATAGTTAGTGCAGTGCGAATTGGAAGACTCCTTCATCGTCCATATCGTTCAACCATTAGGGTGCAGCAGTATGTGACCGAGCATCCTTATGGCGCTACTGTCCAAGATGTTTGCCTGGGATTCTGTCACCACATCGGCTAGCGTTACATCGCCCTATACCTCCTTTTTGTGAGTGATGTGTGGTAGCCTTCATACCCCAGCATCTCAGCTCACGCGAAGCACTAAGCCTATGTCATCTGGTCCTCTGGCGCCAACGAATTTCACAGACTCCCCAGCTCCAGCTGGGGGTTCTCTGACTCAAGCCCCTCCAACACATCCTCTGGGCTAGTAAAGAATCAACACTGTCCATCATGTACCACATGGATGCTAGCGGGAAAGTGCAGCATGTAATTTGATGCTCTGGGATCATAGTTCCTGTTTACTGCCTGAAACAAGTGCCTTAGGGCCTGTACCCTGCGTTTGTAGTCCGGGAAGATCCAGAGCTGCATGTCCTAAAAGGCAGGGCCCCAATGTGTCCCACTGCAGAATACTGTTTCAGTCCCTGTAATTGAGCACCTTTGCTATAGAGGTTTGCTGTGGCGCCCCTGGTGGGGGCTGAGGCGCAATCATCCGATGTGCCCTCTCTATTACAAAAAGTGCTGACAATTGCGGTGGCCCCAATTCCGACCTGATCCATTCTTGCAGAAACAGGAGAGCTTCCTTTCTTTCCCGCGGGGAATCCAGTGAAACACAGATTGCAGTGATGTGCGCTGCCTTCTGCGTCCTCCAAGCAATTGTCCAGTAGCTTAGTCTTGTTTGTCAACCCTCAAACCATGGTTTGCAAGGCTTCCACCTCCATGGACAGGGCTTTAACCATAGTTTCCGTTTCTTGAGACAGCTCTGTGACTTTGCTTATGTCTGCCTGCAATAAACTGACATCAATTGAGATGGAGTCTATTTTACCTTCTAGTGCTTGCTTCGAGGATGCAATGGCTGCTGGGATTTGGGCACCCATCAGGCCTCCCATTGCCTCCTCATTCTCCTCTTCATAACCTCCATTGCAGCTGAGCACTGATCTGGGGGGCTGTAAGGAAATGTCTCCTTGGCATGGTTACCCCCTGACTTTTTGCCTTTGCTGATGCCAAGTTATGATTTGAAAGTGTGCTGGGACCTGCTAACCAGGCCCCAGCACCGGTGTTCTTTCCCTAACCTGTACCTTTGTTTCCACAATTGGAACCCCCTGGCATCCAGGTAAGTCCCTTGTAACTGGTACTCCTGGTACCAAGGGCCCTGATGCCAGGGAAGGTCTCTAAGGGCTGCAGCATGTCTTATGCCACCCTGGAGACCCCTCACTCAGCACAGACACACTGCTTGCTAGCTTGTGTGTGCTGGTGGGGAGAAAACTACTAAGTCGACATGGCACTCCCCTCAGGGTGCCATGCCAACCTCACACTGCCTATGGCATAGATAAGTCACCCCTCTAGCAGGCCTTACAGCCCTAAGGCAGGGTGCACTATACCATAGGTGAGGGCATAAGTGCATGAGCACTATGCCCCTACAGTGTCTAAGCAAAACCTTAGACAGTGTAAGTGCAGGGTAGCCATAAGAGTATATGGTCTGGGAGTCTGTCAAACACAAACTCCACAGCACCATAATGGCTACACTGAAAACTGGGAAGTTTGGTATCAAACTTCTCAGCACAATAAATGCACACTGATGCCAGTGTACCTTTTATTGTAAAATACACCCCAGAGGGCATCTTAGAGATGCCCCCTGAAACCATACCCGACTACCAGTGTGGGCTGACTAGTTTTAGCAGCCTGCCACACACCAGACATGTTGCTGGCCACATGGGGAGAGTACCTTTGTCACTCTGTGGCTAGTAGCAAAGCCTGTACTGGGTGGAGGTGCCTCTCACCTCCCCCTGCAGGAACTGTAACACCTGGCGGTGAGCCTCAAAGGCTCACTCCCTTTGTTACAGCACCCCAGGGCACTCCAGCTAGTGGAGTTGCCCGCCCCCTCCGGCCACGGCCCCACTTTTGGCAGCAAGGCCGGAGGAGATAATGAGAAAAACAAGGAGGAGTCACTGGCCAGTCAGGACAGCCCCTAAGGTGTCCTGAGCAGAGGTGACTCTGACTTTTAGAAATCCTCCATCTTGCAGATGGAGGATTCCCCCAATAGGATTAGGGATGTGCCCCCCTCCCCTCAGGGAGGAGGCACAAAGAGGGTGTAGCCACCCTCAGGGCTAGTAGACATTGGCTACTAACCCCCCAGACCTAAACACACCCCTAAATCGAGTATTTAGGGGCTCCCAGAACCTAGGTAACTAGATTCCTGCAACCTAAGACGAAGAAGGACTGCTGAGCTGAAAAACCTGCAGAGAAGACGGAGACACCAACTGCTTTAGCCCCAGCTCTACCGGCCTGTCTCCCCACTTCAAGAGAACTGCTACAGCAATGCGTTCCACAGGGTCCAGCGACCTCTGAAGCCTCAGAGGACTACTCTGCATCTGAAAGGACCAAGAACTCCAGAGGACAGCTGCTCTGTTCCACAAAGACTGCAACTTTGGAACAAAGAAGCAACTTTTGAAAACAACACGTTTCCCGCCGGAAGCGTGAGACTTGGCACTCTGCACCCGACGCCCCCGGCTCGACTTGTGGAGATACAACACTACAGGGAGGACTCCCCGGTGACTGCGAGCCCGTGAGTAGCCAGAGTTGACCCCCTTGAGCCCCCACAGCGACGCCTGCAGAGGGAATCCAGAGGCTCCCCCTGACTGCCTGCTTCTAAGAACCCGATGCCTGGTAAGGACACTGCACCCGCAGCCCCCAGGACCTGAAGGATCTGACCTCCAGTGCAGGAGCGACCCCCAGGTGGCCTTCTCCCTTGCCCAGGTGGTGGCTACCCCGAGGAGCCCCACCCTTGCCTGCCTGCATCGCTGAAGAGACCCCTGGGTCTCCCATTGAACTCCATTGCAAACCCGATGCCTGTTTGCACTCTGCACCCGGCCGCCCGTGCCGCTGAGGGTGTACTTTTTGTGCTGACTTGTGTCCCCCCCGGTGCCCTACAAAACCCCCCTGGTCTGCCCTCCGAAGACGCGGGTACTTACCAGCTGGCAGACTGGAACCGGGGCACCCCTTTCTCCATTGAAGCCAATGCGTTTTGGGCACCACTTTGACCTCTGCACCTGACCGGCCCTGAGCTGCTGGTGTGGTAACTTTGGGGTTGCTCTGAACCCCCAACGGTGGGTTACCTTGGACCCAACTTTGAACCCTGTAGGTGGTTTACTTACCTGCAAATCTAACAAACACTTACCTCCCCCAGGAACTGTTGAAACTTGCACTGTGTCTAGTTTTAAAATAGCTAATTGCCATTTGTGTGAAAACTGTATATGCTATTTTGCTAATTCAAAGTTCCTAAAGTTCCTAAGTGAAATACCTTTCATTTAAAGTATTGTTTGTAAATCTTGAACCTGTGGTTCTTAAAATAAACTAAGAAAATATATTTTTCTATATAAAAACATATTGGCCTGGAATTGTCTTTGAGTGTGTGTTCCCCATTTATTGCCTGTGTGTGTACAACAAATGCTTAACACTACCCTCTGATAAGCCTACTGCTCGACCACACTACCACAAAATAGAGCATTAGAATTATCTCTTTTTGCCACTATCTTACCTCTAAGGGGAACTCTTGGACTCTGTGCATGCTATTTCTTACTTTGAAATAGTGCATACAGAGCCAACAACCTACAGGGGCTCAGTATATTGGTCCATTCTGGTCTGCTGTGACTTAACAGCCCTGTCCAGTCCCAGGGCAACCAGCTTGGTCCATAGCCCATGGAGGCACCAAAGGAGGCAAGGGCAGTGCCAAAACTATTTCAAGTCTTGGTGGGTACACCGGGCCATTTAATAAAACTAGCGTAGCATAGCCAGCATCCCCAATGGCACAGGGTCCACTGAGCACATGGTCGCCGGCGCCAGAGGGAGAGGAGATGTGTCTATTAGGCAAAAGCAGGCCTCAGGGTTTCTATGCAGCTAAAGTTTTGTCTGCCACCAATGGGCTCCTGCGCAATCTTCTTTGCAAGGCAATGTCTCAGTCCTCCTCTAGGTGGGCCTCTCTCACGATCAAGTCAGGCAAACCCCAAGGTCCTCACTATCTCATTTCGCATGAAGGGACGGTGCACACAGCTCCAAGAAGGCCATCACAGTCTGCACACTCCTCTCTACCTTTCCAAGGCTGACCAGTAGTTTGTAGCTTCTGGCCTCTGTCTGCTCCAGACCCTCAACAGGGAGCCAAACAGTAGGGGGGATCAGGAGCCAGGCAACACACTTGCAACAGGTTGCACTAGCAAACCAAGGCCTCACCTGCCAGTGGCATGCCATTGTCTTCACCGCAGTACTTGCCAGTGCCACGATCTCAACCAGTCTCTCAGGACACCAGCTCATGTCTCCCCTCTGTCGGACCCCCAAGGCACCAGACTTCTTCCTACATCAGCTGCAGGTCCCTCACTGGCCCCTATCTGGCCCACTCCACTTTGCCTGACTGCAAGCACAACAATAGCTCTGGATGCTGGTCATTGCACACTGGAAAAGTCGCACGAGGCCACCATATTTTCCTCCGGATCCTTGCACGTTATGGTCTCTGCTGCATCAGCACCAAACTGTTTTCTACTCTCCAACAGGGGCAGAGGGCTATTGCCATCATGGGCCACCTATTCAGGCCCCGATTGCGGCTGCAGGGGCTACGGATGCCACAGGATCACTCAGGGGATGGTGGAGCTGCAGTGCAAGACGTGCGGTGCGCCACCTTGTGTTACCACTCCCCCTGATACAAGACTTTGAACTATAAAGTGAGGGCTGTGATTGGTAACTGTGTTTGGTTTCATTTAACTTGTTTTTATATTTCCAAATATTGGGAAGAATGAAGTGTTGCGGACCCACAATGCATGGGGACCACAACTGTGACTGAGAAAAACACGTGGGTCCACACCACACCACAAGCGTGAGTAGAAGAGTGTCCCAATCAGTCATGTGAGTTTTTGCAGAGGTAAGGCAGCACTCTAGGCATCAGCCCATCTTGTGAGTTCTGTACTGCTTCAGAGAATTTTCTCTTCTTTGCGTTCCATATTTTAGCTAATAAAAGAGCCATACAAGTGAACCTACACAACATTTGTCTACGCTTCGGTGTGGGCATGACTTTGCTCATTATGTATACGTTGCCCATGCATGCTCTACATCTGGGGCAGTGGTCCAATATACTGGGATATAGTTTGTGTGGCCCTTGGACATTGGGCACGTTGAGTACATTATGCTGTAGCAATTTAACTCTTCTAATTCTAGTGACTATTACAGGTTATTCTAGTATTCTAGTAGTTTTGCCTATTCACTACTGAACTATTATGCTTTCAAAGCCTTCTTTCCATTGTGTGGATAGTATTTAAGTGTCAAGTGTGTAGGATGCTCTCTTAGTGTTCCATTCTAAGTGTGGTACCATTAATTTGTTATTTCTCGTGCCAAAAGTTGTCAACTGGATAAGAGGTACAACTGTCTAAAGCTGCTAAGAAAATGAGGGCCTGGTTTAGAGTTTGGCAGAGGGGGTTACTAAGTCACAAACGTGATGGATATTCCGTCTGCTGCATTACAACTTCCATAGGCTGTAATAGAATTGTAAAACGGCAGACGGGATATCCATCTTCCTTGTGACAGAGTAACCCCCTCCACTAAACTCTAAATCAGGTCCTCAGTGTGAGTTTTCAGATAGGTCTCTGATCTACAAGAACACTGCCCATGACCATTATGTAGTGTGTACTGCAATCATTATTTCTTTATAAATCACCTTTATTGATGTTAATGCTTGTCATAAACATTACAAACAAAACAAAACAAGGCATCTAGTTATTAGATCACTATTACTGATGTTTATTCCAATAGGCATAATTCCACTGTAGCTCAAAGTGGTCATTAAGCAGCAAAGTAATCCCACCAAAGCCCCAAGAATTTTGAATGTTTATGACGGTATCTCTAGCTTGGTAACTGGGTTGTTTTTGCTTTGCACACCTGTCCACAGCTGCTTGCCATTCTGATATTTTGGAGGAGATTTAGGCATTTCCAATGGCAAGCAATGTCTCTTAGCCAGGATTGTAGCCATTCTATTATTTACTCCCCGCGAGTGCATCCCAAGTCATCTAGGATACTTAGCAGGGCCACTCTGGGAGACATTTTCACTGGCTTCTCCAGCATTCAGGTAAGAGCTCTCTCATTAGCCTGCCAATATTGAGCAATATGAGGATACAACCAAACAATATGAAAGGAATCACCATCTTGGGCTGTACAACGAAAGCAGGCTGGAGTAGAAGGTTTGCAGATGTTCCATTGGTGAAGTCACATGTAGTTATCTTAGTTGAATCAGTATATATACGGAAGGAGATGGCAATAGTCTGGGGAGCCATCGGCACATCTCTTCAGTCAGCATCGAGTGGTCCCACCCAATTCTCGAATTTTTGTTACAGGGCTATGAACCGATCTGGAGTATTGATCACTAATGTTCAATATATTTGGTAAATCCCACCCCTGCCCAGTTGTCCCATCAAAAGTTTTGTCTCAAGTGGTGTGTACTCTGGGAGCTCTGATATCGCCGACTGGTGGCTTGCTGGTGTATAACGTAGCAGCAAGTATTTATGGAATTGAGTTTTTCGAGAGTACAAATTGGGGCTGCAAATCCAGAAAATATTTCATACTTGACCTTTGACAGACATCTCATAAGTTATTAATACCAATCCTTTCCCATTTGGGGCATCCCTCCAGTTGTGTGCCGTGTGCAAGCCACTTTCCCTACATAGTGGAGTCTACTGCATGGGTCTCTTACCCCAATCACTCATACAGAAGGTCGACCACTAGATCACAAACACCACCTTAGTGAGCTCTGGGAGATGTTGGGAAATAGACTCATCTCATATCACTTTATTCTATTTTATAAAAAAAAAACTATAAAGGTGTACAAGTCAAACAAATTTCTTCTTAAACAACCATAAAAATATGTCACCATGTACAGAAGTCCGTAATAAGTGTACAAAAACCATCATAAACCGTCCTGAAATTGATTTAAGATGACAAAGGGAAAGATATCAACACCATGACCTGTTACAGAGGGTTCATACTAGCGTCAAGCAATTGTCTTGAACTAAAAACGCCTGCCAAGAACCCATAAAAATAGATTGTGGGCGCAGTTAAAAGCTGCAAATATAAAAATGTAGGTCTAACTTGTCTAAGCTCCGTGGGTGACAAGAGGGGCTTTATACATTTATAACGAAGAGAATTAAATTTAGGACAGGTAAGAACAATATACATGGTGTCACAGACTGAAACCTTACTACTTGCACAGGCCGGTAAATCAGACATTTTGCATCACGCACCTTTTTGAAACAACTGATGAAATATGCCCAATCTAAAATAGGACAATAACCGTAAGTGGTGATCTGACATCTCTTAAAGGAAATATAGTTCAATTCCATTTACGGACTTTACCAGGATATACTGGCGCACCGACTGCTTGGTTAATGCAGAGTTCTCCCAGTCTTCTGTCATCCTGAGAACAAAAGCTTGCTTCAACCAAGCAAGATCTTCGTTTACAATATCATCAGGATCAAAAAATATCTCCGCCCCCCCCGAAGCTTTACAATTAGTCATTATATACTGAAACCATGGTATATGCAGCATGTTACTCAAACTCACACAATCCTGGATAATCAGCCTATTTAGGGGCACATTTACTAGAAAGTGGCACAGCTCGGTTCTGCGCTAAAATTGGCAGTTCCGCGCCACTTCAGAAAAGCAGGGATGCACCTTATTTACAAAAATAGGGCACACCTCTGTGTTTCCCCTAGCACTGGCACTAAGTTTAGCTGCCTAGCTGCCACACACTCAGAAGCCCCCTAATGAACTTGTTTTCTACCACCTGGATTGGAGCGATAGAAGCATATACCCAAACCTCACCTCCAAAGGTTGCTCTAGGGATGCACTTTGCTTTGAATACGTCTACCAATATCTGAGTTGGCTTATGTCCAAAATCATTTAGACTAGAAATGCCACCCCTTAAAACACACTGTATTTTTCTTTATCAGCGGTTGCAAGCTGAGACCACAATCTATTAAGATCACCAAATAGGGAAAATTTCCTACCCCACTTAATTTCAGAACCGAAAATTGTGAGGTTTTAGTAGTCTTGGAGACCACTACCATAAAATTAGATTTTAAAAATTGGTTGAGAAATCCAAGCTATCCATGAAATAAAATAAAAAGACCTAAGAGTCGCTGTTGGCTTCCAGCTGTGCTTGCACTCAGGACTGAATCTACTGTATATAAGAGGAGGCGGGGCAATCTCCCACCCACTCTAGGGATGGCAAGACCCTGTCCGGATAACATCCCTCCAGAGACATAATATACATAGTAAAAAGAAAAGGTGCCCATATACAGCCCTGATGGACTACTCTTTGCAAATTAAAATGTTCTGTGCATTCCCCGTTAATCTCAAATATTACCGATCTTGTAAGACCATTATGACGATCTCTCAGAAAAGTAATGAGAGCAGATTCAATCCCTATTGATCCCAGCTCTACCCAGAGCAAATCTCTATTACCTTTATCAAAGGCTGAGCTGAGGTCCATAAAAGTCCAGTGTACTGAACCCCTTGTAGCCTTTGAATATTTAGTTATTAAAAAATATAAATTAAAATTCTCCTTCACCGTACCCCAACCAGGTCTAAACCCATACTGGAGGTCATACAAAATGTTATGCTCATCAGCCCAGCAGGTCAATTTCTCCAGAATGACTTGTCCAATAACTTTGACCTCTACGTCAACTAACAAAATTGGTCTGTAACATACAGAGCCAGACCTATCCCCCTTCTTAAACACTGGCACTATCACAGAATGAGCCAGACCGCTGGTAAAGAACTGCAAATAGCAGCATTCGTATGGAGAGTAATAACAGGTGCCCACAGATCTATTAAAGACTTAAACAAATCCCCAGGTACCCCAGTGGTGCCAGGTTCCTTGCCTGATGGTAGAGACAAAGTTGAATTTATCACTTCATCCCATTGTATCATTAAACTGTCACCTCTTGTTCATTCAGAATAAGGGGCTCAGTATAATCAAAGTCATAGAGAGCTGAAAAGGTTTCCACTGTTTCCTCCAGTTTAACAATTCTCTTATTAAGGGCTTCAAAAGCAGTTATTTTTTTTTCAGTTTTAAAAAGAGTTACTGTATCAGACAATTCTCTGGTGAAGCTGTTGAATACTCCCTTTGAATTCCTCTGATAGTTTTGATACCAGCCTAAGGTTTATGAGGTGAGGTCCACTTTTAACTTTTAGGCTTAGCCCCACCTCCTCCCCCACCACGTCCGAGTTTGTTTTAGTACTGCAACCTTCCCTGATGACTGAAGAAGAATAGGTTTGTCCCAAAGTTCCTGTATTTCGGAAAGGAACCAGGTGTGGGAAGAATCCTGTGAATTACCGACCCAAATTTCTCTAGGGCCTCTCAACAAGTCCATACCGTGTTCTGGGCTATGAGCCCCAAGAACACAATAGGCCAGGAGGTAGAGTGGATAATACCTACAGTCAATGACTACTTTGGGTGAGGCCACAAAGGGGTGACCTAACCCTGCCTCAGCAGAAATCCCAAAGCTTAAGGGGTTCTACTAAGCAAAAAGTGGCACACAGAGGGCCCTATCCTTACCGGCAAGAGGGATTCACTGGGTACGTAATCCCATCACAGTAGTACTCACGATTTGTGTTCCTTCCCCTATCCTCACTATCTGCATAGCAGTAGATAACTAAAAGCACTCTTCCTTCTACAAACTGGGAGGCAAACAGTTAACCATAGGGCCTTTAGTCCCTACCAAGCGTCCACCAAAATACTAATGTCTCACGCTGTGGAGAACGGGCAAGCGCTATGAGTGCAAAGTTATCATACCTCTTCTCCCACTGTGGTCCCACAGGCAAGTGGTAGATCCTGTATCCCTTCGTCTCTCCAAAGAGACCAGTGAAATAACCCCAAAGCTGTCACAGAAAACCTGAATGTAACTTATGACCTCCTGCCAAAAGAGGTGGCTGGGCCCGGCCTCTTTCGGCCGATGGCTGCAGAAGATGGGCCCGGCCTTCGCTGAGGCACATCCCGTGTCCTGCGGCAGACAGGTGTGAAATATGGGCCTTGTGGCCTCTCCTCCTGGCAAGTGGGAGGGTTTATGGGGGCTTGTGCTTCCCCTAGGACTACTCCGGCTGCCAAGTGCCATCACTAGCAGCGTCCCCGTGCCACGGTAGAGAGGCTTGCTTTATGGGCCTCCTGGTCGCTCCTTCTGCCATGTGAGATAGTTATTGGGGCTGTGGTTCCCCCGCTGCTCCTCCAGCTGCCAAATGCCATCAATAAACTCACCTTACAACATACCATATTGTCGAGGCCCAGTAGGGACAGTTTAGCACAGCAGACCAGGTCTTTCCATCCTCTGCTCAGCCAGTTATTAATCACCAGAAGCTCAAGGCCCAATATTAAAGTCGCAAATATGCCATTCTCATCCCCCCATCATATATCTTTGGTAACATTTAACTAGGGCAATGCAAAGAGGGCGTCCACCCACAGAAAGGAGCAAATCATGGCAGCGAGGATATGAAATCAGGCTGATGGGATTATCAAAGGTAAGTTTTGCAAGACATGTAGGAGTTGGGGGAGAGTCATCATTTTAAACAGGGCTATTCTAGCAAGGATATGGAGTGGGAGCTGAGCCTATTGTTGAAAGACATGCTTCATTCTGGCCAGGAGAGGAGAGATGTTGAGACTCAAGGCCTGGCCCGGGTCAAGTGCAAAATAGATTCCAAGGTACTGAAAGCTGAACTACTTTATTGGGATGGAGGCCTACCAGGAAATGGTGTCCCTCCCAGCACCAGCCTTGTGTCTACACATTACACCTAATCAGGTGAGCCAGGGGTTCTATGGCAAGAGCAAAGAAAAGAGTTTACAAAAGGCAACCCTGCCTAGTGCCTCTCCGGATAGGGAATGAGTCAATGAATACACCATTAATCTGCACTTGGGTAGATGCTTCAGAACAAAGAAGTTTGTCGTACCTCTGAAAGCAAAGTCCTAATCCCATGTGTTCAAGGACATTGCAACAGAGTTGAATGCCTTCCCAAAGTCCACAAGGAGAAGAATGCATGGGTCACGTATGAAGTGAATGTGAGCCAAAGCCACCTGTAAGCGGCAGATGCACTGACAGGTACTGCGGCTCAGCATGAAGCCACATTGGTCTGGGTGGTTGAGGCATGGTAGGACTTGTGGAAACCTATTGGCTGGAACCTTTGTAAATGTCTTCATCTCTGAGTTAATCATGGAAATAGACCTATAGGATGAGCATTTGCTTTTGGGTTGGTCAGCCTTATGAATGACCACAATGGTGGCCTCATCGAGTTATGAGGGAAATGCACTTTTGACCTCTGCCTCTGTATATAAGTCCAAGACTTGAGGAGTTAGTTTTTTGTGGAGTTTACAGTAGTTCTTGATATGGAGGTCATCTGGCCTATTTTGCTAGAGTTCATGTATTGTGGAGTGTCACCTAATTCCTGCACTGTAAGAGGCAATTCTAATTCACTTGGGAAAATGTGAGCGATGGAAGGTGAATGACAGAAGGACTGATCTTGTCTGCTCTCTAAGGAAGCACTTTTGATGAGCGTAAAGGGATTGGTAGTAATCGGCATATGTTGTTGCAGTGTCAATGGCTTTGCACTTCCTTTCGCAGGAGAAGTCCAGGATCTCCATGACTATCCTAGCGGTCATTCCTCTGGTGGATCCAATGTCATCTATTCATCATGGGGGATCTTGTGTAATGGATGCAATATCCCTCATCCACCTAGGTAGTGTGCTTCATCATCGGGCTAGCTTCTCACCGGGTAGGCACAATACCCAATGGGCTCCCATAAAATGAGTCTTTTTCGCGAAGATCTTTTCTCCTCCTGGCCTGGTATTTGTCAGAGTTCAGGTCACTGCCTTATTAGGGTGGCTTAAGATGGAAAGGTTTGCTGGGTAAGGGTGTAGTGAAAATTGTCTACGGGCCCTCTCTTGACACTGTTTATTCCTGGTGAGTGTCCATTCCAAGATTAAAAACAGAGTTGGACCAATCAGGCATAGTGATGAGCCCTTTGTGTTACAGTGTAGTAGACATACTTTATGTCTCTAATTGCCCAGAAGGGTCATATGCATGTCATCAGGGCCAAGAACAACCCTACTCTGCTGAGCTGGGTGTTGTTTTAAAACAGAAACTTACTTGTATCTCAAAGAATGTGCTCAATTTACCTCGAGTTAAGTGAAAGGAAATTAAAGTGTAAGAACAATACTATCAATGCCCTACGACTTGTAAAGAGAGAATCGAGACACAAAATAATATGTATCAGTAAAGGTGTATTTTCTTTTTTCATCAAAACTACGGAGCATATTAACAAGCCCCTAGTGCCACCTTATGCTACCCTAGCATAATTATTTTGAAGCTAAGGTGGTGTTAAGGAGGCCTTTCTCCCTCCCCATGCATTGCACCACTTTGTAAACCCCTGCGCCACATTATACCTGCCCCAGACATAATGTATGAAAGGGGGGCATTCCTACACATGGAGGCCTGAAAAAATGGTGCAGTGAAATTTACATTTAACTGCACCATTTTTTCCGTCATTTTTAACGCCTGCTCTGAGCACCATGAAAGCCGCAAGCATGATGCACTTGCCATATTAAAGGACTGCTGATCAAACAACCCATTAATGTTTCAAGACTTCACAGAAAACCTATCCATAGGGGCTGTGCGTGTAGAACACAGTGGCAGCTGGGAAGCTCTGGTCAGCCAGAGATGAGACACTAAGGACCTAGGGGCATAATTATGTGATTATCACACAGTGCAGTGCAGAAAGTCACCATGCATGACAGGGAAAGGGTGGGAATGCTGCATATTTAAGTCAATATGGTACATTCCTGCCTTTTACACTGAGCTGGCGCCCTTTTGGCAGCCAGCACCAATACCTTTGCTGCATGCAGGATTTTTTTGTGCAACAAGGGGCACCTTCTTGCAGAAAAACAACCCTGGGAGGATTTTGTCTCTATCTAATACAGCACACATAGAAAGTGGAAAAAACGAGGAAAATAACTGGGGAGGCATAGGTGTTTGGTGTATTCCCAGGTCTACCACTTCTGGTAAATCTGGGAATGGTTCAAAATTCATGGATGTTGCATCGGAACACCCATGCAACACCCATGGAAACGCCTCCCCGACGCAGACTAATGCAACACAGTGATTTGCGCTGTGTTATATTATTCGAGATTTATGAAGCCACTCAGGGCCTCACAATGGCTTCATAAATTTTATTTTTCAGTAACAACGCTGTTGCATCATGTTGTGTGGTGCAAGAGCAACATAAAGGAGATTGTAAATATGCCCCCAGTGCATCTATATTGCATATATCGCAGTAGAAAGGGCACCTGTGTATGAAAGTGGATGCTTAATATATCACAAATCATCATAACAATTAATCAAAAGAATAATATGAAAAACCACACCCCCAACCCCCCTATCCTAAAGTTCTATCCCAGAAGCATCTGTTGCCCAACGAAGCCCCACTACCGAAGCAGTGCTAAAACCTAACAGGGCATTAGTATTAAACCTCCTCATATCTAGGATTGAAAACTAAGGCAACATGATAATGGTTATAATGCAGAACCAAACGGGCCCATAGGTGCAAGTACTTCTGCTGCAGTTCTGCAAAGTCCCTCCCAGGGAAACCATTAGAAGATATTCATGTTGTCAAGGTCACAGCTCCCCCCAGGATCTCCCATCTGGCATCTATGAAGCCCCCTTGTGACAAGCTGGCTATTAGAGTCTACTAGGGGTTAACTTTGATGTTTTTCATAGGAATTTGGGGTCCCATGGGTCACGCCCAACACCTATTGGATTTTATTCTTCTCCACGGCTTGCCTGGGAGAAACCCAGGGGATGGAGATAGAGCGCCCTGCCCTTCCAGCAGGTTTCGTCTGGGAGGGGAAAAGTGTTGGAATTGTTTTCTCTGCTGCCACATCTCAAGCCTCTTCAGGCGTCTGAAAAAAGTGAGCTTGTGTATTATGGATCACCTTCAGCATAGCTGAAAAAAATTAGCATATACTGTTGTTTCAGTTTAATGGCATTCAAAGGAGTTCCTTCACTATTGGCAAGTTTAGTATAATCTGGAAAGATCATGAGGCTTGCAGATTGGAAGACCAATTGTCAACCTTCCTTACCTGCCAGGGTATTTTATCCCAGTGTTGGTGTTTAAGCATCTGGGTAATGATGGGACATAGAGGAGCGCCCGGGCGTGGGCTTCTGTATTAGAGACCTGTTGGCCCTTTCAATGACAATCACCTTTGGGATCCAGGATTTGAGCAACAGTTCCAGAAATTTCTCCACATCCTCCGGTTGCTATACGGTGGTCTATTTTCAGCATCTTCTCCCCTCTCTTCAAGACATTTACTGGAGGAGAATAATGTGGACATATTAGATTTAAGGGATGCACCATCATCTTCCAGTACTGGAGACACAGTCCTCTGCTTCAGAGACCTTTC
The DNA here is from genome assembly GCF_031143425.1 of Pleurodeles waltl. Lineage (NCBI taxonomy): Eukaryota > Metazoa > Chordata > Amphibia > Caudata > Salamandridae > Pleurodeles > Pleurodeles waltl. The sequence goes on from NC_090438.1 coordinate 667,242,965, forward strand.
TACCCATATTGCGGAGGTCTTGAGGGACACATCTGACCCTGTCATACCAATATTTGGGCTAGATGTATGAAACATTTTTGCGACTCAGGCCATTTGTTAATGCAAAAATGCCTTTTCTTAAGTAAAAATCCCTAATTGCAATTTGGTAGCCTGTTACCGAATCACAATTTGGGTTTGCAATTTGATACTTGGAAGGGGCGTGTTTGGGGCATCCCTTCCAAATACTGAATCCATTGGTATTTTTCAAATGTTTTGTGACCAAAATGTGGCTGTAACACATTTGTGCTTTACCACCAACTTAAAGTTGGTGGTAATCCATTCGCAAAAGCGAAGGGGTCCCTTTGGGATCCCTTCCACTTTGAGAATGGTTCAATAAATATTTTTAAGAGCAGGCAGTGATTCCCCTGAGGACTGCCTACTCTTAAAAAATAAAAATGAAACTTCTAATTTTTTTATTTTTCAAAATGCAACCTGTTTTCCTTTAAGGAAAGTGAGCCGCATTTAAAAAAAATTATTGCTTTATTTAAAAGCAATCAAAGACATGGCGGCCTGCTGAGCCAGCAGACCACCATACCTTTGAAAGCAGCAAATCCTAGTGGGTCACAAATAGTGACCTACCCCATTAATATTCATGATATTGGTCCATTTGTGACCCGCTATGAATCACTGATATCACTTTTGTACATTGATAATAGTGATTACCAAATAGCTTATTTGCTAAAACACTCTATATGGTAATCACTATTACCAATCTTTGTACATAGCCCCCAGAGAGGCGACAATCACCTGTAGATTAGCCCGGGTGCCACAATGGTTCGCCAAATGAAGGCTTGGAGCTGCCTGCGCCGGGGGGGCCAGAAGCACGTAGTGGAGGAATAGTTAATTTGTTGATCTCTGTCTGGGCATGCGTAGATGGCCCTTTCTCTTTTTCCCATGATTAAGACCAGGAGCCAGGCGGGTCCAGTGGGTGGGTGGGGGAAAGCAGCTCTAGAGGACTATCTTGGCAGTATCCTGGCTCTCCATTCACCCCAGGATCACACCGTCTATGGCAGGGCCTCTCCAGAGAAGCCAGCAGCCAAGGCCCAAAGTTTGTGCATCCAGAGAAACAGGATGCTTAACACCACACCCGCCCAAACTAGAGAGGATTCCAGTGTAGACTGGCCCACTTGCCTCCTGCTCAAAGGACTTAGGAGGAGGGGACGTAGCACGAGCAGCCAGGAATCACCAGGGACCCACACACTCTAGAGGGGATGAAGCCGCTTCAATCTAGTACCTGGGCACTCTGTAAAGTCCACCCGTCCAAGCTCAGGTCACACAGCATAGCCCCCGGGTCCAAAAAGTTTCACAAGTCTAAGTGGGGCGTGCAGTCACATCAGCTACGCCAACCTGCGGCACTAGGAGCAGGGGAAGCTGCTACCACAGCCTTTGCTGGTTTCCAAGGAGACGCAGGGGGCTCTGATCAAGGCTCCAAAGCCGAGGGATGTCTGGGCGCCACATGGAGACCAGCTTCTGAGGAGAGGCATAGCCTATATGGCCCTCAGGATCACTGCTCAAGTGAGGGCGAACAGGGTAGCAAGAAGGCCATGAAATCTGACCCTGGCAAGGTGGGAGGTCAATCAATACCCAGTAAGTCACCGGGGCTCGGGAAAGAAGTGGGGTTTGACACTCATCACCTGAAAAATTGATCCTCCAGGCAGCGGGGGGACTTGTCCAGAGGGGCATCCATGTGGGTTCAGATGGTATCTCCATGAGAATGGCTGTCTATGTCTCAGGCCACACATGGACATGGTCCGCAGTCAGCGGGGCAGGCTCCAGCTCCCGGGGAAACCACCTCTCCGTAGGCCGCATCCAGGGTTCAAGTCAGCATAGGGGCTGCCAGTCCTGCTCCCTGTTCCGCCAAATCAGCGAGTCCCAAATTGTGCACTGCGGCCCCAGGGATCTGTGCACCATCTAGGGGAGATTCAGCTGATAGTTCAGAAGTCAGTGAATTGCTGCAGTGCAGGCGGGTGGAGGAGGATTATTGAGGAGCTCTTAAAGCATTTTCAAAATACAGCCTACATCTTGGCCGCGCATGCCACACCTCACTGCAGTCATTATTTGACTACATTTTGGATAGCTTCACAGTGGCATTTCAGTAGCATACACCATTCTGGCTCCAGTGCACCAAAAGCAGCAATATTTATTTCTCAGTTTAAGGTGTTGCATTATTGCGTAGTCTTTATCAGTCTCCAAGTCTCGAATAGTGGGCCTCTTCAGCGACACTATGATTACATCACAAAGTTGCCCACTGTAGCTGGGTTGGCAGGTAATAAAGTTCATAATCCACCTTCAGTAATTGTACTTTACTTAAAGTGATCTTGTGTCACTTGTCTTCCGAAATCATATTAATTGGCAATAAATTTAGAGCCTTGAATATGATTTGAGTTAACCTCTCTGACCCAGCACTTAAATGTTTCCAGTTTCTACTCAAGTTGTTTATCAGGCAGAAATTGCTAATCTCCACACATCCACAAGTTTCTGATTCTGGAGCCATGTCTCAATGTGTGTGGTTAGGGCCGTAGGTGGCGACCCTGGTGGGGGGAATAACCTGCTTTTGTTGATATTTGAGGCATAATTATACTCCATTTGGGCCAAATTTGCATCATTTTTTATGCAAATGCAGCCCAAAAGTAACTCCATATTTATATTTTGATGTTAGACATGTCTAACGTCAAAATATTGGAACCTACCTTGTGTCAATAAGATGCAAGGTAGGTTTTCCCATCTAAACAAATGGTGCTAACCCCATGCCCCCATATTTATCCCCATGCTAAAATGACTCACGGGTGGGAGGAGGGGCTAAATAATGTTGCAAAGCTTGCTTTGCACCATTATTTAACGCCTGGATCAGACCAGGCATTAGGGGACCTGTGGACCCATTTCTATGGTTAAACACCATGGAATGGGTCCACAGGTGCCCTCCTCAGGCCCGAGGAACACCCCCACCCACACCAGAAGGACACCGGAGGATGGGGGACCCCATCCCAGGTAAATGGGGTAAGTATAGGTAAGTATTTTGTTAAAATTAAAGTGCTATTGGGGACCAAACTAGGGGCTCCTGCATGGCACAGGGTGCAATTGCCACATCCAGGAGACACTGGTCCCCTGTGCTGGCCACTGCGGTGGCGGGCATGACTCCTGTCTTTTTTAAGACAGGAGTCATGTGGCATGGATGGTTTTGAGTCAGAAAATGATGCTAGGCTGGTTAGGGGCATTTTTTTGCCTATAACCAGCCTAATGTCATTTTTTGGTGCAAAACCCCCTTCTCCCATACCCCCATCCCCACCCTACTATCGTATTTTTTTTTATGCTACCCACCCTTTGCATTGGCTTGCGCTATTCCATAAATATGGTGCCCTACTGGCTCTAAGGAATGGCGCAAGCCAGTGCTAAACGTTTTGATGCAAAACTGCGTTAGTGCAGTTTTGCATCAAAAAGTATAAATATGTTCCTTGGTACACAATTAAAATCCACTAATCCAATTATTCGACTGTGTAACAGACTTGAGAGTTAGTTGTTCAATTTGTCAAGAACGTTGACCGTCATTGTGTTCAAGATGTATGTACACACTATTGTCAAGGGATCACCATCAAGCTGACCATCAATGAGAGTATGGCAACCTTGTAGGTCAATCAGATCATTTGTAATTACATAGAGGATACCTGGTATAAACCACATCAGTACACCTCTGGCCTGTGAAGACTATGGAGTGTGCACTAACATCCTGAGTTTGTGGAGTTTGTTCCTCTCTTTGGTTGTGTGAGTCTCCTGGAGCAGAGCCACATCCAACATGCGGAGGTGCAAATAGGAAAATATTTTTTCTTTTAGCTGGGTTCCTCATTCCCGTAATGTTCCAAGTGAAAAATGTGCAGTGTGCCAACAGAACCATCCATGTGGTGACTGATTATTATTGGCCTTCAGGTCATCCTTTCGTTCCTGCATTTCCAAACAGTGAGCCTTACAGAGAAAATGGTGGATTTCACTTCTTCCACTCTTCCATACAATTTTTGCTTGTCTGCAAGGATGCCCAGATTTAGGATATCCATACCTGTTATGTGCTCCAGCACATTACAGGTTTCCTCAAAACCTTCATATTCAGCTTGACAGCTTTCCTTTCACGTGTACCCTTTCACCCCTTCATATATACAGTGGCCTAGCTCTATCTCTGAGCCTCAACAGGTACTACTCCTTTCTCTGTTTCTCAGCTGCACTTCAAAATTCCTCCCACATAGCTCCCTGCATTGGTACCTTATAGCTCCGGCATGGAGGTTGCTTCCTGTACCTGTCGCTTCACTGAATAGTCTATTTTGCTGATGGGCCCATGCTCCTCATTATTGCCTTTCCTAAGATCCAGATCAATGTAGAGCCATAGACTCACTGCATCTCCCTCACTTGCCGCAATGAGGCTGGAGATCTTCCCTTTCAGTAGGTAGCCGGTGTGATCAGTTTTTGCAGGGCCAACTTCCATCTCATATCTCTGGTGCTGCTGCATGCCTCTGTTGGATGTTTCCTCCAAAGAAACAAAAGTTATATCCCCCCGAGTATTTATCCTGTCCCTCAGGTGTATCAGGTTTCCAGATGACAAGACTAACTATAGTGAGTTGGGTCAACTTGCAAGGATCTCTGGCAGTGTGTTGCCATCTGGTTCCATTGCTTGCAGTGCCCCAGAAGTTTATAAAACTAAGTTATATGATTGATAGACTGCCGGTTGGGGAGTCATATTTGGCTTCACTACATCACGGAGAGAATAAGTAAAACGTGAGGAAGCTGCAAATCAATTTTTTTAGCTTCTGATTCTCCTTAGCCTTAAATAGCCTTGACATTCAAAGATCAGTACTCTTTTCTTCTTTGGATAAACAACATCTCATCTCTATAATAAGTAAACCTGAAAAGGGCAACACAATCCAGCCTGCTGGTGCAGCTTGGCAAGAAACAGTCTCTCAACTTTTGTCGAGACTCTTTTCAATTCCTAGTCAATAGGAAGGGGTACCCTGCCTCTGAATAGTTCTGGAACCACTTTTTTCATAGTTGTCTTGATAAATCTATAGCTCTGAAGAGTCGGTATAGTGTTGCATGCACTTTCTCTAATGCATGAAGTAATCTGACAATTATTCTGTGGAACTGTGGAGCACATCTATTTTGAGGTAGGACTCACCTTTTGGGAATAAGCTCTGACCATTCACCTTCCAGGCACAGAATGTGACTGCACTAGGGGGCTCAGACCCCTAACTGTGAGTGTTAATATCCCTGCTTACAGAATGGGGCAGAAACACTAATATTACTTTTGTGGGACACAAGCCACCATAGCACTGACTAATTTCAACAGGTTTAACTAAAATTTCAGATCAAACTCTCAAGAAGGACAGCTTCTGTACAATGGATACACTAATAAAAAAAAGCACAACTATTAATAAAGGAAAACCCATTTATTTGGGAGAGTATTCCATACACAGTGATTCTTCACAGTTCTTTCCATTCCTCCTCTCACATTGAAAGTGTCAGAGCCTCTTATTTAAACCTTCCCAATCCAGCATGATCACCATCAATCCATCCATGCTTAAGTATCCCATGGTATGACGGTGTTTCAATTTCCTGTGAAGTTACATTTGTTTTTCACTACATAAGCTTGCTGTTCCTTGAAGACGGTGCGTTGCAAAGCATTCATGGAGATTTTTTCCATTGCCTTCATTACCACTTACCTTTGATTTTGTGACCTGATAACTTTTCTGGTTTGAGGATTGATCTCACGGAATTGTATTCTAGAGTTGTTTTCTCTTTATGAACTGTTATACACAGCCTGGTAATGCTCTATGTTCAGTGAAATCTAATTCTTTGCCTATCATTCATTCGTCTGGCTCTGCTATTGCTTCTGAAGATTTTCTACTACCTTGTCAGTATGTTTTTCTTATATATATTTTTTTTTTTCTTCTAGCTGTGAAACTTCTTGAAGGACACCTGTCCTCTAACATGTAATATTTTTGTGATGAACGGCACTATTGCCACAGAAAGGAGTTACTCATTCTTCTGGCAAACTCGAAGGGAGAACGAATGGCATTCACTGCATTCAGCCCTTGGAAAACTGGCACTCTATGTTCTCGAGGAGCAAGAGCTAAAGAGTCATATTTTTACTTGCTTCATAAATTTAGGGCCTGCTGGACAAAATGTTTGATCATCGCCTGCCTGAATTTGACTTTCTATAAAAGAAGACAACATCCACAGGCCACAGATGGGGATGCATTCTGTCAGGAATGCTCACTTATCATGGGTTACAATGTTTCGTATGTTCTCAGTGGCCACTAGACTTCTCCTCCATAAAAAGGACTGGTAAAGGATGATATTGGAGATGATTATGGACTTCCCAATATGGGACACTGAAAATGTACATCATTTTGCTCGGCTTGTGTAGTGTGGTTACTCCTGGGGAAGTACTAATGGACATTGTGAATGTGTTTTCCACCATTTCCAGAGACATCAATCTTGTCATCGTCTGCCATTCCCAAAGGCCAGCTTCCCCAATCCTACTGGGCAAACATGATTAGTGAATTACGTTTTTTGGACTAGGGCCCAGATTTATGGGCTTTTGATACAGGGCAGCGCAGACAGTCACCCTGCGTCAAAGAAAAAGGGCAGGAATGTGCTGTATCTGTGCAATACGGAGCATTCCTGTCTTTTCCCACTGCGCTGGTGCCATTTTGGCTGCCTAGCATCAATGCAGGCACCCTGCACCATGGTGCAAGGGTGTCTGTGTTGCATACAGGATTGGTTTTGTGTAAGACGGGACACCTTCTGGCACAAAAACAATCCCGGGAGGCGTTTTTCTTTTCCTATATGTGCTGCAAAATACAGCACACATAGAAAGAGGAAAAACAAGAAATAAATATATTTCTCCTTGTTGCGCCTCCCCTGGAGAGCCATCCCCAGGTTTACAAGCTCTTGGAAATCTGGGGATGCGTGAAAATCCATGGGTGTTGCATGGGAACACCTACCGCAAAGACCATGAAACGCCTTCCTAACACATGATTTGTCCTGCCTTGCCTAACTCCATATCTATGAGGTCATCCAAAGCCACACAAAGAGGCTTTGCGTGGCCTCATAGATATGTTTAAAAAGTTTGCATTACCATTGCGTCACTAAAAGTGATGGAATGGCGGCGCAAGCCTCATAAATATGCCCCTAGATAGCTACACTACCAAAGGGCTCTACTTCTGAAGCTCAACTCTGGTCCTCCATCACTTTGATCTAAGTCTCCACCTGAATTTCAGAAAGAGGTTTAATGACACAGAGATGCTGTTGTGGTACCTCTTAGACTGAGCAACTACACCTCAGATTTACCCACCCCCTCTCTGCCCCCTTCTGGATTGCACTTTCTCTATTTCTGCTCCATCTTTTTGCATGGAAACAGTCATCCAGAAGGCTACAGGATCTTCAAACATACCTAGTAAATTCGAATAAAGAAATAGGGTGAAGTGTAAACATGCAAGAAAACATTTTTGTCAGTAAGCATTGCTTTCTGCTTGGAAATGAAGTGGATAACATGCAAAGAAGGCTTTAGGGCAAGAAAGGTTCAGTCTTACCTGAGATCGCCTCTTTGGGTAGATGCTTCGATAAAAACTTGCTGTCTGTCATAGGTGTGAGTATAGCAGCTGTGTTACCTAACATGCTGCCAATCCCCAAAGTCAGCAGCATCACAAAATACAGCACCGACCAGATCTGCGACACCTCCATGTTTTTGATGGCTTCAGTGTAGACTATGAAAGCCAGTCCGGTTCCTTGCACAGCCTGCAGTATCCAGAATAAGAGTAGAGTAAACACTGAAGAATGGCAGCAACACAGTAGCTTTCAATGAACATCGGTTATGGGAGTAATTTCAAATGTACCTGTAATGCGGTGGAACAGAAACAATGTCTGGTAACCAGGTTAGGGGACATTTTCTCCTCTCAGAATCATTACTACAACCGTGAAGTAACATGGAGACATGACTGTACTGCAGTACGCCTACCTGAACTACCCACTAATGTAGCTGGCGTGGGGATGGGGCAGTGACTGGTGGTAACAGGGTTACTGCTGGCTATTCCCCAAATTAATGGGAATACTCCAAACATAGCAGTACGGTTGCCATAACTGCAATGTCTAGCACTGGATTTAGAGATAGGAGTAATGTGTAAGTAAGCTATTATTGGCAGGCTTACCAAGCATGTGTGAAACGTGTGCCGTTCAAACTGGGAAAATTAATTGAAGCAAGGTATTTGTGAAAAACTGAACAAGTATGTGCTAATCTGGGTTCAGTTTAGGGTGCAGCAATGCCAACTGATGTTTACCATTGATAACTAATATTGTCTAACACATCTCTAGGGACATCTCGTCACGAATTGGAAGGTATCCATTTTTTTGTGGAAAATATCAATTTTTGGTATGACTACAGATAACTGTAGTTGTCCGCCTGAGCTCATGTCATCAACACCAAAAAATCAGAGAAGCGGGTGTTTGGGTGAAGCCACTTTTAACTATTGGTTCATTAGGGTCAGTCTAATTCAGCCACTGGCTAAAGAAAACATCATTCACATTTTGCATCGGCAAAAGCAGTAATTCCGGCTTATCACTAGCTACTGGCTGCTAGGAGTTTTAGTCTTGCTGTCTAAAGAATGTTTCCCATTGGTGCTTCCCATAGAGTGCCCGGATGTTGAAGCAATGTGTCCACACACTACAGTGGGTGCGTATTTGCAGTTAAAAGTGATGTTGAGTATTAAAGTAACTTGATACTTAAATGTGATCTGTGTTCCTGAAGGTTTTCTAAGCCCATGCTGATGTTGCACTACATGTCAATGCTCTGTGAGACATAAATGATGTCATACCGGCACATGTTTTGAACCGAATGTGACATAATGCTAACACATTTCTAAGTAATTTTGCATCTAAAGGTGATACCATACTCCTGCTGACTTTTTGCTCCTAAATATGATACCACAGTCCTGTTCACTATGCAACAAGGGTGCACCTAAACATTTTGCATCTAAATGTGAGTTTGCTCGTATATCTCATAAAACTCTTTTGAACACTCCTTTTGTTGTGCCAGGGGTGATTTTACACCCCAATGTGATTTGCACTGAAATATGATCTTACTCAGAAATTTGATACCACATACTTCTTACAAATTGTGATTTTGCAATTCTTAATTTAATTGAACACATAAGTGTGATACTAAACATTTCCACAGATATGCTAATGCTGCATGTAGGATGACTATGCACATTAATGTCAATCAAATGTACCATCATACTGGTGTGCACCTTGTACACCTAATGTGACATCTTATTACTACATTTCATCTCAGTAAGGAGTGACTTTGCATCTAAATGTAATAGAACACTCTTATTAACTTGGAGCAATAATGATTTTGCAACAAATATGTTCTGCATCAAAATGTGTTATTTGGTACTAAAAGTGTTTTCATACTACCATTGAGATGTGATTATGCCCCAACGTGAGCATAACAGAGATTGTCATGGATGGCTATACTGAATTTTATGAACCCACCAAACGTTTAAAGAAGGTTAGAACAGTGCTGGTTGGGCTGGTGGTGGTGGTGAGGGGTGGAGGGGAGGGAGTTTCAGTTTGAATAGAATATGAACTATAATGTATAGCTCTACAAATTGATGCTGGTCACTCGGATGCTAAACATATGAGGCTTAGGGAGATTGTCATTAAAGGTGACAGTGTTAATATCCTTAATGTGTATTTACCCCGGGGAAGGGGGGGGGTCATCTGAGGTCCAACAAGTCTGGGTAAACTTCTAGAATCATGTGAAATTGCTTTGAGAAAATGGATTGAGTAAGATGACCAACTGTTAATTTGTGGGGACTTTAATGCATTTCTCACATGTGAAGTTGATAACAGCGAGATATTAGAAGAAAATGTGTGCCAAGGCACACCAAAACCTGCCTGAATTGGAAAAATATACATTTGCATCCCTTCTTAAAGAAATTGGCCTGAGTTTTCTGAACCAGTTCGGATTATCCAGCCCAAAATTCATTCAGCTTCGGTGCTAGGGCCTTCCTTATCAATTACTTTATGATCAATATTGAGAAATGAGCAATATGGTCAGCATGAAAGTCGAGAAAAGGGTGGAAAGTGATCATTATTCACTTATTGTCATCTTGAATTTGCATAAGGGGAAGCAGATGAGGTCCACGGTTCCCTGGTATTATACATTCCTATGACAGGAGAGCAATCCGTTGGACTTATGAGAAATGGACCATAACATCCCCTTACTCAATAACAAATTACAAATGACATAGATATGGCACCATCATTTTGAACCAAGAAAAGGGTGGGAATCATGCAGTTCGAGACTGCTTCCAATAATGTGAATAACAAATATTGCGGTCCATGCCCATTTGGTAAAGTCACTATAAAAACAACATGACAAAGAATAGCAGCTGGTTCGAAGCAGAGTTCTACACCATAAAACATAGAGTTTTATTGGCCAAAGTATCTCGCAATCTTAGGCAATCGAAAGAGGCATTGTTGTAGGGGAGATTATGAGAATTTAATAAAGAGCAAGAACGCTGAAAGTACAGCTTAAACTCTAGATTGAGCTAAACAATGCAGCCAATAGGAAGGACTTGAAATTTTTTGGAAGACTCACTTTTATAGGGAAGGGAACAACAAACAAATCAAAGTGTAACACAGGGGCTGTAGAGTGTGCAATTTATTTCAGGGAGTTGTATAGATCAGATAATACTGACCTCATAAAGGGTGAGAGGCCTTGTAATGAATGTCCACCGTTGAGCATACTGTTGCCAGAAGTGGACAGATCGCCTCAATGTATGAAAATGAACAAGGCACCTGGGCCTGAGTTAGTCCCTATACACCTGTACCAGGTAAATCTTTTATTCTGTCCATCTTCCTTACAAGAGTTTTTAATGCCACTTTAGCTACAATCGACATGCCACGTCAAACTATTGGCCAACATTGCTTTGAGATGGTGTCGTGAAGATACTAGGGAATGTTTTGTCAAATAGAATTCATGTTTGGGAAGATGCCTGGAATATAATGACTAAAGTATATATTTATTTTAGTGGTGATTCAACAGAGACACTTCATAACCACATTCAATCCATAAATGCAAAAAGAATGTACATTGTAGTTGATCGTGTAATAACCAATAATTAAAACAATAGCTTGAAATTCATAAAAAAGTAAAGGTTCGTTAAGAGGTCAGTATCATTCAAGAAAGAGCCCAAAAAAGGTTTCATCAAAAATAGCAAATATTCACAGATGGTGGATTTAATAATTCATAAAGTGCATTTCTACTGAATACTTTGAAGAAGCAGGTCTAATATTGCCTTAGAACCCGCCGTAGCGGGCTCTACCGGCTATTAAAGGCCCGCTCCCCGCGTTAAATGCCCGAGCCGAAGGCGAGGGCATTTAACAAGGGAGAGGGACTTTAATAGCTGGTAGAGCCTGCTATGGCGGGTTCTAAGGCTATTAGAACATTCTGCCACACAGGGCAGAATGTTCTATTAAAAAAATATATGTTCACGGAGCCCGAGGGGATTAAAATCCCCTCGGGCTCCGTGAGGCTTTGTTCACAGCTGTTGCTCCAATGCTCCATCACACGCGTCCAAGTACTCCACAGCGTGGCTGGCAAGAAAGGGTATAAAAGAAGGAAATCTAATGACATGGCCTCCTTGTTCACCTGATCTGAACCCCATTGAGAACCTGTGGTCCATCATCAAATGTGAGATTTACAAGGAGGGAAAACAGTACACCTCTCTGAACAGTGTCTGGGAGGCTGTGGTTGCTGCTGCACGCAATGTTGATGGTGAACAGATCAAAACACTGACAGAATCCATGGATGGCAGGCTTTTGAGTGTCCTTGCAAAGAAAGGTGGCTATATTGGTCACTGATTTGTTTTTGTTTTGTTTTTGAATGTCAGAAATGTATATTTGTGAATGTTGAGATGTTATATTGGTTTCACTGGTAATAATAAATAATTGAAATGGGTATATATTTTTTTTTGTTAAGTTGCCTAATAATTATGCACAGTAATAGTCACCTGCACACACAGATATCCCCCTAACATAGCTAAAACTAAAAACAAACTAAAAACTACTTCCAAAAATATTCAGCTTTGATATTAATGAGTTTTTTGGGTTCATTGAGAACATGGTTGTTGTTCAATAATAAAATTAATCCTCAAAAATACAACTTGCCTAATAATTCTGCACTCCCTGTAATTGTGGAAGACTTGAGAAAAAAAAATACATCTGAATCATATCTTGTGTCTTTGCACCACAAACGTGACAATCAGGATGAAAATAGGTCCCTTCACTTTTAACCCATACATTTTCTCTCATAGGAATCTGACCAAATTTAAACTTCTTAAATTCCCTTTTACATATCAGTCTTCCATAAATATTGCACCTAGGCACAATGTACAAACAATTTAATTGCAGTGTTTATCTGTAAACAATTATGCATAACATCCTGAAAACGTTTTATATGTGAAAGTGCTTTAAAACAGAGCTTCTCCATATATATTGTTTTAATGAGATAACACTTCTTCACAATTCAAATCCATCTGCTTCAAGAAATATGAATACATTGTATCAGTCTCACAAATCTCATTCATTTTGCATGAACGTTCTCTCCTTATAACCATTGTAACGAGTTTTCAGGGGTATAGAACAATTGATAAACATAACAGATAATCTGACAGCAGACCCAGAAAATGATCCCAGTCAGACCTAGCTCAAAGTGGTTCAATTCAATTGAGCGAGATTTACTAATGCCTAGGTAGCGTCCGCTAAAGTTCAGATTCAACACAGGGTACATTATTAGGAGAAGACATTGGCCTAGCCACAATAGTATATAGTACCACCAGAGATATTTTTACAAATACACCTCTAGAAGCGATTGCACATTCTCTGGCATTTTTTTTAAACATTTTCATCTGTATTTACAGTCATATTTACACAAAAGTGAAGCAGTGATGTGCCAAAATTGGCACCCAAAATTGGCAGTGCCGTGCTGCATCAAATCTGAAATGAAGGGGTGTGTCATGTTCACACAAATACAACGCATACTTGTGTTTCCTCTAGCGCTGGTGCTAAATTTAGCTGCCAGCACCAACGCAGGCATCTTTGCACCATAGTGCAAGGGTGTCTGCGTTGAAGGGAATGATTGTTTATGTGTAGGAAAGTGTCCCTTCCTGCACATAAACAATCTACAATGGTAATTTCTTGCTTCTATGTGTGCTGCAGAGTGAAGTACACATAGTAGTAACAAATCATCATTACTGAATAATTGTTGATGTGCAGGAAGGAACACCTTCCTACATATAAACGATCATTCATTTTGTTTCATTCTTCCTATGTGTGCTGCATGATGCAGCACACATAGGAAAAGCAAAAACGTGGAGAAATAAAGGTATTTCTCCTTGTTGTGCCCAACTAATGCTACCCATGGGGTGGCGTTAGTTTTTGGCACTGACACAGATTTACAAATTCTTGTAAAACTGGGGCAGCGTCAAAAGCAATGGGTGATGAGGTGGAACGCCCACATGCACCTCTGCTGTAGAAAACTGCGTCGGAGGGGCCCATATTTACAAGGCGCCGTTAGGAAACAAAAAGTGGCTCACTGCCACCTTGTAAATATGGCGCAATGCACAGTGACCATCCAATGGTGCTAGGGGCATGCAAATATGTCCCTTACTGTTCCCTTGCCCTGCTATTAGATTAGCTTATATTCTCTACTACTGGTGGTGATTCCCCCTTTATCCTTCGCACAGTTTTTTTCCTTTACTTTTTAGTCTGTAAAAGTTGAGAAATCTTTCCTTCTTTCTGTAGCATTCGAAACATTACCATGCCTAAGAAACAATCCTCGCCTATAAAATATACACGATCCCCTTTTTTTGACCTGATAGAAATAAGAACTGAGGGGCCTATTTACGAGAATGTCACACAGTGCAGCGCAGCAAGCCACCTTGCTGTGCTGCTCTGTGTGACAGGGAAAGGGTAGGAATGCACCATATTTAAGGCAATATGACACACTGCCTAGTGCTGGTGCAAGGGTGCCTGAGTTTCATGAAGGATTGTTTTTGTGCAGGAAGTGACACCTTCCTGCACAAAAACAATCATGAAAGGCATTTTCCTGTTTCTATGTATGCAGCAGAATACATCACACATAGAAAGAGGAAGTAACAAAGAGAAATAAATATATTTCCTCTCGTTACACTCATCTGGGAAGGCGCATCTTTTTGACGCATTCTCAGGTCTACCACACTTCTGATAAATCTGGGAATTTGTTAAAAATCGTGCGATTTGTATGGGAACATCCAGTCATCGTCCGTGGAACGCCTTCCCAGGGCAGAGTAAGGCAACACAACGATGTTCCCTGCTTTACCTTATTCCAGGTTCATGGAGCCACTCTGGACCACGCAAAGAGGTCTTGCCTGGCTTCATAAATCACGTGTAAGGTTTGCGTCGCTCTTGTACCACGCAACGAAAACTGGTTCATAAACAGGCCCCAGAATCCTCAGCGTTTCCCTGAGAGAGCTCTCCTGTAGATTCACCTCCATTTGTTTACCCAGACAGGGTACACATGAGCTTGTTACTTTTAGTGCCATCGCAATTGTTTTTGAAAGGCATAACTGAGATTTCATGGCGTTGTTGTTGAAACCTATTTTACATGCCACGCAGGGTTTTCTGCATCAGCATTATTACACCCAACACTGGACGCCGCCGAGGCAGAGGTATCCAGCTGGAGGACGTACATTCACTTCCATGACATTTCCCCGCTCCTCTTATCCAGGGTGGAATGTAAAATGTGTTCATCCGCAGCATTGCTGGCAGAGTTCCGCCCGCCGTGTTACTTGGCGGTATTCGGACACTCGCCAGCAGATTAGGGCAGGATGGAAAACCAGCTTTAAGGGAAATCAGTGTCAGGAAATAGGGATATAATACATTGAGCCAGTCTTGTCGGAAACGAAACTTCCACTTGCCTTTCCGTACTTATATATTTGCTAGCCATCGACTTCTCTGTGCCTTTCCGTCCAGTATTAATTTTCCTTTATTAACTGAGTGTGGGTTTTTGATAGCCTTTTCCTACCCACTGGTATTCTCTCCATAGCAAATGGTGGTAAAGACAAAGTTCAGTGGCCTTATTTTATTTTCAATTGGAAGTACTGAGAGTTATACATCGAAGCAGAGATTTAAACATAATTTACTGTTTCTGTTGTAGAAACGACAGACCGCAGGTAAAAGCCACTGAATACATGGATTGACTTCGAATAGCTTTCCATAGAAGCACCATTACATTCAGCACACAGATTCTTTACGGATCGAGCTTCAAACTCTTTAACACATCCAAGCCTCAGCCCTTCCTATAAAAAAGGTATTTTTCGTGGCGGCATCCGCAGATCAACAAGCACAAATTTGAAGAACAATTCGTTGGTAGCAGAATGAGAAGAAGTAGGTGAGAGGAAAGCCAAACAAACTTCTGCAGCCCCACAGCACAATGAGCGAATAGCGCCCTGGGAGGAGAGAAATTTGGCACCCTTGCTGATGCTAGTGATTATACACAAATATCTCCCGACCTCCCCCAACTCTCCTAAATCACCTGTAGGTCACCTGTGTCCAGCGACGGCTCCTCTGCTATGGCAGTACCAGCAGCTGCAAAACTTGGGGGGAACGGGGGGGGGGGGGAAGGGGGGGCAAAGCCATGGGGGATGGCAGGCAAGACGGGGAGTAGTGTGCACTCTTAGTGTGCATGTGGGTTTGGCCGGCCATCTCAGGACAGCCAAATTGACATGCGCACTGAGCTGTCTTCAACCCGAGCTGCGTTGCCGGGTTGGGGACAGAAGGCACAGGCTCCCAGTCTGTTTGGGAGTGCAAATGGGGGGATCCCAGGTAAATCCTAATTCTGGTCAGCAAGAGAGCAGTGTTAGGATTGGCCGCAGGGCAGTCTGGGAACCTGTGCCTGCAGTAAGTGGAGCCAGAAGGGCGCCGATACAACGACGATGCAGTAGGTACTTTTTTTTTGTTGTTGGTATTTTTGTTGTTTTTTATTTGTGCCCCCCACCCTCCTACTTTGCACTGACACAAGCCGTGACTGCCTGTGACATGCTGATGGTTATTAGTGTGTGCAGCAGGAAGGAAAAAGAGAAGAGAGGGCAAGGAAGGGAGTTAATGGGGTGTTAAAAACACCACCCACAGTATGATAATGAAGGATTAAAACCACTTTAAACTGGCTAGTTTGGCAGAAACAAGCATGCAGGGACGCAGAGAAGGTTAGGAAGATGCGAGGAGTGCTGCTGGATGCATAATCTTAATGCACACAGCAAAATCAGCTCCTCAGAATATTGGCGCCCTGGTCCTAGGCCGGCCCTGCTCCAGGTTATTCCAACACAACCCACACAGCATAAAATGCTCCTGTACTGCGGCCATCCTGTCTAGACTCACCGCCTCTAAGGTCCAGAAGCTTCTGGTTCCCCTATACCAGCGAGGACAACCAGGCCCAACCTAGCAGGAGTCAATGCCGTGATCAGGGCCAGCCTTTGCTACGATAGTACTCCAAGCTAAATTAAATTTGGTGCCTTTCCTGCTCCTTTCTCCCCTCTGCTCTCCTCCTTTCCCAAGCATTTCCCTTTAACCTTTTCTATGTGTTCTATATGACAGGACTTACCATTAGGCTCAGTGCTTACATGTTTTGTTTTTTAAAGTGAGATTCCCAAATGTTTTCCAAGGGGATTGAGTCCCACTTTCACCACTGTTACTCTCCACTTGCACCACTGGGCTTCCACTGCACCGCCCACTGATCTCACTGCTAGCAAAAGACCTTATTAGAAGCAATAATGGCTGGTGAACCTGCTAACTAGGTTCTTTGGGGGTTCAACCAGAGGGGAAGAAACAGCATCAAACTGAGAATTTTACAGCACCCTTGCTTGAAATATGTTAAAAAATAGAGCTTCTGAAGCAACACTAAGAAATAAAGTTCCATTATGTTTACAAAAGACCTCTATTATCAAAATGTATAGAGCATCTTTCTTTACTTATTTTTTCTAACCTGACTCTTCAAATAGATTTTGAGAGTGTATTTAAAGTGGAAAGCTGGACACCTCCAGTCTATTGCTGTAGATAGAAGCACTCCACGGTTATTCACAGAACCTTTGGGTGGCCTTTCTAAATTATGTTTATTATTTTAGATCAGTTTATAGTAGTCTACTAGTCAGGAAGTGATGCAGGTTTCACAAAATGTTCAGGCACTCCAGAGATTGGCAGAAAAGACTTACGATAAACACAAGCTTCTATCTTTGGTCCATGTAAAAGGGGGGCATCCACTTGAATAAATCTGTGTTACGATCAGGGCCACTGGAAATATGCGGCAGGTTTGGAGCCGATTATACAACAGGGTTGACTAAATTGTGCTACAAGAAAAGGCAAATTATGTGGCGTAATGCGGCACATTTTTTGATAATATAACTTTACTACTTTGTCACTGTGACACATGTTAAGACTGCCGGAGCAAATTGCTGCACCTCATTACTTCTGTTTCAGCACCCAAATACAACAATAAGCATCTTTTTCAAAGGGCCTTGCACTGTAAGGAAACAAGTGTCGGTTTTCTATTAGTGACTTTTAATCTACTTGAGTTACAAATATTCTTCTGATTATGCAGTGGATGAAGGATTATGTGACAAATGCAGCTATTCTATACTTATGCAGAAAATTATGCAGCTGTAGAATCCTGTAATTCCAGAGGGCCAGCTTAAGACTGGAGAGTAGTATGTAAGATAGCGCACTAGATTGAGTACAATAGCTTCAAAACACTGCATGGCCATCTCATCCCTTCATCCTTCTAGGGACAATAATAAGCGTACCAAACAGTTGGGGATCTCTCTCTCCCTGCCCCTCTCTCACTGACTAAAATAACAATTTAAAATGCAAACTCCAGCTAAAATGTGCTTTTTTTCTGGTCATAAAAAACAACAGTCCACATTTCAGCACCTTTGTCAAAAGAATTACATTTTCTGCTTCAAGAGGGTGGGGGGGGGGGGGTTCCTGCAACCCTGAAAAATTACAAAAAAATAGGGAGGTGACATGTAATTGATGACTCGAACTAAGAAGTGAAACACTTTGCACATGAATCAGGATTTTCAGTGGATGCTATGTACAGCGCACACTTTAAGGCATATTTATGAAATGTGACTCTGCACCACTTTTCTTGCGGCCCTTAGCACCCCACTAATGCCACAATGTGTGCCCCATATTTAATATACGCAACACCACGGTGGTAGTTAGGGAACTAGAGTCATCATTTTTTAAGCTAGTTTGGCGTTTTGCAGGTTTAGCGTCACAAAATGTTGTTTTTGAAGAATACATGAAACCAGTGGCGGGAATTGCAGGTGAGGTAGTGCACTCTTGGTCACTGTTTGCTTTATTTTGTTTGGTGGTACAAATGGCAAGTGATTTCCCACTGATCTACTACTCTGTTGCTTGCCCCTTACATTGCTCTGCCAGCCCTTGTGAATAAGCAGAACAATGCAGCAGATGCCAGTCCATGCAGCTTGGGGGCACGGCAGAGGGAAGCTTTGCACCAGCAATTTAATGCATTGAGTGTAGTAAGCACTATATAAATGCAGCTTCCTGGTTTGCAGGTCTAATCACCAATGGTTTGGTGAATGGCGACTCAATGGTAGGTGATCTGCCACTGACCTTATCTGTCATCTCCTTCTTCTTGTTGCTGTTGATGAGGGTAGTGTAGGGAGGGGGTGGTAGAGAGGGGTTTGTGTTCACAGGTCAGGTCCCCTCCTCTACTCTCCCTCACCTGAATCGCTTATTCAGATGTTAAATCAGAATTCAGAATCCATGGGAGGTGTGAAGGAGAAGTGGGAGAAAAGGTCAGAGGTCAAGGCACTGGGGTAATAAAGACCCCTACATCCTTGCGGTGCAGGGGCTTCTAAGCTCCAGGCCCCCCCCTGAGCACAGCTCCCTGACCCGAAAGCTGCTGAGTGAGTTTGGAGGAGGGCCGCTTCATGTACTTTGCAGGGGGCCCCACTCAAGTTTCATTATGCCATTGGGTTAAGGGAGGGAAAGAAGATAGTTTTGCAGTGCATCAAGAGAATGGGCAGGCGCTGGCAACCTCGAAATAAAGCAATGTAATTGCATCACTTCGAAACTAGGTGTCCTAGGCCTGGGTCTAGCTCGCCCACGCCTAAAGCCAGCCCTGGCTGTAATAAACATGGATGGAGAACGGCGCAGATCGTGGGAAAATGGCTGCAGCGGTGAAGACTATCCGAACATGACTAGTCCCTTCCACGACATGAAACAGGTGTCTGTGTGTATGTAAAGCGTTCTTACAGCCTACATTGGGATTAGTATCACTACATATAAATTATATGAAACAAATAGTAAGTGGTATTTAAAACATTACTTGCGTATTCAGACAGATGAACCTGACATTCTTATAGTGCATGTAAGCCTTATGTACATGGGTTGAACAAAGTCAAAAACCTCCCTCCAAGTCATAGTTTCTCTTAAGTAATTGAAGTGGTCAAAAGCTATGTGTCTTTGTTTCCATCCATTCCATTGGCATCTAAATGGCTTCCAGCCAGTATGACACTGTAAACAAGGCCTTTGGTTTGGGCCCAGCTAGAAGATAAAATAACAGAAGTCCCATTACTACCTGCAGGTTGCTGCTCAGAAAAGAAAGGAAACAACGTGCTGCTGGATCTATCCTGGTGTCGGCAAATTGCACCACAACAAATGCAGCATATTTCTCTAGGGCCGTCCCGATCCGGCTCAATAATGGCTGCCAGAACAGGGATATAGGAGGATCCCCCTCATTTTTTGCACTGAAAACATGTTATATTCAAACAGGGGTTCATATTATTGAATCCACAATCAATGCAGATCGTTAGGCTAGGACTTAGGCCATGGATATCCTTTTAAAAACCTGTTTTGATTCCCAGTAGCTCTTCCTACAGAGATTTCCCAGCAATCTCAGTGTAAAAAAACAACAACACTTTATTGTCATGTGATTATATTATATATTATTAGAGTTTGATTTGTGGCATCCTCTAGTCATGGATATACAAGATTCTGTCTTGCAGCGTACCTGGCTATGTGCATAGCTACTATCCCATCAGTTTCTAAAATCTCATTGCGGTCTCCCAGAAATCCACAGGTTTATATCATGAGTTATTCATGTTCATTGTATGGAATATCTGCTTAAACGAAGTAACTGCATGCAATGGAGTAGCCAGAAACTAGAATACCCAGAATTTTAACCTTGCCCCAAATAGCTCTGAACGAGTATGCAATAAGAGCAAACCCACCATTTTTTCGGGAGATTCCATCCCCTAAGGAAATCCAGAAATTTTACAATTTCCTTTCTTCCTTTTCTCCATTCTTTTTTTGGCCTTTTGTAATTCCTACTCTCTATTCTTTCTGAACTTTACACATCCATCTTTGCAGTTTTCCTTTCTTCCCATTTCATCCATCATCCATCCTTCCTTCTTGCAACTCTTCCAGGTATCCTTCTTTCTCCCATCCATCCATCCATCCATCCATCGTGTGTTTCCTCTTTCTTTTCCACCCACCCCGACTCCCCTATCCATCCTTCATCATTCTCTCATCTATCCATCTCTGCATCCAGCCTTCTCTTAGTAAATCCATCCATTCTCCCCATCCTTCTTGCATCTCTCCAACCCTGCCTACCTTCCTTCTTCCTAATGTAAGCAGTCGTATTTATGAGCTTGTTGCAGACCAGGGTCTCTGATCAGAGTCAATGATGCCATAAACAATAACATAAATGTTTCATATGACACAGAAATGTGCACTGGCAACCACTGCTCTCACGCTTCCAAAGTGAA
Source organism: Pleurodeles waltl (assembly GCF_031143425.1). Classification (NCBI taxonomy): domain Eukaryota; kingdom Metazoa; phylum Chordata; class Amphibia; order Caudata; family Salamandridae; genus Pleurodeles; species Pleurodeles waltl. The sequence continues at coordinate 667,263,880 of NC_090438.1, forward strand.
GAGCCTGATGATGCTTCTGACTGATCCTATCATTTGACTATGTTTGCTGCAGGTTTGCCAGGTTGATGCCATTAATAAAGGAAATGTGGTCGATTCAAAAAAGCATTTATCAGTATGGAAAAGTAGTTCTACAGGAGGACTCTTTTACATACTCTTACATCGCTTTGTGAATCAGCCCTATAACTTCAACTCCGTATCTGTTAAATTGCAGAGCACACAATCAAACTTAATGTGAATCTTCCCTGAACATTCCCATTTTACTCTTGTTTTAGATTTTTGAGGCCAAGTCACCAAGGCATGCAAGCATTGATAAAAGCGTATTTGAGAAGTATTTCTTTACATGCTCAGAAATGGCGTTCTGACTTTTGGTCCATTGAAATGGGGCAGTGTCAGAGAGGTTGCTTGACATTTGTTAGGCCGAGGAGTTCAGAGTTCAATAAAGGCAAAGTAATGTAGAAGAGAGAGACTTACCGTTTCCAGTTCACTCTCTAAACTGCAGTTCTTAATTTGTGGAAATATGGTAGCATAATCCTGTGGGTAGGAAGTGCTCAGGTAGCTTTTCATGTACTCCAAGTTGTCAGGAGTAATGGCGTCCTCCTCCAGGTCAAATGTGTTTGTGAGCAGCAGCATAACCCTGGAAAGAAAAGGTATAATAATGTGCTTATTCTGAAACAAAGCTATCCCATGAGAATGGATTTGGCCAGAAGGCTGATTTTGCTTTTAAATAAAAACTAAAGAAAAGGCAGCAATCTCGCGAATCCACTAGTACAGTTGTATAAACATCCAAACCTTACAGATGAAACTGTGCACCTGTTAGTTTCTGAGGTGATTACGTGCTAACACAATCTGTAATTGCATATTGCAAGGCCTAGCACTCGTGAAGTGGCCAATAGCAATAAAAAAGAAGAAATTAAATTGCCCCTAAAGAATGGTTTACAGTTCTGGCAAATCCACGTAGAGACATTGTGGAAGGGTCTCACGTTACACTATATTGTAGGTGCTCACAGACAGCTAATTTTTGCTGAACAGAGAAAGACACATTATCACAGCTTCTTTGGCCTAAGAACAGCTTAAAAGCTTCCGGACCTACAGGAGCAGAACACAGTAGTGAACAATAGACCACAACATGTTATCACTGGTGAAAATAACACCACTACCATGAATACAATTTTCTGGTAGGGCATACATATATATGTGAAACTGATTTGTGGGATGGAAGAAAGAGGTCTGGGTTGTGCATCTATGCTGACTAGAACCTATAAAACACGTCCCATGCCTACACATAACCATTTTATTGGTCAATATTTGGCAGTCAACATCCCTTGTACAAACAAGAAATGTTGCATATGTTTGAGTAGCATCAGGCTTTGAAGTAGTATGGGCTTCATATTCATGAAGACCGAACAACATGTTCAACTTTTGTCGGGCAATGCGTTGTTTGGGCGCGGTTTGCAGTTGCACACGTCTAACAAATACATCCAGATAATCTGATGTCAATGCACCTAATTACTTCATAGGAGACAGCCATCAAAGTTTTAGGAGGGAGAGGCAAGACTTTCACGTACAAGATTTGAAGCATCAATTGTGGTTATATCTTTATAATGCACTACTGCTAAAGCATTCCTATTAGTTACTTGTTCATGGGCCACACCAGCCACTCCGCATTGAACACAGTGAGCACCTGAACACTGTTAGCTGTTTAATGGGCAATCTACGTACCAGGTGCATCTGTATTCACTTTCTTGGACTTGCACATTGATTTAATGGATGAGCATAATGTCAGGTGGCTCAGGTCAGCAAAGGTGTTACCTTCGCTACCAGCACACATTTTCTTCAATATAACTATTCTGTAAAGGCAGAATTTCCTTCAGCAAGAATGGATTGCCTCTTTTTAATCTCGCCATTTACACAACCATGCAGGGATCTCCACCCCAAAGGTGGCCTCTCCCTAAGGTAAGGTATAGGGAATATTATAAACAAAATAAAAAATAAGTATTACAAATATTTTTGTATTAAATATTAATATACCTTCATTGAATACATTTATTTTAAAAGAAGAACAAAACAGAAAAAAAGCTACCACAGTATTAACTTTTTGAAATAAATCTTTAACCAATTGAAATATATTAACTAAAATTACATTTTTTTTTCTGAAGTTTAGAATTAAAGAAACTAACTTCCACTTACAAGTCATAATTATTGGAAGTGATGTATAGAATTAATTAAAATTACTTTAGTGAAACCCAATATGCAATATGAAATGTTTCTAACATTACTAAGGAAGAATGCTATAGAGTAAGGAACTTAATAAAATAAAACAGAGAAGGGTAGGAAAATAGGGAGAAGGGAAACAGAATCAAATATAAATGGATTACATGTAAAATTATATACATTTATCATTGGGGAAAAAATCAGATAAGAATAGAAGATATATATTGAACATAATTAGAAAAATCACAGTGTCAATGAAATATGTCAGTGGTTCAAAAGAAGCGTCATCTTGATAACAAGAGGGTTTAATGCAGATAGATCTTCTTGCAAAACATTTGGTTAAAAATAACCGAAAGAGATCTCTATTGGTGAGGCTTTGGGTGAAAGATGCACATGGCCTAACAGTTCTGTGACTTGTCCAAATGCCATTTCTCCAGGAAAAAAAATACAGTTTAGAAAAGTCTTTCTCACATGAGGTGATTTACTGAACAGCAATCCCAGTAAAGGGATGTCATATTTTATAGTTGTTTTGGACAAGACTTTATGGGGCATATTTATAATCGCCTTGCATCACCTTGCGCCACATTAACGTAATTGTTTTTTTACGTTAATGTGGCCCAACGAGGCCGTAAATCCCTGTGCATTATTTACAGAGTGGCGCAATGCATCAATTGCGCCACTCTGTAACCCTTTGCGCTACATTATGCCTGCGCCAGGCATAATGTATGCAAAGGGGGGGTACCCACATTTTTATGGTACTTTTAATGCCTGCTCAGAGCAGGCTTTAAATGTGGGCTTCCATTCTTTAGAATGGGCACCTATGTACTCTGCAGGAGTAGCGCCAAAACTTTGGCGCTACTCCTGCAGAGTACATCGATAGCGTCACATTGAATCATGCTATTGCCCCTTACCCTGCGCCATGGTGCCCTGTATTTTAAATACGATGCACACATGGTGGTGGTAGGGGGGTACTAGGAAAGTGGCTCTGCACTCGGTGCAGCACCACTTTCTATAAATCTGCCCCTAAGTCTTTCACTAAAGCGAAAGGGAACCAAGAATACATTTGGAAAAGTAGGAGGCCAATTCAATTGATGAATGTGGTTCACTTGAGACCATATTATGTTCCATTAATAAATTACTTTTCCCATAGAAAACAAGATGATATGTCTCCTTTCTTTTCGTGACATGAACAGCATAATTTAGAAAGAGGACCAATAATATATATAGGAAAGTAAGTGGCCAATTCAATTGAGGAATGCAGTTCACTTGAGACCATATTAGGTTCCATAAATAAAATACTTTCCATAAGAAAACATTATATTTTTTCTTTCCTTTCTTGACATGAACAACATGATTCATCAGCAATATTAGCAATCTTATGTATATTAACCTGTGTATATAGTAAACTACTATAAATGAAAAGTACAACTTGAGTTATTGTGGTGGATTTGGAAGTTCTATGATTTTTGGTCAAAATTGTATTCCTCAGGTTAAAAGACAGACATGCTGATAAATCTTTCTCCCATTGCATTTCAATCAAGAATGCAGTTCTTGGAAGATACATTGGTGAATCGCTCTCTAAATAAATAACGCATTCAGGGTATTAGACCCCACAAAAGAAATCAAATTTTATAGGAAAAGTAAACACATTAAATGTGGCAGAAATATCTGAAGTAAGTATATTAATTTCTATAATATTATATTTTGAGATCGTAGAGGAAGCAGCGTTATCCCAATTAGTACACTTTACAACTGTGATCCTTAACCCGTGGACCATGGAAACTTGGGGGTCTGCAACACCTATTCAAGGGTACGCAACAGTTTAGAAAATCAATTATTAGCAGATTAATAAAGTGAATATGCATAAAAAAGCAAACTGTATAGTTGAAACATTTTAAACTCTGTAAAAGTGAAGCTATTTGAAATTTAAGGATAAAAACTATGTTGGAATCCTTAGCTTGATTTGTAGAAGAAGTGCAAATACAGCAAGCAAAATCTATTATGGATGATTGGTTGCTTCCATTGAAGAACTGGCAGCAAAAAGATAGCATACATAAGTTAAAAAAAAGATACGGATATTCTAGACTTTTGTATATTGCTTTGGCTTATAAAATCAAATTATGAGAAGCTATCCTTTCCTCATTAAAAGTTTTATTTTTATATTTTGCTCCGAAATGAAATAAAATATTTTATATTTCGTGTACTTGTTTGGTTTGGCTCATTTCTGTAACTGTGTTTATTGTTTTGAGGTCAAATCATAAAAATTGCTTAAGCCTGAGTCACCGGCTTCAAGTAGTAATTCAGTGGGGGTCCACAGAAGTCAGCACTTTAAGAACTGCTGCTCTGGAAGCTAAACATTCTTGCAATAAACCCAAAATGTGTTTAATGAATGCTAGCTTCTTTAATTAGGGCCAATTATTCTTGTGAAATATTTCACAGACAGCAAAATGACTTAATAACATATTTTCCAACTAACCCATCCTGCTGTTTATTGTCAGTATAATTTTTAATAATCAAGAGTCTCATCTCATAGAAAATCTCATTGGAGAGTGATACGACAATGTGCGTGGCAGGTGCATAGTATCAATCAACCATGTGGATACCGGCGGAGAGATCAGCCAAAAATCTATACGTGTCCAGGTGTTGTGTAGTGGTGAGTAGTGGATATATGCTAGTGTCTCCTGTGGTCATAAATGCCACGGGTCATGCAGCTAGTGAGTGTCGTGGAGATGTCACAGGATGTGTAGCGATTTGTGTTTTAACGTCGGAGTCGTAGCTGTGTGTCGCACAGTGGGTCTCAAAACATGTTGTAGTCCCCACCTAAAATAAAGCAGTTTGGTTCTGCATGGGCTAGCTGGGTCGACAATGTGTTAAGAAAATTGGGGTTGCCCGTATTCGGAGCATAGGTTTTGGCCAACAGGATCTTGTGGTCAGCTAATGTACTTTCCACAAAAATGTATCTTCCATCTTTGTCAGCAACAGTAAAGATGAGGTGGAAATGGACCCTTTTTTATAGAAGAGGAGCTGTAACTAGAAAAATAAGGGTGGGGACCCCAGTGAGCGACAAATGTATAAGTGGACCAAGGAGTAAGGTGGGCCTCCTGTAGGAAAGCGATTGCAACGCAATCCATTGAGATATCAGTGGACCTTTAAGTAGGGAGCAGTGTGGTCGGCCGACATGTGTCAGAAAATAAACAATAAACCATAAAATGAACACATTAAAAGAATCCTGAACCCCTACCCCCTAATACACCCAGCAAGAATGAGCTGGGTGAAATCCCAAAAAGAACATAGTGACAAGCAGAAAAACTCAAATTCAAACTTGCGGCCTGATTTATACTTTTTTAGCTCCACATTTGCGTCATTTTTTGATGCAAAATTGGCGAAAACGTCCAAAATTCCATTAAATTTTGCACGTTTGTGCCACTTTTGCATAAAAAAATGACGCAAATGCAGTGCTAAAAAAGTATAAATCAGGGTCTTGATGTCAACCACGGAAAAGGAGCAACACCGCAGCAGGGAACTCCTCAAGCAGGAAGTGGAACCTGCAACGTACACCGCCGAAACAATAGTAGCATTGGGGGTCATGAGCCAGGTGGAAAGAGATTCAAAATACTGGTGAGATGCCTGTCCGGCGGGGAGTACTTCAGGGATTGTCAAGCTACTGGGGCATGCTCCCTGGCATATTTTTTGCAGAAAACCGAGGACTCAGTTGGATTATCAAAAAGACGGGGTCTGCCATAGACATCAACCTTGAGCCTAGCAGGATACAGAATGCCATAGCACAGCCCAAGCCTGCACAGCACTGCCTTGGCGTCCGCAAATTTGCAGCAGGCCTCCTGAACCGCGATGGCGAAATCTAGAAAGATTGACAGTGACATCCCTTGATATTGCAGTGGTCCCTTTTCTTGCACCAAGCACAGTGTTGTGTGTTGGTCCCTGAAGTTCAATAGCCTGGCAATAACGGGATGTGGTAGCGTGCCGGGGAAAGGCCGAGGACCCAGGGGGTGGTGGGCTTGCTCCACAACAAATGTAGCAGTGAAGTTTTGGCATCCCAGCAATTCGCACAACAATGTCTCCACAAAGGTACCCAGATGCCCAGTAGTGGTGGTTTCCACTATCCCAGTGATTCTAATGTTACGGCGCCCGCACGCCATGAGGCCCTCATTTTTTATAGCAATGGTGCACAGTCTTGACTCCACTCTGCCCAGACATTTAGCAGATTGGGCACAAGAGTCCTCTAGCAATGAGACCTGTACCTCAGCCACCTGGAGCCTAGTGTCTTGGAGGTCTAGGCGTTTCCCCCCCTTGTCCAGGTGGGTCGCGATAGAATCAAACCATGCATCATTACCCGTGAAGCCAGAGCATAATTCCAACAAGATGGACCGTAGGTCCGCCTGGCGTTCTAGAGCCTGGCCCCAAGTCGAGCCCTTCCCCGTAGTGGAGTTACTGTCTGTTGGTGGAGGAGCACATGGTTTTTCAAAGGGCAACTTGCATTGTTTGGGGTCCCCACAAACCATTGCAGTTGCCACCTGGTGCTTGTGAAGGGCCGTCCCTGGGCCCCCTCCGGCATGGAAACGATGTAAGCAGCAGACAGCAGTCACTATGGCGGATCAAGTGGCCACCTCCACAGGGTAGAAGAAGCTGCGCAGGTGTTCGGGGGACAGCTGTGGGTACATAATATAGGATTGGCCTGCCGGTAGGCCTCCCACTCCAGACAGCGCACAGCAGTTGACCCCCAATGGGGGATAGAAATGCAGTTTCCTAGGGGGCAGGCAATGCAGGTCGAGTGGCACAAATCCACCATGGCGCAGCCAGAGAATCACAGCACCAGGCCCGCAACCGACCAGTATGTTGCAGGCCCCCTATGTAAGGGCCAGTATCTGAAGTAGAGGGGTGACACAGGCAGGGGCAGCAGGCCACAACGTGCGGCCATCCAAATGTGGGCCTCAGGCTCACCCGTGGCCCCTATCACTGCGGGGCCTCCGAGGCCCATGGTGGCACCAAGAGCTGTGGCGGCAAATTAATACCTGTATACTCCCCTGAGCCACAATGGCGCCGTGGTAGCCCTTCTGCTGCCCCTACCTACCTTGGATGGTCACTCTGCATCGGGGGAAGTCAAAGGAAGCGCTCTTCCGACATGTCCGGGAGTCCCTCTGCTGGAGCTTCAACGCCTCCTGGGCATGTCGGTCACTGACTTAGCTCCACCCCCATGAAGCTTAAATTAGGAAATGTTACACCACCTTCTGTTTTGGGTTATTTCAATTTACTCCACTTAATTCTAGGAGGTTCTTATTTCATAAGAATCTTGGCAAAATAGAATCAAACAATCTCCATGTAGCAGCAATCAAAACAGGACGGGCAGTCTCCAATAGCCTTCAGCCTCAGTTTTCAAATGAAGCATGACTCAATAGCCCTACAAGGGCCTTTTGTTAATGTAGTTAATCTTTTCAAAGGTGCAGTTCTTCCAGTGAGGTAAAGCAATAAACCTAATAATTTCTTCTAATCTTTCATTTTTATGGATTGTTATCTATTAATATCTTCCGGTCATCCCTTTTTTTAGCCACCGGCACATATGTTTCAGTCTTCATGAGCTCTTCAGTGTAGCAAGGCAGGTACTAAGTGCCAAATCTGTTTGCAGCATTATACTTAAGGACCAGTGCATTCTTAACTGTTTATCACACAACAAGTTACTGCAAGAGTCATCTTCCTCTAGTGCACAGCCACTGGCCTCTGGAACTCTTTTATGCAAAACAACCTCCATGTGGCAACATTCAAAATAGGATTAGCAATGACCAATGGCATTCAGCTGTGGGTGCAGCCATATGGAATTTGGGGCCATATGTACGAACACTTTTTCCCATAGACACAGATAGGGTAAAAACCTTTGCTACATCTGGCCCTCGTTGTCAAAAGACTACTATAAAGAATCTAAAAAATTAAAAACATAAACTGGAATTCTGAAAGGACTTATTTGGAGATTAGAAAATGAAACATTGGAAAAATAAAATGTTATCAAGCTAAGAAAATGAATGATTGGGAGGAATATATAGCTATCAAGCTTTCCTTTAGTGGAAGAACTGCAACTTTGCAAATGGCCATAGTGCCCTACCGTGTCCTTAAGCATATAATGGTTCATTCTTTTAGTGATAAGGCATCTAAGCACTCCTTGAACTAAGCTAGTGTGTTTTGATCTCTGTGCGGACAAATGATATGCATGATCGTCACCAGGGCTGGTAAATTTTACATTCAGAACACATCAGGTATGCCAGTTCCAGTGGGTTTGATATATCAGTCGGTAAGTCAACTTTTATTTCTTTGCCTTACATATTAAATTCCACGTAGATACTGTGGAACATTATGAGTGGCTCTGCTTTCACCTCAATGTTTGTTGCACATCTCACGAGCATCCAGACAAAAGCAGATAGCTCATCTCTCCCCTATTCCCACTCCTTGGACTTTCCACATTTTAAAAGGCTGGGTACGATATTACTGTTCAGGATGGCTGACTGCATACATCTGAAAGTTTGTTACTATGTGTTTGATTGGCAAGGTAAAAGATATTTAGGGCCATATTTATACTTTTTGATGCAAAACTGCGCTAACGCAGTTTTGCGTCAAAAAAATTAGCGCCGTCTAACGCCATTTTGAAGCGCCATGCGGGCGTCAAATTTATACTTTGACGTACGGCGGCGCAACCAACAGGTGGGAGTCATTATTTCGTGACGCACACAGCGTCGGTCTGTCGTAAAGGAAACCAACGTAAATGTGACGCACATCACTGTGGGTCGATTTACGACAGCGCAATCGTGAAAACGCTGGTTTTTTTCATGCTATTGCGTTAAATTTTTGCGCGAAAACTGCCCTTTCAGCAGAGGAGAGCCAAAATGGACCCTAGATGCCCCAACAGACCCCAGGAGGATGAGAGCAGACCAGGAACCAGCCAGGAGGATCCATACAGGAACCAGGACATTTAAAAAAAAAAAAGAAAGTGTCGCTTCAGTGAAGAGGAGCAGGAAATCCTGGTGAAAGAGGTGACGGAACACCAGCACCAACTTTTCATCTCCTCTAAATTGCCACTCAGTAGGAGAGAGGCCATCTGGAAACAAATTGTGGACAAGATTAACAGTGTGGCTGAAGAACGCCGGACAGTCACCGAGTGTAAGAAACGCTGGCATGACTGCAAACGTAGGACCAAAGAGAAAATGGCCAGAAACAGGAAGGCAGCAATGCAGACTGGAGGGGGGAGTCCAGCACAACAGGAGGCCCTGGACCACATGGAGGAGATGGTCGCAGCCGTCATCCCGGAGGAGATCGTCACAGGGATTCAAGGACTGGACAGCGCAGACTACCACGACACAACGCACATGCAGGGTAAGTCGCATGGGGAATTAAAATGCAATAATGGGGACTGTAAGCAGGGGGGGGATACCTACTACACAATGCATGTAACTTAGCACATATATGAAGTGGCATGGGGAAAGGGGCACGGCAGGGGGGCATGCCCAGTACTGACCGAAGCTGGGGCACGACAAAATACAGCAACAACAACAGTCCCATGGGGACATCCTGTAATTACAACAAGAGAGCCAAGGGAAAGCAGTGACAGGTGGGAAGGACACTACCTCAAATACACATCCAGGCACTTGTATTGCAAAATCTATTCTACATCAACTAGGTCCCTACCTGTAATGCAGTAGCAAAAACAACAACTGCAACGTAACTGCCACAACAGTTGACAATAACACCTCTCATCTCTGTGCAGCTATAGTACCAAATGGCAGGAACCCCACCCTGGAACATACATACCTAAATTAGGGGGTGAGGATGACATCTGCAACTACTCCTAGAAATAAGACAAAGGTACCAGTACACTCAAATGCCGAATGTCCGTACCTGACACATACATAAGCCTAAGTAAACAGCAATAGGAGCCACACAGCACTAACGACACACACATGCTGCATACGTTAGGGTCCCTCACGTGCCTGGCTAACAAGCCTACATTACTAATGTCATACTGCTCAGACAACAACATTGAGGAGGGGACACAGGCAACTGGTCACTGAAACACACCTGCACAGTCTGACAAACAAATAGGACATTCATACGATAAACAGGCCAATCCAGTAAGACACACATGATCCCCCATCATATTCCAACATCAACAATGTTTACATCCATACCACATCCTAACATTGACATGCATAGGTAATGCCACGTAACATGTACAGTTCATGCAATGTGAATAAAAAGTGTATGGGGCAGGGCCTGAGAGGCAAGTGTGCTGGACGAGCAGTCACAACACCCACAGTCAGTCAAAGTGTATTGTGGCAAGTGAAACGTATACTTTGCGCATTAGCCTCAGGCTGGAGGCCTTTGTGCATCTTACCCTGAATGTACTTATACTCATTTGCTCACATCTAAGAGCCTCAGAGCACTTTGCACTAAATGAATCTCATTGCCCTTCCAATCAGTTAATGTTGCAAATAGTCAGTCCTAAGGTGTTGTCAATTAGTCAAATCACACTGTTTTGCCTACTTCTGCACTGGAGTTTGCCAGAACATATTCACTCTGTGCCCCAGTCAAGGATACCGTCTGGTACGTTGCTGATAGATGTGGTAGGGGTTAAGGTTTGGCATTCCTGCGTAGGGAAACTTTGTCATCACCATGACATATGACTTTTAAATTCACTTCCTCGTCACAAGACACGCAAGAGGGAGTTTCCAAACAGAAAATCACAACTAGCTGCTGCCTGCCTTGCTGCTGATGCACAACCAGATCCCAGCCCATTCCTCTGATATGAGGGATGATGTCTCCCCTGTGATTCAGACAGGCAAGCTCCAAACTTAACATGCTGTGCTATACATAGAACAAGCAGAGGGAGAGTAGAAACTGTTAGGCACCATGATAGCTGTGTACTAATGTATTACTCTCCTGCGGACTATTTCAATTCTAACAGTGTGTATTGTTTGGGTTATTGGGGCTCACACCTAAATTTCTACAAGTCAGTTGTACACTGAAACTTCATATTAAACAAATACTGTCTTTGTCATTTGTGTATGGGAACATACCGGAAAAGATAGAATTGTGTAGGATCTGAGTGACCACCACTTCCCTGAGAATTTCCAAAGATGTCATGCGCTCGGATGTCTAAACATTCCTTTGATGTGGGAGACCAGAGGCACTGCTAGTCAGTGTGAGCAAAATGAAATATCTGGGTGACAGAGTTATTTACAAGTGGGTCAAACTTAGTCCCCCACACCATTAGCCATCCTGCTGCCTAGAAAGCCAAGAATCACATGTAGGATAATGAGAGCCCACCCAACAAAATGTCCCTCCATAACAATAGTTAAACACTGAGGGAGGAGTAGGACGAAAAAACGCCTTTTCCTAAATAATTACAAAGCAACACCTAGAGGCGACCTGGCAGACATGTCTGATAGCTCCATATCATACATGTGACACACAGGTGGGCCATAGGCCTACAACAATGCCCTATGACGGACAGCAGATACCAAGACAAACACAGAGTACAAAGTTAAGGCATCCAAAGGCTTGTATCTTAGTGCAAAATTGTCACAACACAGACACACTAATTGTACCTTGTTTCATTGCAGAGGAACACGGATCTCCTGCCGATATGCCTGTCCATGAGTTCCCTGATGACATGGATGACCAGACCATCAACCTCCGACAAGAGACAATTGACATGGTCCTTGAAAGCCTTCAAACCCCACCTTCATTCACAAGGAGGAGCACAGAAGTAGCAGCCACCACAGGAGAACCACCCGCCACCCCAATTGTAAGACCTGCCAGCTCCAACACAGCTGAGGACTCTGACGACACTGGCACCAGCTTCGAAAGAACAGTCGGGGTCCAGCGGGAGCTGGCCAAGGAGGTGCGGGTGGGGATGCAAACTATGGCAGCCAGCCTTGAGGGGGTGCGTTCGTGCATGTTGTCAACTGCAGATCAGGCAGCTGCAATGCAAGCCAGAACATCGCTCTTGGAGGAACTTTTAAAAACACAGAAGGAAATCTGCACAGCTGTCATCCAGTTGACACAACAACTCCAACTGCAAGCCAGTCAACGTGTGCACGAATGCAACATAGAAACCCTCAGGGCCGACCTGGCTGCCTACCATCGGGATGTGGCTGCCATTCTGAAAAACCAGCAGGCCCTCCTTGCTGCAGTACTGCCCTTCATTACTCGACAGGGATCAGCCCCCGGGATGTCTGCCTCCATGTCTTCTAACACTGAGGTGTGTGTTGCCCCTTCACAACCAACAACAACAAGGATACACCAGGCAACACACACATCAGAAGAAGAAGACATGGAACAGATAACATTCACACGCAAGAGTACCCGGAAGCCCTAGTCCCTGCACCATGGCCTACTCTGACCAAGGTCCTACGTTTTGACACATGCCAGTCTCACTACAACTACCCTCAATGACTGTTCGGCAATCCACTGTATGACTTGTCCCCATTGGCAGTGAATGTTTCTCTCCTACTATTTGGCAATTCCTGTTCCTCTGCACTGTCTGTGACATCACCCCAGCATGTCAGGAGCATCATCCACACCCCGTCTGTAGGATCACCATGTAAGAATGCACCAGAACGGACTCAGCTAACATTGTGAATGGACATTTTGCACTACACCACCTAAAAATAAATATCACTTGCACACCTATTGTGTCTCTGTGTTATTTCACACTTCAACTGTGCAGTACATAACTCCAAAGTGGCTGTGTGGCAACCATGTCGATTCTCTATACTACTGTCCTGATTTCATGTATACTGAAACATCTGTGCAGTGGCCAGGATTGCATCATAGCTTTACTATACTGAGGAAAATAACTGATGAAGGGACTAAGCGCACAAAATCATGCTGTGTTGGACAGAATGATGCACCATCTATAGCTATTCTAGACAACTAATGGTGGCACCATGCAATACTAAAATTAGAAATAATGCTGTAAAATGAAAGGAATCATAAACAAATTACACAGCATCAATCACCCTTACGGCGTATACTTCCATGAAGGAAAGTCATGCTGAATCAGTACACACATGATGTAGGTCAGCAATGACAGCAACAAGACAAGAGTGTGAACAAATCCTCATCTACAAAGATCTCCCTGAACTTCACACTGCTGTCCGACCTATCTATTTACCTACAATAACAAGTCTGGAAGCACTCTTTGTGAAGTTGGATACATGCCAACACCAAACCTTGATGATCAATGCACACTACCAATGGTGGCTCTCCCACATGGTGGATACTTACCAAGTTAGCACACGGGTAGCTGGCATGTTAAACCTCATTAGCCTGGGGATAGCGAGCATAGGACACAAATGTCATACTAAAACTTTCTGCTACACTGATGTCAAGGCCATGAAAAGGTAGCACCTAACGCATCATGTAAAGGGTTAACTACATTTTTATTTCAAAGAAGTAATAAAAGAGGCAACTAAGGGAAAGGTAAACCTACACTAATCTAACCTGACTACTACTAACCCACAACTGTCCCTAACTAACCTCAGCTAAACTTACTCTACACATGTAACGAAACGATCTAAACATCAACCCCCCACCCACCATTACGAGACAAGACACATGCAGGACAACACTTACTAACCTACACACATACTATACTATCCTAAACAAACATATATTGTTTTGATATTTTTTATTTTTATTTTTTTTAACAGGAATCTCAACATTGCCCCCCACCCACCCACCCACACAAAAATATAAGATAGAAAGAATAAGGACCCCCGCCCTCTTACCTAACACTAACTAAGCTAATTACCTATACTTATCCTATAACTAACCCCCCAAACCCAACTAACAGTATGAAATAGGAAAGAGGTGAGAGGGGAGGGGTAAAAGTTCAGGAGGGCAAAAGCACTACAGATTTGCCCTCCGTAGTGTGCGCCGGATGGAGCGCACCTTCTTCTTGACCTCATTCATGTCCTCCGTCAGGTTGTCAACCTTTCGAATCAACCTGTCCAATTTTCGGGACAATGCCTGGAAGGCCGCAGGGTCGATAGGAGGGTCAGTGCTGGTTTGCGTGCCGGTGGAGGTGGATGTTGTTGCTGGAGTTGTGTGGCCACGGGACAGCCCTGCTCCCACCACACGGCTGGGTCCAGGTCTGGAGGAAGATGCTTGGTCCGTTGCAGGGTCCACTTGGGCAGACCTGGTGGATGTAGTGGCGGTGGTTGTTGGTGGCACCGTTGGGGGAGCCTGTGGTGTGGCCCACCACGCCCCGGAGGCCCGATCCGAATGATATCTGCGGGCCATCCTCCGATACCCACACTGCACCTGCAGGATGTGCCTGTACCTCATCGCACGGCGCTCGAACTGGTTGCGATCTGTGGCACTCGGGTTTGCAGCTGTGAAGAGAAAAGGGAAATATTTAGCATTGGATTTGCAGTGGGTTGAATACCACAATGGGTCATTTGTCCATTACTAGAAATGTATTGGTTGCAGCAATTGTTACAACATAGTTCACGGAAAGGCTCAGAGGAAGTACATGTGAAGCATGCATACATAAGGGCATATCACACCTAGCATATCCATGTCTTACATGATGGATGACATCACCCTAAACTACTCATCCAAATCATACCTAAGGCATTAGACATCATGGCACCAGCTCTTCCGCATACTGACTTCACTACATATGTCATTCTATGTGATAACAATCACACTCCTCACTCAATGGCATTTGGAATTAGCTGTGTGCTAAGATTGAACCCCTGGGCCAGAATCATATGTCCACACTAGGGGCCAGATGTAGGAATTTTGAAAATGCAACTAGCAATTTGCAATGCAGAACGGTGTCTCTGACACCGTCTGCGAGTCGCTATGGGGTCCCTAAAACCCACCTCATGAACATCAATGATGTGGGTTCCAAGTTGCCCCACCTTAGCGACTATGGGCACTCACGGGGATGGAGGCCTGCTGGGAACAGCAGAACTCCATAGACGTGACTGCTTTTAAATAAAGCAAGTTATTTTTCCCCAAGTGTAGACTGTTTACCTGAAAGGAAAATGAGCTGCAATTAGTTAAAAATCACAACAATTTCAACTTGGAAAATTTCACGGTAATTAGTGGTCCCTTAGACCACGGGCTGTTTTGCGCAGGATTATTTTGGTCCACTCACAAAGGTGAAGGTTTACAATGGGGACCCCTTCCAGTCAGCAAGTTGGTTACCATCCACTTCAAGTGGATGATAACAGCGACTCACTTTGCAACCACGTACTCGGTTGCAAATGGGATTGCCTACCACTGTGAGTTGCAAGTAGGTCTGGTAAACCCCTTTATTATTTGCATTTTGAAAAGCATTTTGCTAATATGTACATGACCACCAAATACATTTTGGAATAGGAAACAGACGTTTGCAACTCACAAACAGGAATTTATGCCATTTGCAACGTGTAGACATTTTGCTACATCTGGCCCTAGGTACTAACTCAAGTCACAAAAGGTGTTCAGTACGTGTAACATACTGTTTGCTACAGTCCTAGGTACCCTGTTTCACAGTAACATCCCAGTCTTTGTGGGTGGTGTGGGAAGAACAACCAACAATCCCATGTTCAATGCACACCCAGGAGTGTACAGAAAGTTCAACAAGTATGTGCCTTCACACACAACACCTATGAAGGGCTAGCAACACGTTGTAGTCAGCCCAACCTTGTCACATCCCAGGTCCACACATGTCAAAATGATATGACTTAGCCCAGCATAACATACTATCAGTGAGGCATGTTTTACAACACACACAGAGGAGGCAGAACACCCATTCTCATGATTCAACAGAACACCTAGGCCATTGCACTCAAGTCACACACACTTTGAGTTCACCTTGTGGAAGTACATGCCCCCGGAAGATCCGACCTACAGTGTACACAGTCCATCCTCAACTAGGAAGAAGCACTTGTCATCAAAGCCATGTGCCTAAGCTATCTGGGAGACTGCCAGTCTGATATGCAGACTCAGTTCATGGCAAGTCCCTGACCAAGTCTAACATTGACCAGTGTATTACAAATGAGTCATACCTTTCCAAATTGCCGCCCAACTTGAATGACCTACAGCCCCTCAATCTGAGAGATGACTAGGTGTTGCTTTACAGAAACATTATTCCTATTTCATATCACACTAAAACAACAATGCCAATGAACGGCCAGCGCATCAAATCATGAATTCTCTTGAACACACAGTAATCCATCATGCTTCATTACCAAACAATGAAAATAGCACTCAGGCGACACTCACTGTAGGTATCGGGGTCGTCAAAATGGGCCACCTCTCCCACGGTGTACGGGGCTGGTCCACCTGTAAAGCATGAAAGGAAGAATATACTCAGACTGGGTGAACGGACAAATAATTTCTGTTACAATGACACTGTGTGAATATGACATGGTAATGATACACTTTCATACATGCTCATCCTGCATGGATGACTTTGTATTCAACATTATCATTGGATGAGTCTCCTGCTCCAGTGACACACCCTACTACACTCATGCAGTGGCCAGGACAGTCATGTGTCGTCCAAGTTAATCCTCCATTAGTATGCCCCAACAATAATGTTATCCATACATCTCAGCATGTGCATCCCAGAGAGACATTCCAAAACTGGTTCCATGAGGACTGCATGACCACTCACAATCAAACAGGCTATGTGGACAGGTTCAACACACAGCAACCACACACACATGTGACATATGTGTGGCCAACATGACTAACTTCATGTGACGTGAAGGCAACACACATGTATAGCATCATCATGTGTTTCCAATTTTCTGTCTAGCTATGGCGTCTACATATGTAGGTATGTTGTTTCTACATGACGTACTCACTGGCCATTATGACCAGTAGAGTACAAATAGAGCCGTTCACGTGTTGCTTTTCTGACACAAATGCAACACTACATTACATGCAGCTACAGGCATCTGGTATGTGTTGCAAAAATGAGCCATCGGACTGGTAGCATTGGTCTTCATACACATTCTGCAACAAATACACATTAGGACACATATGTATACCTTTGTGGCACAGCATTTGCATCATTTTGTGACGCAGAGAGGGGGCTACTTAGCAAAATACAAATAGATGTTGGAATTTACTGCTGTTATTGCGTGTACATGTGTTGCAAAAATGGGGATTTATGTGTATAACCATGGGCCTAGGTTTCCCTAGCATTACACACAGTCAGCTACTTATTTTGCAGATTGGCTAACAATCATCACATGTTCACACACAGATTTCTATTATTCCCATGTAATTGATTTGTACTCACCAACATGGCCACCAATCCGGAGTCCCAGGTGGTCCAGCAGGTCCTGTTCCCTGGTGATCAGATCTGCCCAGCGGTGCTTGAGTTGATGGACATTTCGCAGACTCCCGTAGACCCGGACCAGGTGATGGCGCACCTTCTCCCACCGGATTTTCCTCACCGCCGTGTGATACCCCTGTATCACACGGCCCCCAGCCTCCAGCATCAGTGGGAGGAAATGGCTTACTAGCCATATGAACCCCCCCAACTCGTCTTCACCCATCCTGGACAGGCGAGGCCTACCTGACATATTGAGAGGTCTAAAAATGGACAAATGAAATATGAAAGTAAAAGTGGGAAATGGGGAAAGGTAGAGGTGTGAAAGAAAAAGAAGAAGGAGAAAAATAGCCCAACTAACCCCCCAAACTATGCTACCCACAACAGACTCCCACAGACAATACAAACTATCACAGGAATAGACAAAACAAGACTAAACAGACTGAGACAATGTTATACAACAATAATAGATTGACACTAAGACAAAATACAAGGCACACAGGACACTAAAGCAGTAAAACACAGGACAACACCTTTCACACAACCACACAGTCTAGATAAATCTGAGACTGCAAAGTGAAAGTGAAAGTTAACTCCCAGTACAGATTTGGTAAACAGGATATCCTATTACATCACTTCCTGCATAAAATGGCCGCCGTTTTTATTTTCCCGTTATGCGTCATATTTCCACGCATACACAGTTGTGTGTCATTTTTTTTTACGCATTACATTGCACATGATGCGGAGTGAAAAAATATGATATGAATATTTATAATTTTTTATGTACATGAGATGACCAACATATTGTCCATGTAGCGTCAATTTTACCACGCATACATCATGGGCGTCATTTTTTTTACACGTACAGTAGTGCACATGATGCGGAGTGAAAAAATATGATATGAATATTAATAATTTTTAATGTACATGAGATGACCAACATATTGTCCATGTAGCGTCAATTTTACCACGCATACATCATGGGCGTCATTTTTTTTACACGTACAGTTGTGCACATGATGCGGAGTGAAAAAATATGATATGAATATTAATAATTTTTAATGTACATGAGATGACCAACATATTGTCCATGTAGCGTCAATTTTACCACGCATACATCATGGGCGTCATTTTTTTTACACGTAAAGTAGTGCACATGATGCGGAGTGAAAAAATATGATATGAATATTAATAATTTTTAATGTACATGAGATGACCAACATATTGTCCATGTAGCGTCAATTTTACCATGCATGCATCATGGGCGTAATTTTTTTACACGTACAGTAGTGCACATGATGCGGAGTGAAAAAATATGATATGAATATTAATAATTTTTAATGTACATGAGATGACCAACATATTGTCCATGTAGCGTCAATTTAACCACGCATACATCATGGGCGTAATTTTTTTTACACGTAAAGTAGTGCACATGATGCGGAGTGAAAAAATATGATATGAATATTAATAATTTTTAATGTACATGAGATGACCAACATATTGTCCATGTAGCGTCAATTTTACCACGCATACATCATGGGCGTCATTTTTTTACACGTACAGTAGTGCACATGATGCGGAGTGAAAAAATATGATATGAATATTAATAATTTTTTATGTACATGAGATGACCAACATATTGTCCATGTAGCGTCAATTTTACCACGCATACATCATGGGCGTCATTTTTTTACACGTACAGTAGTGCACATGATGCGGAGTGAAAAAATATGATATGAATATTAATAATTTTTAATGTACATGAGATGACCAACATATTGTCCATGTAGCGTCAATTTTACCACGCATACATCATGGGCGTCATTTTTTTACACGTACAGTAGTGCACATGATGCAGAGTCAAAAATATTGTGGATGTAAATTATACTTTGAAGGCGAAATATTAAGACACTTTTGGATACATTTGTATTTGACTCTGCATTGTGTGCACTCATGTACGTGAACAAATTATGATGCCCATGCTGTATGCGTAGGATATGGATCAAATTTTTCATAATGTCTTCATGTTTTTACCTTTGGAAAGGTGATTTGTCATGGTCAAACGGTGCGATGTGATACACATTTGTGTTTGGATATGACACATGTCCGTTGTTTTATGTATAGAAGGCATTCACACTGTAATGTTTGGGATACGTTAACTAATGTATTGACCATATTTGACGACATATTTGGTTTAATTGCTGATGGCTATTTTGAAATGATGGATGGGATACCATTATGTATTCCTTCTCCAAAATGTGTCCACATTTATGATGGTGATGCTTTTATCTGTAGTCCTAACAGGGAGTGCAATAGTCACTTACAGTTTTTATGGGGCTAAACATGTCCCATTATGATTTTGTGTTTCAGATTTGTGTTGGACTTATGACATGTAGGCCACACATGTGCCTTATGCATGTGTTTAGTTCACAAGTACATGATTCTTGTATGTTTTGGGGGCGGTAGAGGTGGACTTAGGCCCCCAGCACCCTAGGATTTGACCTTCCAGAATAGCTACTGTATCCATGGAGTATATTTATTATATCATGGCAAACCTGCAGCAGCAGGCTAATGTAAGGCCATATGGTATGAATGACTGTTGACCATTCATTCA
Organism: Pleurodeles waltl; assembly: GCF_031143425.1. Taxonomy (NCBI): domain Eukaryota; kingdom Metazoa; phylum Chordata; class Amphibia; order Caudata; family Salamandridae; genus Pleurodeles; species Pleurodeles waltl. The sequence goes on from NC_090438.1 coordinate 667,284,051, forward strand.
TCTCATTAGCCCATTTGACGTTTGCAGTAATGATGAATTGGAGAAAACTTGCATACCATTTTCCTATGACTATGTTTGCAAGACTCTCAGCGTTCCCGATGTGATAATGAGAATAATTTTTTTGTTGTCTGTGTCCCTTTCTGCATAAACTGGTTTAGTGACATGTTACAATCTTCCTGCTATGTTCATACTGGGACACAACTGTGATGGTCTGCTTTCAAATATCAGGTTGATTGTATGACATATGTGTACATGTGTGTGGGAATGTGGATCCACTATCACCTGTCTGGGTGTATGTTGTCACTGTAACTTCAAGGTCTCCTCCTGAGTTAGTGGCAGCTGATGTTGTGCCAATTGTGTATTGCTCATATCACACACTTGAGAGAAGCCATTGATGACATGGTCACGTACACATGGATGGTCCCACCCTGTCTCTGAACACGTGTGATGTAACTTTCAAATGATCTCCAATTTTGGGCTGGATGAGAGACTGTTTCAGTTGTTTGGATCCGGCATGTGTAATTGCCACATTTGTACTCCTGTTGGGCTCTGTGTATGGTAATGTATCATGTCACATCCTACCCTCTGTGCATACATTTGTGATGTTTATTTTTGGTGTGATGAATGTTATAGCATTCTTGCTCAATGAGACGACATTCATCTTCAGCAATTTCTAACTAAAGGTGTTCAGAAATGAATAGGACAAAGCATGATGTGGTGTCTCATATCGGTGTTTATTTACAAGTGTGGAATACAAGTGATTATAATAAATTAAGTAAAAAAATTGTTGACAAGCTGTTGGCGCCTACGCACTCCTGCTGCCGTGTTAGGTTGTTCCCCCTCCTGTTGCAGGCCAGCATCCTCCTCATCGTCATCCTCAGGCATGTCTGGGTCCGGTTCAAGGAGGGGAATGTTCCTTTTCACACAAATATTGTGTAATATCGCACAAGTGAGTATGATCTTACAGACCATCTCTGGGGAATAGAGTAGGCTAACGCCAGTGATGTCAAGGCAGCAGAACCTTGACTTTAGGATCCCAAAGGTCCGCTCCACAATGCTGCGTGTCCTCTTGTGGGCGTCATTGTATGCCCGCTCAGCAGCAGTATTTGGGTTCCCATATGGTGTCATTATCCAAGGCTGGATGCCATACCCCTGATCAGCTGAAAGAGAAACACAGAATGGTATCAATTAGATGTAGGAGGCACTGGTGTACGTATCTTTGATGGCAGTAGTTGTGTTGTGTTGTCTGTGACTATTTTGTGTACTAATGTGACAACCTATGGTTGTTGGTGAAAACTTTGGCATTGTTTTTTTTCCTTGGCTGAGCAAGTGTTTGTTGGCTAACTGTTTGTCAGCAGGATGTATTGGTTTCTCAAGTACAGTGTGCCCTCCCTTGCATTGTGACTTGTGATACAGGTGTCCATGTGTCCTCACTGGGGGTGTGATGATAGTTCCATGCAGAGTTGAAACATGAAAGTGTATTGGAAACGTTCATATGAACATACCCAGGCCATCCCATCCCTTTAAACTTATGCATTGTATTACTGTACAGGTTATTGTGAGCCTTCCAATTTGCAAGGTGACATTTAGGCAACCACAGTCATTAATGTCTTCACACTAAGCTGTAGAGTAAATTCCAATGTGTGAGAGGTTCAATGGTGACTTGTGAAACATGGCTAGTGATGTGAGTACCTCAGTGTGTTCCTGTCTAGGTGTTGCTATTGTGGTGTATGGGTTGTTTATCCTAGAGGGTTTCTGTGCAGTGAGTATATAAGTAGATTTTTGTCCTTACCAACAAGTAGTCCATTGCCATACCGTCCATCCTGGAAGTGTTGGTTGATGGTGCAGTGACGGAAGATGAATGCGTCATGTACACTCCCAGTATATTTAGCCACAATGTTGCTGATCAGTCCTTGGTGATCGACTATGGCCTGCACGTTGATTGAATGTGTGTGCTTCCTGTTGCGGTAGAGGTGTTCAGTCGCAGCAGGTGGCACAAGGCGTACGTGTGTGCAGTCGATTGCACCAAGGATGTGCGGAAAGCCACTGATGGCGTAGAATCCCTGTTTTGTTTCCTGCTGCTTCTGCACTGTGTTAGGGAAGCAGATGTGGCGGGGTGTCAGCCGAATGATGGCATCCAGTACTTTGGGTAATAAGGCGGAGAATGATGGTTGTGATATTCCACCAACCAGGGCACCAGTTGTCTGAAAGGAGCCACTTGCCAGCATGTGAAGTACGGCAAGCAGCTTTGTTTCTGTTGGGATAGTGCGTGGAGTCACTAAAGTGGGGGCCAATTGCTGTTCAATATTTGTCAGCAGCTGCTGAATGGCCTGCCAGTTCAACCGGTACCTCTGGATGATGTCTCGTTCCCTGAGGCCATGCAGGGTTGTTCTTGGGCGGAATATACTCTCCTGCCTTCTGCGCTGTCTTTGGGGTCCCTGCTGTTGTTGTTGTAGCTGCTGTTGTTGCTGCAGGGCTCTGCGTCTACGTGCACGCTGAATTAAAAGCACCTCCATGTCTCCCTGTTGCTGCTCTGCTGCTCTGCTGCTCTGTTGTTTGTTCTGTGTGTTCTGAATAAGTACAGGTGTGTTTGCCCCATTTTAACGCCTGCCCTGACCCAGGCGTTAAAATTTCACGATATTCGTGATTTGCGTGATTTTTTTGCGCCGCCTGCCGCGCGGGAGTGATTTTTGCCCGGAAGCATAAATACGATGCACCGCTGTGTGCGTCGGTTTTTGGACGGGAACGCCTACCCTGCATGTCATTAACGCAGGGCGGGGTGCCGTTTCCAAAAACTGGCGCACATAGCGCCATTTTCCTTGTGCGCCAGATCGGGCGTCAGGGTTTAAATATGGGGCAACGTTTGCGCTGAAAGTGCGTCAAAATTTTTGACGCACATTCGGCGCAAACGGAGTATAAATATGCCCCTTAGTCCATGATGAACTGCTGGAGATTGAACAATGCTCCATGATTTACAGACTTACATTAATATGTTTAAGGCCAAGCCAAGAAAAGAGTTAAAAGATGAGTTGGCTCGTATTGTTAAACCTGCTTCGCTCAATGACTTAATAACTATTACTCTCCAGATAGACAGTAGAATCAGGGAGAGGAAGAATGAGAGAAAATAGAACCCAATAGCAAGTAAAGATCTCTCTCGAACCTCCTTTTGCCAATCACTTCCTTCTAACTCTCTAATCAGTGCTGGAAGAAGAACCCATGCAGTTGGTATTAACCTGTATGTCACTGTCAAAGGAGTAAAGCTTAATATGAAGAAAGATTGGACTTTGTCCATATTACAGTCAGCAATTGTCAGACCTAAAAAGTATTGTGGAATTTAATCACCGGAAATTTACTTGCCATTGTAAAATTAGAAAATAAAGAGCTAGAACGGATGTGTCTCAGGTCAAGGTGGAGGAGCCCATTTCTCTACACAGCTCCTGGGGAAACAACATGATGCATGGGCTCTGGATCCATGCGTCCCTGGGAACTGAGATAGATGGTCAGCTGGCCAAGGAATACTTCCGCCTGGTGAGATGACCAGTTGTAGATATGTGCTTCCCATTCACAGCTCCTGAATCCTGCATGGCTGGTACTGTACAGGGATCCTCGATCCTGAGGGGAGAGTGCCACCTGGTAGGCTCATCTGAATCAGTGAAGCTAGGCAGTAAACTCTGCTACACATTCACTACCCTGAAGATAAATGTGGTGTGGATAGTGAAGAGGGACATGGAACGTTTGGGTTAAAGGGCCCCTACTAGATGGACTGCATCTGATGGGCAAAAGATGGCGCCCAACATAAACAGAGACCTGCCCTTTTTTGCGGATGTGGAGCAATCTGGAGAGGCTTTTGGTGCTGGTACGATGGTATAGGCATCTACTCTCCTCCTCCCCTGCCTCCTGACAAGAAAGGAGACACACAGGTTGTACCCCTTTCAGTTTCTCATTCTCCCTGGATTAAGTATGTTATCACTGGATATGAGAGTGGTGACCTCTCTCCCTCTTCTGCCTCCCCACAAACTGCAGAGAACTCTCTTATCAAGAGATTTTGGGAGAAGCTTAGCCCAGAGCTCACTTCATGAGTGGCACCTCATTGGGGGATCCCAGACATTACCCTACAGCATTTAGAGAGTGGGTGCGGGGTAGACTCACAATAAAGTGCTGCCTGTGATGGCACATAGATAGTACGGTGTTACTCAAGACCCTCAAAATTCCAGCAAACAAGGCAACACAAGTAGGGGGATGAGATATGGAAATAGCTTCATTAAAGAGCATGGAAGTTACCTGAGAAGAATATGCAGTGAAATTTGACATAATTTCCCCAGCAATATGGGGCACCAAAACTCCTCTTGAAACTAAAATTGATTTAATTATGATAGATGTAGGACTCCTGTGAATGGATCACAGAACATTAGCTGAAGAGTAATGGAAACATAATCTATACTAGCTGGTATAAGACCTACTTTGGATGAATTGCAGGAGCAAATGAAAGTACTGAATGACTAGATGAAAATACTTCAAGACATGTTAGAGGATGCCGAGAGTCGCTCAGGCGCAAGAATGTACATGTTGCAAGCTTGTCAGAATGAACTGAACTATTCATTGAAGAATGGCGGATTGACAACACATGTTGGAAAACCCACACAGCTCCACCCAGATCTATGGTGGTCATGCTATTCACCTCCAGAGACAAAGTTGGATCCTGCAAATGGCATAGCAACATGGTCAATATACAATGGATGTTAATAGATACATCTTTTCCGCTTATTCACAATTGCTGTGTAGAACCAAAATGCTTTGTTCCTATAGGTGTAAGGAAGCTATCACAAAAAGGGATCTAATACCCTCTAATATTCCTAGCCAGAATTATAATAGTGACTGACCACACCACATGTTTTTACATAAAACCTGTTGGCTGGGCATGGCTTTGAAACTGCAGGGTTATCATCTGAAGAAGGCAAAATACAAAAGAAGGGATAACTGATGTTGTAGAGAAGACATTCCTAGTATTCCATCTAAGAAAATAAAACCACAAAAGAGCAAAACTAGTAAACAATGTCCTACACTTCAGGAAATCCTGTGAAGAAAGACCAGAAAGCAGAATTGACATGATGGCAAATAGCAAGGAATCCAAGACTGGATGCTGCAGTCACATACATGGAATCTCCCCAAAATCACTTCAATGACTGTAGATGAGTTCACCTAATGAAAAATACAAGTAATCCTATGTACTGACTCACACCAGCAAACTTGTGAAGGGGGAGTGAGAACTGTAGGGCGAGAGAGGGCTCTCAAATGGGGGAACCAAATAAGGTAATATACAGCTACCAACAGATATTTGCAGTGGGAATCCTAAGTTTATTGCTTCTTTTTATGTTGGGAGATACTATGGTGGAGGTGTTAACACACTCTCTGCTGGGGAAGAGGGAGGTAATACAACCAGTCTATGACATACTCATAAGGATCTACTGTGGAATCTAGTTGAGACAAGCAAAGGATGTAGAAGTGGGCACCACAGCCACCCACTAAATATCCCAAGTGTAGATATTTGCAAGGAGAGGCTTTCATACAGTACACAATGCATTGGACTGATTTCACACTGAAAAAGACATGCTTAACTAAACATGTTAAATTATTACCATTTCATTACTTGGAACGTAAAGGATAGGGCACACTCTCTAATGTCTCTACAGGAGAGCTACCGCACCAGGTCTGAACTTGACAAATTAGGTAAGAGATAGCATGGCCAAGTAATAGGTACCAAGTATCTTGCTTAGGCTTGGGGCACATTGACTTGGGTGGGTGCCCTTTGAGATCTAAAATAGATATATAGATAACAAATGCAGGTACACAATAGTAGAGGGGCCATAAGAGGGGGGCCCTAATAACATTTGCTTGTCAACAAACACTGTACACTAGCCAGATAACATTTATTGAATGTCAGGATAGTAATTAATTTAGAAACCAAGAGGAACCCAGAGTAGAACATTACCCAAAAAATTCAAAACACAGATGGGATGCTAGCAGGTAGTTAATGTATGGCCGGAGATGCACCTACATGAAGTAGAATACTGCTGCTACTTCCTGGTGTACAATGTATAAACTAGACTAGACATGTTTTTGGAAGGGGAAGGAATAGAAGCCAAAGTCTGTATCACAGAATATCTGAGTCACATAGAATCTGATTATAAACCCCTGCTAATGACTACTAAATGGCGTAACACCCAACATATGATACCTTCTTTGATATTACAAATGGAGGCACTGTTGAATATACACTTTACTAAAGAAATAGGGAACCAGATAGACCTCTTTTTCCACTGAAAATGAAGGCAAGAGGAACAGTGCTGCAACTGAATGGGTCACCTTTAAGCTAGTGCCCAGGGTCATGTGTATCAAACTCACAACTGACCATACACAGGGAGACTCAGAAAGGAGTGATAGCAATAAAGTACTAGAACTTAAAACTCTCACTGATCAAGCACGCAAGTGAGATCTTATCGAAGGCAGGAAACAATACAATACTTTGGTTGACTGTCTGAGAGGGCTAGATTATAAAATAGATCCAGCCAAACAATACAGGGAAGGAGGAACAGTTGGGCGCCCCTTTGCCTGACTTCTGAGGGCAGAACATGAGAGGAAGCCTATATGTGTAATAACCTTTGATTCCGCAGAAATTCAAAATATGCAAGCATAAATAAATAACACGTTTACTCAATATTACATCAATCTTTATTATGCCTCCATGCTAGAGAAGATGGATCAAATAACAGACTATTTGGTACAATTATGGTCCCACAATTAACCATACAAAACTACTAGGCATGCTAGACTTGCCCCTTTCTCTAACTGAAATTACTAATGACATTGACCAACTGGTGAGGGGCGAAACTCTGGGAACCGCCGGGTTCCATGTTTTCCGGGTTTATGAACCAAAACTTCACCAAGACTTCTGTGAGTGTATTAGGAGGCATATAATACTGGGCTCCTGCCAAAAACAACTAGAGGGGCATTAATAGTGGTACTCCTGAATCAAAGGAGAGACGTCCTGGATGCATATCTTACAGGCCTCTCTCTCTCCATTACTCGGAGTACAAAATATTGGCGAACATAATAGCCAGTAGACTTAAGGATTAAACAGTTGGTGCATCATGATCAGTCTAGCTTGATACCTGGCCATAATACACACATCAACATTGTATGCTTCTTTTATGTCCTGAGTCATACATCACACCGGGGTCAGTCTGGTGAAGTGGCCTTCTTGGAAATAGAAAACACCTTTTATTTACCCCTCTGGCTGTATCTATTTGAGGTGTTAAATAGTATGGGATTTAGAGAAAACATATTGAGGTGAATAAAACTCCTTTATTCCCAATCACTGACTTGGGTTCAGACTGGCTATGTGGCACAATGGAAGACAAGGCAGAGTGCCTGTGTTCTTCATTGCCTTTTGCACTGGAGATGTAGCCACTGGCATTCATCATACATATCAAGGGACTGTGCTGGGGCATACAACAGATGAAGAGGTTGCACCTATATTACTTTACGTATATAATGCACTATTGTTTTTCAGAGGTCTTGCTAGTAGCTTTCCTGGTATTGTGTCCACTCTTGGCAGGTTTGGGAACATCTTAGGACTTCTTATTAACCTAGGAAAGTCATGCCTCTTCCTCTGAAGCTGAGAATAGACTCAGCTGAACAAGAGTAAGCAGCTTATGGGATTAGATGGGAAAGGTAATATTTTAGATGGGAATACAGGTGTACCATGATAAGGAGGAGCCTATGGATGGAAATGTAAGGCAAAGAATCACATTGCTAAAGCACCCACATCCTTTCTTGGAAAAAACCTCCTCTTTCTCCAATGGGAATGATTGTGATTGCAAAAATGATAATCCTACCCAGGCTTTTATGTGATTTTGCTTGGTTATCCATTATACTCAAGAAGTGCATGTTTAAAGAGTTTAATTATTTACTTACTGAATTAGTATGGGGAAATGAAAGGAAAAGTCATAAGCACAATCATGCACTCATTAAGCAAAGAAGGTTTGGAAGGCCCAATCTTTGAGAATTATTGTATTGCGCGCAAGTGCAGTGGATGATGCACTGGATAGGTCACCCCTCAGATCCGGATAAAATACATACATATATATTTTATTTTTGCCATTTCAGTATTATGCAAGTTCAAGTTATGTTCAGTATCCTTGTCCAGTGCATCAATATTCAGTGACATAACATCCCACACTCTCACCAATGTTGACACGTAGGCCCTCAGAACAGCCTACCCCACAGTGTACAATAACAAATGCCTTTGATTCCATTTGAAACACAATATAAATTGTGCTACTGAAAATTCTGGACCCGTGTTATAAACATCGTCGTATCACAACGATTTTGGTATCAGCAGACCGAGAATGATTAGAATAGTATGCACAAGCATTGTATTCATATTCAGGTGACGAAATCACCCGAATATCAGAGTTTCCGTCCTGAAACTCTGAGGTTCCATTTAAACGACAGCCATTTTGTGATTGCTCTCACATAGGCCAATGACTAATGCCGAAAACGAGTCTGAAGGACACGTACATCTTTGCTGACTCCTCTGTGACCTGGGCAAGTTGACTCCACTGCCTGAAGCCAAACCTGTTCGGCCAGTTTCATTCCCAGTGGCCGAATTAGATTAGTATCAAGGCACAACACATCATAAAACCTTTAATCACACACAAACCATGCCTAATCTTACACACACCTGTCCCTGTTTCTTTCTTTATGACTTGCTTTACAAGGAGGAGGTGCCTGTTTATATTGGGGGTCCGTCGATAGCTGATGAAAGTACTGAGCCTTGCCGGGTAATTGATTGAGGGCTGGACAAACTGAAATATGGCTTGTCATCATAACCCTGCTATTTCTTTGTAGAGAAAATATGTGAATGGTCAACTGTAAAATAAGGAATGTTTGCCTAAAGCATAATATTTTGTATAAAAGAGAAGGTTAGCTTTGCAAGGGGAGCAGTCTCCTGAGAATATACACCGTGTTGTACGTCTAGGATACCTGTTACTGGCTGCAGCCAATAAACAAGATCTTTGACTTCACCAAGAAGACTCTGGGGGTCATTCTGACCTTGGCGGTAAAAGCCGCTTACCGCCGGTCAGAAGGCCGCCACAATACCGCCGCGGCCGCGGTCAGCCGCCACGGACATTCTGACCCACAACTGCAAAACCTCCAAAAATCCGCCCTCCACTGCAGTCCGCCACATCAGCGGCCAGCGGTAAACTGGAGAAGACCAAACCTCCACCGCCACGCCAACAGAAATACGCCCATCCCATTATGACCCGCAAATCCACGAGCGGTCATTCAACCGCGGTATTCCATTGGCGGTACACACCGCCGCGGTCAAAATACACACACCTTTACAAAACACTACCACATTGGACAATTTGAAAGGCACACACCTGAAACACATACACACACCACTCCCACACATCCAATACCATATAAAACACACACCCACATCACCCACAAACCCCTACCAACAAAAACCAGAGACGAAGGAGAGAGAGACACATCAGAGAATAGATAGCCAGACACACAGAGGCACACCACAACATCACACACACCACATAGAAGCACAAAGCACCACACACCAACACACACATCATCACATACACCACCCCACACCTCATACACACCACCCCATGGCACCACAAAGGCACCCACGCTTTTCGGACCAAGAACTCCGGGTCATGGTGGAGGAAATCATAAGAGTGGAACCCCAGCTCTTCGGCTCACAGGTTCAGCACACCACCATAGCAAGGAAGGCGGAGCTCTGGCAGCGGATCGTGGACAGGGTCAACGCGGTGGGACAGCATCCCAGAAATCGAGAGGACATCCGCAAACAATGGAACGACCTACGGGGGAAGGTGCGCTCGATGGTCTCGCGACACAACATCGCAGTGCAGAAGACTGGCGGGGGACCCCCACCCACTCCACCCGAATTCACAACATGGGAGCAAGAGGTACTAAACATCCTGCATCCTGATGGCCTCGCTGGAGTACACGGAGGAATGGACTCTGGTAAGTACAAGGCCAACCACTTCACCCCCCGCAAGCTAATGCACACACAGAAACAATAACCATACCCTCTTACCCCATGCAGGACCCGAACGACAACACACCGGTCAGGAGGGACCAGAAATGTCCATCCCACCCCTGGAACAGGCCCCTAGTGATGACAGCAGCTCTGTCGACCTGGACCCTGATGACCAACCCGGACCATCGGGGACCTCTGGGCAGTCGGTTCCCCTCACCCAGACACAGGCCACTGCAGACCCAACCCCCTCTGGGAACAACAGCACAGCTCCCACCCAGCGGGCCCATGCCTCTGTCTCTAGGACAGGTCAAGCAGCGGTGTGTCTACCACTACAGGGCCCCCAGGGTAACCCACCAACCCAACAACAACAGGGACCTGGGGGCAGTGGGAGTGGGCACACCGTCCAGGGGACAGAGGCCCAGGGAAACAGGGCAACTCGGAGGGCTTCTGTGCGACGGGGGGGAGGAGAGGCCCAGGGAACCCACTCTCCAAGAGGCCCTCACCACCATCATGGCAGCCTACCACCACTCACAAGAGACGATGGCGACGGTACTGGCCAGGTTCCAGGAGATCCAGGCACAGCAGGAGCAACGCTACATGGGGTTCAGCGACCAACTCACCAACATCTCAACCGCTATGGGGAGCATAGTCCAGGCCCTGAACCGTATAGAGGACACGTTTCGGGACCATGTGGCATCACACAGGGCCCCTGTCACTAGCCAGGAACAGGAACAGCCTACCACCTCCGCCGGCGCTAGTGGACAGGAGGCCCCACCACAACGACAGCCCACCAGAACCCCACCTCCTGCTGAACAACAACCACCCCGCAAAAGGAGCCTGAGATCAAAAAAAACGACAGAGTAGGATGTCAAGACCCCCGCCAGCATCACATACCCCCTGAAGTCCTCCCACTGTTCCACATTGCCACCCTGTCAAACCTTGAACTGCCCCTGCTCCATCCTGCCACAGGCATATGGACAATGCACCTGTGAGACTGAGAACTGGACTCTGCCATGGACATTACTCCACCATCACCCATCACTGTTTCACTATCATGTACCAATATCTATGCACTAATAATAAATCACACATTGCACTGAAATCAATCAGGACTCAGCCTGTCTTATTTACAAATGTATGACATATTACATATCAATTACGTATTTTTAACATTGTGAATTACACATACCGAGGTAACTTAGCATTAGTCAATGGGCCAACCAAGCCGAGGTCACGCAGTGGCTCATACAGCACAGAAAAGGGAAGGGAAAATCAAACATCATGTTTATAGTTCTGGGGGGAAATCGACAAAGTTGAGATGCAGGAGGCTTTCAGGAAATGTAAAATGGCATGGGTGATTATTACCTGTGTGCTACTGGAAATACTGTTCTATTACTCTGTCCCTGTTGTCTGTGTCGTCCTCTGAGTCTTCCTCCTCTTCACTCTCCGCAGGCTCCACAGCTGCTTCAACACCACCATCTGCACCATCCTCCTGCAGGAAAGGAACCTGACGTCGCAATGCCAGATTGTGAAGCATACAGCAGGCCACGATGATATGGCACACCTTCTTTGGTGAGTACATCAGGGATCCCCCTGTCATATGCAGGCACCTAAACCTGGCCTTCAGGAGGCCAAAGGTCCTTTCGATGATCCTCCTAGTTCGCCCATGGGCCTCATTGTACCGTTCCTCTGCCCTGGTCCGGGGATTCCTCACTGGGGTCAGTAGCCAAGGCAGGGTGGGGTAACCAGAGTCACCTATTAGCCACACACGTTGTCTCTGTAGCTGCTCCATCACATAGGGGATGCTGCTATTTCGCATAACATACGCGTCATGCACTGACCCTGGGAACTGGGCATTTACATGGGAGATGTACTGGTCAGCCAAACAGACCACCTGGACATTCATCGAATGATAACTTTTTCTGTTTCTGTACACCTGCTCATCGTCTTTTGGGGGTACCAAAGCCACATGGGTCCCATCAATGGCACCAATGATGTTGGGGATATGTCCAAGGGCATAGAAATCACCCTTCACTGTAGGCAAGTCACCCTCCTCTGGGAAAATGATGTAGCTCCGCATGAGTTTCATCAGGGCAGACAACACTCTGCTCAAAATCTTTGAAAACATAGGCTGAGACATTCCAGATGACATGGCCACTGTTGTCTGGAATTACCCACTTGCCAAAAAATGGAGGACTGACAAAACCTGCACCAGAGGGGAAATCCCTGTGGGTTGGCGGATGGGGGACATCAGGGCTGGCTCCAGCTGGGCACACAGTTCATGGATAGTGGCACGGTCAAGTCTGTATCGAAGTATTATATGGCGTTCTTCCATTGTCGACAGGTCCACCAGCGGTCGGTACACGCGAGGATTCGTCCTTCTCCTCGCAAGTCCCAGCGGACGGTGCCTAGGAAGGACAACATGGAGCACAGAGTCAGGCAAACCACAGGTACGTACAGACAGCTTGCCCAGTTAAAGAATGGCAATGGGTTGAAAGGCGTGTATGTGTGGCAATGAAAGGCCTAGGCCTGTGTGTCGCAGTCAAAATTAAGCCATGTAGGCCCTTGAAATGGCGGCTGCCTGACCTGTGAAGTGGGACAATGGGATGTGAGGTCAATGCGCTGGCGGGGCACACCGTGGCGGTAGGCGGTCGAAGACCGCGGCGCAAAGCCGCATTGGTTAACATTGAACCCTATGGGTTTCAGGAGCCAATGACGATGTGCGCCGGCGGTCGCGGTACGCACCGCCGCGGTACGCACCGCCGCGGGCGTGACCGCCATTTCCTAGCTGATTGATCACTCGAGACCTGATCATCCACAGGAGAGGACCTATACTGCAAGTGCTGCTGTGACCTCGGTCTGGAAGTGACAATGGCTGCTGCGACTGGGGAAAGGGCCCCTGCCTTCACGTCTGAAGAGTTGGAGAAGCTCGTGGATGAGGTCCTCCCCCAGTATGCGCTACTCTACGGTCCTCCAGACCAACAAATGAGTACACCGGGTGCACATGGAATGGGCTATGCCTGTGTGGATTGGGGTGGATGTAAGTTGGTGGGGTGGGGGGCGAATGAGGAGTGCAACGCACGACAGATGAGAGCATGTGCCATATGGCAAAGGTGGTTGGGGGGGGGTCAATCACATCTAACATGCAGGTCATTGATGATTTCCTCCTTTCCACCCTGTACATGTCAAATAGGTCAGCGCCCATCAGAAGATCGAGATTTGGCGTGCCATCGCCAAGGAAGTCCGGAACTTGGGGGTCCACAACAGACGGGGCACCCACTGCCGCAAGAGGTGGGAGGACATCCGCCGCGGAACAAGGAAGACCGCAGAAACACTGCTGGGGATGGCCTCCCAACCTAGGAGGGGTGCCAGTCGCACCATGACCCCCCTGATGTCCCGGATCCTGGCGGTGGCCTACCCTGAATTGGATGGGCGCTTTAAGACATCACAGCAGACACAAGGGGGTGAGTATCAGCACATTCTCCTATCTTTCTGCGCAGTGGAGGCGTCTGGGTGGGGGAGGAGGGCTGTGGGTGACATTAGGCCAGGGCGCTTTCTGTAGTGTAGTCCTCTCCCTTAGGCATGGCCCTGTGCCCCCGGCCCCCACCTCTGTAGGGTGACAAGTACAGCCATTGATGGTCCAGCGTTTGTGCGCATTTGACGTCTCTTGGCCTGTTGTCCTAGTCAGTAGTACTGAGTAGTGTACCCCGAATGCGCGGCTTAGTGCATGAGGCTCCTGTGTCTGTCCTCTCCGCCAACGGTGTTGACATTGCATGCACTCAACCTGGTCTTCTTTTTTCTCCCCCCACCCTTTCTCTTCATCTTCTTGTGCATGTGTGCATTAGCATCATCAGGCGGAGGAGATTTGGCATCGGAGCACGAGGGAGCTGCAGGACACAAGGCCCCGGTGGGCCCAGGAACAGACACCGAGGGCACCAGTGATCCGGAGGGCGAGGGGAGCACCACGACGGGGACCGCTGGTGAGAGCAGCGACAGCGACACGTCCTCGGATGGGAGCTCCCTAGCGGTGGCGGCAACATCCGGGCCCCCCGCCTCTACAGGTACAGCCGCCACCCAGCGCACCAGCACCGCCCTCCCAGCAGCCCCTCAGCCTACGCTCCGTGCCCGCTCGCCCAGGAAGGCGCACGTCTCCTTCGCCCCAGGCACCTCAGCCCCTGCCCCTGTTGCCCCTGCTGCCCTCAGTGCGGAGCTCATTGACCTGGTGAGGACGCTCATTGTTGGGCAGACGACCCTTTTGAATGCCATCCAGGGTGTGCAAAGGGAGGTGCAACAGAGCAATGCGTACCTGGAGGGCATTCATTTGGGTCAGGCTGCCCATCAACGAGCGTTCACTGCTCTGGCCTCAGCACTGACGGCAGCCATTGTCCCTGTTTCCAGCCTCCCTCTTCTTACTGCCTCCAGCCTGTCTCTGTCTCCTGTTCCTCAGCCTATCCCATCCACACCATCAGACCAGCCTGCACACACCTCAACACCCAAGAGCAGCTCATCCAGACACAAGCACCACAGATCCCACAAACACTCACCCAAGCAACACCCAGATGCAGACATTCCAGCAGTCACAACCACCTCTGTGTCCCCCTCCTCCTCGTCTCCCTCCTCCCTCCCTGTGACGTCTACACTCACACCTGCATGCACCCCAACATCAGCCAGTGCTTCCATCACCACCTCACCCTCCAGTACAGTCCACACTTGTGCAGTCACCACCCCCACTGCCATTTACACGTCCCCTGTGTCCTCTCCCACTGTGTCTGTCACCCCCTCTTCCAAGACACACAAACGCAGGCAGACACCCACCCAACAGCCATCCACCTCACGTCAGCCTACAGCACCAGCACCTTCACCCAATGACAGCACACCTGACTCTCCTACAACCACATCCTCTTCCTCCACTCCCATCACCACTTCTCCTACCCTTTACCTTGGACCTAAAAAGCTTTTCCTGGCTAATCTTGACCTCTTTCCCTCCGATGAGCTCCCCCCTCCATCTGCAAAGAGTCCCAAGAGCACCGCAGCCACCACCAGCCCAGCTTCGAGTGTCACTGTTGTGCATGGGTTCTGGAGTCCACCCTTTGCCAGCAGTGACACATCGATCAGCAGCAAGGACACGTCCAGCCCCCCCCCCCGGCAAGAGGACCCGCAAAAACAAGGGCCGCCGTGCGAGGACTGACAGGGCTGCCCCCAAGGAGCAATGTGCGGCCACTTCACCAGCCACACCATCTAGGGGAGGCAAGGGCCCGAGAGCCCCATCAAAGGAGCGGAAGGGCAGCAGGAGCGCGGAGAAGGTGGACCCCACATGTCACATCCCAGCTGGGAAGGAGGACACTAAAGAGGCCAGGAGTCCGTCCCCGAAGGGTCCAGAAACGTCACGGTCCGAGGGCGACTGAGCAGGGAGTCCAGGCCAGGTCTGGCTCCCTTGACCTGCTGGATGAGCACCGCTGAACAGGGCCCGCGGTGCAGAAGAGCACCGCTGAACAGGGCCCGCCGTGGAGAAGAGCACCGCTGAACAGGGCCCGCCGTGGAGAAGAGCACCGCTGAACAGGGCCCGCCGTGCAGAAGAGCACCGCTGAAGAGGGCCCGTCGTGCAGAAGAGCACCGCTGAAGAGGGCCCCGCCCTGAAGATAGGCACCGCTGAAGAGGGCCCCGCCGTGCAGAAGAGCACCGCTGAACAGGGCCCTCGTGGAGAAGAGCACCGCTGAACAGGGCCCGCCGTGGAGAAGAGCACCGATGAACAGGGCCCGCCGTGGAGAAGAGCACCGCTGAACAGGGCCCGCCGTGGAGAAGAGCACCGCTGAACAGGGCCCCGCCGTGAAGATAGGCACCGCTGAAGAGGGCCCCACCGTGAAGATAGGCACCGCTGAAGAGGGCCCCGCCATCTCAAGGACCGCTCCGCCGGGCCCTTCATCTCAAGCACCGCTCCGCTGGGCCCTTCATCTCAAGCACCGCTCCGCTGGGCACCGCCGTCTCAAGCACTGCTCCGCTGGGCCCTTCATCTCAAGCACCGCTCCGCTGGGCACCGCCGTCTCAAGCACCGCTCCGCTGGGCCCTTCATCTCAAGCACCGCTCCGCTGGGCACCGCCGTCTCAAGCACCGCTCTGCTGGGCACCGCCGTCTCAAGCACCGCTCCGCTGGGCCCTTCATCTCAAGCACCGCTCCGCTGGGCCCTTCATCTCAAGCACCGCTCCGCTGGGCCCTTCTTCTCAAGCACCGCTCCGCTGGGCCCTTCATCTCAAGCACCGCTCCGCTGGGCACCGCCGTCTCAAGCACCGCTCCGCTGGGCCCTTCATCTCAAGCACCGCTCCGCTGGGCCCTTCATCTCAAGCACCGCTCCGCTGGGCCCTTCATCTCAAGCACCGCTCCGCTGGGCCCTTCATCTCAAGCACCGCTCCGCTGGGCCCTTCATCTCAAGCACCGCTCCGCTGGGCACCGCCGTCTCAAGCACCGCTCCGCTGGGCCCTTCATCTCAAGCACCGCTCCGCTGGGCCCTTCATCTCAAGCACCGCTCCGCTGGGCACCGCCGTCTCAAGCACTGTTTATGGTTCACTGTGCCCACCATGCCTCCTCCTTGACCAGTGGAGACTGTCATCCACCTGATGGACTGTGGCTTTGCACTCCCCAGGATGGTACAGTGGGCAGCCCACCCACTGTAGAGACATTGAGAGACTGTGGCTTTGTACTCCCCAGGATGGTACAGTGGGCAGCCCACCCACTGTAGAGACATTGAGAGACTGTGGCTTTGCACTCCCCAGGATGGTACAGTGGGCAGCCCACCCACTGTAGAGACATTGAGAGACTGTGGCTTTGCACTCCCCAGGATGGTACAGTGGGCAGCCCACCCACTGTAGAGACATTGAGAGACTGTGGCTTGGCACTCCCCAGGATGGTACAGTGGGCAGCCCACCCACTGTAGAGACATTGAGAGACTGTGGCTTTGCACTCCCCAGGATGGTACAGTGGGCATGGTGGCTCCTCGTGGATCTGGCGTCGTGGACTCATGTGGCTGTGGTGCCCCCCCTTCCCTTCCCCCTGAGGTGCCTGTAGTTTTTACATCTGATGCCCCTGCAGTGTTCTCTCCAAAGGACTCAGGTCTCCTGTGTGGGCTTTGCCCTTGTTTCTCAAAACTTTGGCCCACGGACATGATGAATTCGTAGGATGTGCAGGACTTGTTACTTCAGTTATACACTGATGTGTATATCATTTGTTTTCTTGTAAATAGCTTTCATGGTTGTACGATAATTTTCAGGAGCTTTTTGGTACATAAATATTTATTCCAAATTTGATTATGTCATAGCATTTTTCAGGGGTATTTGGGTGGTGTCACTGTGACTTGTTGCTCTGCATTGGTGTGTACATAGTTGGGGGGGGGGGTCGCATATGTGTGTGGCCGTAACCTTTCGTCCTCCCCCTCCCGTGTGTCGTAGGTGCAGTACTCACCGTTGTCGTCTGCGCCGGACTTCATACTCGTGGTAGATGAGAAGGTAGACGAGAGCAGGTAGGATATTTAATTCGGGTTCCATGCTGTCCTCCTTCCTCCTGGAGTGCGTAGTGGTGTGCGTTTTCCCGTTCGTAGTCTGTTTCCGCCGTGTTTTTATCGGCGGTGCTCCCGCCCCGGAAAAGGTGGCGGATTGGTGAGTTGTGATAGTGTGGGCGGTACATTGTCTGCCGCCTGGCTGTTGGCGGTGACCGCCGCGCTGTTTGTTTGTACCGCCGTGGCGGTCGGAGTGTTAAAGTGGCTGTCTGTGTTGGCGGTTCCCGCCAGGGTCAGAATTCCATTTTTTTGGCCGCCAGCCTGTTGGCGGGTTGGCCGCCGCTTTAACACCGACCGCCAGGGTTAGAATCACCCCCATCTGTGTTTCTGTAGTCTGAAACAGGAAGGACTCGAAGTCTTAGGGTGTGTTCCCTGGCACCACTGGGTTCTGAAAAACCCAGTACTTCAGTTGGCGCCCAACGTGGGGCGATTTCAGCGGTACCGGTCCAAGCCAGAGGTTCGTGAGGAGCTTCGTGTGAAAATTCTAGAGGGAGGCCGTCACTTCATCGACCCCTGTATGTCGACGTGGTCCAAAAGTCTTTGCTGCGAGGTTCCCCGCTTTCCAACGGCTACGAAGGACTGCTGCCCTGACTATCACCCTGTTTTGGACCCTTGATGATTTGGTAGAGCGAAACGATAAACGAGTCTTCTGGTGACGTCATCGATACCTCAGTTAAGTATAAGTGGAGCGTCTCCCAGTCCTTAGTTTGGTTCTTAGTTTGGTATCCCCTTGGGATCTTTGATTTGGAACATGCAAGTACCAAAGCCGAGGGATTCGTGTATTCACAAGACTATTATATTCAATAATCCTTTGAAGTTTGAAGCTAGACTGGAGAGCGAAGATGCCTGGTCTTAGCAGACATGGAAATTTGTTTTGTCTTGGTTATAATAGGGATTCCCGATTGGAGGACTTGTGTCCGGTTCCTCCGATTGGAACTCCAACCTATGAACTATATGTGAAACATGGCATAGGCCCCATCATATATAATGAAGTATGGATCCGATACACCAGGAAAGATGGTGTTTTAAAATGGCCCCAATATGGTAGTTTTGACACAGAGATTCTGGATAATCTGGAGGTTAAACTTTTTAAGAAGAAAGCCCGGCCGGCGATGTTTGACTCTTTCCGCCTATGGCGTAAGGAAGCCAAACAGAAGGAAATTAAATTAGCAAATTAGCAAAGAGAAATAAGAGGAAAGAGGGTATCTCGATAATGCAAGCTGCCATGCAGTTTAAAGATGATGAAGAAGAACAGATGAATGAGCAGTTGCACAGGCAACGTAAAATGGTGACCGATAAATGTTATCCAGTTTTTCTGCTTCTTCAGCAAGATACAGCAAAAGAACTTGAGAAAGATCCTTTAATGTCACACTTGTTGAGTTCGCCACCCCCTTATGCGCAGAATGCTACAGCACCTCCGCAACCTTTAACTGTGCAACCTCCGGTTATTGTGCCTCAGGTTCTTCTACAGCCGCCAGCTCCCCTTCAGTTGGCTCCTACTACTATGGCGCAGCCCCTTCAAGGGCCGCCGACTTCACTACCTGCTCCATCTGTACCTCCTACAACTTTATGTACTACATCGACTGCCTCTTCTGGTGTTCTTCCTGATACTGCCTCTGAGTCTGCCTCTGCGTCTGCCTTGCCTCCCTCTGTTTTTCCTCCTGTTCTTTCATCAACTTCTCCTTCTGTCCGACAGAGAATGACAGATACTGTTGCCAGCCTTATATTTCCTCTCTTTGGGTCGTCTGGTGTGACCCCAGATTCGGAGCGTAAGCAGTCGCGTAGTCAACTGCCTAATTCTCGAGAGAGAGAAATGTTTGACCGTATGGCGCGTAAATGGGTTGTCTACCCTTCAAGATACGATGTAGAGTCTGTTATGGATGTCTTCTGTCAATGGGAAGCACCGAAACAAAGATACGTTTTTGAGAAAATGTGTGCTTTCCTTTGTGAGGAATTGGAGGATAATGATTTGGAAACAAATCCGCCTGATTTGTGCCGTGTACGGTTTGAGTTTGCAAAGGGCACGATTGTGGGTTCCGATGTTGAGAAAGCAGTTGCGACGTTGTTGTCCTTTAGGAATAAGGATCCTTCTCAGTCATTGTTCGAACATGACTCCTCTGTTAAAAAAAAGGTGCAACAGTACCCAATGAGAGAAGTCCCTCCGGTATGGAAGGACGCCGTTGAGGCTGATGTTGCTAATCAAATTGATGCTGTCCCAGCTCATTTTCAGCGTGTTTGGGTACATGTTCCGTGGAAGCGAGCTGAAGTTTTAGCCCTTAAGCAGACTTTGCCTGATCCCCGTAAAAACCCTGCAGGGTATTATAAGGAATTATCACAGACTGCAGACTCATGCATTATGAATTTAGCCGACATAGACATGTTATTTGGGAATGTTGTTCCACAGCCTTTGTGGGGATTGATTCGCCATACAGATCATGCGCAAGAGTTAGGTGACTCATGGGCTAATATTAGTGCTGCAAATGATAGACAAGTTGGTGGTGCCAAGCCTGAGCCTTTGGTAGCAGAACTGCCTGCTAGGATCATTACTTACATGAAGACTTTAATGCCTGTGATGCGGGTGAATTGGGATAAACTGTCTGCGTGTAAGCAGAAGAAAGATGAAACAGTGTCTGATTTCTTCACCAGGTTTGAGGAAACGTTTATCGACCACAGTGGTCAAGATATGAGTACAGAAGGTGGTCAACGGTTGTTCGTCGACAAGTTTGTGCACAATTTGCTTGCCGAGCTGTGTAAGAAATTGAAGGATTCAGAGAGTTCTTGGGCCGTTTCCTCTTCAGCACAAATATTGGCTACTGCACAGTACTATGAAAATAGGGATAAAGATGAGAAGGATAGAGCAGACAAGAAAACTAAAGAATTAAAGACGAAGGTTCTTTTACAACAGGCGTATCCACCACGTGGTGGTCAGAGTAACTATCAGCAACCTCAACAGTTCCAGAGAAACTCGCAAAGGTTCGAGTTTTCTCAACCACGTGTTCCTGTAGGTCCCAATCAGTGTTCCTATTGTAAAGAAGAGGGTCATTTCAAGTATAGTTGTCCTATTTTGTTACAGCGTACGAATGATGCTTCTGGCGCAAGAGGTCGAGGTGTTCAACAAGCTCCTAGAGGTAGAGGACGTGGAAGTTTCCCCAAGAACACGCGTTCCTTTCCGTCTCAAAACTCAATGAATAGCTTTGACCAGCAACATAACGCGTCTGGTAGGACGGCTCAGTACTATGCTGACGACTACTATGCAGAAGATGAGAATCTGGAAGGTAATAATTGCTAGGACAGCCATAGACGGAGAGAGGGAGTTTTTTTAGTTCCAGTAGATCAGAATGGACCTTATGTTAAGGTGATTACATCAGGTGTGTCTGAGCCTTTTCTGTTGGATACTGGTGCTACAAAGAGTTCTATTATGCACTCAAAACTCCCTGGCGCACCTTTGTCTGGCGAGATGAATGTTTCAGTAGGTTTTTCTGGCGCCCCGGTTAGGAACCCGATTTCTAGTCCTATGTCCCTTTTTGTTGGACCTTGTGAATTGGAAGCACCCCTTATTCTGACGACAGGTTGTGGTGAAAACTTGTTAGGATTGGATTTGTTGAAAAGATTGTATGCAACATTATATTGTTCTCCTTTGGGAGTACAACTTACACTGGGTAGGAAAATGGTCTCTCCAATGTATTTGTCGAAGGATAAACTTCCGACTGAATTGTCGTTTCTTCCTGATATCATTTGGGCTACTGGTCCTAATGATGTGGGTCTTTTGGAAATACCGCCTTATGTTGTGACATTGAAAGCCAATGTTAAATTACCACGCATTCAACAATACAAGATCTCTAGTGAAGGTGAAAAGGCGTTGCTAGCGATCATTTATGATTTAATTGAAAAAGATGTAATTGAAGAGACAAGAGGCAACGTTTGTAATAGTCCTGTTCTGCCTGTTTTGAAACGTACTGACCCCACTAAGCCACCTGTTTACAGGTTCGTGATTGATCTTAGAGAGGTAAATAAAATAGTTGTGCCACAGTTTCCAGTTGTTCCTGATATCACTGCCATATTAACTATGATTCCAGCTTCCGCCACCTGGTTCTCGGTGATTGACTTAAAGAATGCTTTCTTCAGCATCCCGATTGCCGAGGAGAGCAGGGATATTTTTGGCTTCAGTTTAGGAGGCCGAAGTTTCCGCTTCAAACGCGCTCCTCAAGGCTACTGTGAAAGTCCATCAATATATAGTCAGGCTTTAAAAACACAGCTTGATGCAATTGTTTTACCTGACGGCGCTACCCTTATTCAGTACATTGATGATTTGCTAGTCGCTACAGATACTGAATAGATTTGTAAAGAAGCCACCTTGTTGTTGTTGCGTCATTTGTCTGATTTACATCACAAAGTGTCCCTTTCAAAACTGCAATATTGTCGACAAGAAGTGACCTACTTAGGTCATTTCTTATCGAAGGAGGGAAGGAAACTGACCTCAGAAAGAATTCTGGCAATTGCAAAATTGAGTGTGCCAAGGACACAGAGAGAAGTACGTGCTTTCTTGGGCATTACATCATACTGCAGACAATGGATACCGAATTTTTCTTTGCTGGCCAAACCTTTGGTAGCATTGACCTATAAAGATACACCGAATCCCGTTCCGTGGACTGAAGATTGTCAGAAAAGTTTTTCCGAATTGCGTAATGCATTGTGTTCGGCTCCTGTGTTGGGTACACCCGACTACAGTAAGCCCTTTACACTGTATGTCCATGAGAGAGAGGGTTGTGCATTGTCAGTGCTGACACAGTCTTTTGGAGACAAGCAGCGCCCATGCGCATATTTTTCGTCGACTTTGGATCCGGTAGCTAAAGCATTGCCGAGTTGCTTGAGAGCCACAGCGTCAGCAGCTGTTTCTATTCGACAGTCTGCTGGGTTAGTGATGAATAATATGTTGATTGTGATGGTTCCACATGCAGTGGACACGTTGTTAAACAGGACCAAGACACAGCATTTAACTAGTGCTCGATTGTCAGGTTACGAGTTGACACTGTTAGCGAGTCATGTGCACATTAAGAGGTGCAATACGTTGAATCCAGCCACGTTATTGCCGATTTCAGTAGAAACAGATGATGTTGAACAACATGATTGTTTTCTTAGGACAGAAGAAGAAACGAAAGGGAGAGTAGATCTTAAAGATACTCCTCTTGTAAAGTGTGATGGTACCTTATGGGTGGATGGTTCATGCTTCAAGCTTCCGAATGGTGATACGACTGCAACATATGCTGTCACAACTTTGCATACGATTGTTGAAGCTGCACGTATACCACATAATTCAGCTTAAGCAGCAGAGCTGATTGTATTTACGAGAGCGTGTGTGTCATCGAAAGGAATGAAAGTGACCATATATACCGACAGCCAGTATGCGTTTGGTGTGGCCCATAGTTTTGGACGATTGTGGAAAGAGCGTGGGTTCCTGACTTCGCATGGAACTAAAATTCAGCATGGTCAGTTGGTGAATGAGCTTCTTGAGTCACTGACCTTGCCATTACAAGTTGCGATTGTGAAATGCAGTGCACACAAGAAGGTTACTGATGATGTCGGTCGTGGCAATGCATTTGCTGACGAAATCGCAAAAGAAACAGCAAAAGATGTGATGAATCGAATGTATGTTGCAGGCCCCGCAAGATGGGTTAGTGACGTTGGAATGTGTGAAGATACGATAGAGGGTGTGAAGTCTCTTCAAGCTGAAGCTTCAGAGAAAGAGTTGAATGTGTGGAAAGAAAGTACGGGTAAATTGGATGAAAATGGTTGTTGGGTTGACTTGTCAGAACATCAGCGATGGTTGTTACCCGATGCGTATGTGCTTGCCGTGGTGACAATGGCTCATGGAATGGCCCATATCAGTGTGAAAGGGATTTGTAAGTTGTTGGCTCCAGTATGGCAAAATGCTGGAATTCCTAAATGTGCAGAGAATGTGGTCAAGAATTGCATGGTGTGTCTGATATACAATCCTGGTAGGGGAACCCCAACTCCAGCTGGTCATTTTGCGCCTCCAACGTATCCGTTCGAGGTTTTGCAGCTAGATTTCATCCACATGGAAAGGTGCAACAATCTGAAATACGTACTTGTTGTTGTTTGTGCCTTTTCAAGATGGGTAGAAGCATATCCCTTAAAAGACAACACTGCCTTATCCACAGCTAAAGCCCTTGCCAAAGAATTCTTCCCTAGGTTTGGAATGCCGAGAATGGTCTGGAGTGATAATGGGAGTGAATTTGTGGGTCGAGTGATGAAAAAAGTATGTGAGGGGCTAGGTATCCAGCAAAAATTCCACGCTGCAAATCACCCCCAACCAGCTGGACTAGTAGAGTGCTATAATGGCACGCTAAAACTGAAGTTGGCAAAGATACAAGCGAGCTCTGGTCTTAAATGGCCTGACGCTCTGCCTTTAGCACTCCTATCAACAAGAATGACTGTGCATTCGCGAGTGGGACTTAGTCCATATGAAATTGTGTTCGGCCGCCCGCCAACATATGGGGAGTGCCAAGACCAAAAAAATTCAGTGAGATCGAACACCCTGTACTGCTTGATTATTTGTATGAATTGACGGCTAAATTGCGTGTTCTACACCAACAGGTTCACAATACTCTGCCTCAGGTCTCTGAAGCTCCAGGACATCTTATCGATCCTGGATCATGGGTGCTGGTCAAGAACTTCCAGCGGACAAAGAATGACCAGCCCCGTTGGACCGGCCCCCACCTCGTCCTTCTCTCAACAAGATCAGCTGTTCGAGTGGAAAGGAAAAAGAACTGGATCCACGGCGTACACTGCAAGAGGGTCACTTTTCCTCTACCGTACGACCGGTGGGTCCAGGAGGGGATCGCTGACTCTGAGACTGAGACTGTGCCTCGTTTTTTGCCATTTAGCGATGCACGTGTAAAAGGAACAATTTCTGAATGAGAAAGTGACAATAATTTGCAAGAAGCTGTGCCACCGTCAATTCGATTGAACACTACAGAGCCTGAACTCTTGTTCCAGAACCAGACAGTACCTGGAAAAAGCCGTTATAATTTGAGACCAAGAACTAAGGACAAATAATTTTTTTCCCGTTCCTTTGCTATTTTTTTGGAAAGTGCGGCTCTCTCATCTGAGAAACTTTCTTATTTTTGTTTTTTTCTTTTCGAACCGCCATCCGGGTTCAGCTGTAGGGTCATGGTTGTCCAAGTCTTTGGAGTGCAGCTGAAGACGTTAGGTCGACAGTTCTGGTCAGTCTAAGGGAGTTGCCCTGGACTGACAGAAGCATTACCTAGCATAGAACACCCTACCACTGCGAGCAGCAATTAGAGAGGATGGAGTTTTTCAAGAATGAGAGACCTGCCAAACAGATGGATTTTAAAGCCAGAATGTCTATAATAATGACAAAGAAACGATTTTTGATATTATGTATTTTCATGTTGCTCAGTGTAATGATGTTTTTAATAGGATATGTTTTATTCTCTTTTCAAGTGACATTTGCACCCATTACACAGCCCATACCTCCTTCTACTGTTTCCTCGCATTCTTTTCACCCCCTGCCTGAACACGAGTCTGCCAGAAGATTAGAATTTGTCAACAATTCATTCATTCAGCTTCTACACCAACACCAATTAGTAGTGAACACAACTAACTGTTGGGTGTGTGGTCTTATGCCTCATACTACTGATAAAGGTATCCCTTATCTGGTCCTGCCTTTCAGCCATAATGGTTCTGTGTGGGCATATAGAACGGTGTTCATATACGCGTATGAAGCCAACCCCCTACGTTCTGTGAAAGATAATCCTAAGAATAGTGCTCTAGCTAAGGGTATAGTAGATATGATTAGGGAATATATTTTCTATGAGACTATCCCGAGAGATGAGACACTAGCATATATTGGATGGAACATAACAGGATATGGAGTTACTCTGAGTGGAAACCAGCGAGCAAAGAGATCCTCCCCGATTTGGATTGTACCCCATCAGGGTCACCTATGTCTGCAAGGTAATGGCAAAAATCCCAGAGCTCAGTTAGGGAAAAGTATCTGCACTGAAACATATGTTTTTGCGTCTCAGACTTCTCCTTCGTTATTAGCAGCTAAGGGTACCTATTTCATCTGCCATAATAGAGCCTATACATGGTTGCCCCTTGACTTCTCAGGCACATGTTTTGTTTCGTTCCTGTTACCTCCCACCTACACGGCCACGGCAGATTACCATAAAACAAGGATAGTTAGAGGTGTCATAAGTAAAGAAGACACTACAGGACAAGAATTTGGAGATTTCGTAAAGGGTTTTCTGCCGTTTTGGGGTCCTATGGTTAACAGCAGGAACATAAGGCAATTGACAAGGGTGGTTGAATCCACGGTAGTTGCCGCCCTTAGTAATTTGACTGCTGAGCTCCAGTCGGATCGTCTTATGACTCTTCAGAACAGGGTGGCATTAGACGTCATACTTGCAGACCGAGGTGGGGTATGTAAAGTGATCCAATCAAGTTGTTGTGTTTTCATCCGAGATAACGCTTCAACAGTCTACCAGGCCATTTCCAAACTGCATAAGATCTCCGAATCTATTCACGTGGATAAAGGAAAATGGTCATTGATGGGGTGGTTCTGGGAGCTGATATCCGCCTGGGGATGGAAGACTCTGGTAGTCATTGGGATGATCTTAGCCATTCTTTTCCTGTCCTGTTTGTGTGTACAGTGTGCTCCTGCAATATGTAGCCTCTGTGCTACATCGTGTGTAAGGAAACCTGTATCAAAAGACGAGCTAAGTAATAGGATGATGCTACAGCAACATCTCAACGACTTTATGAATATAGACCTGGACTCAGATTAGCGTGAGTATGGGTTATTGCCTATGTAAGGGCAAAAGGAGGGTCTGTGGTACTGAAAATTCTGGACCCGTGTTATAAACATCGTCGTATCGCAACGATTTTGGTATCAGCAGACCGAGAATGATTAGAATAGTATGCACAAGCATTGTATTCATATTCAGGTGACAAAATCACCCGAATATCAGAGTTTCCGTCCTGAAACTCTGAGGTTCCATTTAAACGACAGCCATTTTGTGATTGCCCTCACATAGGCCAATGACTAATGCCGAAAACGAGTCTGAAGGACACGTACATCTTTGCTGACTCCTCTGTGACCTGGGCAAGCTGACTCCACTGCCTGAAGCCAAACCTGTTCGGCCAGTTTCATTCCCAGTGGCCGAATGAGATTAGTATCAAGGCACAACACATCATAAAACCTTTAATCACACACAAACCATGCCTAATCTTACACACACCTGTCCCTGTTTCTTTCTTTATGACTTGCTTTACAAGGAGGAGGTGCCTGTTTATATTGGGGGTCCGTCGATATCTGATGAAAGTACTGAGCCTTGCCGGGTAATTGATTGAGGGCTGGACAAACTGAAATATGGCTTGTCATCATAACCCTGCTATTTCTTTGTAGTGAAAATATGTGAATGGTCAACTGTAAAATAAGGAATGTTTGCCTAAAGCATAATATTTTGTATAAAAGAGAAGGTTAGCTTTGCAAGGGGAGCAGTCTCCTGAGAATATACACCGTGTTGTACTTCTAGGATACCTGTTACTGGCTGCAGCCAATAAACAAGATCTTTGACTTCACCAAGAAGACTCTGTGTTTCTGTAGTCTGAAACATGAAGGACTCGAAGTCTTAGGGTGTGTTCCCTGGCACCACTGGGTTCTGAAAAACCCAGTACTTCAAAATGCCAATAAACAATTAGTGTTAAATGCCCCCTCTCTCCCAAGAGCACTGGGGACGGGGATTTACTGCCTGCAACAACACTTCTCCATGCACCCCACTCTCGAGTCTTGGTAGATTTGCAGACATAGGGGGTGATTCCAACTTTGGAGGAGGTGGTAATCCGTCCCAAAAGTGACGGAAAAGTTACGGATTTACCACCAGCCGTATTACGAGTCCATTATATCCTATGGAACTCATAATACGGCTGGTGGTATATCCGTCACTTTACCGTCACTTTTGGGACAGATTAACACCTCCTCCAAAGTTGGAATAACCCCCATAGTGAGAATGCATTATAAACCACCATGGCAGGAGTCTGGCGTGGACAAAGAAGGGAATTAAACACATATACGATATTGTGTACGTTCAAGGAGCTGAGAGGTACTTATGGAGTGGGAGCTAGCCTACAATGCATTGATCAGAGCGGCTAAGGTAATATGGGGGTAAGAATTACTGACAGAAGTACTAACAAATGAAGCAATTTGCTCAGTGACCACACTCCACAACACTATAGCCCCTGCATTTTATACAACTGCCACTGTATTGAAGAAAAACGGGGGGAAAAAGTTGGCATGGAACTCACTGAACAGGAATAAAATAGTTCCTTAGAGAATATACCAAGAAGGTAGTAAGCAACCCATGTTTCACATTCACCCAATTTAATTACTTGGCTCCAATAAGATTGGTAAAACGTATGGGGCATGGTAGATAACAGCCCAGGATGCTGACAACAAAAAAGCAAATATCTTCTACATGGTGTGGAAATGTCCCCTAGTTCAACAATAATGGGATAGAGTGATGAAACAACTTCACAGGTGAAAGAAAAGAGAATTAATGTGTCCCCAAAGACGTGTTCATTAGGAAAACTGCACAAGCCGAAACTTACGAAGCAGGAGACCAAATATATAGATTAGGTGCTTTTTACTGTATAGCCAAGAGAAATATAGCTATGAACTGGAAAAAACCAGACCCCTAAATATAAAATAATAGTTATTTGATGTTAAAAAATGGCCAGCAACTGAGGTGGCAACTATATTAAGACAGCATAATTTGACAGACTGAGGTACATCACACACATACTGGGATGTCATAATGCTGATGATTGCCAATAAGTTGGATGAATGCCTTAAGAGTGATGACTCTAATGACTGAACATTGCACAATATAGAGAATGAACAATAATGTATACAAGTATGTACTTTTGTAAATCAGTAAGTCCTGTTTGTGGTGGATAGGATAACATTACAAAATGTATAAAAGAAAATGTCATAATGAGAGAACTTTGTGTGCATAGATATGGATTGTACGAATCATCGATAGAGCACCGATTGGTCTAAAAGGGGTGGTGGGTTGTTGTTATCTATAATTTATGCATTGTTACTCTACTTATGACCTGGTTATGCCCAACTGAACTACTGTGGGCACAGATGTGAGATGTTCAATACATCATCATAAAATTCAATAAAGAACAATTAAAAAAAAGAGCTACAAGTTCCTATTCTTGTAGATAGTGGAATGCCTAAAACTTACATTGACAGTGCATTGGCAAAACTAAATAATGCTATGACTGTGTAGAAAACAGATCCTTGTGTCAGTATATGCTGTAGACGATACCCAAGTGTCCAGTGGTCCAGTGGATGAACAAACTGAGCTTGTACTATTACAAACTGACAAGCATCCCGTGTACACATCTTTTGGCTCATCAGTCTCTCCTCGCAACCCAGCAATTTTAGAAATAAGCTGGTTAGCTCTTTAAAACCCATTTATAAATTGAGCAACCAGAACTTTTTTTCTGGGCTAAGAATTTTGTAAGGAACACTATGGGGGTGATTCCAACCCTGGCGGTCGGTGATAAAGCGGCGGCCAACCCGCCAACAGGCAGGCGGTCAAAAAAATTGAATTCTGACCCTGGCGGGAGCCAGCAACACAGCCCACCACTTTAACACTCCGACCGCCACGGCGGGACAGACAAACAGCGCGGTGGTCACGGCCAACAGGCAGGCGGCAGACAATGTACCGCCCACACTATCACAACTCACCAATCCGCCACCTTTTCCGGGGCGGGAGCCCCGCTGATAAAAACACGGCGGAAACAGACTAAGAACGGGAAAACGCTGACCTCTATACACTCCACGAGGACGGAGGACAGCATGGAACCCTAATTAAACATCCTACCAGCTATTGTCTACCTGCTCATCTACCACGAGTACGAACTCCGGCGCAGAAGACAACGGTGAGTACTGCACCTACGACACAGGGGAGGGGGGAGGACGAAAGGTTACAGGCACACACATACGCCCCCCCCCCCCCAACTATCAACATACCAATGCAGAGCAACAACTGAGTGACGCCCCCCAAACCCCCTGAAAAATGCAAAGACATAATAAAAATGTTAATTTAAATTTATGTATAAATTAGGTTCATTGAAGTCATGGAAAATTATCGATATGAAATATCAAAGCAAAAATAATGAACAGTGCGAAAGCTATGTACATAGTCAATAAGTCCTGCTCAGTTTGTCAAATATCCACAGTCCGTGGGCCAATGTCTACCAAACACATGGGCAAAGCCCACACAGGAGACCTGAGTCAGTTGGAGAGAACACTGCTGGGGCATCAGATGACAAAACTACAGGCACCTCAGGGGGAAGGGAAGGGGGGGCACCTCAGCCACATGAGTCCACGACGCCAGAACCACGAAGGGGCCACCATGCCCACTGTGCCATCCTGGGGAGTGCAAAGCCACAGTCTCTCAAGTCTCTACAGTGGGTGGGTTGCCCACTGTGCCATCCTGGGGAGTGCAAAGCCACAGTCTCTCAAGTCTCTACAGTGGGTGGGTTGCCCACTGTGCCATCCTGGGGAGTGCAAAGCCACAGTCTCTCAAGTCTCTACAGTGGGTGGTTTGCCCACTGTGCCATCCTGGGGAGTGTAAAGCCACAGTCTCACAAGTCTCTACAGTGGGTGGTTTGCCCACTGTGCCATCCTGGGGAGTGCAAAGCCACAGTCCATCAGGTGGATTACAGACTCCACTGGTCATGGAGGAGGCAGGGTGCCCAGAGTGCAGCGTGAACACTAGCTCGACACAGAACCGGCACTGTCAATGGGCCAGAGGAGCTTGACAGGAAGGGCCCAGCAGAGCGGTGCTTGAGACGGCGGGGCCCAGCGGAGCGGTGCTTGAGATGAAGGGCCCAGTGGAGCGGTGCTTGACAGGAAGGGCCCAGCGGAGCGGTGCTTGAGACGGCGGGGCCCAGCGGAGCGGTGCTTGACAGGAAGGGCCCAGCGGAGCAGTGCTTGACAGGAAGGGCCCAGCGGAGCGGTGCTTGACAGGAAGGGCCCAGCGGAGCGGTGCTTGACAGGAAGGGCCCAGCGGAGTGGTGCATGAGACGGCGGGGCCCTGTTCAGCGGTGCCTTTCTTCACGGCGGGGCCCTGTTCAGCGGTGCCTTTCTTCACGGCGGGGCCCTGTTCAGCGGTGCCTTTCTTCTCGGCGGGGCCCTGTTCAGCGGTGCCTTTCTTCACGGCGGGGCCCTGTTCAGCGGTGCCTTTCTTCACGGCGGGGCCCTGTTCAGCTGTGCCTTTCTTCACGGTGGGGCCCTGCTCAGCGGTGCCTTTCTTCACGGCGGGGCCCTGTTCAGCGGTGCCTTTCTTCACGGCGGGGCCCTGTTCAGCGGTGCCTGTCTTGTCTATCAAGGGAGCCAGACCTGGCCAGGACTCCCTGCTTAGTCGCCCTTCGACCGTGCAGTTGCTGGACCCTCCTGTGACGGAGTCCTGGGCCCATGGGTGTCCTCCGTCACACCCGGGATGGGGCTTGTGGGGCCCTCCTGGTCCGCGCCCCTGCTGTCTGACTTCTCCGCCCTGCTGCCCTTGCCCTCCTTCAATGAGGCTCTCTGGCCCTTGCCTCCCCTTGATGTTGTGGCAGGTGACGGGCCACGACTTTGCTCCTTGGGGGCAGCCGTGTCAGCCTTCTCGCGGCAGCCCTTGGGTTTACGGGTTCTCTTTCCAGGGGGGGGGCTGGCCGTCCCCTTGCTGCTGGCCCATGTATCTGTGCTGGGAAAGGGTGGACTCCAAAACCCGTGCACAATGGTCAGACTTGATGCAGGGCTGGTGGTGGCTGAGGTGCTCTTCGGACTCTTACCCGATGGAGGGGGTGGGTCAGGTGGTGCAAAGAGGTTAACTTTGGAGAGGAAAAGTTTTTTAGGAGCAATGGGAAGGGTAGGTGCAGTGGGTATGGGAGTGGAGGAAGAGGATGTGGTTGTAGGAGAGTCAGGTGTGCTGTCTTTGGGTGCAGGTGCTTGTGACGTAGGCTGTCGTGAGGTGGTTGGCTGTTGGGTGGGTGGCTGCCTGCGTTTCTGTGTTTTGGAAGAGGGGGTGACAGACACACTGGGAGAGGACACAGGGGAGGTGTAAATGGCAGTGGGGGTGGTGACTGCACGTTTGCGGACTGTACTGGAGAGTGTGGTGGTGATGGAAGTACTGGCTGATGGTGGTGTGCATGCAGGTGTGAGTGGAGACGTCACAGGGAGGGAGGAGGGAGACGAGGAGGAGGGGGACACAGAGGTGGTAGTGACTGTTGCCATGTTTGCATCTGGATGTTGCTTGGGTGAATGCTTGTGGGATCTGTGGTGCTTATGTCTGGATGAGCTGCCCTTGGGTGTTAAGGTGTGTGCAGGCTGGTCTGATGGTGTGGATGGGATAGGCTGAGGAACAGGAGACTGGGAGAGGGTGGAGGCAGTTAGAAAAGGGAGGCTGGAAACAGGGACAATGGCTGCCATCAGTGCTGAGGCCAGAGCATTGAACGATCGTTGATGGGCAGCCTGACCCGAATGATTCCCCTCCAGGTATGCATTACTCCGATGCACCTCCCTCTCTACCCCCTGGATGGCATTCAAAAGGGTAGACTGCCCAACAATGATGGTCTGTAGGAGGTCAATGACCTCCTCACTGAGGGCAGCAGGGGTAACTGGGGCAGGGCCAGAGGTGCCTGGGGCGAAGGAGATGCCCGCCTTCTTGGGCGAGTGGGCACGGAGCGAAGGCTGAGGGGCTGCTGGGAGGGCGGAGCTGGTGCGCTGGGTGGCGGATGTACCTGTTGAGGCGGGGGGCACGGATGTTGCCGCCACCGCTAGGGAGCTCCCTTCCGAGGACGTGTCGGTGTTGCTGGTGTCACCACTGGTCCCCGTTGTGGAGCTCCCCTCTCCCTCCGTATCACTGGTGACCTCGGTGTCTGTAGCATGGCCCACCGGGGCCTTGTGAGTTGCAGCTCCCTCGTGCTCCGATGCCAATTCTCCTCCGCCTGATGATGCTAATGCACACATGCACAAGAAGATAAAGAAAAAGGGTGAGGGGAGAAATAAAGACAGGTTGAGTGCATGCATTGTCAACACCGTTGTCGGAGAGGACAGACACAGGAGCCTCCAGCACTACGCCCCGCAATCGGGGTACACTACTCAGTACTTGTGACTAGGCCTACAGGTCTATGGACAACAAATGCACACATGGGTGATGCTGGACCATGGATTGCTGTACTTGGCACCCTACAGAGGTGGGGGGCGGGGGCACAGGGCCATGCCTAAAGGAGGGGACTACACTACAGAAAGCGCCCTGGCCTAATGTCACCCACAGCCCTCCTCCCCCACCCAGACACCTCCACTGCGCGTAAAGATAGCAGAATGTGCTGGTACTCACCCCCTTGTGTCTGCTGTGATGTCCTCACACGCCCATCCAAATCGGGGTAGGCCACCACCAGGATCCGGGACATCAGGGGGGTCAAGGTACGACTGGCACCCCTCCTACGTTGGGAGGCCATCCCCAGCAGTGACTCGGCGGTCTTCCTGGTCCCGCGGCGGATGTCCTCCCACCTCTTTCGGCAGTGGGTGCCCCGTCTGTTGTGGACCCCCAGGGCCCGGACTTCCTTGGCGATGGCACGCCAAATGTAGACTTTCTGATGGTGCTGACCTATTTGACATGTACAGGGTGGGAAAGGAAATTTCATCATTTTTCTGCATGTTAGATGTGATTGCCCCCCCCCTCCCCAACCTTGCCATGTGGCACATGCTCTCATCTGTCGTGCCTTGCACTCCTCATTCGCTCCCCACCCCACCATCTTACATCCACCATACACAACCCAGGCATAGCCCATTCAACGTGCACCCAGTGTACTTACCTGTTGGTCTGGAGGACCGTAGAGTAGCGCATACTGGGGGAGGACCCCATCCACAAGTTTATCCAACTCTTCTGAAGTGAAGGCAGGGGCCCTTTCCCCAGTCGCAGCAGCCATTGTCTCTTCCAGACCGAGGTCACAGCAGCACTTGCAGTATAGGTCCTCTCCTGTGGATGATCAGGTCTCGAGTGATTAAGCAGATAGAAAATGGCGGTCACGCCCGCGGCGGTGCGTACCGCGACCGCCGGCGCACATCGTCATTGGCTACTGAAACCCATAGGGTTCAATGTTAACCAATGCGCCTTCGCACTGCGGTCTTCGACCGCCTACCGCCACGGTGTGCCACGCCAGCGCGTTGACCTCACATCCCACTGTCACACTTCTCAGGTCAGGCAGCCGCCATTACAAGGGCACACATGGCTTAATTTCTACTGCGTCACACAGGCCTAGGCCTTGCATTGCCACTCATACAAGCCTTTCAATGCATAGCGATTCGTGTACTGTGCAAGCTGTGTGAACGTACCTGTGGGTTGCTTGACTCTGTACTCCATGTTGTCCTTCCTAGGCACCGTCCGCTGGGACTTGCGAGGAGAAGGATGAATCCTCCCGTGTACCGACCGCTGGTGGACCTGTCGACAATGGAAGAACGACATATTATACTTCGATACCGACTTGACCGAGCCACTATACATGAACTGTGTGCCCAGCTGGAGCCAGACCTGATGTCCCCCATCCGCCAACCCACAGGAATTCCCCCTCTGGTGCAGGTTCTGTCAGTACTCCATTTTTTGGCAAGTGGGTCTTTTCAGACAACAGTGGCCATGTCATCAGGGATGTCTCAGCTTATGTTTTCTAAGGTTTTGTCCAGAGTGTTGTCTGCCCTGATGAAATACATGCGGAGCTACATTGTTTTCCCTGAGGAGGGTGATGTGGCCACTGTGAAGGGTGATTTCTATGCCCTTGGACATATCCCCAACATCATTGGTGCCATTGATGGGACCCATGTGGCCTTAGTACCCCCAAAAGACAATGAGCAGGTGTACAGAAATAGAAAAAATTACCATTCGATGAATGTCCAGGTGGTCTGTTTGGATGACCAGTACATCTCCCATGTAAATGCCAAGTTCCCTGGGTCAGTGCATGACGCGTATGTCATGCGAAATAGCAGCATCCCTTATGTGATGGAACAGCTACAGAGACACCGTGTGTGGCTAATAGGTGACTCTGGTTACCCCAACCTGCCTTGGCTATTGACCCCAGTGAGGAATCCCCAGACCAGGGCAGAGGAACGGTACAATGAGGCCCATGGGCGAACTAGGAGGATTATAGAACGGGCCTTCGGGGTCCTGAAGGCCAGGTTTAGGTGCCTGCATATGACAGGTGGATCCCTAATGTACTCACCAAAGAAGGTGTGTCATATCATCGTGGCCTGCTGTATGCTTCACAATCTTGCATTGCGACGCCAGGTGCCTTTCCTGCAGGAGGATGGTCCAGATGGTGGTGTTGTAGCAGCTGTGGAGCCTGTGGAGAGTGAAGAGGAGGAAGACGACGGGGACGACACGGACAACAGGGACACAGTTATACAACAGTATTTTCAGTAGCACACAGGTAAGAATCACCCACGCCATTTTACATTTACTTCTGGCCTCCTGCATCTCTACTTTCTGTGTTTCCCCCCAGTTCCTTTTAACTGATTTTTGACTTTCCCTTCCCTTTTCAGAGCTGTATGACCCACTGCGTGACTTCTGCTTTGTTTGCCCATGGACTAATGCTTATTGACATTGGTAAGCTGTCATCACAATGTAACTGAACATTATTGCACCGTTATGTGTAATACATTTGTTAAGAATACAAGCAGACTCCTGATTTTTGAAGTGCAATTAGTGATTTATTTTAAGTGCTACATATAGGTCCATGATAGTAAAACGGGTGGGGGTGGAGTAATGTCCATGGCAGAGTCCAGTTCTCAGTCTCACAGGTGCATTGTCCATATGCCTGTGGAAGGATGGAGCAGGGGCTGTTTAAGGTTTGACAGAGTGACAATGTGGGACAGTGGGGTGACATCAGGGGGTACCTTATGCTGGCGGGGGTCTTGGCATCCTACTCTGTCTTCTTGTGTGATCTCAGGTTCCGCTTGTGGGGTGGTTGATCTTCAGCAGGAGGTGGGGTTCTGGTGGCCTGTCGTTGTGTGGGGGCCTCCTGTCCACTAGCACCGGCGGAGGTGGTAGGCTGTTCGTGGTCCTGGCTAGTGACAGGGGCCCTTTGTGGTGCCACATGGTCCCGCAATGTGGTGACTATCTGGTTGAGGGCCAGGACGATGGTCCCCATTGCGGAACCCATGTTCCTGAGTTCGTCTCTGAACCCCATGTACCGTTCCTCCTGCTGTGCCTGGATCTCCTGGAACCTGGCCAGTACCGTCGCCATCGTCTCCTGGGAGTGGTGGTATGCTCCCATGATGGTGGTGAGGGCCTCTTGGAGAGTGGGTTCCCTGGGCCTGTCCCCCCCCTGTCGCACAGCAGCCCTCCCAGTTCCCCTGTTTCCCCGGGCCTCTGTCCCCTGGACGGTGTGCCCACTACCACTGCCCCCAGGTCCCTGTTGTTGTTGGGGTGGTGGGTCAGCCTGGGTGCCCTGTAGTGGCAGACACACCGCTGATTGACGCGTCCTGGAGACAGAGGCATGGGCCCGCTGGGTGGGAGCTGTGCTGGTATTCCCAGAGGGGGATGGTTCTGCTGTGGCCTGTGTCTGTGTGTGGGGAACCGACTGTCCAGAGGTCCCCGATGGTCCGGGCTGGTCATCAGGTTCTAGGTCGACAGAGCTGCTGTCATCACTGGGGGCCTGTTCTGGGGGTGGGATGGACAAATCTGGACCCTCCAGGCCGGTGTGTTGGCGTTCGGGCCCTGCAGGGGTAAAAGAGTATGGTTATTGCTTCTGTGTGTGCCATGGCGTGCGATTTGTGGGTGCCCTTGTCCCCCAGTGCTGGCATTCCCTTGTGGGAGGAGTTGTGAGGGTGGTTTGTGGGGGGGGATGGGTATGTGCAGTGGTCATGCTTAGGTGATGGGTGTCCATGGTTTGTGTTGGCATTCAGGGATTGGTGTTGGGTTGGGTGGGTTGTGCTGGTGAGACATTGGCAGGGAGGATGTGTGCTGGGGGCTTGGGGGTGAGGGTGGGGGTGTGGGTTGGCATGCTGGTGGTTGGGGGGGGTGAAGTAGTTGAGATTAGACTTACCAGAGTCCATTCCTCCGGCTACTCCAGCGAGGCCGTCAGAATCCAGGATGTTAAAGACCTCTTGCTCCCATGCTATGAATTCGGGTGGAGTGGGTGGGGGTCCGCCGCCAGTCTTCTGCACAGCGATGTTGTGTCTTGACACCATCGACCGCACCTTCCCCCGTAGGTCGTTCCAGCCCTTTCAGATGTCTTCCCGATTTCTGGGATGCTGTCCCACAGCGTTGACCCTGTCGACGATCCTTTGCCATAGCTCCGCCTTCCTGGCTATTGTGGTGTGCTGCACCTGTGTGCCGAAGAGCTGGGGCTCTACCTTAATTATTTCCTCCACCATGACCCTGAGTTCTTGGTCCGAGAACCTGGGGTGTCTTTGGGGTGCCATGGGGTGGTGTGGATGAGGTGTGGGGTGCTGTTTGCGGTGATGTGAGTGGTGGTGTGTGGTGATGTGTGCGTAGATGTGGTGTGGGTGATGATGTTGGGTTCCTGTGTGTGTTGTGGTTTGCGTTCCCTGTGCTCTCTCTCTCTGTATTGCGCCTTGTCTCTGAATTTCGATTTGTGGGGGTTTGTGGGTGATGTGGGTGTGTGTTTTATATGGTGATGGGTGTGTGGGAGTGTTGTGTGTATGTGTATCAGGTGTGTGTATTTGGAATTGTCCAATGTGGCTGTGTTTTGTATGGGTGTGTGTATTTTGAGCACGGCGGTGTGTACCGCCAAAGGAATACCGCGGTTGAAAGACCGCCGCGTGGATTCGTGGGTCGTAATGGCATGGGCGTGTTTGTGTTGGCGTGACGGTGGAGGTTTGGTCATCTCCAGTTTATTGCTGACCGCTGATGAGGCGGCCTTCCGTGGATGTCGGGTTTTTGGCAGTTTGGCAGTTGTGGGTCAGAATGACCGTGGCGGTTTACCGCGGCGGTATAATGGCGGTCTTCTGACCGGCGGTAAGAGCCTTTTACCGCCGAGGTCAGAATGACCCCCTATTTGTCTTTTGAACAATAAGTGTATATGTCCCCTTGCAAAAATAATATGGTTGCTCAGATTCCATACTAATTGTTCAAAATATGCTGTACATCATCGAATATTTGAAGAGACTGAAGTGAAAGATTTGTCAACACATAGACACGTTGATTGTTCTATTGACCTGGATACCAATGCAATTGTTCTGTTTGGATGAATGTATTCTCTTTTCTTGAATGAAAGAAAGAAACACCAGGCACACCTGAATAAGAACTTTCAAAGTGGCTTGAATGCTCCGCCCTTCTCCAGCTGGTGCCTCATCATTTTTTATTCTGAAGAAAGTTTTGTATGAATTGTAACCATAACCTTGTATTGACTTTCACAGGTTAAACTAGGTTACTATTAAGGAGAGGTGGCGACTACCTTTGATTTCAGACATCCTCGAGGCTGCAAGAGCAGCACAGTTTGTCACTCAACTAGATTTAAGAGTAGCATATCATCTGCTCAGAACCAAAGAAGGAGATGAGTGGGAAACATAGTTCAGAACATCATTAGGCCATTTTGAATACAAAGTACTGCTGGTTGGCTTTGTATTACTCCAGTTGTTCAGAGGTTTATGGACTCTATATTTTCCGATGTAGTGCTTCATACTATGCTTATTTATTTGGATAATATTTTGATATTGTACGAAAACATTAAGAAACATGAGGAAGATATAAAAACCAAACTGGAGAAGTATATGTTTTAGCAGGCTTTGTACAGTATCTGAGAGTTGTTCTTTCAGGTGAGGTAATTGCTATGGATTACAAGAAATCTTAGAATGGAATGATCTTTTATCCGTTTGGAGAAGCAAAATGTAGTAGGCCTTGCTAGTTATTATCGTACATTTATTAAAAACCTTTTCAGGAATCTTAAATACTATAATCCATCTTTTAAAGAAAGCATAGGAATTCCAATTGAGTCTACAGACCTCTTTAGCCTTGAGGGGCTAAAAAAAAAAAGTTATCAGAAGCTCCATTTTTGAAGCCATGGGATGCCACCAAACAATTTATAGTTGAGATTAACACCTCTCATTGAGTAGTTGGAACTGTACTTCTCCTGGAAGGGTCTGGTATGGAAGAAAACCCAGGAGATTTCTACTCCTCCAAATGAAGTTCTCCTGAAGCTAACTATTCAGTTCTGGAAAAGGAGCTTTGAGCAATTCAGAATGCATTGAAGAAGGGACAGATTTTCTCTAAGGAGCCATTCTTCACCACTATTGTCACTTTGTGTTCTGCAACAACCTGATGCCGGAACAATTGACAGATTAGGTGGGCATATTTCTTTTCAGCCATATGATTTCATAATCACACATATCCCTGGATTACAAAATACTGTTGCTGATATTCTGTCCAGGATGTTTTTCCCAAAGACAAAAGTCTTCATCCCCTAGAGGTTATAGGCAGGGCCACTGGAATTATGTAGCAGGGGACGACCAAATTATGCAGCAGAGTTAACTACATTATGCAGCAAGAAAAGGAAAATTATGTGGTGTAGTGCTTCACATTTTGTGATAGTATTACTTCATTATTTTGTCATTTTCATACCTGATAACACTATCTGGGAAAATATTTCACCTTATCCGTACTAGTTTAATAACCAAATAGAGCAGTAAGTTGCTAAAAAATATCCAGTCAACCTTTGTGAAGGGCCTTCCACTACACAGGAACTCATGTCACTACATTTTAGTAACCTTTATTTGTTTGAGTTAGTAACAATTTTTTGTTAAAATCTGTAGATTATGCAGCAAATGATGGATTATGTGGCAAATCCAGAATTATGTGGAAAATACTAATGTAGAATTCCAGTGCTCCTGATTTTATGTCAAACGTTCATAGAAGACTAATTCCTGAAGTTAGTAAAATCAAAAACTGAAGGATTACGGCCCACATTTTAATAAGGACATGCATTGTCTTTGTGTCACACAATTCGAAGCAACTCCTGAAGTGATATTTACTAAGATTGCATGACACTGTAATGAAATGTTATGCCACACTGGGGCTTGTTATGTTATATTTTGTGGTGGGGGCCGTTTCATGGGTGGAGCATGGCAGTTCTTGTGCATTCATCCATGGAATTTGTCACATCTCAAGAATTACTAAAATAAGTAAATCTGGGATTGCACCAAAATGGTGCGTCTCCCGAAGCTTGCCTAACAAGGAGAAATATATTTATTTTTTCTTGTTACTTCTTTCTATGCCTGATGCATTCCACCTCACAGATAGAAAGAGGAAATTGTCTTTTAGGGTTGTTTTTATTTGGAAAGATATCCCTTCTTGCATAAAAACAATGCTGCCTGTCACACAGGCACCCGTGCACCAAGGAACAAGGTTGCCTGCATTGGTGCTAAGCAGTAAACGGTACACCAATGCAAGGAGGAAGCAGAAGTGCAACTTATCTTAGTAGGTATGGTGAATTTCACCTCTCTCTATTTTACATAATGGAGTGCACCAAGTTCTCTTGCTACGTTGTGTTGCATTAAACTAGTAAATCTGGCCCAACATTTCAATTTTTTGTTTGGAAATAAGAAGATTTTATGAAGAATGGACTCATTTTTAAATGATAGCCTATTCATTTCTGCTCAAGATCTGTAAAAGATAGTCATGTACTCCAATCATGATGCTAAACTAGCTAGACATCGAGGTCAAACGTCTACTGAAAATTCTGGTGCTGGTGGCCAACTAGTAGAAAGGATGTCAAAGAATTTGTGAGAGCCTGTGAAATATATTCTCAGGCAAAATACTCAATACCAATCATCCTAATATGGACATTTTCAAGCCCTTGGGATTCCTGTCCATCCATGGGAATTAATTGCCACTGATTGTATTGATGAACACGCTAAAGTCTGATGGGTGTCCAGTCATTATAGTCAAAGTGGAGTACTTAACTAAAATGGCAGAGTTTTCTCTTATGGCCATGTTCCCTGTTTCAGCTCAGTTTCAAATTTCCTTTCTGTTGAAATCAGACTACATGGATTGCCAAGGAAAGTAATCTGCACTAGAAGAGTTCAGTTTATGTCCACATTTTGAGCCAGGTTATGTAACAAGATGGATCTTCCTCTGAGTTCAAGCCTGAAAGTAACTGTCAAACTTAGAGATTGAAAAAGACCCTTGAAGAATATTTCCAATTGAATTGGAAATGTCTTTTACCATTTTCAGAATTTGCCTGTAACAATGACCAACATTCTCCAACTGGGGTTAGTCCGTGTTAATCTAGTTTTGAATATGGTCCCCAGGCTGTACCTATTTTTGTTAATCTGGAATTCACCGTTTGAGCAATACAACGTCTTTTAGAAAATGACGAGGCTGTTTTTTAAAAATGTAAAAAAGAGCCAACAGAGGCAAGTCAAATGGACAAAAAGATTCAGAAGACCAGCTCCAAAATTTAGTTGGAGATGTTTGGCTTTCTTCAATACATTTACCCACCACCAGAATTAAACAATTAAATAATTGTTGCTATACTATCTTGGAACCTTCTTAATAATTCATACTTTCAGTCCAGTTACTGTTCCTTTGAGGTTACCATCTTCGTGGTGAATTCACCACTCTTTTCACACTTCTTTTTTAAAACCTACTCATCATTCTTACATACATCGTCCCTCCATGCCTCTCAATCCACCTTAATTTAAGAACATGAAGAGTATACTGTCAGAGAGATTTGCAATTTCAGGATTAGACCAAATAGGCTTTAATATTTAATCAATTGGGAAGGGTGTCTATGTTCTGATAGATCTTGGGAAAAAGCCAGCTCGGTGCATACCCCCATTCCTCGGCCATCTTGCCTGCCTTTCATCACCGGGGTAGTTATCACTATTTGCCATGTTGCACTGTGTTGCATGCCTTGTTGAGGCTCCCCTCACAGCTTTTTTGATCAGGGTATTCTTCTTTGGCAGCTGATGAAGGTATGTGCTCCTCGTGTTTCTGGTAAGTTAAAGCCGGGCTGGCCACTGCATTAACTGTCCAACAGGATCCTCATGTCGCGCGACTGTAGTCCTGTGTGACACTGTTCCAGTAACTTTTGTGTACCAGCAATCCAAGCCGGATATTTATTTGGGAAGAAGTAATCTTTTCTCTTTTTCAGCAATAGCATATTTTAATTCAATATGGCTGAATTACTTCCGAGGCACCCAGTGTCCCTTTGACTATGTAAGCAGGACTGAACTGAGAAAAAGTACATTGCAACATTGTTTCTTTTAGTGCTCTGAGTTATTCCAGGTTTTTGGCTGCTTCTTTGTCCCACTCTCTGGATATTCTGCTCCTGTTTGCCATTCATGTCTATGTCTGCATCCATAGTTTTTTTTCTGCTCTACAGTTTTTCTCCTCTACTGGCTTTTTGCAGCTCTTTCAAAGTGCACGAGCTCCAGTGAAATAAATATTGCAGTCTAAGCACTCTAACTGAGAAACGCAGGCCTTTCTCGAGACTCAAAAGTAGAAAGGGGTTGACCGAACCTCAGAGGTCGGCACGTGACAAGACAATTTTTTGTAAGACTTTAAATAACAATATATTTTAATGCAGCTTTATATACATCTCAGTTATTATATAAGTAAGTATCTTTGAACTTATTAATATAACAAAAATAACGTGAACGTGTTTAGAATTCCTTGCAAAATAAATGATCAGATGAAAGATAATTACTAAAGCACCCCATCTGCCGTTAGATTTTCCGACCCAGTTGCGGTCAGTAGATTTTATCACAATATTGAAACATAAATCCAATTTTTTGAATTGATAATAATTGATTATAACAAACTTTGCAGTAATTAATTTACTAATAAAAATATACTGTATTTGTGATAAAAAAAAATCCATGGAAATTAGAATAAATAGTAATCATCTCTGGAATCAGGATTGCCAATTCTCGGTGATTCCAAAAGAGCTATAGGGTTAAATGCTTTCTGTGATTTATCTGGGCAAACATGCAGAGATTTACTATTAAGGCACGGGTCAAATATTTGATTAGAATCACTAGCTATAATAAAATGTCCATTGTCAATCAAGACCATTTTTCATTTAATATTATTCCAGAAAGTCATGACACTATGTAGTGTCTATATAAATTTAAAATGGTTAAATGAACTTTGATGAAAAAGCATCTACGAGGAACAATCTGCCATTATCCTCATACTCATGATATCAGTTAAATATTGACGAGTTTAGGACATGAAGCCACACCATCTTTGTGATTAAAAACTGGTGAGT
This sequence comes from Pleurodeles waltl, assembly GCF_031143425.1. Classification (NCBI taxonomy): domain Eukaryota; kingdom Metazoa; phylum Chordata; class Amphibia; order Caudata; family Salamandridae; genus Pleurodeles; species Pleurodeles waltl. The sequence continues at coordinate 667,327,016 of NC_090438.1, forward strand.
ACATATATATGTATATATATATATATACACACACATATATAGATATAGATATATTTATTTATATCACCTACCCATAGCTTCTTTGGTTGGCTTTTGCTGAAGGGCTATTGATGCATATTGTTTGGATGTATTAAAACATTTAGGGGCATAATTAAGAGCCCGTAGCGCCACCAGAGAGGCACTTTTCGTGACGCTCTGGTGGCTGCGGTGTATTTACAAGGTGGCGTTAAGCCACTTTTTGTGGCTTAACGCCACCTTGTAAATACGGCCCTTTCACACGCAGCGCTTTGCATGGAAGGGGCGTGCAATGGGTGTTGCTGTGTGCCACAGAAACACCCATTGTATTTTGACGCTGCCTCAGATTTACAAGTTTTCATAAACCTGAGGCAGCACAGAATCTAACGCCGCCCCAGGGGTGGCGTTACCTTGGCGCAACGAGGGGAAATGTTTTAATTTCTCCTCGTTTTTTGCTCTTTCTATGTGTGCTGAATTCTGCAGCACACATAGAAAGAGCAATTCACCATTTAGATTGTTTTTGTGTAGGAAGGTGTTGCTTCTTGCACAAAAACAATCTCCCCCTCAATGTAGCCATCCTTGCACTATGGTACACGGCAGCACATTTAGCACTGAAGCAGGAGGAAACACAGGAATGCACCGTATTCTAGTGCCTCGTATTCTAGTAAATCCGGCACATTCCTGTGTTTTGAAAATGACAGTACGCGACGCTGCCAAATTTGACACAGTGTCACACTCCCTCATTTTCTCTTATATCTGGCCCTTAGACTTTTTATGGGGTTACCCTTGGGACACCATACATCCAAGACACTACGTTAATTATAGCAGCAATGGAGCAATACATGGATATTCATCAAATAAAATCAAAAATTAAAAATAGTAAGGTGTTACCTTGGAATCACTAGAAATGGTCACAAGATTCAATGGAGAATAACACTAAATATAATCAAAGCCGATCAGCAGGCTATTATGAGCATTTCCTTTATGATGAATTCATTTGATGTTGAGAAAATATACTCTCACAAGCTTTCTGTGAAAACAACATTAAGACGCAGCTGGGTAGAACACAGCTCTGTGTGGAATCATGACAAGCATTTAAAGCTTGCGAAATAATGAAGTAGAACATGGAGTCGTGTGCACGGCCAGACTTCCTATAATTTATATATTTTTCTTTTCAGATGCAGTGCTTGTTTTTACAGCGCACGTTTTTGATTTGTCTATGAAGTTACTACTGAAGCCTGTGAATGCCTGATGCATCTCATCTGGTGTCATGCCACTCCCCCTAACCATGCATTTCTAAAATTATTATTTTTTTGGAATTACACACCATTGCGTGCTGTTACCAGAAGTAAGGTGTTCTGAGTATATCATACTGAAACTTCAGTTAACAATTTTTGTTTACTCATCTGAGGTTTTGTACGTCTTCCATTAGGGCTGTGCACAGACGGTTCAGAGCTAGTTGTAAAGGGGAGCAGGGCAATGCGGGGACGGCCAGTAAATTGAATCAGATATTTGGGGTAGGAGAAGCAGGTAATTTGGGGAATCTGAGAGAGGCCTGTCCCATTCTAATAGTCAAACACATGTTTTCACTAAGGAATTATATACATGTTGTATAATAATAAGTAGGGCATTAGCATAGATTTCACTGAGTTTTCAGTTTACAATTGCACCATCAAATAACAAGCATTGACATAGCCAATAGGTCTCGCCTTTGGGACCTTATAAGTGTTTAGCCATGCAGCACATTATGGAATCCTTGTAAATCAAAGCGATCTCCCCAGCTGATACATAGTATATTACTGATTTCATGTTACATGTGTTCATAAGAAATACACATCACCAAACCAAAGCCTGGAGGCCGCGTAAATGTCCAACACGCTTTCCAAACATAGTACAATAGCATGAAACCACAAATATCTATAAGATTTTTCTTCGCTATCCATGTTTTTTTCGAGGTATGCACTGTCGTTGCTGCACTACAAGAAGGAAAGGGCAACATTTTCTTGCCTTGCACTAGATTTTGCGCATTTTGAAATTGAATAGTGGTCACATAGGAAATTTCCCTGTAATATAGAACAGTGGTTCCCAACCTGTGGTCCGAGGAAACTTGGGGGTCCGCAAAGCCTCCTCAGGGGGTCCGCGACTGCACAGAAAATTAAATAATATTATCAGATTCGGTCCCCAGCTTTCAGTAATAACTCAGTGGGGCGGTCCCTGGATTCCAATAATGATTCAAAGGGGGTCCCCGGGTTCCAGTAATAATAATGATAATGATAATGATAATGTAAGGGTGCCCAGAACTCAAAAGGTTTGGAACTACTGATATAGAATATTGGCTTGCAGCAATAACCTCTATATGACTATGAGGGCACTCATGTTCTGACACAGTCAGTCGTGGTTACGCAGACAGGAAGGGCAGGGGTGAAAAGAAAACGAAGACTGTGCACCAGCAGCCTGTGGAGATGGGCCCAGTGTTTGCTGCCCTCAGTGATGCTGAAGCCAAGCATCGCTTCCCCTAGCAACTGAAGTGTGTTTTTAGCATCAGGTCAAAGGTCATCAACACACACAACAGAAGCCACAAGGGCAGTGCTTTCTCAATGCTGTGTAAAAAGAGACTAGAGAACCGTACAAGAAACCAAAAACATTAAAGGGAACCAAACAGACAAAAATGTATACATTATGGGGCATATTTATACTCCGTTTGCGCCGAATTAGCGTCGTTTTTTTCAACGCAAATTCGGCGCAAAACTAACGCCATATTTATACTTTGGCGTTAGACGCGTCTAGCGCCAAAGTATGAGGAAAGAGCGTCATTTTTTTGCGTGAACGCCTTCCTTGCGTTAATGAGATGCAAGGTAGGCGTTCCCGTCTAAAAAAATGACTGCGCCGCAAATGCGTCGTATTTATACTCCCGGGCAAAAATGACGCCCGGGAGTGGGCGGGGCAAAAAACCCCGCATTTGCGCCGGATTTTAGCGCCTGGGTCAGGGCAGGCGTTAAGGGACCTGTGGGCTCAAAATGAGCCCACAGCTGCCCTCCCATGCCCCCAGGGACCCCCCCTGCCACCCTTGCCCACCCCAGGAGGACACCCAAGGATGGAGGGACCCACCCCAGGGACATTCAGGTAAGTTCAGGTAAGTATAATTTCTTTTTTATTTTTATTTATTTTTTTGGCATAGGGGGGCCTGATTTGTGCCCCCCTACATGCCTCAATGCCCAATGACCATGCCCAGGGGACATGGCCATTGGGCAAGGGGGCATGACTCCTGTCTTTACTAAGACAGGAGTCATGTAAATGGCGTCTGGGCATCGTTAAAAATGTCGCAAATCGGGTGGAGGCGATTTTTTGCGTCAACCTGACTTGCACCATTTTTAAGACGCCCTAGCGCCATTTTTCCCAACGCCGGCGCTGCCTGGTGTACGTGGTTTTTTTCCACGCACACCAGGCAGCGCCGGTCTGCTTGCGCCGGCTAACGCCATTCAATAAATACGGCGCCCGCATGGCGCTTCAGAATGGCGTTAGCCGGCGCAAAACTTTTTGACGCTAAACTGCGTTAGCGCAGTTTAGCGTCAAAAAGTATAAATACGGGCCTAGATTTCATAGAGCAAAACTAACCACTCAATTGTTTTTAGCTTAGATCCTGTTCTTAGCTACAGGGAAACCAAGAAGCAGAGAGATAAATTGCTTTGTCCTGAATCAAATAGTCTGGACATGTGGGGAAGCCAAAATTTGAACCAAAATAATCTGATGTCAACAGACCACTTAATGGGCAACACGTCTTTCAGCGAAGGAAGGTTAGAATGAAGGAGGGGAAGGGGCATCCTTCAATGTCAAACTAGAAAATGTGTCCCTAAAAGCAGAATCTGCTTCTAAAATGAAGCATTCCTTCATTGAAAAGAGCAGTTCATGGGCCCAGATTGGTAGAGCAGCTACAAGTGGACGCTCATAAGCATTTCCTTCCAGAAGGATGCCACTTAACAGATGCGGCGTCCCCTTCGCAGCTTTCCCGCAGAACCACCAAGCTTGCACCGACCCTTTTCCAGTCGGAGGCCTCCCTTCCTCCACTGAGATCCACGCAGCCAATCCCAGGCCACTAGAGACCCACCGTCCTTCCTATGGCTGAGCGTTCGCAGTGTCCCTCACATTACCCCCAGAGAACCCAGGAACCGTGCGGTCAGTGCTGCCCGGCCCTTTCCAGGCAGAGTTGCATGGGCTACCAGAGTGCCATCGGTCTCTTTGAGGCAGGCAGTGGCCGATGGGGCTGCCTGGAACTCCCGCAGGCACTGCTCCTCTGCGGGTCTGGCTGAGTGAGGTCTGCGAGCTTCGGGAGAAGGAGGAGTCTGCAAGGAGGAGCAGCTGCAGCCTCATCCCTGAGAAAAGAGTGTGAGAGGAGGCTGCACCACTGCACTGAGGATTGTTAAAGGGGCAGGCACTGGCCATTTGGAGGAGTAAAAGAATTGCAAGGAAAATGCTGCTGTTATCATTCACATGAAACATGAAGCAAAGCGTATCAAGAATTCAACTTTTTTTAATTACACAACTACATTCTTGTTGGCAACAAATGGCATCAGCTGAGTGCCAAAACGAACCATTGTGGATAGAGAGCGGAACATATGCAGGAAACTAACAAAAGAAGCTGAGGCAAAAGAAAAAAGTAGTGTGCCGACACTAGCGATTGTGCAATAATCCATGTAACAGGATTAGTCTCCATTGGGGCACAAAACAAGGTGGGACAAAAGTAAAGCATTTACCAAAGAAACCAAATTAATATTGCAAGGTAGGCCAAGGAACGAATGAAAGTGATGGGCATGTGATGGGTGTGGTGAAATCCCACAGAAGTAAATTACAGCATGTCGAGAGACAGCGCATGTGCACTGCCTAGGCTCGACCTAAAAACTGCATCTAGGTGAGACAATTTATAAAGTAAAGGAAGGTGTGGGTGAGGCTTTTGCTGCTTTCCCACCATGCAAGTACCTCAATGAGACACGAAAAAGGATAGTGAACCAATATGACAGACACTAGGAACTTCAACATCTTGTTCAGATTGTGCACTAAAACAAGAATAGCCTGCTTGCAATCCTTAAATAGAAATGATCTGTGAATCTTTCTTCCGAGACCACATAATGCACCATACTTCCAAATGCAACATCATAAAAAAATGTATTTTTCTCCTTACTTGGTCAGGCAGCTTTCGTAGTTGAAGGTTGCCTTGAAGCCGTAAATGGAGAAAGTCACAATGCTGGCAAATATGGATGTACCACTGTTGATCAAAGAGACGATGATAGCGTGCTTCTCGCAGTTGTTATCCGGCTCGTTGTAGCTAGCAAATGCGATCAGGCTCCCAAATCCAAGCCCAAGTGAGAAAAATATTTGAGTTGCGGCATCAACCCAAGCTTTTAGGTTGGCAAGTTGCTCAAGCTGTGCAAAGAAGTTTTGGAAGAGGAATAAAGAACCAAATTTAGCGTTGTCCATACCTTAGGCCCTGGCAAAATCTTTGTCATGCAACGAAATATAAAAATATTGGAAGTTTGCGTATTTGTGGCCATTACACTGATTTGTAAAGCAAATGTCCCACAGGAACAGTAAAAAACATGGCTGAAACACAAATCAATCTCAAACCAGTCTCTTACCAGTTTTTTTCATGACTTCCGTACACGAGCCATGCCGCAAGATACCACCACCCAAACACATTTTGATCATTACATGTAAATTTGGCTAATTTTTTCATGTTATGTATTGTTCTTTAAAACAATTCATAAGGTTGCCAACTCCATATGCATTACATGACAGTGATTACAGCCTGAGGAGATAGCTCAAGGGAAAGTTCAGCTTAAATGTTTACCAATTATAGCAATTGCTATTGTTTCCTACCTTAGCTCCTACCCATACCATTTCTAAAGCCTATGAAATGTCCCATTTAATTATGAAACATGACTGGCTCTACAGGTTTAAGTTGGATTGTGTGTTCTAATCATAGGTAAGATATTTAACTTTAAACATATTATGTCCGTACCTTTGGTGTAAACATGTACGTCAGTCCATTCACTGCTCCATGCAATGTTAACCCTCTCACTAAATAAATTATAAGGACAAGATAGGGCAACGAAGCTGTAACATAGACAACCTGCAACAAAGATAGCAAAAGACATAGGAGAGACATTTACCATTCCTTAGAAACACCATTATATCACATGTAGATTTCATTATTTGAAATCCGAGTTTCTGTATGTAAAAATACATATTTGTTTTTCTGACATATTTAATTCACAGCATAACATATTTGTTACATTATATAACATAAGTTTCACTTTGTGACATTATATGATACATACATGGTGAGCCGTATCCCGTGCTCCCTGCATAGGAACCCCTTTGCCCTACACCCCATCAGTTTTGCTTTGTTTCCCCTCCATTCCCTCCTTGAATACACTTTCACTCTTCCCACTTAGATTTCTAAGTCTGTGTATTCTTACGGTGGAAAAATACCGGCAAAGTTTCAGTTATTAACTACAAACATGCAAGTTATTAGAAATAATTATTTTTGCAAAATTTGCAGCACCAGTTATAATTTGAGCTCTAATAATTGGGGCTTTATGGAGAGCCTGTCTCCACAGAGGTTGATTCTCTTTGAGAGAACATCAATGCAGATGGTTATTGCTTAACAATATTGTGCATTCACATGGCTTGAACAGTTTCCTTCGAGCCCGAAGATGTTTATGAGTCATAACTACTGTGCAAGGCAGTGCTTACCTTTCCAGTAGATTCAGTGCCCTTGACGATGCAGAGGTACACTACAAACCATGCAAGGATGAGGCACACTGCCTGCTCCCACTGGACGCTGCCACTCTCTGCAATGGATGGCGAAATGTTAATGGTTTCCCGGTACCAGAAGTACTGAGTTGGAGAACTCTTTTCACATTCTTCCACGTAACCAGTAAGGTTGCTGTTCAACGGGCAGTGAGACCAAGGTAGGGGATCCTACAGGGTACAGAGAAAACCAGACGTGCAAAGAGTTTGAGGGAGTGCAGGGTATCAACACAAGGGACATACACTTAGTGCACGACTACAAGCATTAGGATGTACATTCAATTTCATAATGGAAAACCTACATCCAAAGCTCTGCACATGTGTGTTCAACTTACCTAAACACAAGACTTTTACATGACCTGCCTATCATTATGTCATGTGATGATGGGCACGTGAGAGTGCAGTAAGCCAAAGGGATGCAAGGCCGATCACAGTACCTCAATAACCGGAGACTTTTTTGCCACTAATATGATCTTCCAATCTCATAATATTTGGCATTTAATGGTGATCTTCATGAACATACAATTAAAATTACAAAGGTAAACTGCTCATATTTTCTTTTTGCAAGCTAAATAGGACATTTCTATCCTGGCAAGCTCAATGCCTGTAATAAAAGGGGAAAATATTCTACCAAATAGGAGCAAATGAACATTTTCATCTACCAGAGTGCTGATGGAGACCGTGGGGGAGTGTCAGTAGAGTTTGGAGTCAGGAGTTATTACTTTAAATTCTCACCTGGGTTTTCTTTTTGAGTACATAATTGAACCACCCAGAATGTGTCCTCTACATCAATTGCTGTATGAAAGTGCTTATTTACTTATATATCTTCAGACACCTGACTGGATTCTATTTAAAATCAGATCTCTGACCCATTCACTAAAGACTTATAAACGCGTAGGTTAACAAACGAAAAGTTTTATACACATCATAGAGGGATCAGCTAAGTCAAGTTCAGCTGTTTTTTAAGTTTAATAATCTTTATTAAAATAAATATTATTAAAGAACAACAATTCGGGAATATCAATTTGTTAAGTAAATGGAGTGATAACAAAATCGATCACAACAAGTCAAATAAATCATGTACAAATAGATTATACTTAATAATAATATAGACAACTGTATTCAAAAAGAACTGTGGCACTGTAAAAAAAGAAGTTTTAATGAAAGGAGAAAAGCTTGAGAAAAGAAAAGAAAGAAAGAAAGAAAGAAAGAAAGAAAGAAAGAAAGAAAGAAAGAAAGAAAGAAAGAAAGAAGGAAAGAAAGAGAAAGAAGAATAAGTAATAGCTGGATATAATAAGTATCAACATCCATACAATAATAATTATATAAAGGACAATTATACCAAAACTTCAAATATTATATGATAGGATCATATTAAGAGTGATGAAACAATACAAACAATAAGCAAAAAAACCTTGTATGAAAAAAAGGAATATTTAGTAGTATGATTAATAAACTAAAACCTGAAAGTAGCATAATCTGCTGAAATTAAAGACTTCTTAGTGAAGGATCTTAGTAGGCGATGATAAACATAAGGTTAATGTTTCGCTCATTTTTCCTTTCTGGTCGCTAGTGAAGTTGATGATAGATTTTATAGACAGTTAAGCAGTTTTAAGTTAGCCAATTTGCCTTTGCAACACGAATAGAGTGTCTTTGAAAAATACCTCAGTATAGCAGCAAGTCTAGGCAGTGGCGTAGCGTGGGTTGTCAGCACCCGGGGCAAGGCAAGTAATTTGCGCCCCCTAACCCGTGGATTTTAGCACTCGCGAGTGCGAGCGCGCCCCCCCCCCCCCCAGATGTTGTGCCCAGTGCGGCCAGCTCCCCCTGCACCCCCCACGCTACGTCACTGAGTCTAGGACCAAAGAATGCATAAATGTAACACAATAGATTTAGGGAAACATTTGTACACCATTGCGTCACTGCTATGGGCAGTGAAACTAACCTCCCTTCTATTTGATGCCAGCTGCGTTGTGGGCAGTTAAAGGGAGCTGTGATCAAAGTCATTCTGGGACTCACTGAGCAAAGTTCCGAACCTGCGATGCTCCACAAGTTTTGACCAAACAATTGCTTATTTTAGTGTTTCCATTTTTAAGTGTTTGTGGTTTCACAGTGGATGTCTTTGTGGACTGAGAGAACAAAATTGCTGAAAAGTTCATTGGACCTATATATCACAGCACACAACTCAGCTATCTTGTACTTGAAGGACACGTTCCTACACATGCACATGCTGAGATCATAGGAGAGCATATATGTTGTCTATTTTGCTCTTCTTGGGAACGATAGACTGTTGACTATATTTTTTTACTCCATTATATTATGGAATCTATGTAGAAGAATAATGCTGGCGGTGTTCACATTCTACAGAACAAAGTAATTGATGTCATTTACTTTCATGTGTCACATATCATAATTAAGGGATTATAAGAATTAATAGCAAAACAAACAGTGCTTTGATTGGTTTTTGGATCATTGATGCAGCTTCAAAGTGTTCAAGCATGGTAATGCAGCCCTATTTATTTTCATATCTTACAGCACTTACAGACCATTGTACCAGCAGCAACCTTACTTCTGCAGTTATCTCACTCATTGACTTCATAGGCTTGCTCTGGAACTATTAAGTACCTGGCTGATGAATATGGTGATACATAGTGATAAATGCTCCTTTATAGACACTTCAAGAGTGAACAGCGGTTTATGATGTATGTACACTGTGCAGCATTTGGGTCCCTATCCACTATAAAAGTTGGAATGTATGTTTTAAGTTAATATAGTCCTGGTAAAAGCAGAAGGTTATGCTTATAGCAAAATATAGTAAGTGCTTGAATCCATGAAACCAGAAGATAGGGCCACCTTGTAACTCTGGGAAATGCATAGGTTTACAACTCTATTCCCCATAGTAAACAGAGATATTTAAAAAATAATCTCTTACCTGGTGCCTCCACTTCACTATTAATAATTATCCTGAAGGTGAATGGTGAATAAAACAGACCTGGGAACCATTGCTAACTACAAGCTAGTCTGTGAGGTGTAGTAAAGGTCATTCAAACAACACTTACAGTACAATACTCTGCTTATTTTGAACTCAAATGCTCAGTCACTTCATCTAGTTTTCGGCTGTGATAAGGAACCAAGCCACTCTTATGAACATTATGAAGTGCTGTTGGCCACATGCCAAATTCTGTGTTAATCATCACTCATTTTAAGTTTAATGAATTCTTCTGCAGTGATCCACCTTGTTCTTATCAACATAGTTGACCAGATAATCCTGGTATCTTTCTTATCTCTCGCCATTTATATCTTGCTTGGGGTGCAACAAACAGCCCTATCAACCGTACTCTTTAATTTTTATATGTATTACCTCTTAGTAACATCTTTAACAGCTACAACCAGTGCTTTCACATCCATGCGTACATTAGGCTCATATCAGATTATCCAGGGACATTGGTTTAGCATTGCCAAGTCATGTTACAACTCTGTCGTCCCATTTCTAGCGGGTGCTGTAAGGGGACTCTCGGTAGCCTGGGAATCACCTTGAACACTTATCTAGAGTCCCTTGCTTACTCCTATTTGTTTCTCTTTTCGCTATGGTATACTTGTGTAGTACTACATTTGCTTCCTGGGACTGCAAATCCCATAATGCACAGCCTGGTAGTCAGGAAAGCCTGGATTCTGTTTCCCATTGTTTTCTATGGGAGAAGTCCAGTTGCTCCTTTTCACCAGATCCTCTGCTCCAGGACTTGCGAGTGTCTGAAACTACACTCACCTGAGTCCTCTCCTGTGCAGCCCAGCTTGGAACTGCTTATAAGCAGCCATTTCCTCAAGATCCCCGTCGTGCATTGGAGTTTGATTCCCTTGTGTTACAGACCCCTTATCGGATGGTGTTCCAGTTGTGTTCCTGTTCTGTTCCAGCTTGATCCTGTTACCTGTTTCTCTGCCCTGCTCCTGATTGTTCCAGCCAGAGTCTGCTCCCTATCTCTTAGCCTTGTAACTGTTTGTTTCTTCCAAAGCCTACTCCCTATTTCTCTGTTCTGCTCCTGCCTTGTTTCAGCCTGAACCTGCTCTCCGTTTCCCAGTCCTGTTTACTGCTTATTCCTACTCCCTGTATTCCAGCCATGTCCTTGCCTGCTCCAGCCAGAGCCTGCTCTCTGTTACCCAGTCCTGTCTCTGTTTGTTCCAGCCAGAAGTTTGTGCCCTGTTTTCCAGTTCTAGCCCTGCCTTTGCTTCAGCCTGAGCCTGTTCCAAGTTCTTGCCTCTGCCTCTTAGTTTGTTCCCTCTTGTTTCCGTTTCTTCTTGGTTATTTGTGTCTGGTAAGTGTTCTATCAGTCTTCACCAGTGTACAAGTGTCCTCCTGTGTACTGGGGTTGGCTCCTGGTTTCCAGGAGGCAATTACAGCCCTGTCCTTGTCTAGTGTTATACGTTGTCTTTCGTGCCTAACAGTGACAGTGTGCTATTGCTGTTTTCTCAGGAATCGCCACTGTGTTTCCAGCTGGACCCACAAGAGCGTGTCTTGTGTATGTAAGTACTATCCTTGTTTGTTCTTCTTGCTACCATCTATGGACAGAAAACTCCACATAACCAATCCTCCCTCAAAAGGTCCACAACCTCTGAGTCTGTTTCAGCGACATTCTATCACCTGTACCCAAGACCATCAATGTAACCAAAGTTGTTTTTACTGCTTAATCCTTCTACATAGGATCCTGCCTTTGTTGCCCACCCCATCAAATATTCTCAAAGTGTTTTTTTCTGATAGCAGTTACTGAAATTTCATGCCTGAGACCCTTCCCACCAAAATGACAACGAACTTCTAACAGAATAATGAAACACACTTCTCTCCTTACCCTAGGTTTTGAAACAATCATAAGGTATTACTTCAGTACTGTATTGACTATAATGAATTCCAGTAAAGTGTAGAATTCAAACTCTTCTGTCCTGTGCATAGATTCCTGCGCAGTGGGGTACGTCACAAAACTATTGCTGGCCTAATACCTCACCAGTTGCCTGCGATTGGCCAGACAAAACAGTCTGATTCTCCACTAGAAAGAGAGGAATGTTTTTTGAGGTAAATCCTTACAATTCCAAAGCTCTGTTCTAAGGAACTGCATTAACCACTTAGTCAAGGTTCACAGCACGCCTTGTCACGTACTGTAAAGGGCTGAAAACGTCTGCCTACATTTCTTTTTCCTACGACTGGGTCTCCTCAGTGTCCTTTCTTCCCACCTCACATAAACTGTTGTGAAGAGGACAGCTGCACACATGGTCACCACACAAATACTCAAATAAACTAACAAACGAAAGGACAGATTAATGAAAAGTGGCGCATCATGTCATGATGCGCCACTTTTCTTGCTCTCCATTGCGCCCCCCTAACGCCACCATGCGTGCGCCGTATTTATGATATGGCACACCATGATAGAGAACTAGCGTCAAAAATGTTGATGCCAGTTTGGCGCTTTGCAGGGTTAGCACCCAAAATTTTGACAGTAATCCTGCAAGTGAAAGGAGACCCACTGAAAGCAATTGGAGCCTCGTTTTACTGAGGCAGGTGTTAAAAATGACATTAAAAATGGTGCAGCAGAATCCTATAGATTCCTCTGTACCATTTGTCTTGGCATCCTAACATCAGAACACCCCCTTACATACATTATGCCTGGCGCAGGCATAATGTGGTGCAAGGGTTTACAAAGTGGGGCAATGCGTGCATTGTGCCACTTTGTAAATACTGCAACACGTTTTTGCCAACCTAAAACCACATTCGCGTCAGAAAAATTACGCTAATGTGGCGCAAGGGGGCTTCTTAAATCTGCCCCACAATTTTGGAAGTAACAGATCCATACACCTTCCTTTCTCAGTGTTTTCAAACATGCTTGCAGATTTGCATATTATCTTTAGTGCCAAGGGAGGAATCTTCAGATGCTCCATTAGCTTGTGTTGGGCAGATGCTATGGCTGACTACGTTTTTTGCCCTATATTTCAAGGACATCAATCAATGTCCAATTATGTGCCATTTCGAGCTCCCTGCGCCAAGTCTGTTATAATGTTCTTAAACGTTTGGAAAGTAAGGGTGCCATCACAGGCTGGGAAAAGACGAACCTCAACTCCTATGTGTTCACCTCTATACTACTCTACTCTCTTCCACTCCCAGATATTTGTTAAATAGTGATGAAGCTGGGTGAAAGAGAGGGTGAAAGAGTGCATCAAAGCATTGGCCTAGGATCTCCCAGTATGCAAAAGCTGATCTATAAGGAATGCATATAAGATGCTTCTGGATAAGTATGCTGAATTATATTACTATCAAAATGTCAGTATAAAGTTACTAGTAGAGCAGAGATCATTATAGAGTTGGGATGGGCTGTGTAGAAATGATCACAGAAGCTTTGCTGGCTTGTGTTGGTCCTTGTAACTTCCGATGTCTAACTTCTGGCTCAGTATTTGCTGTCAAAGGTGTGTGCTATACAGCAAAGAACCCAGAGACTGTGAGGTAGCTGACATAAATATGCCATGGATAACACTCTTCTCTTAGGGACCATGTAACTTAACTGTGGTAGCGGCCCCACTCAAACAGTGTAGTGTACCTTGAGCAGGTTCATCTGCATTTGCAGCATTTGGTGGCAACAGATACCAGTCCATTGGGATAGTTATGATGTACACTAGAAGTGGAGCAGATTTATAATGCAATACTGGCTAAAGGGTCTGAAGAGCCTGGGTAGTCTCAGCTCCAAATGAGACAAAATACAGTATCTATTCGATTTTTGTTGCCTTTAACAAGCACACCTAAATGAAGTAATTCTTAAAAGGGGAGATGATTTTCTTTATTGTCTTTTATGGCATTCCAACCATACCCTTGCTCCAGAAGGAAAAGATTAGTGGATAGCATCCAGGAGCAGAGGCAAGCTTAGAGCTAGGGGCAGACAGTTGGTCTGGAGGAAGTGGCATTCTCTCAATGTGGACCTCTCGTTAGCACTGTTGCACCTTGCCTCTAAGACGCTCTGCCCCTGTGTCCCCCTCTCTACTCACAACAGAACAACTTTGTAACTAGTTGTGCGGAGGGAAAAAAGGGCAAACATGGAATCTTGCAGGGGTTAGAGCAAATTAACTGATTATTAAAAAAACATCCCAGAACAGGAAGTTGGCTTTTAAGCAGACTAATTTCCATTCAACGTCCCACATCTTAACAATGCGGGAGCTTTTCTAGTGAGAGGAAGAGGAAGGAGCAGAAGTAGTGGAACAAACAGAAAACTCAAACAAACAGAATGGATAAACATTTTCCCAATGATAACCAGAGCCAGATTTAGGGTAGATTAGGAGTTTGGCTGACGGAAACACCCGTCTACCAAATTCCTGACGGGGAGGTTGATGCTGTGCTTGCTCCATCATGACTTTCCCACTGAGCTGACCGGAGGAAACCAAGGTTTCTGCTGGTCAGCCCAGTGGGAAAGGTGTGGCAGCATTATCGCCAGCAATGCTGCTGCATGAAGGGGGCAGCAGCACCCTTGAAATGAGCACTGTTTGCACAGCAGATAGTGCGCATTTCAAGGGTGCTGGGCAGGCCCCCTGCACCTGTTCTCTGCCAGCCTTTTCATGGCAGTGGTACTGTCATGAATAGACTGGCAGAGAACAAGGTTGTAATCAGCAGGGCGGTGCTGAGTTCAGCACCGCCCTGGCTGATTACAACTTGCACCGCCGTCAGCCCATCGGGATCTGAGATCTTGGTGGGGATGTAAGGAGGTTGGTCGGTCTGCCCGTCAACCTCGTATTGCGGCGGTCGGACCACCACAGCCACAGTGGTATGACCGCCACTGCGAGGCTGGTAGTTTTCGGACCGCCAGCCACGTATTCAGGCCAATAGACTTTAGACCTCATTATGAGTTGCACAGTACTGACGGGGTGCTAACTCTTCACCCTTAATTATCACTACTATATGGTAACACTCCACGAGTACTGTGTAATTATGAATTAAACACCTTGGAATGGGGAATAACTGTGAGGACTGGTTTTACCTGCCATAACACAAAACGGAACTGTTAAGCAGGCGGCAGGTCGGAGCATGGGCTTCTGTACAGGGTGGTGTGGAGGGAGGGTAGTGGCGAGTGTAGAAGTAGAAAAGGTAAGAGGTCTCCTCGGAGGGTGGGCACTGAATGCTTTGCCAAAGAAGGAGATTGGCGCAGGTCCAAGGAACGAGGTTTGGCTGCTGTTGCAGCTGAAGCCTGAAGTAATTTTATCAAATGTAATTTTCTGTCCAGTAGAATCAGGTCCAGTATTTCCCCAGGAGGGAATTCTACTCCACCTGACTTGTAATGAGGGTCCATGGGGGTCAATCTGCCAAGTATGTCAGTACCTAATTCAGAGAAAAAAGTCTGAAACTGGGGATTGGCTTAGCTTAGCTAGTAAACATCACCCATTTCCTGGTAAGACTGAACTCCATGAGAAAATATGACTTCACTTATTCTTCCAAGAATAGGCGATAGGCACTCCTAACGAGAACAAGAGTGGACTAAAATTAAAATTAATCTCCCAGCTAATATGGTATCTCCTGTAGTGCTTTCCTTACAGAAAGCAGTTTGCGCTGACTTTAAGAAACAGGAAAGCAAAAAAAGAGAAAACGCCTTTTGATAAATCACCCAACCATGAATGTCTAATCATGGCAGCACTTAAACAGAATAACAATCTATTAACCAAGCAAGCGTACAAAGCTGAGGGCATAGTTATTCAGAACAAAACTTCATACACAAGAATGTCATAAATCAGAAAATAAGATCTATAGGAAACTACCAGGGTACCCAAATTAATCCATAAAAAGCATGAAAGCTTTGTTAAAAGATGAGGCCAAAACGTTGGGGTGGATTTCTAAATAGGAAAGTGAGTTCCTTATTTCCAAAAATGCTACTATTCTCTACTTTTATGGCCTCTCAAAAATTCACAAAAATTTGACACCTCCACTAGGTAGAGCGATTGCTTCAGGTACAGGTTCATTATGAGAACCACTAGCACAATTTGTTGATTTCTTCGTAGAGCGTCTCCATAAAAACATGCTTTCCTACTTGAAGGTCACAAAGGACACATTAATGCCCAAATTTAACGATGGTCTTGCGCCATTTAACTCCACATTTTTATGATGCTAATATGGCATTAGATTGCCAGAAACATTGCGCCATACCTACAAAGTGGCGCGATGCATGCACTGTGCCACTTCGTGGCCTTTTGCACCACATTATGCATGCGCCATGCATAATGTATGGAAAGGGGCGTTCTGGTGCAAGGGGACCCGCAAAAATGACGCAATGGAATCTACAGGATTTCATTGCGCCATTTTTGGCGTCATTTTTATTGCCTGCTGAAAGCAGGCCTTAAAAGGACACGCCCATTGGAATCTTTGCACTTTGCTCCACTAGCGTCCTTAATACCACCACGGTGCACTGTATCTTAAATACGGCACACACATGGTGCTTTTAGGGGTGGCAAAAGAAAAGTGGCGCTTCACTATGTCAAGAGCCACTTTTCTTAAATCTGGGCCTAAGTCCGATAAAGGGTCTTAGCTTTGACCCCATCACAAAAAAATAGCTTCACTACAGTCTGAAACACTTTTCACAAACATAATGCTAGAGCTAACACCGAGGCCCAGATTCTGAAAGGTTTAAAGTTGGGTTAGCGTTACTTTTTTTAACACTAAACCGACGCTAATCTTTTTTTGGGATTCACAAACCAACACATATTGGTATTTGTGTCGGTTTGTGTGGCAAAGTAACACAAAGCAGCGTGAAATGCTGCTTTGCATTACTTTGCGTCAAGGGGGTGGTACATGGGCATACCTGGGCTACCACCCATACTTTTTGGCGCTAAACCCTATTCTGAAACATCAGTAGAAAGTATTCAGGGCCAAAAATGAATGCAGCTGAAAAGCAGGCATTAAATGGAGAAATGTTTTTATTTCACTGTGCTTTTCCAACTTTCCATGTGTGCTGTACTGTATAGCACTCATACAATGTACGAAAAGCATTTCCACTTGTCTAGGCATAGTATTTTGTACAAAATCTATGCTAGCCTCACGCGCACAAACTAGCACTATGGCGCTATGGTGTGGGCATGGTGCACAGCAGTTGAAATCAGCACCTGCACTAGGGAGAGAAGAGTGCCATTTCGATGTGAATATTGTGCTCTCCTGCTCTCTTCGTGTTACGCAGTGCACCTCAGCATTTTTTGGTGCTGCACTGCGTTAGGGGACAGCTTTCAGAATCTGGCCTCAAGAGTAATAGGAGATCTTCTAAGACCTCTGACTGCATATGTAATATTACTTCTTTTAGAATGTGCCTCTTTGGTCTTGGCAATAAACTTTTCCAAGTTTGAACAAGAGTTTGAGCTCCAATTTAGCTCCAAATAGGAGGCACCAGTATGGCTTGTTCTTGTACTCCAACCACACAAAACCTGTAGATCCACAATTTGAAAAATCAATTGTAATTTCCTAGTCAAATCCCTAAAGCACCTTAAAGAAATTATGGCGCAGGCACATCAATGTTGCATAGCTGCTATAGCCTCCATCTTAGAAGTGTGAGGGAAAAACCTGCCTCTAGCCAATTCCCCAGAATAAGGATAAACTGCTCACCCATAAGCTTGTTCGATAAACAAATAGAGGTCCTTAGTGAGAAACTAATAGCAAGTAAGTATCCTAAAAAATTTTCTAGAAAGCATGGAAACAAGCTTTTAGTGTTTGTAAGAAATTGGGTTACTAATTGAGAGGAGTGAAGCCCCACTCAAGTAATTAGCACAGTCCTTGTGAGGGTAATGACCACAAATGTCATTAAATAAACCTTTGCTTAACCCTCTGGTAGCTTGGCACAGAAAAGTCAGGTTTAATTTAGAGGCAATTTGTAAATTATTTATGCAGTACTCAAACAGAATAGAGTGAAAACACAACACAAAAAACTTGCAAACCAACTTCGACAAATTTAGTACATTTTAATAAGTTAAACAACTTGTAAAAATTCAGTCAGTAGAACCAGAGTTAAAAATAGCCTCATAAAGCTCAATGCAGCAACCGCAGCTATATGGTCGGGTTGGACTGGGTCAAGTTCAGACAAACCACAATGGAGTGCAGGCCAGATACAGGCCCGAGTTCGGCCTGCTGTGAGCTGTACCTTTTTGTCTTTGGTCCTGTGTCGATCTATGCCAGGCTGATTTGGTTCTGGCGAAGCTGCAGATCAGGGGCTGTATGGTGATGCAATGTGTGTTCCTGCATCGGTCTGAGGAGGAAGTGGTAGTCTCTCTATGCGGGCCTCTCATTAGCACTCTTGCACCTTGCCCGTAAGACACTCTGCCTCAGTTTCACCTCTTCACTCACAACATAAATGTTTTGTAACTCTGAGGCAATTAGATAGTTGTGAGGATGGAAAAAGAGGACGAACATGGAAGCTTGCAGCGGTCAGTGCAAATTGCAAGTGTGATGAACAAGGTATGACCTCAGATGGGTGGAAAATAGGATAGAAAAACAAACTGGGGCAGTAAAAGGGATTTTTAAAGTGACACTTTATGGTCCAGATTTAGAATTTGGTGGATGGGGTTACTCTGTCACAAACGTGACAGATATCCCGTCTGCTATACTACGATGTCCATAGGATATAATGGAATCGTAATACAGCGGATGGGATATCCGTCACATTGGCGACAGAGTAACCCCATCAGCCAAACTCTAAATCAGGGCCTATGTCTTCCTCAAAGAACACAAAATACAAACAGCAATGTGTTGATTAATAGCTACGAGAAGCTTCCTCCAATAGACCTGTTGGCATCCTGTTAGGAAAGAATCATCTGGGCTGGTTCTTTAAAAAAAAAGCCTGGTACAGCAAGTAGGATTTTATCCAAACTACTTTCCATTTAGTGTATCACATCATAACAATGCCATAGCTTTCCTAGTCAGAGGCAGAGCAAGGGGCAGAAACAGACAACTCACACAAACTGAATGTATAGAAACCCCCAATGATAACCAGAGCCATACTGTAGACCTCAATTTGAGTTGCACAGTACTGGAGGGGTGTAAACTCCAAATCCAGTAGTATACAGTAATATTGACTGGCTGCGTCCGTTCTGGAGAAGCCGCTGGTGAGCAGCTGCGAGGTATTGTGGTGCGAGGTCCTGCATCTATCTGTGCCATGCTGCATCAGTTCTGGTGAAACCTTCAGCTACGCAAGGAGGAGTACACTTTGTCTTCAGCCAAGAGTCCAGGACCTTGAGGACAGAGCTTGGTGGGGGTCAGGACTCACTTCCACATGAACAAGCAGATGGACCAGGTCCGACCGAGATAGCTCTAGTCAGCTGGGAAGCAAAATAGGCCCCTGGAAACGTTTTATGTCCCTGTCTCAAACAGGAGGCCAGCCAACCAACCCCTGAAGTCCCTTTTGGGATCCAAGGTTCAAGGCAGGCAGGGCCAGACCTCCTTCATCAGACAGCAGGGCATTCCTTCCCCTGAATCTTCTTCTGAATCTTTCACAGGCCCAGGAGTGTTCTGATGAAACGTTCTGAAGGTGCCACTTTTATACGAGGTGCCAGCATTTGTGTGGGGGAATCCCCTGACCTCCCCCGAAAACTGGCAAGAGCAGGCCAGGTGTCAGGTTCCTTTGTATGTGCTACAGGCAAAGCCCTTTGACGTCTCATCTCAGTAGGGCACTGGTCCTCCCCAGCCAACCTGCCAGGAAGACCACGTCCCCTCAAACCTAGCTCTTTGTTCCCATGTTTGGAAGCAATCCACAGCTCACAAAAGCAGAGCCATTCACAGTTATGTGACTCAGGACGCTGGCAGAAAGGCACAGTAAGTTTGGGCAGAAAAATGTCAAGTTGTATTTTCAGAATATTAACTTAAAGTGCAACTTTACCATTAAAGAGGATTTTGAATCACAGTTCATTTTAGTGTAAACAGCATTTCCTTATCTGGTCCCAAACTAAAGTTAGCACTTTGTAGGTTAAGTAAGGTAACCACTGTTAGTCTATGGGAGAGATAGCATTACAACAGGGAAAAACGACTTTTTCATGGTCAGGACATGTAAAAATAAGTACACATGTCCTACTTTATATATCAGGCACCTTGCAACGTGAGCCTTTAGAGCCTACCTTAGTTGGTGACGTGTAAGTATTAAAAAGTAAGGTTTAGGCCTGGCACACAAAGTTATTTTGCCAGGACAAAATGGCAGTTTAAAACTGCACTACAAGCTACGTTGACAGGCCTGAGACATCTTTTGCAGGCCTACTTTAGTGGGTGGCACAGTGGGTCAAGCTGCCGACTAGTAGCATTTAATTTACAGGTCCATGGTACATGTGCTATCATTTACCAGGGACCTATCAGTAAATTAGATGTGTCAATGAGATGTAGGCCAATTTTATCATGTTTTAGGGTGAGAGCGCAATCACTTTACCACTGGTTAGCAGTGTTAAAGTGCACAGAGTCCTAATGCCAACAAAACCCATTTCAGAAAAAAACAAAGAATGAAGACAAAAGGTCTGGGGGAATACCAATCCAAGGGTGTCAGGTAGTCATAGAGAGAACTTATTAGATAAATATGACAAAAATCCACACAGTGGTTTTTGCACATGTAACTACTTTTTCATTTTGTCCAACAAAATAAAATATTTAATCAACAAGCATTGGCACATTTTAGCAACAGATGATCACAACTTTGGGAAACATACCTTTGCCTTTAAAAAAAG
Organism: Pleurodeles waltl; assembly: GCF_031143425.1. NCBI lineage: Eukaryota > Metazoa > Chordata > Amphibia > Caudata > Salamandridae > Pleurodeles > Pleurodeles waltl. The sequence goes on from NC_090438.1 coordinate 667,347,527, forward strand.
GCCAAAGTATTAGAAAGAAGGTGGTCCAAACCAGATCAATGACACCAATCAACAGAACCCTCTGGGGATTCTCCCAAAAGTTGCAGAACATTCCCCATGTGGTTCCTGCAGCATGCATAATCATTCAACACACTTGAAAATCCAGGCCCTGCCATTGGCGCCCCTTCAGCACAGCAGATACCTACACTAATTGTAATGGTTTGTATAAGGTATAACTACTAATGAATCTTATGTAATCTTAAATACATAGGACTAATGACCAGAGAGGTCAAGATCAGATTTTTGGAACACTGTATAAGCCTCCAGCACTCAGACAAAGACATAGCAGGTAGGTTATTAGCCACAGTGGGTTTAACAGATTTAGTGCAAACACCAGTGCTGCAGAGAATTGATGGAGAAGTTAATCATGTGCAGACAGCAATCAACAAGATGTTAGTAGATTACTATGGTATGTTGTTACACCCCTTGTTGCCACTGACAACACGCTTCTAAAGTGACCTCTCACATTAGTTGAAATCAAGTTCACAGTGTGGCCCCAGGTGAAATCCTGGGCAGTGATGGCCTACCAACAAAGTTCTATGATACCTATTGAAGGCAGCTGCTGGAGTTTCTTCTAAACTTGTACATGACAGTTAAGTCTAATTCCCTTCTTGTGGAGCCATTATTGTGGTTCTGTCACAACATCCTTATTCACTAATGGCCCCTTGATGATTCTTAACCTAGAGTGAAATCTCCTGGGGGGAGTGATGACCACTTGGCCGTTTCTGGCACTTCTGGAGCTGCTGCATCCAGACCAGACTGGATCTGTGCCTGCTAGACGTTTTTCTCACAAATATACAAAGACCCTTACATGTCCTTGATGGTATGTCTGAGACACTATGAAAATCAGCAATAATCTCTAAGGTTCTATGGAAAACAAAACTTAGGTGCAATCAGTTGGGAGTATCTTTCTCTTGTGCTGAAACATCTGGGTTTTAGGGATGAGGTTTTTGAATGCATAATGTTCTTGTACTTGTGTTGCACAGCACATGTCAGAGCTGGCATCATCATCTCTGAGCTTTGTTCAACAGATCAAGGCACTTGGCAGGGTTTCCGTTGTTCTCCTTATTATGTGCCATGGCAATGGAGCCCCTGGTTGGTTATGAGGGGAATGGACATGGCCCATGGTATTGGCATTGGAGGGGAAACCCATGCAATCTGTCTGTACATGGATGATATTCTTCTCTGTATGTAAACACTGGCCTGAAACAAATGATGCAGCATTCAATGGCAGATGGGGTGGTTTCCAGTCTTAGGTTCAATAAGAATAAATTCAGGGGCATATTTACAAGCCCTGTGGCACAGGACAGTGCAGCCTGTGACCTGGCTGCTCTGCCCATCACCACACGGAAAAGGCAGAAATGCATCATGTCAGCAAGATACAGTGTATTTCTGTCCTTTCCCTCTGCGCTGGCACACAAATTGCTGCTTAGTACCAACGCAAGGATGCCTGTATTGTCAGCAGGATTGCTTTTCTGTAGGAAGGGGCACATGCACAAAATCAATCCTGTGAGGCATATTCCTCTTTCTATGCGTGATGCAGAATGCACAGAAAGAGGAAACAACAAGGAGAAATAAAGATATTGGGCCAGATGTAGCAATCTTCCAAATTGCGACTTGCAATTTGCGAGTCCCTGCGACTCGCAAATTGCAACTCGCAATTTGGAATGCAGTACGGTGTCTCAGACACCGACTGCGACTCGCTATGGGGTCGCAATGACCCACCTCATGAATATTCATGAGGTGGGTCGCAAATTGCGGCCCCATAGCGAGTAGAGGCACTCGCAAACATGGAGGCCTGCTGTAGTCAGCAGACCTCCGTGTTCGTGACTGCTTTCAATAAAGCAGTTTTTTTTTTTTAAGTGTAGCCCGTTTTCCTTAAAGGAAAACGAGCTGCACTTAAAAAAAAAAACGAAACCTTTAGTTTCGGTATTTTTTCAGGGCAGGGAGTGGTCCCTTGGACCACTCCCTGCCCTGAAAAAATATTTTTGGGTCCATTCACAAAGTGGAAGGGGTCCCATGGGGACCCCTTCCAATTTGCGAGTGGGTTACCATCCACTTGAAGTGGATGGTAACTGCGACTCCATTTGCGACCGCGTACGCGGTCGCAAATGGAATTGCATCCCACTGCGAGTCGCAAATAGGAAGGGAACACCCCTTCCTATTTGCGAGTCGGAAATGCATTTTGCGAGTTGGAGCCGACTCGCAAAATGCATTTCTGCATTCTGGTAAGGCTTTTGCGACTCGCAAACGGCGTTTTTGGCCGTTTGCGAGTCGCAAAACCCTTGCTACATCTGGCCCATTGTTCCTTGTAGTGCCTGCCCTGGGGAGGTGTACAGCTTTGATGCATTCCCAGGTTTACAGATTCTTGTAAACCTGGAAATGCGTCAAAACCCATGGGTGTTGCAAGGGAACACCCACCGCAATGCCCATGGTAGGCCTACCTGATGTAGTGTAAGGTAACACAGTGACTTGCGCTGTGTTGCCTTACACCATATATACAAGGCCATGAAAAGCCACGCAACGTGGTTTTGGTTGGCCTTATAGATATGGGCCTTCACTATGCGCCCCTGGTGCATCACAAAAAGTGATGCACCGGTGGTGTACAGGCTTGTAAATATGCCTCTCAGTCTTTTCCCATGCATGCAGAGATCAGTGATGTTTGGGATTCTGGATCTGGGCTGTGAACTGCATAACCTTTGATATTTAGGAGTCCAAAATACATGTAGCAGAAGGACATCAAAGCTAGGAATATTACTAAAGACATTACTGTTACAATTACGTTTTAGAAGAACCTCACAATATCTTCAGTTGGCAGAATTACCTTGTCAAAAATAGTGTTACTGCCTTGGCTCTTGTGCTACTTCATCACCATCCCAGTACCACTTATGCAGCACATGTTCAATTCCTTACCTCTTAACCTTTACTGGGGATTGGGAAGATGCTGTGTTTCACTTGATAGATCATATTTGCCAACTGAAGAGGGTGGCTTGGGTGTCCATAACTGTGGGTCTTACTATCTGGCGACGCAGTACAGCACAAGCGGGTGACAGGCTGGGTACATCCTGGGAAGCAGGTTGAGATTAGATATGTATGTAGGGCCCTGGGTATCTGTATAACTGAGGCTTGGTTATGGTGCAAACCCGAGACTCTTTTGACCTGTATTGCTTTGAGTAACCAAATATTGTTGGAACGGGTTGTTTAGTACCTTGAGGCTTGATGCAGTGTATGCTCTGGAACTGCCCATGCGGTCAGAGAAAGTAGGCTGCACACTTGAAATTCTGGATAGATGCAGGCTTGACCCGGGTGAGAGATTTATGTCTTGCTGGAGTGCTTGTCTGAATTTGGTTATTAATTGGAAATTTTGTGACTCATGCATCAATGATGACGGCAGTCTGACTGACATGGAGTGTGAATCCTCATAACTGCACAATATTGTGGTGTTACAGATTTTGGAAGCGGCACATTCTAGGTTGTTGCAGCAATGCCCCAGCCAGGCAGAATCTCGCTGCTCCCATCAGAGATGGGTGATGACACTCACTGTATAACCTGTGCTCACCCTGGGGTAGCTTGGCACAAAGCAGTCAGGCTTATCACAGAGGCAATGTGTAAAGCAAAGGCACAGCACTACCCCACCACAACCATGCTGAGTGGAAAAAATGAGACTTCAGACACCGTACAGGTATATAAAGATTGTATCCAACATACATATTGTCAACACAGCATGAGTATTACGCTTAGCAATAGCATTCACAATATTCAGCCCAACTGTGTGTAACACCAACAACAGTATGTGCAAGTGAGAAAACAATACGTTCCCTCCCCGCACCGTCATGCTGTGCCAAACATTGTCAGCACAAGACCCACTCTATAGTTTACCACCTTTGATGTAACAATTAAATTAAGGGTGCACCCCAGTTCCCAACGATAGCAGCAATATGTAAATACAAGGGTTGTACACTTCCACATAGCACTGTGGTCTTGGCCGCACTAGTAACTTGTAATTGACAACCTCAGGAATTCCCTGGCAGAAGATCGTGGCCAGTAACATCACAATGCTGCCCTCGCATTCACCCATACTTGCATACCCACTCTGCACTGCTGGGCGGCACCACAGGTATCAGTCAGCTCGTGCACACACACACACTCGTATGAACGCACTCCCAGCACCTTAAGGCGGTGCCCTGATATCTGGCTAGTGGATGCCACTGTGTCTGTAGGCACCCCGGGTCTAACTCTGTACTGTACGAGCCAGTGAATAGCACAACTCCGGTTTCACCCCCACTTCTGAGGGTCACAACCTATGAACAGGGCACAGCACACAATGCGTGTGCAGCAGAAGAACACATGAGAGAAATGCAACTCAGTCGAAAACAGTGGGCCATGCGGGATCCCCAAGTTGGTGATCCCGCTCACGCCACCCGACGTCTTGGCATGCAGTGGTCCTAATGATGAAGGGCCACTCACCTAAAGTATGGGCAGTTCTTGCAGGCTCCACACTAGGTAAATACGGTCTCCAGATGCCACACTTCATCCATGCTGAGGTCGCTGCTGCCCAGTCAAGCATCTAATGTAGGCACAGAAGAGGGCACCGCTCTCCAGATGGTACCGGCAGATGATTTAAATCTCTTGCAGGAGGTCTACGATGTCCCTGAGACCTATGCAGAGAACAATGGGCAGCCAACCTGTCCTTGGAGAACACACCTCTGGTTATGACACAGCAGCAAGCAGTCAGCTCAGGCCACCCACCATACACAAAGGTTGCACAGATCCCTTCTTCGGACAGTTATCTTCCGGTGCACAACAGATTTCTATGGCAGTGCGCACCACATGGTCCAGCAGCACCGATCCCACGTCGCCATAGACGCAACTCTCTCTTGCTGAAGGATAGTGCCCCTACTTATACTAAAGTGTACCTTTCAAGCTCTGAGTGGTTCAAAGAGGTTCTCCTTTGAACAACAGATGTCTCCCCTACATTTTCTCCCCATCCGCCCAAGGACTTGGATTGTAGACCTTTATCTTTAGTGGGGCCATGTTCTGGCTTTGAGAGGCCAAGTGTCAGAAACCTCTGCCTCAAATCGAACTATCCCAGATCCCGGAGGGCAGGGGTCTGTCATTCTGGATGCCCAAATTTTATAGCTATAACCTGGGGAATGCACAGATGTGCTCTTTCCCCACACCCGGTAGAATGGAGTTGAATTTATAAGACACATGAAGCATTTTAGGATCTAGAAATACCCATATTGAAATAAGCTTCACGACGAGGTAAGGCTGCGGGGAAGCGTTTATTCAAGAGTTAATAGTGTACACTAAAAAGTGGTGCCAACCACGAAGACCCGTCCAACTCTCCCGTAGTCTCTTCTCAACCGTCCTCACCACCTTCGTGTCTTGTGGTCAGCGTTCCACTTCCACATTCCATACCAACGCCACAACCCACTTCCTAGAAGTTAAACTTATATATTATAGAATGCACACCCTAATTTAAACAGTTTAACCTTTGTTGTTTTACTATGTTCGGAGTGCAACCAGGGGTGCCTCCTCCATTAGGTAGGAGGAGTGTTGTCCCTCCTCCAGCAGTGACAGCTGCAAACCTTTTACCAAAAAACGATCATAAACTGTGTTTATTATCTTTTTTTTTTTTGGAAATGGGGCGGGACCACAGGATGGCCAAACACACATGCGCAGTAGGCTCTCTCCAGCCCAGTAACACAGTTGCCGGGCTGGATAGAGCCTGCACAGGCACCCAGTCTACCTGGGCGCTCCCAGCCAATGTTGACGCTGCTTTGAGCAGTGCCAGGATTGGCCGCGGGACATGCTAGGAGCCTGTGCCTGCAGAAGAGGAGCAGATGGAGTGGTGTGGAGGCGTTGGAGGTAAGTGGTTTTAATTTTTATTTTTTTTAATTTGTATTAACTCCCCGTGCGCCACACCGCCCCTTCTGCGCACTGCGAGCCATGAATGTTTATGGCCCCTGGTGTGTGTTCTGTCCAAGCCACGCTACTAAAGTAATCACAAGCTGATGACCTAATTCGGAGCAACAGTCCCAAGGTGCACAGCCAATGAAGAGGCCTGCAGGCCAATATGAATCCAATAGTCCTTGTAATCATCTTTATTTGGCCATACTTAAACGTTTTTTTAATCATCTTCAACCATTTTAATCCATATTTATCCAGTTCAAAGGAACAACGCATAAATATTCACATCTTCCATGTTTTATTGGCAAAATAATGGTTTCACTATGTAAGAATCCATGATGTAATCACTTCATAAATAACAATCCATATCTAGTGCATATTATCTCATATCCAATGCATTTCGAGATACAGTCTCTTCGTCAGGGGTAACTAAAACTAGAAAGTTAAAAACCATCAAAGTCAGCATTAAATAACACATGTCACTTAAACATGCACTCACAGTAGCACGATGGTGATAATCAAACACTGTGAGTATACCATACAATTTTATCATACAATTTTATATAGTCTAACTCATCCCACGCTAAGCAGTCCACTTGCCTAGCTGAAAGATAAAGATCTAACATATAAAAAAAAAACCATGATCAAAACTACGCTCTGTGTGAATAGCTCTCATACTAATACCCCTGCTTATAAGAAAACATATATGTGTCGTAGCCCCATAAAAACCAGTGCAAACCTTCTAAATTCAACTTACATACTTACATAAATTCAACAACGGAAAGCTCCCAATACCAAAAACAACCAATGTGCCAATGACGTGACTCCAAGATATAACGGAAATCACTGCTTGTAGAGACGCCAACTCCTGCCGCCCCTCGTGGCATCACCAACGGCCGTAAAAATCAAACAAGGTGCAACTCTTTAATACCACCAATTAAACCTAAATCTCATGACCTCAAAAGCTGCTTCACAACAAAAATAAACAAAATATTTAATTCTATGTAATATAACTAAACTACTACTTCCCCGTAAATGCATCAATAAGGATGTTAAATACATTTTCCCCCCCGTCACCCCTGGCCATATAACACCTTTCGGGGGTCACCTAGAAGATTTCCCACCCACATGGCAAGCAGTTACATCAGACCAGTGGTTGTTGGACATTATCCAACATGGCTATGTTTGGAGCTCATTACCACACCTCGCAACATTCTGCCTCACACTCACAGGCTGTCAACGAGACATCAGGCATTGCTCAAACAGTATGTGCCAGCTCTTCTTCTCAAAGGAGCTACAGAATCCATCCCTCTACGTCATAATGGTTCAGGGGTAAACATTCTATACTTCCTAATACCAAAAAGGACGGATCGCTGTGGTGAATTTTAGACCTCAGGCCCCTAAACAAGTACATCCGGTCAGAGCACTTCCACATGGTTACCTTGCAAGACATGAAGCCACCTCTCCAACACAGTGACTTTATGGTTGCACTAGACCTAAAGGACGCCTGTTTTCACATACTAATATACCCAGCACATCACAAATATCTCAGGTTTGTAGTGGGCAGCAAACATTATCAGTTCAAAGTCCTACCTTTCGGGGCAACTACTGCACCTCGGGTATTCACCAAATGCCTAGTGGTGGTAGCAGCCCATCTACGCAGACAAAAAGTGCATGTTAAGGCTTATCAAAGCCAGCACTCATGAACAGTGTCAACAACACACTCCAGTTACAATAGATCTGCTCCAATGCTTAGGGTTCTCCATCAATATCACAAAACCTCTGCGGTTTCAGCCAGACCTAGGGCCTATTCTAACAGACAAATAGGATTAGCCTATCCCAATTGTGCAAGAATCAAGAGTTTCCAAACGTTGTTTCAGACAAATCAACAACTCGCAGTGAGGAGACTCGTGCATCTCCCAGGGATGATGGCCTCCTGTGTTGCCATAGTACCCCTTGCATCGGTTACTCCAAAGCCTAGTAGGACAGTGGTCTCAGTTAAAGGGTCAGTTAGAAGAGCTAGTGATGATAGACCGCCACACATAACTCCCTGCAGTGGTGGAATACCAACAACTTATTACGAGGGCAGCTTTTCCTCAGCCCTGGTCCCCACCTCACTGTCACAAAGGAAGCATCACTCATGGGATGGGGTGCACACTTGCAGAATCTCACATTACAGGGTCTCAAGGACACCAAACACCAGGGTCCCCACATTAGCTATCTAGATCTTCAAGCTATTTACCTAGCATTGAAAGCATTCCTACCTCACCTAATTGGCAGGGTTGTCCTAGTCCGGACAAACAATGACAACCATGCATTATCTACAAAAAAGGGTGGACACATTCTCTACAATTATCGCACTTATCTCTGATATTTTGGAGATGTGCTTTGCATCACATCATTCACCTGTTAGGGCAGTACCTTCTAGTAACAGACGACTTTGCAGACGTCCTCAGCAGGAGGCAGCAACATGTCCACAAGTGAGAACTCCACCCCTAAGTCGTCCTTCTATAATTTCTTAGTTTTGGGGGGGGGGTTCCCTTGAGTAGATCTCTTCGCAACCGTACAACACGCCAAATTTTGCTTCCAGGTTCCCACACCCACCATCTAAGTGCAACACACTGTAGATTAATTTGTCAGGAATATTTGCCTATGCTTTTCCCACTCTCCTTCCATTTCTAGCTCGAAAGCTCAGGCAGACATTGCTCACTCTAGTACTAGTGGCTCCGACATGTGAACCAGGGCTGACGGGCCCAATATTACTGGACCTTTCTGTAGTCCCCCACAAGGAGATTCCCAACAGGCGGGACCTTGGCACTCAGAACCATGGAGAAATGAGGCACCCAGATCCCAAGGCTCTCAACCTGGCGATTTGACTCCTGAGGTCATAGAATTTGGTTACCTGAATCTACCACCTGAATTTATGGCTATTCTCAGGGAAGCTTGTAGTCATGCCACACAGCTAAATGGAAGAGGTTTGTTTGTTATTGTCATTCAAAAGAAATTGATCATTTTAATGTCACTGTACAAAACACTGTCTTTTACCTGCTTCATTTACAACTCTCTGGGCTAGCATTCACCTCCATATGGGTACATCTCACTGCATTAGCTGTCTATCTACAAAATAAGCAACACATGTCTCTATTCAAAATACCAGTCATTAAAGCCTTCATGGAGGGGCCTGAGAGTAGTTCGACCACGAGTTCCAGCTGCACCTTCATGGAATCCTATCATTGTTCTTACACAACTCATGGGCTCTCCATTCGAGCCCCTGCATACCGGTCTCCTTCAATATCTTTATTGGAAAGTGTCATTTTTAATTGTTATTACCTCACTTAAACGCATTAGCAGGCTTTAGGCGTATACCTTGGAACAAACTTTCTTCCATCTCCAAGGAGACAGGGTGGTCCAATGCACCAAACCTACATTTCTACCAAAAGTTGTTTCTGACTTTCACCTCAATCAGTTGAGTTACAGTTTTTTCTCTCAACCAGAATTGATTGTGGAGAGTGCTCTCCACACATTAGATGTCAAAAGAGCCCTTATGTTCTACAAAGACATTTTTTTTTTAGACATTAAACATCTATTTGTTGCCTCAAAGGAAAGCCTATATCCAAATCAGGTGTTGCCAGATGGATAGCTAAGTGCATTCAAACATGTTTCGGTGAAGCCAAATTAACTCTTACCTGCAGCTCCTAGAGCACACTGTACTAGAAAGAAATGAGCATCCTTGGCTTCCCTAGGAAAATTCCAATAGCTGACATATACAAAGTAGCTACATGGTCTACACAACTTACTTTCACAAAACATTACTGTGTGGGTGTTCTAGCACACCAACACGCTAATGTAGGCCAGGCAGTGCTACGTACACTTTCAAAAGCCCTTTTGTGATACAGAAAGTGTTTTCCAAGTCATAAAAGGACTTTTGTACATGGTCATACGCCATTCTGTGGCATTAACCCCTGTGTTTTTGTAAATTGCAGCGTTTGCAACCTCAAAATGGTTTTGTGCATCCGGTCCCCTAGTTCTCTAACTTAATTCTAAAAGAAATCTTATAAGAACCCACATAGTGATTGCTACTAAAGGAGCATTCAGCAAGGGTTGAAAATTACCTAATTTCTATTAAAAGCCAGTACTGAGATCTGTAGGCTTCCAAAATCCTTGATCACTGAAAAGCTTACAAATTTCAATCACCTGCTCTCATCTTATATCACACTTATCTACCGATCACCATATGTCATGTCTCCATCAATCTATCCTCCATTCCCGCTCTGACTCATCCCAAATCCATTCTACTACTTTCATCTCCTAAATAACTCTGCCTAAACTATTCCCTCCGCTTCCACATCTAACCCACCATACCTCACTTTACTACTATGATCTCCCAAACAACCTTACTATATTATCCCTCATTATTCTCACCCTGCTACTATGATCTCCCTAACCCCTTCCACAGACTCTTCCCTCCTCCATTCTACCTTTACTCATCCCAAGCCTAAATCCTTTTACCATAAACTCCCAATTAACACTTCTGGATTCTTTCCTCCTCCACCCCTCCATTACTCTAGTCAATCTAACTAACAAACTCTCATATCCACGGCTCAAATGCGCTCATAATAATACTAAAACTGTACTCATATTTCCCTATACTAATCCGCCACTAATTCTTGGGTTCCGGAGTAGCGTGCTACTTGCCGAAAAGTGCTTCGATGCCTCGTCAGGGGTAGTAAGCGCTATATAAATACTATTACAATACAATACAATACATTGTAGCGATAAGAACTGCTGTAATTATGTTACTACAAAGTATCATAAAGACAGCATTTACTGCGCTAGATTCCAACTGTGAAAATGCAGATTACAGAAGCAATGTGTCAATAAAGGTGACAAGAATTAACCCTTCAGCTGCTGGGCCTTACCACACACCCCAGTGCTGAGCCCTTTTTTGGCTATTTGGGGTAGTTGACGCTTAGGCCTTCCTAACCTTTTGTCCACATAAGCTATCCACGCCAAATTTGCGTCCTTTTTTCCCAACATCCTAGGGATTGTAAAGGTTCCCAGAGTTTGTGGGTTCCAGTGGAGGAGACCAATAAATGAGCCAAAATACAGCTAAAATGTCGTTTTTTCCAGAAAAATCGGAAAAAGGGCTGCAAAAGAAAGCATGTGTTTTTTCCCTGAAAATGGTATCAACAAAGGGTTTGTGGTGCTAACATCACCATCTTCCCAGCTTTCAGGAACAGGCAGACCTGAATCAGAAAACCACATTTTTCAACACAAGTTAGGCATTTTACTGGGACATACCCCATTTATACTATTGTTTGTCCTTTCAGCCTCCTTCCAGTTAGTGACAGAAATGGGTGTGAAACCAATGCTGGATCCTGGACAGCTAAACATTTCTGAAAGTAGACAAAATTATGAATTCAGTAAGGGGTCATTTGTGAAGATCCTTCAAGGATTTCCTACAGAAAGTAACAGCTAAAATAAAAATATATTGACATTGAGGTGAAAAAAAGAGCCATTTATGGCCACGTTTTCTTCAATACCTTTTTCCAGCTATGGCAGATTTTTAAAAGCAATATACCGTTACGTCTGCTGGACTCTTCTGGTTGCGGGGACATATAGGGCTTGTAGGTTCATCAAGAACTCTATGTACCCAGAGCCAATAAATGAGCTGCACCTTGCAATGGGTTTTCATTGTTTACAGGGTATACAGCAATTCATTTGGTGAAATATGAAGAGTGAAAAATAGGTATCAAGGAAACCTTTGTATTTCCAAAATAAGCACAAGATAAGGTTATTTCTCAAATAGACTTCTTTTTTACACACTGTCTTACATTTGGAAGGAAAAATGTAGAGAAAGACAAGGGGCAATAACACTTGTTCTTCTATTCTGTGTTCCCCCAAATCTACCAATATAAATGGTACCTCATTTGTGAGGGTAGGCCTAATGCCCGCGACAGGAAACGCAACATGGATACATCACATTTTTACATTGAAATCTGACGTGTTTTTTGGAAAGTGCCTAGCTGTGGATGTTGGGGTCTAGCTCAGCCGGCACCTAGGGAAACCTAGCAACCCTATAAATTTTTGACACCTAGACATCTAGGGGAATTCAGAATGAGGTGACTTGTGGGGCTCTCACCAGGTTCTGTTACCCAGAATCCTTTGCAAACTTCAAAATTTGGCAAAGAAAACACTTTTTCCTCACATTTCGGTGATGGAAAGTTCTGAAATCTGAGAGGAGCCACAAATTTCCTTCCACCCAGCATTGCCCCAAGCATCCCGAGAAAAATGGTACCTCACTTGTGTTGGTAGGCCTAGTGACCGCAGCTGGAAACACCCCAAAATGCAACATGGACACATCATATTTTTACATTGAAAACCAACGTGTTTTTTGGAAAGTGCCTAGCTGTGGATTTTAGTCTTGAGCTCAGCCAGTACCTAGGGAATCCTACCAAACCTGTGCATTTTTGAATACTAGACACCTAGCGGAACCCAGGATGGGGTAACTTGTGGCGCTCTCACCATGTTCTGTTACCCAGAATCCTTTGCAAACCTCAAAATTTGGCAAAAAAACACTCTTTCCTCACATTTCGGTGATAGAAAGTTCTGGAATCTGAGAGGCGCCACAAATTTCCTTCCACTGAGCATTTCCACAAGTCTCCTGATAAAAAATGGTACTTCACTTGTGAGGGTAGGCCTAGTGCCCATGTCAGGAATGGATCACACAATGGTCAATGCTAGTCTTTACATGAAGGCAACTGTTGACCCTGGGGTGATCCATTCCTGATGCAGGCACTAGGAACAGGCCCTCAAGTGGGGTAGCGTTTTTATCAGGACAGGTGGAGAAACATTGAGTGGTAGGAATTTTGTAGATCCCAGCATATTCCTGTAGTTTGTGTGACACAAATGCCAGAACAAATAGGGTTTTATTCAAAATTTCACCTTTGCAGGGTATTCTGGGTAAGAAAACTTTGGGGAATCCACACAAGCCACACCTCTGTGCACTCCCCTGGGTGTCTAGTTTCCAGAAATGTATGGGTTTAGTAAGGTTCCCTATATGGCCGCCAAGCCCGGGACCACAAACGCAGGTGCCTGCCTTACAAAACCAGTTTTTTTTTGTAATAGATAATTTTGATGTTTCCACAATACGATTTGGGCGGTGGAATTTGGGGCTGAACTAAATTAGGGCGCTTCCAAGAAAGCACTGTATCTGTTCTTGCAGCCACATGCACCTGCTCTCTGGGTTGGGCTAACCCGTTATTGTCCCACTGCACAGACGTTACTTGCAAAGGGACAGCAGGACTGTCCTCATAACCTCCGTCAGAATCACTGGAAGAGGAGTCGTCAGAAAAATCACTCCCAGAGTCTGCGCCATTGTCCTATCCCTCAGATGCTGTGTCAGTATCTGATGTCTCAGTCTCTGATCCTATGTCAGAGCTGTCCTCTATAACCCGAATTAGGGCTCAAGCAGCAGTCATACAACAAGACACCATCTCTGCTACTGGCTAAACTCTTGCTCTAAAACACTAGTCTACGTACACAGTCACAAAATTGTGGTGGGTGTGTGTGATGCATGCAACAGTAAAGGTCAGACACCTTACCTTCGCTTCTTCCCTCAATCAGCACTTTCTCTCAAAAAACACTCAAAAAACAAAAAAGACACACTATTAATTAATCTTGTCACATACCAATCGTCACAGTCTTTAGCGCCTTTGGAGCCCAGTCCAACAATCATTATTGGTGCTCCCACTCCCATGACCTCCTCTTCGGATTCCCTCACTACCACCCAGCAAAAGTGCTCTTCATCTCTCCAAAGCCCCCCTCATACATACATTTCATTTGTATTATAGTGCAGGTAATGGCTGGCTTTACTAATCCACTCAGCTATTTATATAAAATACAGATTTGATCTTTGCAGTAGGCATATAAACCTTCTGCGCTACTTTATGGCATCAAAACTGCCACTAGACAAAAGCCAGATCCTATTGTAGCAGAAACATAATCACAAGAGTTACTTCACTTTTTTTATTGCTGCCTAACAGCTACAGTTGAAACGCGTCAGATGAAGTATATGCATTGCTTTGAAGACGCAAGCTGCAACTGCAAGAATATATAAGATATATATATATATCACTTTTATATGTGGGTGTGGTTTTCCTGGGGGCAGATCGCAGCCCCCAGGGAAACCACACACGCATTGACAACAGTGATCTCTCACTCGCTCTCTCTCTTTGTATATATACCACCTGTCAACTCAATATTTTTTTTAACGTATTACATTTTTAAATTATTTTTTAACTGCTGGGGGTGGCGCGATTGCACCCCCCCATGGGTAAACAAACATTTTTTTTTTTTTTAAATGTGCCCATGGCAGAGGGAAGGGTGGTGGGGTGACCTGTTTTTAGAGGGGTCCGCCCCCTCAAGTGAATTCCCTGGTGTCTATTGGGGTTTCCTGGCCCTGGATCGCAGTGTGGCTGCGATCCAGGGCAAGGAAACCATTTCAGGAAGGCTTTGTTTGAAAGGAGAGAATCTCCCCTTTGAAATGAGGCCTTCCCGAATGGTGGGGAGGCCCGTTTGGGCCCGTTTTCCCCACCGGAGCAGGAAGCTGCCTCACCTCTGCTTCCTGCTCTGGTGGGGAAAACAGACTGTGACGTAAGCGTGCCTCGTGGAATGCTGATGTCACAAATGGGCAGGTGGGGGGGCAAGGAGAGACACGGAAGCTCTTCTGTGAATCCCAAGGGGAACTTAAATGCAAAAAAATCCTCTAGTGCAATGCACTGGAGGGTTTGTCAGACCCCTCCCTGGTGTCGGGCACTGGTCATGACCAGCACCGGGGAGGTAGTGCGGGTGTGGCCCAGTGGCCGACGCCCGCACGAAAGAGGTCAAACATGCAATCACATTTAGACATGAATATCTGCGACATATATTTGTACTCAATTTCAACCCACTTCTTTAGGTAGGATGCAAACCATAGAATGGACATATATTCACAACGAAACTTATATATTATAGAATGCACACCCTAATTTAAACAGCTTAACCTTTGTTGTTTTACTATGGCAGGCAAAAATGTTCGGAGTGCAACCCGTGGTATGTGTTCTGGCCAAGCCACGCTAATAAGTTAATCACAAGCTGATGCCCTAATTCAGTGCAACAGTCCTAAGGTGCACAGCCAATAAACAGGCCCGCAGGCCAATGTGAATCCCTCTTATACCCAATGTATTTTGATTTACCATCTCTTAGTTAGTTCTGACAAAGAGATTGCATCTAGAAATGCATTGGGTATAAGATATTATGGACTAGGTTTGGATCGTTATATATGAAGTAAATACATCATGGATTCTTACATCTTGGAACCATCATTTTGCTAATAAACATGGAAGATGTGAATACTTATGCATCGTTTCTTTGAACTGGATAAATGTCTATTAAAATGGTTGAAGATAATTAAAAAAGCATTTACGTATGGACAAATAAAGATGATTACAAGGACTATTGGATTCACACTGGCCTGCAGGTCTGTTCATTGGCTGTGCACCTAGGGACTATTGCACCGCATTAGGTCATCCGCTTGTGATCATTTGCTAGAACTGGCATTCCTAGTGCATTACTAATAAAACCACCTTTACAATTAGAGGGGGGTTGTTCCTCTCAGTCCAATGATACCAAACATCATGAACTGCTCCTCTGCAATCCACTATTGCAGCCAGACCTAATAGGACTCTTGTCTCCCATGTTACCTTAGGGGCAGAGCAGCTGTCATGGGCAGTGTGAACATGCATGGGTTTTCCACACACCCTGGGCACATGTGCTCTGGTGCACATACAAACCTGCAGCAGCAGGCTGGACACTTAGGCTACAGCAACCACATGGGGAAAGTGCACCTATGCTGGCCTGCACTATCAGGCTCAGCCACTACTTTAGATACCCACATGCAAGTGTGAACACCCTGGCAGGTGAGGCCAGGAACAATATCTACATAGAAAACCACCTGTGTGCCAGTATGCGCACACGGGCTAGCGCCTCTTCCAGGTGGATGGAAGGATGGTGTTGGGCTTTTCACACTGTATGTACAGAGGGAAAGTGCCCGGGACCAGTGGGCCCCATGCGAGAACCAGCAAAACCTCCTAGAGAAAAGCAAAAAAACTTGGGGAACCACTATCTGCGCGCGTCAGGACTAACACAGATGTTATTTTCTACTCCAGGAAAACAGATGACAACTCTGTAATGGATTAGGCGGTCTAGAAAGCTTGGGAGACTTGAGGGTGAAGCGGGAACCAGAGTTAGAGAGCCAACTGTCAGATCAGAAATGGATAGTGGCATGCGGACACATTGCTAGGTCATTAAGACATGCAAATTTGAAATGCCATCAGTTTTATTATGTACACCGCACATATCCTACACCTAAGCAGCCTGATGACATTTATAGTGGACTCCTGATTTCTTGTCCTACATGTAGAACTGTGCAGAGGCATCCTTTTTCAATATGGTGTGGGCTTGTCTTAAAACACAGTTATTCTGAAAGGGAGAGGTAGATTGAGTGCAGGCTTTAAGTGGAAGGAATATCACCTGCAGACCCACAGTATGTCTTCAAAGACAAATGCTCCATCCTAGAACCAAAAAGTTGAATATTAGATTAATTGATCCAGCCCAGCTAATGGCCATGAACTGACAACTTTCTGCTACACCCAGCACAGTATTTGTTGGGTGGGGGTTGGATAAATGAGCAACTGCCAAAAATGGCAAGAGTATTTTCCAGGAAATGATAAACGATTAACATAGATCACCATTTATTGTCACCCCCATATTTGCCACTCTCCACTCTCTCATTTAATCATGCAACACACACATCCTCTCACATCTACCACTTGTTCCCTTCTCAGCCATACATAACATACACTTAAAAATTGCAACGGGAAAGAGGTATCAAATGTCTGCCGTTGTGTTGTTGTTGAGTGAGATCTCTTGAAAAAAGGACTGTTTTTCAAGAGACCCCAGTAAAAAACATTTTACTGTGTACATATCAATTATGTTAACACAGATCTCGATTTATTGTCACTCCCATATATACCACTCTCCACTCCCTCATTCAAACATGCAAATCATACATAACATACACTCCAAAAACGGCAACAGGAAAAAGGTATCCCATTTTTGCCGTTGCGGTGTTGTTGACTGGGATCTCTTGAAAAACAGTCAGTGTTACATTTTAAGTAGATTTGTTCACACACCCCAAGAGTCCAGTAAGGCCAGAGAAGGTGTGAATGGCTTGCAGAATTATGTCTGTTCCTGGGAAAGTGGCCTACGTACCAGCTAATACCAATAACAGGTGGTTCCTGAAAGAAGGCCCAGAGAGACACAGGGTCCGACAATCAGCCCTACATCGTGTTTGGAAAACACATTACACATTTCCAGACATATTTCCCCAGAGGAGGTGTGGCACAAGGGTAACTGCAAGATATGTGCTTTTCTTCAATCAGGAGATTATTTGGCAAAATTGGCATGGCCTGATTTAGGGATAGAACTATGCCGCCCAAGGAAAACATCCTGGCTAAGGTGTTCATGGTAATTTTGGAAAACTGGGACATTGTGCTCTACGGAATTGAATTTGCAATGAAATAAAGGAGGTAATGAGAAAGACAGATGAGGACTGGGCAGGAATGTGCTTATTATAGGTTTAGAGAAAATCGACATTAACTAATTGGTTGGCTCTGTTTTATTTGCACTGTACTGCTAATTATAAAGCACTTTCTACAACCTTGTGATGCCTGAATTCTTTACTGGATTTTCCAGGTCGATTGTGTATATGGTGCATCATACCCCTAGAGAGGTGTCTAGCCCTCTAGTTTGCCCTGAGATACTGGGCTCCCTTCGAGAGGACTGGTAAATGGGTTGTTTGTTGTTTGGCAAATATGAGACATGCTGAAGTGCACGCAGCTTGATGGCGTGGTGAGTGCACAGTACACCAAGTGTTGCTGAGCATTAACATGAGCATTGCAGAAGGTGTGAAAATAAACAGAGCCATGCATAAAGGCACTTACCATCTTTTGGAGGTCTTTCATTTCTTAGAAACCACAGTTGATGTGTGTTAGTGAGGTTGAGAGTGGTCTATGGAGCCTATCCAGTGGCATCAGAGGAGCCCAACCACTGGAGGCACTGTTAAACCACCAAGGATCATTATATGAAATCTACCCAGGAGGACTGATATTTCCACTTTACTACCATAATGCTGCTGGAAGAGGAGAGAAACAGTGAAACAGTGAATAACTGCATGACTCCAGCCTACCATCTAATATCTGCTGTTCAAAGTTGTTCTCAGGCTGAGGAAAGCAGCTCTCTTCTTGTGTGACATCCTGTGGGTCACCCTTTCCCAAAGCTGCCAATAGAGTAGACACCAAAGGAACAGAGTGAGCTGCAAAGTCCTGGAGTAAGCCTGCAGGTCGAGGTTTAATTTGACATTTGTCTGCGGTCCTGAATGGACAGGATGGAAACCCTTTACCCACTTAAATGGGTCACCTCATATCCAAACAGAAGTCCCTGAAAACCTGGGGATAAATGAAGGTACTGGGGAAAATATATCCAAATTTGATAAAGCTGAGATTTGAAATATTTTAACTAGTGGAGTTTTGCCACCAGGTTTTTGTTGCTACAAAACTTCATTGGGACTGTGCAAACAAGGTATTGGACCTTGAACAACCGACCTAGCTGCTCCTCACAGCGATACCCTGCTGAAGAACTTTGGCCTACAAAATTTACAAAGTCTGAAGGTAAATTGCATGAGTTGGAAAAAGCACAAACAATAAAGCAATTATGATTTCAAGGTTTGTCCTGCTTTGGTATTTTAACAGTGTGTCTGGCCAGTTTATCCAGCTTTGTGGAGTCCATCTTGGCTACTGCTCGATGCCTTATCCATCCGAAGATTTTTACTTAAATAACGCTTCTAATATGTAAGGTAAAACTGTTGACCAAGACAAACCACTACTAATAACATGACCCTTGCTCTATTGCAGTTTTCCACAAACTGTGCCTAGATATTAGCATACTATACCCTATAGGATGATGTTGACATTTAGGTTTTTATGGGCACTTTTTAGGTCGAGTCTACCAGACAGCACACCCATCTGGTTGAAAAAGACCTATTCTTATCTGAATAAGAATTTATAGTGGGCTTAAAGCCAGGCCATTGTTTACCGTTGGCTAGCTTTATTGTCACTCTGATTAGCTTGATTCTTATGCCATGGTTTGCCTTATTGATCACGTTTGCCCCTGGAGCATAGCCTCTTTACTTACTAATATGGCTCACTTTTATGGACCTATTTTTGTTTTTTAATGAAGCTCTTCATGAAAGTGCATGCGCTTGCCAGATGTCTCCGTCATGTGCTTCTCTCACCCATCCACGCTCGTTGTTGCTATCTCTCATTTGTGTGCTTTCCTTCATGGTCCGTATTGATCTCTCACTGAAGTGATTCTCTCCCTGACCCTGCACTTACTTTGGTGTCAGTTCAATCATTACATTTTATTTGTATTTGCAAAATAGCTTTCAGAATTTTAAATGATGTGTGTTTGGACCTGTGTGTTGTTTTGGAGATGCTGTGCATTAACTACCTGCATTTTCTCTGAGGAAGGACTTGTTGTTCTGCCAGACCACCTATGGTAAGAACAGGATTCATCATACAAACCAGTATTTACTCCTGAATGCTCAACTGTTGTAAATATGTTGGAACTTAGCCACAGAACACATCAAGACTGAGGCTTCTCACCCCACAGTTCACAGTCCGGTTTGTTCCAGTGATGATCAGCTTGTATAGTTCTTACAAGAGCTCAGCCGTGGCCCATCCTTAGGGGCTGAGGGGCCACACCCCCTCAAATTTTGTCCTTACAGAAGGGGGTCTCTCGGACTGAGCACAGGTCAGCCTGACAAACACTCCTCATTTTCAGGTCAGACAGCCAGGAGCTAGATATGCTATGAATGTGCAGGATCCTAGTTGCCTGAGCTGTACTTTTCTGGGCTGAGGATGTTACAGCTCCTGTGGGCGTGACATCCTCAGCTCAGCAAAGGTCCTAAGATACTCCCCCTTGGTGATAAGGGGTAGTGTCACTCATTGCCTCAGACCTGGGTGCTTCAGAATTAAGCCCGGTAGCGCGCAGGACTGAGTGTCAAACAGTGACACATCATCACAGAGTGGGATGGGGTCAGCAGTCTCATTGACCCAATCCCACTCTATGACGAGGTTGGGACAGCTGCCTTCCCTCATTGTCTGACTCAAGGTCAGACAATGAGGGAAGTGGAGGTCAGCCAAAAAGGGAAGGCAGCAGTCCGAACACTCCTGGCACCTCCGAAGCAGAACTGAAGTTAAGCGTGTTTTTAAAAAACAATTAATGTTAGGTGCATGCTTGTATGTTTGAATATTAGCTAATGAGTGTTGTGAATGGATGTGTGCGTGCATGCGTATGTGTGAATGAATGAGTATGATTGTGTATGTGTGTGAGTGTGTTCCCTTCCTCCTAAAATTACCAGCTGCTACTGCAAAAGCCACAATTAAATGTTTACAAAAAGCCAAACGAAACAACCTCACTATCAGGCAGGAACAAGGGTAGTTCGAATACTACAGGTGCAGTGAATATATTTGGTTTTGTTGGGCTACATCCATTGTTTAAAAACGTTACTCATTACTGAACACTCCAGAGTCTGACCCCATTCTACACGCTGGAACGAGCACATCGGGTGCCGGCGAGGCCCCTTGCCCCGGGGAGACCCCCCCGGGCCGTGATAGCTAAACTCTTACACTACAGAGACAGGGACTCCCTCCTGCAAAGGGCCAAGGAGACGGGCCCATTTAAAGTCGCAAATGGGGAGGTGACACTGTTCCCGGACTTTACCCTGGAGGTGCAAAACAAGCGGTCTTCGTTTCTGGCAGTTAAGAGAGCCCTAAGAGAGGAGGGAATCCAGTATTCGCTACTCTACCCAGCCAGATTGAGAGTGATGCTGGAAGGGAAGACAACATTCCTCCAATCCCCTGAGGAGGCATGGGAATGGCTTGAGTCACGTGGCCCTCAGGCGGGGGGTCCCGTTGGAGAGGGCCCGACCGGTGGCAATGCTCGCCGAGCCCTGAAGGGAAGGAAGACCAGAGACCGCAGACGACTGGCGCCCACACAAACACAGAAAGAGAAAGGCAGGAAGGAAGCACTGGAAGCGGCAGCACGCATGGGTGGGGAGGCATCCCCTCAGGAAGGTTCTGGGAATGAAACGGACGACACGTTGGTGTCCTCTGCGGAAGACCTGGAGCATTCAGCCCGAGCCCCGAAGGTGACCCCACAAACAGCTGACGAACTTGGCTAGCCAGGGCCTGCGGAAGGCGCCGGGGACTGGGCATGTCAAGCGTAATGGCGGCCCCTCCGGACTTGGCCACCCCCCGGAACAGAACCTCGCCCATTCAAAATGGCGAGTACCGCTGATCAAAAGTTGAACAAGTTGCACGGTTGCATAGTTTACTGGGCAGCCTACAGGTTAGGAGGTGCCCTGGGGATGGGGAGTTGGGATACACAGTTACAAGTTAATATGGCAATGTGGGTGGCGGAATTTGACTGCGGCAAAGACATGATGATGTGGGAAAATATCCTCGCGACTGGGGAGAAGCGGGGGTATTGTCACCAGAATGAAATCATGAAATGGCGGACTATAATTTATTGACCTGGAACGTTAGGGGGATGGGCACTCCAGCTAAAAGGCACAAAATACTCTCTTACTTAAAGAGAAGGGGAGTACAGTTGGCATTACTACAGGAAACACACCTGGCGTCTGGAGAGGGAGAGAAGCTAAGGCGCAGGTGGAGGGGGCAGGTGTTTGCAACAGAATACTCAGCTTATGCAAGGGGCGCTTTAGTATGGATCAGAGCGGGGGTCCCCTTCATATTGACCTCTTCCAATATAGACCGGGAGGGAAGATTCGTGATATTGGAAGGGAAGCTACAAGGTATCCCAATAGTCTTAAGCTGCATATACGCCCCCAACCAAGACCAGGTCCCCTTTATGACGAGCCTATCAAGACACCTCACACGCCAAAGCGCTGGGGAGCTATTAGTAGGGGGGGACTTCAATGCAGTACTAGACACAAATCTGGACAGGTCCACCCCGCCTCTGCATGGGGCAGCGACAATCAAAACAGCCAGAAGGCTGAGTGAGTGGCTGGACATGTGGGGGTTGTCGGACGTCTGGCGAATGCACCACCCAACGTCTAGTGAATATTCATACTACTCGGGTCTCCACCGAGTGCATACCAGAATTGACAGAGTAGTCTGCACAGCAGGCCTGGTAAGTAATATGACACGCTCAGAATACTTAGCCCGCACTTTGTCTGATCATAATCCCTTGTTAATAACGATGAGGATGTCGGAGGATAGACCCCTTATACCATCATGGAGGCTTTCTCCCTCGGCACTTGAGGACCAGGCGTACAGAGAGGCCGTACGCGGCCACTTGGCAGAATATATTGAGACGAATAAGGGGTCTACTCCTTCTAGGGCCTTAGAATGGGAGGCGCTTAAGGTAGTGACAAGGGGCTTCTGCCTGGGGCAGTCGGTGGGGGTGAGGCGTACACTTGAAAAAGAATTGAATGACCTGGAGAAGGATATGCACGAGAGGGAGTTGGGACAAGGGAAGACAGCGCAGGAGAATGAAGAATATAACCGAGCTTGTAGGGAACACTCCCGCATTGAAGAGCAACTCCGGTGCCACGACAGGCAAAAATATCTAGCATCCCTACATGCGGAAGAGGGTAGATCGGGGAGACTACTGGCGTGGCTGGTCCACCCGGGAGAGCAGGGTGAGCCCATCACATGTGTAATAGACGGGGAGGGGTCTCGCAGACTCAGGCCGGGCTCCATAAACGATGCGTTCAGAGAGTATTACTCGCAGTTGTACGGGAAACCCAGCGAATTGCAGATGGAATCTTTCAATAGATACCTACAGCAAATCCCACTACCAACACTGAGCGCAGATGAGAGAGACAGCCTGGGGGGACCAGTAACGCTAGAGGAAGTAAATGAAGCTATAGAACAGTTAGCACCCGGAAAGACCCCAGGGACAGACGGTCTCCCCATGGATTTCTATAAAAAATACAAATTGCTGCTGGCCCCCCAATTGACAGGGTTGTACGCGGAGGCGCTGCAATATGAAGAACTACCACAGACAATGCGGGAGGCTTTAGTGGTACCGCTCCCCAAGACAAAAGACAGGGAAGCTCCGGTGACGGACTTTAGGCCTTTATCTATGTTAAACAGCGACTTCAAAATACTTAGTAAGATAATGGCTGCCCGGTTGCTCCCTCTCATGACAAAGTTAGTGCACGCTGACCAGAATGGTTTTGTCCCCGGCCGTAGTACCTCCCTGAACCTGAGAAGGGTGTTTACGATCTTGCACATGCCCAGGGATCAGAGACCGCCAGAGGGAGCCTTACTCGCGGTGGATTTCGAGAAGGCCTTCGATTCCATCAGATGGGACTATTTAAGGACTGTGATGCTTAAAATGGGGCTGGGGGAGAACTGGGTAAAATGGGTGGACTTGCTGTACTCATCCCCGTTAGCAAGAGTTAAAACCGGAAGGATGATCTCCAGTGCATACCCAGTATACAGGGGAACTAGGCAGGGCTGCCCCTTGTCCCCGCTACTGTTTGCCCTGGCAATCGAACCCCTGGCATCGCAGCTGCGATGTGAAGGCGTGGGCAAGGGAATTATTTGGGGTCCGTCCGAACATATAGTCTCCCTGTATGCAGATGATATACTTATTTACATGAGGGACGCGTCAAGAGGACTCACGTGGGCATTGGGAATACTGGAAGACTTCGGGGGCCTATCGGGACTCCGACTTAATCGGAGGAAAACATATGTATTCCCCGTGATGTCAGACAGTGCACGCCCAGATGCGTGCCCAGCTGACGTAAATTGGGCCCGCGGACATTTAAATACTTGGGCATACAGATATTTCACGAATTAAACGATCTTAGGGACGGTAACCTCGGCAGGACGCTTAGATCATTGCGCTCCTCGGTGGGGTTTTGGAGATCATTAAAACTAACAATCATGGCCAGAGTGGCGCTCTCAAAAATGGTCATGCTACCACGCCTCCTCTACTATTTTGCTAACTTACCACTACAGATCTCCGCGGCATGGTTCCGAGAGTTGAACGCCTTGCTCAGAGAACTAATATGGGATGAGGGCCGCAGAAGAACTGCGCTCTCGACCATCTGTAGGCCGACGAGGTTGGGAGGCCTGGGCGCCCCAGATTTCGTAGGCTATTACCTGGCATCTCAGTTACAAACGGTGAAATTGACATAGCTCAGATTGCAGCAAATATGGCGGGCAGGAAGATGGCCCCCATTAGAGGCAACATAATGTACAATGTGGCGATGAGATGCTGGAAACAATGTGAGAGGAGGACTGGAGTGGGGCCACCATACTCTCCCGCTCTGCCGCTGGCGGCCGTCGCTCTGGACGTGAGGGCGGAGGGGCCAGGGGGACTGGGTTTGGGGCCTTGGACGAGAGCAGGGATAGAGACAGTGGGGGAGCTATTCAGGGAGGGGGTGCTGAGGAGCTTTGCTGATGTAGTAGAGGGGGGGGTCCCAATAGGACAGTTTTTACTCTTTGGAAGGCTGGTGCATACCCTGAAGGAGCATTGGACCACGGTCAATGCAGAACCCGCTCCCCACGGAGTGTTGCACCTCCTGCTGACAGAGGGAGAGGAAACTCACCTAATAGCAAAAATATACAGGGCCCAGATAGAGGTAGCAGTGGATCCCCTGCGACCCCTAAGAGAAAAATGGGTGAAGACAATTGGGCGGGACCTGACCGAGTCAGAGTGGACTAGAGCACTTGCTTACCCTGGGGTGATCTCACGCAACACTAGGCTGAGATACATACAATACAACTATCTACACAGAACATACCTTACTCCTCAACGACTGCACCGCATATACGGGGGGGAGCCCAGGACTTGCCCCAGATGTGGAGACGGGGAACCCGACTTTGATCATATGATGTGGGGATGCACGATGCTCCAGAGGGGATGGACGGCGATGACGACTAATCTCATGGAGCTGTTCGGTACGGAACTCCGGCCAACCCCCGACATTTGTCTATTGGGCCTCAGAGCTAGTGCCAAATGGAGCAGGGTAGAGAGTCGTTTCCTTGACCTGTCCCTGGCCCTTTACAAAAGGCTGATTACGAAGGGTTGGAAATCGAATGCACCCCCTTCATTGACAGAATGGAGAGGCGATGTCACAAGATGGTCCAGAGCTGAACTGCAGGTCCTTAAGGCCGAGGAGGCCAGGGGAGCCCGCCAGACACCCATCGCCCCGGAGTGGGAAAACCTAGTGATAAGGTGGGACGGCCTAACGAAGGGACCAATGGTACCTGAGGGGATGGGAGGAACCACTTGAGAGGGTCACCTGATGTGCTTGTAAGCGAAAGTTCCAGAAAACAGGATGGGAGGAACATCAGGAGCCCCGCTGGCCCGGGCGCAGAGGGAGCGAGTACAGAGGACAGGACGCAATAACTAAAAGAACGAAGGAGGGAGGGGAATAGTAGATAGACCGCTCCTACATAGTATGAAACTCTATGTCAACCCCCCCCTCTTTGAAGTTAAGCAGCCACACCCACATGAGCCATTAAGCCTATATACAGTTTGAAGTGGAGTTAAGTCTGTTATCAGGTCACCAATATTAAAAGTAACGAGGGGCACTGTAAGTACTGTCTCCATAAAGTCGGCTTGATTAAGTGATGGGAGCAATATTACACAAGTATTATTAAACTACTGAATTGAGCAAGTAATTGTGAAACACAATGCAAACAAAGCAAAACAGTGGTGCGGACAACTTAAGAGATGTGTATAATAATGACAAAACGTTACTGTAAAATGACCTACAAATGTAAAACAGCAAACAGTTAAATAAAAATATATTTGAAAAAAAAAAAACACTCCAGAGTCAAATAGGCACCGTATTAAAACACACATAGAAAGGTGCAAGGTTTAAAACACTGCTTAGACATCTCAAGTGGAATTGTAACAGTGGGAAATGAACTTGCTGCTACTCACCTGGAACGAATGGAAAAGATACCAAAATGCCCATCCATTGATGACGTTGTAGTACATGGAGAGGAAAAAGGAAACAACAACACTTGCAATACCTGAAAAAAGAAAATAAAAATTTTTCAGCTAGAGAGTAATTTGATGGAGACACAGCAGTTCAGGTGGCGGTGGGATATTCAGGATTCAGCAGCGGCAGCAAATATATATTGGCAGGTTTTTTCACATGGGCTGATGGATAATGAACTAAACACTCAGGGGCATATTTATGAGAGGGTTTGAATCATGTTTGCACCATGCAACTTGGTACATGTGCGACGGAAACCACAAATGCGATTTATGAAGCTACACTAGGCCATTTTGCCTGGCCGTGCGTGGCTTCATAAATTTAGAGAAAATAAATGCAAGGCAAATCACTGCATTGCCTTACTCTGCTCTGGGAAGGCGTTCCATTTGTGCTGATTGGGTGTTCCCACGCAACCCCCATCGATTTTAATGCATTACCACATTTACCAGAACTGGTAAACCTGGGAATGCACCAAAAAGCCAAGCCTTCCAGGGGAGGAGTAACGAGGAAAAATATTTTTATTTCTCCTCGTTACTTCCCCTTTCTATGTGTCCTGCATTCTTCAGTCCACATAGATGGAGGAATAAGCCTCAGGGGATTGTTTTTATGAAGTACTGTGTCCCTTCCTGCACAAAAACAATCCTGCATGCAAAGGAGGCACCCTTGCAACATCATGCGCGAGTGCTTCTGTTAACTCTAGGCAGCTAAAAAGTCCGAGAGCGCAGGCGAAAAGGCAGGAATGTGCAGTGTTGACTTAAATACGGCACATTCCTGCCCTTTCCCTGTCACACAGTGACTTGCTGTTCTGCACTGTGTGTCTTTTCCATAAATATGCCCCCGGGTCTATTAAATGCAACTCAATAGATCTCAAAACTGAAAGAACCCTCACATGAGAAACAGAAATGACAGAATCCTAAGTGGCCATTACCGATAGTGAGTCAAGGTTGGGTGAAAAAGATTGGAATGCTATTCTTTTTACTGGAGCGGTCCTTTAAGCTAAATATGTTTTATGCAGGTGATGTGCACCCTGGATGCGACATAGGAGAAATACCCCTGGTAACAAAAAACAAAAGTAAAAACACAAAAATATCATGATGTCTACTTGGGCTACAAGGTATAATATCACTTGCGTGCCAAGTATTATGACACTTAGAGAAAAATGCTGTCACTGATCTACACTTATTAGGGCCTAAATAAATGATAATAGTTGTATATGTGGTGCAAGAAATCTTTGGTGGGTGGCAGCTGGAATGGGCATTGGTGTTACTCTTATCTTTGGTCCAGACACCAAAACCATGGGCCACTATAGACGTTGGTGTTGCCTTGGAGACTGTGTAAGGTAAGGAACTCAGTTATTGAACGCAACCTATGTAGCTTCAGGGGGGTTTGTTTAGTGTATTACACTCCCTTAATAAATGTAGTTTCTGATGACTAGTTGGGTACAGGTGCTTTCAGTTGGGTATGGTGAGGTGTCGGTTGGATTCCACCTGGTATTTTTGCATGCACACACAGAAATACACACATTCTCTCTGTTTTGAAAGTCCTCAAAATACTGCTTATTTTAGAAAACATTATGTTTCTCTCACTTAAGCCCGTATTTATACTTTTTTTGCGCCGCATTTGCGTCGTTTTTTGACGCAAAAACGGCGCAAACTTGCAAAATGCCATTGTATTTTGTAGGTTTTCGCCGTTTTGCGTCAAAAAGCGGCGCAAATGCGGTGCTAAAAAAAGTATAAATACGGGCCTTAGTACTCCTACCAATCTCCAGTCCTCTCTCTTTCCACTGCGCCTTAAGTCTGTCTGATGGACCCCTCTTGTCGTATAATGTATGTTAACATTATGTGCCAGCATTATTGTTGGGGATTTGAAGCTCAACCCACCCCCCGGTCTTACTGACCAAGCTACGCCCCTGCTCGATTGCACGATATATATATTAAAAGTATTTCTATTAAAAGCAATATGGTGTTTATCTTATTTATTGATAGACTTGAAGTAAATTACATTTCTGTCATTTTTGCAATTTCGTCCACTACTGTCTACTGCTTACTCAGCTGGAAGCCAAAGGGCCTCATTTACAAGGCCTCTGCACTGCCGTTG
The DNA here is from genome assembly GCF_031143425.1 of Pleurodeles waltl. Lineage (NCBI taxonomy): Eukaryota > Metazoa > Chordata > Amphibia > Caudata > Salamandridae > Pleurodeles > Pleurodeles waltl. The sequence goes on from NC_090438.1 coordinate 667,375,725, forward strand.
TGTCATTTTATTTTTGCCGCAGCGGTGGCGCTAAGCAGTGCTTCACACTGCTCCAGATTTACAAACTGACGCACTGGGCCCAAAGTGCCAGTTTGTAAACTCTTGCGTCACATTACACCTGCACCAGGTATAATGCATGCAAGGTATGTGTTTCCAGGCAAAAAGCCATGCAGAACTGATGCAGTGAAATTTACAACATTTCACTGTATCATTCTGCAACTTCACTGAGTCAAATTTGTAATGCCTGCTCAAAGCAGGCGTTAAAATGACGCAGGGCTTTTCTCAATGGGAGCCTTCTTTGCATTGCTAGAGGAGCGTCATTTTTTCCGCTAGTCCAGCAATGCACCACTTTAGCGCCACAGGTGCATCAGAATTTCTGATGCATCTGTGAAAACGTGCACCATGGAGCTCTGTATAGCAAATAACATGCACCCATGGCATTGTAGGGCAATCGTTGGGCAGCGCATGAAATCTGAAGCATCAAGGCGGATGCATCAGTTTCTTGTAAATTAGGCCCAAAATGTATCAATTAATCCCCTCTACAAACGCCACTTGATTTTTAAGAAGTGTAGCACCGAATTAAACAGGAACACAATTAAAAAAGATTAATTATGACACACTCTGCAAATGCATTTTCCACACAAATAATGCATTCATTAAAAACGGTAGACCAAATCCTTCTATTTTTATTTTAGTTATATAACTTTAAAGGTGGGTGGATGCCTTTTCATAGTCCTGGGCCTCAGAGGAGGAGGGAGGTTAAAGAGGGACACAATGGGAACATTGAGTCCTGAGACGTCATAGAGGTTTACTTCTACAGTAGCAGTCAGCATGGATTTAACTCAAAGCCCTTTTGGATCAGATGCAGTTTTTTTCTGACAGACTGAAGGCAGAAGTGTAGTGGGAATGGAATTCTGAAGAAGGAGCTTTGTATGTAAAGTGTTCTGCCCTTGAAACGTGTATCTCACCAGATGGGCAGATATTCTAGATGTAATGCTAGGCAAGGAAGCGAGTGTGCTTTTCAATGAGCCTCCAGTGAAAGGACCAAGAAAGAACATATCTAGTCACTCACAAATGTCAAAGCAAAGCTCTCATGCCAACTCCCCTTTATTTCTTTGATCATTTTCTGTGTGCTCATTGAAGCTTAGATTACCAGGGCCCTGATTTACAAATGAATAAAGCAAATCTTAAAAGTTATGGTGCCGTGCTGTTCTCTCTTTAGCACTGGCGCTTGTTATGGAACCATGCGCCAGTGCAGGCACCCTTGAACCATATTGAAAGGGTGTTTGTGTTGTCATTAGCATAGTTTCTGTGCAGAAAGGCACCACTTCCTGCACAAAAATGTTGAAGCTTTCCAGCATTAAAAGGGCCAGTTGATGGATCGGGGCTATGTGAGATCTTAAAGACGAGAGCCTAAACACAAAGCATTTAAACTCATAGAAAACACATAGGGGAATCCACAAGAAAATATCTTCACAAGAATAGGTTCAAAATACGAACTGTGAAGGTATATTAAAAATTTGAACCTATGCAGAAGGAAAAAGGCATTCCTTCATCAGTCATTTCAGAATGCAAATAAGTGTAAAATCATTGGCAGTGGAAACTATGGGGCTTAATTGCAAGACCCTTGGGCTGCCAGTGCGCCACTTTTTCCCATATAAAAAGTGACACCGGCAGTGCAAGGGGCTCATAAATAGGCCCCTAAGGGCCTCATTTACAAGGCCCTGGCAGCACACTGCGCCACCGGAGCGTAATTTTTTTGTCGGCCCATATTTACAAGGCCACTCAAAGCCACTTTGCGTGGCTTTCCACAGCCTTGTAAATAGGGACCCTTTTCATGCCTAACACTGTGTGAAAGAGGCGTTGCATGGGTTTTGCTGTGGGTGTTCCCATGCAACACCCATGGAATCCGAAGGAATCTGATGCATTCCCAGATTTACAAGTCTGGGAATGCGCCAGATTCCTATGCCACTTCAGGGGTGGTGTTAAGGTGGCGCAATGGGGTAAAATAACATAAACTAACATTATTTCTGCTAGATTCTACAGCACACATAGAAAGAGGAAAACCACATTAATGATTGTTTATGTGCAGGAAGGTGTCCCTTTCTGCACATAAAGAATCATCACAGAAGAAGATCACCAAGGACCAGCTACTCACCAGCCTCAACAATTCACCCCCGCAGACGACCTCAACACTAACACAGCTGCCCAGGACCTCATCAACTGGATTTCAGACTGCACCAACACCTTAGCCCCCATCAATAAACCCTACAACAGATGCTCATCTAGGAAAGCCAACTGGTTCATTCCAGCCCTCAAGGAGTCCAAACAAAACCTCAGATGCCTCAAAAGGAAATGGCACACAGACAAGACCCCATCAATCATGAAGCCTTAAAAAAAGCCTTAAACACATACCACCAACTGTTCAGGACCACCAAGAGAAACGTCTTCCAGGAACGCATCAACAACAATGCACACAACAGCAAAGAACTCTTCACTATCAACAGCGAACTAACCAACCTCAGAGCGAACTCCACGGACATCCTCCCATCAAAAGAACTCTGCAACAACCTCTACATCTACTTCCACCGCAAGATAGCAGACATATACCACGGTTTTCTTGCCCAGGACCATCCCATGCCCACGTCATAGCCTCCACCAAAGCTCCACCAAACCCCCACCACCTACTCTGCTGGGCAACATCTCTGACGAGGAAACCCTCAACATGATGAACTCCATCCATTCCGGCTCTCCCTCCGATCTCTGCCCCCACCATATCTTCAACTAAGCAAGTAGCACCATCGCACCCAAGCTACGTCACATCATCAACCGCTCCTTCGAAACCGCCATCTTCCCAGAAATCTGGAAACACGCTGAAATCAAGCCCTTACTGAAGAAACCAACCGCAGACCCAGACGACCTCAAGAATTTCTGGCCCATCTCTCTAATCCCCTTCCAAACCTAGGTCATCGAAAAGGCTGTCAACAGACAACTCACCAACTACATCAAACTGTACAACATCCTTGACCCCTCTCAGTCTGGCTTCCGGAGCAACCATAGCAACGGGACTGCCCTCCTCGCCACCACAGATGCCATTGGCATCCTCCTAGACAGGGGTGAGTCTGCAGCTCTCATCCTCCTCGACCTGTCTGCCACCTTCAACACCATCTCCCACCGCACTCTACGGACTAGTCTCCACGACGCTGGCATCCGAGACAAGGCATGAGAATGGATCACCTCAATCCTCTCTGACAGAACCCAAAAAGTCTGACTCCCCCCCCTTCTACTTAGAGGCCACCAAGATCATCTGCGGCGTCCCACAAGGCTCCTCTCTGAGCCCCACTCTCTCCAACCTCTACATGGCCCCCCCAGCTACCATCGCCAGACACCACACACTCAACATCGTCTCATACGACGATGACACACAGCTAATCATCTCCCTCATCAACGACCCACACACAGCCAAAGTCAACTTCCACAACGGAATGAAGGTAGTCGCCGCCTGGATGAAGGAGAATTGCCTCAAGCTAAATGCCGAAAAAACAGAAGTCCTCGTCATCGGCAACAACCCGTCAGCGTGGGATATGTCCTGGTTGCCCACTGCCTTTGGAAGTGCTATGACCCCCACCGACCACACCCGCAACCTCGGATTCATCCTGGATTCATAACTCTCAATGGACCATCAAGTCAGCGTACTCTCCTCCGTCTGTTTCAACACCATGGACATGCTTCGGAAGATCTTCAAATGGATCCCTACCGAAACCAAAAGAACAGTCACCCAGGCCCTTGTCAGCAGCCACTTGGACTACGGCAACTCACTCTGCGCTGGAACCACCACCAAGGTACAAAAAAGAATACAATGCATCGAGAATGCCTCCACCCATCTGATCAAGAACGCCCCCAAACACAGTCACACCTCGGCCCTACTGAGAGACCTGCGCTGGCTCCCAATAGACAAGAGAATTACATTCAAACTTCTCACACATGCATACAAAGCGCTCCACAACGCCGGATCAGAATACCTCAACCAAAGCCTCCACTTCTACACGTCCACTGGGCACCACCGCTCCGCTGACCTCACCCTTGCCGCCGTCCCACACGTCTGGAAGGCCACAGCCGGAGGCAGGTCCTTCTCCCACCACGCCGCCAACATCTGGAACTCCCTCCCTATCCACCTCAGAAGATCTCCCACGCTTTCACAATTCAGAAAGGACCTCAAAACTTGGCTCTTCATCTGATACCTCTCTGACCTTTACTTACTGCTCCCTCCCCCCAAAACACCTTGAGACCCTAATGGGTGAATAGCCGCGCTGTGCAAGTACTTGATTGATTGATTGATCCCTGCAATGCAGGCACCCTTGCACCATGGTGCAAGGGTGCCTGTATTGGTGCTAGACAGCAATTTGTGCGCCAGCACAGTGGACAAGCACCGGAATGCACTGTATCGTATGAGTACAGCGCATTCCTGCCCTTTTGTTTTGAAGCAGGGAGTCGCAGCAAAAAAGGCTTGTGGCAAAACTTAGTAAATGAGACCCTAAGCCCTTATCTAGTCAAAGGCAGCACCGAATACGGTGTAGCACAAGGCAAATAAAATTAAAGAAGCATATGCCATAATGACTGTTCAGTAATGCTGAACAGTAAGAACATGAAAACTATTTAGGCAAATTAGGCTTTGAGGTGAAGTCTGCCTTCAAGGGAATCGGAAAATCCGTCCACTTCATTTATAAATGTCACAGTGCAAGCAGACCGCACTCCACTCAAAAATGTTACGGTGCAAGCAGACCATTGAGCTGACTGAATTTCACACAATTAACATCAACCTGAAGGTCGTATCTGAGCTCCGCAGCATAGGATGGGGAAGATGAGTTTGTGTCAAGGGCTGGAAACAAGATGCATTAAACATGAAATCTGAAAAACACAAGTAGGCCTAAAGCCTCACTCATGTCAAGCAAATAGACCTTTATTACATTAAACCCAGTATAAACACTGTATTTATGAGTTTATGGTATTAGTGTGCAAAATTATATATTGTGAAATTCGCATCCACAACCACTGTTCTGAAAGGCAGTTTCCTCTTTGCATGTGTGCTGCAGGATGCAGCACACTTGGTAAGAGGGAAAAACAAGGAACAATAAAGATATTTCTCTCCTTTCACCAGCCTTGGAGAGATGCAGGATTTTGGCATAAATCCATGCCTATAAGAGTTTGTATTTGTGGTCTTGCATCAAAATCCAAGGAAGGGTGCACAAGAAGGCCCAACCACCATAAATGGACCCCATCCCTGATTAAAAATAAAGCATAGCAGAGCACACATGTTGCAAATCATGAATTCAGGTTGTTTGTAAATTCCAGCAGAAGACTTGGCGTCGGGTCAGAGTTCAAATGATGCAAGCTGTTTGAAAACCTAAGCCCAGATGTCTTCCAGCAAGACCATCCAAAGGTTTAAGATACAACTGGGCCTTCCACCCAAAGGAGGAAAAAGGTATAAAAAGGCATCAGCTGCAAATAAACAGCTTACTGGACCATGATATTCCATGCCTCAAAAGTCACAAAACTAAGGTAGGTAGCTTAACATTGATCTTATGTTCCAGGACAAAGTACATCACAAGTTTACTGTTAGTGTTCATTACATTTACCAAATCTGAGATTCAGTTTGGCAATGAAAATACATTTTATCTGAAGATTTTCAGTGTGTCCCTTAAGTGCTGCCTTAAAAGAGAGAAATTGTGGAGATGAATTATCCTTCTCCATTAATTTCATTTCAGACACCTCTTCAGCATGAAAGACCATCTTGCACTTATATTGTTCATTTGCAAGAAGTTACTTAATATGTAATACTTAGAAACGTTTCAATATTACTAACTGATAAAATAGCATGGCCTAACAAGGGAAAAATATGTTTTCTGGTATATTACGTTGAATAGGATCATAAATTGCTATGTACACGTTGTGTGGGTTTTGCAGGGACAGATATAATTTTAAAAGGGTGCTGGATTCTCTTCTCCGCAACGTGGCATGTTCATCCTAGAATCCACTCCTAACTGTTGTATAATTCCAGCGGTTTTCCCATATTGAGATTTCAGGTTCAGATTCAGATATTGACGTTTGCTCTGTTATGTAGCGTATTTACATAAAGCTCAACCAGTTAAAATTGCTAAGTGGCAGGTGACTGGATATTTTTGACCTCCTAAACACAAGATTAAAACCACGAAACAAAAGGGGCTAGTAGAACCATTTATATTTACAGAGGCATGATCTTGTTTCAGCCCATATCCTTGGACTAGCATAGTTTAAGTTATTTATCAGGGACCTTTACTTAACCCTAGCTAAGGGTCTAACCTCATCTAATACAATGAACATCTAGGGGCCTATTTATGAGAATGTCACGCAGTGCATCGCAGCAAGCCACCCTGCTGTGCTGCACTGCGTGACAGGTAAAGGGCAGGAATTTGCGGTATTTAAGGCAATACGGTGTATTCCTGCCTTTTCCCCCGCGCTGGCAACTTTTTGAACAAAGAACAAGTGATGGATGAAATTCTGAAAATGTCAAACATTCACCCCCAGTATAGAGATCTGGACCTAAATCCATTGTTTGATTGCTACCCACCCCATTGCACTTTTGACCCAGCCCAATGCAAATCAGTCTTCACCCTACCCCTCATGGAAATAGTCCCGCCCGAACTGCCAGGCCAGGTCCTCCCTGGACTGGAAGCAAGCATCTTGGGACCAGTGTCGGGATATCACCCCTCATCAACCAGGATAGCTTGACTCCAGTGGTATGGGGAGCATGGGACCCACATCTGGGAATACCCGTCCCACTTAGGGCAACAAATGCAAAAAGCACAAGTGATGGGAGGAATGCTGAGCAATGTCATACATTTACCCTCAGTACAGAGATCTGGGCCTAAATCCATTGTTTTTTCGCTACCCATGCTGTTCCAGTTTGGACCTAGTCGTATGCAAATCAAGCTTGACCCCGCCCCCTCAACCCCTTGGGAACAGTCCAGCTCAAACTGCCAGACCAGGTTCTCCCTAGACAGAATTAAGCATCCTGGGACCAGTTTCGAGGTATCACTTCTCATCAACCAGACTAGCTTAACTCCAGTGGCATGGGAAGCACAGGACCACGTCTGGGCATACCTGTCCCACATAGGGCGACAAATTCTAAAAGAACAAGTGATGAGCAAACTGCTGAACAATGTCAAACATTCAAGCCAAGTACAGAGATCTGGGCCTAAATCTATTGTTTTTTTGCTACCCATACTATTGCAGTTTGGACCCAGCCATATGCAAATCAATCTTGACCCTGACCCCAATGGTGACAGTCCAGCCTGAACTGCCAGGCCAGGCCCTCCCTGGACCGGAAACAAGCATTCTACGACTGGTTTCAAGGTATCACCCCTCATCATGCAGGCTAGCTTGACTCCTGTGGCATGGGGAGCATGGGACCCATGTCTAGACATAACTGTCCCACTTAGGGTGGTGTAGTGGTCAAAAAGACAATGACATTTGTAACTGGGGGTGAATGTTTGCATTGTTCAGAATTCCGTCCATTATCTGTTTGTTTTGCTTTTCTCGCCCTAAGTGGAAAGGTTATTCCCAGGCGTGGGTCCCGTGCTCACTGCACCACTGGATTCAAGTTAGTCTGGCTGTTGAGTGGTGATACCCCAAAACCAGTCCCAGGATGCTTGTTTCTGGTCTAGGAAGGACCTGGCCTCGCAGTTTGGGCTGGACTGTTCCCATGTGGAGCAGGGTCAACACTGATTTGCATATGGCTGTGTCCAAACTGCGCTGACGTGGTGGGCAAAATAATGATAGATTGAACCCAGATCTTTGTGACTGGGGGTGAAAGTTTGCATTGTTAAGCATTCTGTCCATTATCTGTTCTTTTTGGAACTTTTTGGTAGCCTACCGCTGCCTGTGTTGCATGCGGGATTGTTTTTGGACAGGAATGGGCACTTGCCTGCACAAAAACAATCTGGAGAGGCATATACCTCTTTCTATGTGTGCTGCACACATAAAAAGAGCAAGTAGCGAGAAGAAATAAAGACATTTTGCCTCGTTGTACCTCACCTGAGAAGACATATCTTTTTAGCGCATTCCTAGGTTTTCCAGTTCTGGTAAATCTGTGAATGTGTCAAAAACTGTGGGAGTTGCTTGGGATCACCCACGCAATGCCCACTGAACGCCTTCCCAGGGCAGAGTAAGGCAATGCAGTGATTTGTGCTGCTTTGCCTTACTCCAGACTTATGGAGTATCTCAGGGCTATTGAAAGTGGTCTTGCGTGGCTTCATAAATCGCATGTAAGGTTTGTGTTGCTCTTGCACCACGTTGCTGAGGGCAAGTGTCGAAAACGGGCTCATTAATAGGCCCCTACTGAGGAAAGGGAAAATACAACCTAATGATAGACTTGGGTTGTTCTTCTGCACTTTGGTATCATAACCACGGGCTGCCTGAAAGCGCACCCCTTTGTATCGAAGGGTCAGACCAGGTACAAAAGCTACATTTCACTTGTCCTGTGGTTGTTGGGTGATGCACCCATCGCTTCTTGAAGGCCCAAGCACCTCAGCTTAGAAAAAAGTCAGCCCTCCAACCTATTTTGCTTCTTGGATTACCAAAAGCCATTACCTTGGCAATCATGCTGATTTTTTAATAAGGTAGAAGCCAACCTAATTGATTTTAGAAGCCTTTTACATTTGAGAAATTATTGTGGCGTCTCACGTATGTTAGGGGCAGAGTATTTACTCCCAGTTTTACAAGATTCTGCTTTCTGGCTACTCGTAAATTTAAAGTAGCCTGCAGGGACAGAGTCCTGCACAACATACTTACCAGGGTCACTTTGTCGAAATGGATTACAAAGTCTAGATTGACTGTTAGACGACTGTTGGGAGTATAATTTAAGTTATGCGTCAAAAGCATGACAGTCAACATTTTCCTTGAGCGCAGGGTACCTAAGTCCATCAAACTAAAGGTGTTGACTCCAATTGCTCCGCATACACAAGTTAACCATTCCTGTGTTATTGTCTTATTACATGCCGCACACGTCTATTTAATTGTCTCTCTTTAATATAATTGACCCTAAAGGACCCGGAAGGAGCTGGCCTATGTTTGAATTTGCTCAAAAGGGAAACGTTTGCCAGGGTCCAAAGGTCACTCAAAGGTGTGACACATTAAAGTGAATTAGTGTTAATGTATATGTGACCCTGTAGAGTCAAGATTTGTGGCTGCCAGAAAACGAGCCCTGTTTCCGCTTTGTATTACTACTTAACCCAAATCACCTCCTTCAGGATTAAAATATTAGCTGGTATGTAAGTCCTGAAATGACTGTACTGTTGGTTTGACCTAGTCTCGTGACCAGCAATGGTGGTATTACCTCAAAAAACAGGGTTCATGAAAGTGACATAACACACAGCTTTTGATTACTGTTAGGCAGTGCTTTAAATGGAAAAACAGAAGTGCAGGTACTCGTTAATAGAGTACCTGCTTGTTTCTGAGAAGTGCCGGTACTCTCCAATTAAAAGTATTACGGGGCATATTTATACTCCGTTTGCGCCGAATTTGCGTCGTTTTTTTCGACGCAAATTCGACGCAAAACTAACTCCATATTTATACTTTGGCGTTAGACGCGTCTAGCGCCAAAGTTCATGGAGTTAGCGTCATTTTTTTGCGTGAACATCTTCCTTGCGTTAATGATATGCAAGGTAGGCGTTCCCGTCTTAAAAAATGACTCCGATGCATATGCGTCATATTTATACTCCCGGGCAAAAATGACGGCCGGGAGTGGGCGGGTCTAAAAAACCCGCATTAGCGCCGGATTTTAGCGCCTGGGTCAGGGCAGGCGTTAAGGGACCTGTGGGCTCAGAATGAGCCCAGAGGTGCCCTCCCCTGCCCCCAGGGACACCCCCTGCCACCCTTGCCCACCCCAGGAGGACACCCAAGTATGGAGGGACCCACCCCAGGGACATTAAGGTAAGTCCAGGTAAGTATTTTTTTAAATTTTTTTTTGTGGCATAGGGGGGCCTGATTTGTGCCCCCCTACATGCCACTATGCCCAATGACCATGCCCAGGGGACAGAAGTCCCCCTGGGCATGGCCATTGGGCAAGGGGGCATGACTCCTGTCTTTGCTAAGACAGGAGTCATTTCAATGGGGGATGGGCGTCGTAAAAAAATGGCGCAAATCGGGTTGTTTTTTTGCCTCAGCCTGACTTGCACCATTTGTGGACGCCCATACGCCATTTTCCCCCTACGCCGGCGCTGCCTGGTGTACGTGGTTTTTTTCAAGGCACACCAGACAGCGCCGGCGGCTAACGCCGGCTAACGTCATTGAATAAATACGGCGCCCGCATGGTGCTTCAGAATGGCGTTAGCCGGCGCTAATTTTTTTGGCGCAAAACTGCGTTAGCACAGTTTTGCATCAAAAAGTATAAATATGGCCCTACGTTTTTCTTGAGATATGCCGGTACTCTCCCTCTCAAAATAAAAAAGTGCCGGTACTCAGTACCGGAGAGTACCGCCCCATTTAAAGCACTGCTTTAGGAACAGAGAAAGTGACACCACGGGACACTGGCACCTGCTACTGGGCTAATGTGTGTTTAAACAATATACAAATACCGTTGTTGAAAACTTGAGGTTGCTTTATGTTTAGGAATAGTGAGGATGTGGGTCAGAAAGAAGTGTCTACTGAAACAAGTCCAAGCACAAAGCATGTGTAATTTTAAAAGAGCCATAGCAACACTGCTTAATCACAGAGGATAAAACACTGCCCACCACGGCTGGAAGCAGCCACACAGCCCTAGCAGTTTGTACCACTGGACATTCCTAAAGGACAACACTGAGTTTAGTTCATTTGTACTCGTGGACAACTATTCTCCCAGAGAATGAACAGGTAAAGAATGACCAGGTAATAATTAGATGTGCTTTGTCTGTGCTGGGTTAATCCAGATAGCTGAATGTATATAACTAGGGGTTAGCATCGAGCTTGGCTTGAGCCAAATGGCTTTCTCAACCCTTTGCTTTTCTTTGAGCCTCGAGGCAAATGCGAGTTGCGAAGCCTTAGGCCCGTGCCACCTGCATCCCTCTGCACTGCACACTATCACTCCATTCTCCAAGTGAGTGCAGGAGGGGAAGGGCTGGTTAACGCCGCTAACTATTTCAACATGCAACAAAAAGCGTATGACACCAGCCTCCTCCTCTGCTGCACCCATGGGGGCCAGAAAAATGAGTTAATAATGTGCGGAGGTACAAGTAGAGTTGGGAGAGCCATTCAAGGCCCGAGCCCAAACTCTGGCTTAGGTCGAGCTCCTCTTGAACCCTCGAGACGAACTGAGTCAAGCCGATCTGTAGGTTCTGCACAATGCCCATCCTCATAACTTAGGCCCATGTTCATGGGCTTTGGGTGCAGAGCAGTGCAGCAAGTCACCTTGCTGGGCTGCCCTCTGTCAAAGAGAAATGCAGGAATGCACGCTTATCTATGGCACACAGAGCATTCCTGTCCTTTCCCACTGCAATGGCGCAGTTTTGGCAGCCTAGCGCCAACGCAGGCACCATGGTGCAATGATGTCCGCTCTGAGGCAGGATTGTTTTTGTGCAAGAAGGGACTCGTTCCTGCACAAAAACAATCCTGGGATCCTGGGAGGCTTTTTCCTCTTTCTACGTCTGCTGCAGAATACAGCACACATATAAGAGGGAAAAAGAAGGAAAAATAGACATATTTCTCCTTGTTGTGCCTCCCCTGGGAAGGTGTAAAATTTTGGTGCATCCCAAGGTTTACAAGGTCTTCTAAATCTGCGGATGAATCAAAATTCATGAGCGTTGCGTGGGAACACCCACCACAATGCCCATGGAATGCCTCCCTTGTATCTGCGCTGCCTTGCCTCACTCCCCATCTATGAGGCCATTCAAAGCCATGCAAAGTGGCGCTGCGTGGCCTCATAGATATGATTTCAAGGCTTGTGCTGCCGTGAAGTCACAAAAAGTGATGCAATGGCAGCGCAAGGGGGTCAGAAATATGACCACTTAGTGTAGAGTCTTGCACTCTTCCCCCCTCCTATCCTGAAGTGTAGGCACCCACTGAAAGGGAAAGTCGAAGACTTCAGAGAGAAAATAAAGCAAATTTTTCTATAAAACTCTGGGCCTCATTTACAAGAATCTGACACATCGGGTCCGATGTGTCAGATCTCTTGCTCTGCTCTGTGCCCCCCTAACGACTCCATGGGCGCATTGTATTTACAATACAGAGTTCCACGGCACACATTTCCACAGATGTATCTGAAATTCTGACCCATCTGTGGCACTAAACAGCATTGCTGGACTAACGTCAAAAAAATGACGCTACTCCACCAATGCAAGGAAGGCTACCATTGACAAAAGCCCTGTGTCAGTTTAATGGCTGCTCGGAGCAGGCGTTACATTTATTACCCAGTGGAGGCGCAGAACAACGCAGTGAAATCTTGTAAATTTCACTGCACCAGTTGTGTGTGGCTTTTAACGGGGGAACACCTACCTTACAAACATTATACTTGGCACAGGCATAATGTGGCGCAAGAATTTACAAACTGGGTGCAATAGTCCCATTGCACCAGTTTGTAAATGTTGCACACTGTAGGGGACTGCTTTGCGCCACCACAGCATACAAAAATGACGCAACAGTGGTGCAAGGGGCTTGTAAATAAGCCCCTCTATTTCCAGGCAGCATTAGAGCCAACAGAAAGATGTTTTCTCAATCTATCTTCTACAGCACAGCCCATCTCCTCCTTTACAGATACTCTGTAGTGACTGAAGTTTTAGGGAGCCTCATGTTGTACATATATATGGAGAAAGTGCATTATCTGCATACTTTTCCTGGAGTGAAGTGTTTTTGTTTTCATAACCCCAGCAACTCCTTTTCCGTGTCTCAGTTTGATGAAGCAGGAAGAAACAAAATCTGCAGTCCACTGGAAGGCCAGCCTTAGCGTCAGTTCTTTGACTTCTGGGGCCCTGGGCAGAAAGGGAGTGTGTGGGGCCCCTCTAATTTCCGTACAACATGACACATTCAGGGCTGTTATCTCAATAAATGCCCCTGCTCCTAAAGCTGTGTGTAAGCTCTGACTCCTCTTGGGCTGCAGCCCCTCCCTCTCAGCTACCTATCTGCACCTCTTTTACTGTTCCCTTAACAGCTGAAGGTGTTAGAGTGGCTTATGTGTTAATAATGGGGGACGTGGCAAGGTAAACTGCAGGACAATAGGTATATGTGGTGCCTCTGTGTGGCAGCTGAGCAGGAGACATAGTTGCAGGACAAAGCTACAGAATGTGTCTCCTTGCAAAAGGGACCAGAGGATGGGGCACTCGTCCCCTGGGCCTCGCCTCTCTAATACCATGACAGCGAGGCCTGGGGTGGGAGCCTCCTCCCTTGGACCCAATTTCAATGAGATATGTTTCTCCCAATTGGAAAGGCAGTGTGCACAAGGGGACCAGTGTGCTGCCATGGCCTGGTTGTGGCGTCCTGGTGCGATTGTGAATGCTGAATTCTTACTAATAAACATTCACATATTTGAAGTATGAATCTGCATAGAATTTGACTTAATATAGAAAAATAATGCACAACACGGAAAATGTGCCTACTTGAGTGGCCATCAGTAATCACGAAGTGTCCTTATTATTCACTTATTAAAATGAAATTATGTGCTCATGTTTAGATTACTGCAGCGGTCGGTTATATTAATGATTACTTGTTATGTTTTATTAATTGTAGCCCTTAAAGTTAGCAAGGCCTAGTTTGCACAGCCACACGTTAAACTGCATTGTTAAGATAACGCTGTGAGAAAATGTTTGCTGCAAGAAATTAATATGCAAATTGTTCTTTTCTACTGAGTTGACCAAACACTAGTAAATGTTTTCTTTTCCAATGAGAACTGCTTGCTAGAATATGCTGTATTAGCTATCGTTACAATGTAAAATTTAGTGTGTGAGAAAGCAATATTCCCAGGAGCTAACAATGGATGCACTTACTGGAGAACGGAGTGATATAAAATTGATACCTGACAAACCTGATGATGGGAACAGGAGAAGAGGAGCCAATCATCGACATGTAAAAGACAGTTCAGTTATATCTTAGATTTTAAGTTTTATCTTCATTGGACTAAAAGTAAACGTACAATTCTTTGACCAATGGTGACGTGTGTTAGACAATTTTAACTTAGCCCGACTGCACTGAGAGGAGACAGGCTTTTTTCCACTTTGATATCTTCCTGAGAGGAGCATGTTTATTTCTGTCTGAGGAGCTGAACAGTTCCTGAGAACTTTAATTCTGTCTTTGACTTTATTGTTTAAACGTCTTATGCTGAATTCTGATCCCTTAGACATTGCTTTACAAATTGTTCCGATAACTCAGAGTCCCTGTATCTGAACCATTCCCTTACATGGCCCGATGCTGATGCTGACCAAAGAGATGTCCAATTGACGAAGAGAGTCGCAGCTTGCTGATCCTTACCAAGGAGAGGTATTAATCTAATGTTATTGTTCAATGTAATTCGTCTTTTGTTTCCATGTACCAACCACAATTTTGATAGAGCCATAGCTAGATGTTTTTCCAAATTTATGTTGACAAATTGTTTTGCATGAAGCCCAAACATGCATTTCCAATCAGAAGGTTAGTAGAGGAAATCCTAAAATGCTAATAAGTTGCTATTAATAAATAATTGATGGTACCAATTTCTATTGGGCAATTGTTCTTGCTATTAATTTGTACTGTAATTCTAGAGTGCCTAACCATTCATGCGTTGGTTAAATTGAGATTCTTTAGACGATTTGGTCAACCAGTGTTGTTCTTGTATGTATGAGACTAAGTTACGTGATATTAGCATTGTTAATATAGGGAAATAAACATTGTAACTTTTACATAAAGGTGTGGTTATTCATGGCCAAAGGGGTCATGGTGCGTGAGATTACTGACTCCAAAGAATATTGATACTGTTGATTGATATTGTTAATGATTTGTATTGAAACTGAGTCCTATGGTGGGGTTTACTATAAGCGCAGTCATAAGGTCCATAGAACTTCTAACGCGTCCCCTTATGAGTTAAAAATAGAAATCCCCAATAAGGTCTGAGGCGCTCACAGAAATAGTAGCAGAACATGATGGTTTGTCTCCTTAAGAGTCCATCATAAGGCCCGGTACACAGGTTTGTCTCCTTAAGAGCACATCATAAAGTTTAGAGATAGGTAGAAAAGTAACATGGTTAGTTTTCCTTGAGAAATAGCTGGTCTTTCCAGAGATGGTAGTGGGGTAATGGTTAGTCTCGTAAAAGAGAGCAAAGTAATTCACAGAATTGGCAAGAGAAATTGGTAAAGGTTATGATTTCAGATTCAGTGATACAAAGTGGAGAGAAAATGTGTCCCTAAGAACTTAGAAGGACTTTCCCAGAACCTTGGAGCTTGCCAGTGATTGTTTGAGGATGTTCTCAGCGCTCTAGTGACAGTGTGAATGGAATAGGTTTTGGGCTTGCACAGCTTAAGAAAATCGCAGGTGAATTGTGATGTTTGTGAGGGTTTAGGAGGTTTGCGTACTCCAAATGAAGTTGTTGAAGGAGTTTGCGTACTCCAAAGTGTGAGAGTAGGGAAGTCGTCAAACTTCACATGTGTGTGGCGCTTTGTGCTAAAAAATTGTCCATGTGGTTGTTGGTATACGGACCCTGCGAGGTCTAAGACTCCAGAGTATATATGAAAAGTGTATGAGACACTTGGTTTATTGTTGTAATTTGTCTGGTTTAATAGGTCAATCGGGCGTGGTTGACAAACTCAAGAGTGCTTGCTAAAGTGAGAGAAAGGTTTCGACTGAGATTTGGCAAGTCCTATGTGCACCAGGACAGACCCACTGATCATTTGAGAGTAAAATTTGAGGGTTGAATTTTGCTTGCGATTCAGGGAAACAGAGAGATAAAGAGTAGCTGCTAGAACAAAAGGCCGTCAGTGAAAAATCAATAAGGTTTCTCAAGCTATTGTGTTACCCTACCTGTAGTAAACGAACAAATTAGGTTTTTGACTTTGTTTAGTGCTTGCAATAATTTTGTATTAGTTGCGTGACTCCGAGTTGAGTAGGACAAGTCTTTGTCAGCCGCTGTACGTGTAAGTGTGACGTTATTGAAGCCATGCAGAGATAGGTCTGTTAGTGAGAAGGGTCACGCACAGATTGGCGGACAACTGAGAAGCGCAATTGGTTGAGGTCAGCAAAAAGGATTTTGGGATCAAAAGTAATTTCCTGAGTGCATTAAAAGTAGTGTAAAAGTACAAAGAATATGTTTTTCAAAGCTTTAAAGAGTGCCCTAAGGGGAGATACGTATATATTCCAATGAGCATAGGAGAAATTACAGTGCCAGAAGGTACACCCACCTATATTGTATTTGAGGAGCAGGGTGCTGAGCCATGTCTTTGGCTGAAACAGTGGTGCAAAGTGACAGAGAAAGATGGGAGTTTAGCGTTTCCTGCCCATGGGACATTTAATTTGAGGAGCCTAGAGAATTTGACGAGGGTACTGTATGATTTTGAATCTCCTCCGAGACCAGCATAGTTCGAAGCTTTAGCTATTTGGCAACTAGAGCCTAGACAGCAACAGCAATTGAAATTAGAGAGAAGAATGAGAACGATTGAGAAGACACTAGCAGAGGGTAGATGGGACAGTGATCAAAATTTTGGGAGAACTGAGACTTTACGGGGAATTAAGTTGTTTCCTGCAATTACACAAGAAATGAGAACGAAGCTGGAAAGAGCACTGAAAGAGGGATTTGTCTCCTTCTAATGACATAGAGCAGAAATCCACAGGATCTAGGAAGTCTTTGACACATGATGAAGAGTCAGATGATGATTAATTAATTTTACAGTTATTGAGAGATCGTCCCCCAACGTATGCAGCGCATGAGAGAAGCTCAAACACCGGTGTGGACCCTACAACTCCGATACCACTTGAATCAACCCAGAGCCAGATACAGGTTAGCCATAGTGTTCCAGTTACTTTGGCAATTCAAAGGCCTATGCCGCAGATGAATATTCCCAGAATTTACCCAGATGTACGTATCGTTGATACTGCAACAAACTTGATAGTGCCAACAGGACAGGTTTACCAGAAGCAGAGTTTGGTTCAGATAGAATCAGCGCCGAACTTGATGTCCCCGATACAGACACAGACGATCCTAAGATTCACCCCTATAGCAGGATCATAGATGGAAACGTCCGCGTTAACGAGTCAGACTACAGGAATAGCATACTCGAGAGACCCAAATGTCAGACCAAGTCCAGATGCAGTGTCAGTATCAGTTACCATAGGTCCGGTCATATCATTGTTCGCCCAGGGAAATAACGAGAACAGTGAGCAGAAAACTCTGAACGCGAGCGTAAAAAGGGAGAGATATAATGCAAATGCAAGAATGACAACTCTCATGAGACCAACATTTGATGGGACACGTCCGTTAATTGATTTAAGTCCTTCCAGGACTCCTCCAAATAATGAGGTGAGATCATACATAGGTCCAAATCCAAGCATGGTGACACCATAAACCCCAAAATTTACATTACAGCAAGTGCCAGGTATAAGCCACAACAATGTTACACTACAAGGTTTGACAGTTTATCAGTTAACTGAATGGTTAGACAGGTTGAGCAGTACACAAGGAGATCCTAGCAGAGGAAGTTCCCTAAATTTGACCAGGCTAAGACTAACTAGAGGCAGAGGACCTAATTGAGGGAAAAATGGGATTAGACAGAATTGACACATTCAAAGAAGATGAGTTGCGTTACTCGTGCAAACTAATTACTAACAAAGCAGGAATATTACATCAGAAATTAGCAGACCTAGCAGAGAAATATGACATAGAGGTTGAGAAAACAAAGCACTTAAAGAGGAGTTACAGATTAGATTTTGATTCGAAGGATTTTGAAAACATGAGAATCCCAGGAGTGAAAATTCACCTTAGGGAAATAATTCAGAGCATTTAAGCATGGGGAGCATTAGACAAATGGGAATGCAAATGGGAGACAGGAAGAAAAGGGATTATGCAAATCTTACTGCAAATGCGCAACAGGTTTAGGACCCAGTGAAAATACTACCAATGAGAGATTCCAGAAGGGAATTTAGTCCATGTCCCTTGGAGCAGAAGTGACATTCTGTCAGTTACAAATGATTTTCCCAGATTGAGAGAGAAGCAAGTAGAATGGTACCAGCAGACAGACAGGTTTGTGAAGCTCGCAAAATGCCTGAGGGAGGACTTGAACACCCTTTTAAAGATAGTAGTTCCAGCAGACCTATGGGTTGAATGCAAGAGGAGCGTAGATAGGCCGACAAGAGAACCTCAGAGAGATGCAGCAACAGGTGCACCATCTCCTGACGTAGTGAAGTATTACTACAGGGGTAAATGAATTTTTTTAAATGAGAATTTTGCCCAAGAATATTGACTGGCAGAGAATACACAGGACAGCACAGGAAGTGAAAGAGTCAATACATGCCTATTATGAGAGATTGTTGCAGGCGTTCAATTATTACAGTAGTACAGAAACAATTGAGTCGAAAGACGATTCATTTTGTGTTCAGATTTGTTGAAGGGTTGAGACCTGAAATTAGCCAGATGATTAAGAGTCATTTGATTTGCTCTCAAGTAAAAAGCCGATTTATGAAGTATTGCAATATGCAAAGTACTGTAGTGACGAGATTGAGTTGAAACAGAGAAAGTTGAAAGAAACACCAATGGTGATGCACAAACAGGAATGCAGGGAAGTTTTCCACAACAGCAGCAACAGGGAAACTTGATGTTTCAGAATCGAGCAAGAGGTAGAGGTCATGGAGGAATAGGAAATGTGAACCGTAGTCCTGATTTGAATACTGTAGTGGTTCAGAATGATTTGAAGAGAATGAAGAGATTGTTGCCACGTCATGCTTGCGGAGGGCTCAGACATTGAAAATGTGAGTGTTCGACGTAAGTACAAGAAGGTGTTGTTCAGGAAACAAGCTATATTAATTCTTTTCAAAACATGAGAGGACCGAGAATGAGAGGTCACAATTAAAATTTCCAAAGTAATGTGAATCAGATGCAAGGTTTCAACCCATGCAACAGATGCAAATGCCACGTTTGCAAATGCCCCAGTCGCAGCAAATGCAACCGCAAGTTAAAATTGTACCTAGACAGCAATTCAAATACCTCAAGGACCAATGGAGCAGCAGCATCTGATGCGTCCTGAGCAGGTCACAGGTCAAAGGTTGAATCAGAGTAATAATACAGTGCACTAATTCCATTTACACAGTGAGAATGGAATATACGATGATTGGGTGAGTGAGAGTCCGGTTGAAGAGCAATGTGTGTTAACAGCTTCACTAGAGGTAGATCAGAAAGGTCCGTATGTGAAAGGAAAGGTAATGGGTCACAAGGTTTCATTCTTAGTTGACACGGAAGCTATACGCTCTACAGTAAGAACTGCAGAAATTCCAAAATTGTCCCTTTCAGGAAAAACAGTCCAGATGGTAGGAATCGCAAATCAGTATTTGACCAGCCCAATTACAGAACCAGTTCAGGTTAAAATTGGCAACTTTAAAGGATTACACAAAATCGTAGATTGTCACTGGAGTCCGGCATCTTTACTAGGAAGGACCTTGTTGTGCAAAACGAGATGTTCAATTACTTGTTCAAATGATGGAATTGAAATTCAGGCAAACAGTGATGATGCAGATGACCCAACCCCAGAAACAGATTGTGACACAGTGAATGAGGAGTACTATTTGATTAGCTTCTTTCCAGTTTTCACAGTGAGAGGTCTTCCTTCTGACCCACAGGGAACAATTAAAATGAAAGTGTGGGATTTTACAGGAAAAGACATTGGTCTAATAAAATGAGTTGAGCCAATTAAGATCCCAGTCAAGTCAAACGTGATTTTTTCCCAGATTCCTCAATCCCACTTGACACAGGACGCAATTGAAGGGATTGCACCTATAACTGCAGAGTTTGTAAACCAAGGAGTTTTGAAAGAAGTGTTGAGTAGTCCATGTAATTCACCTATAATAGGATTGCGAAAGCCCTATGGGAAATTTCAAATTGTTCAGGATTTGAGGAAGGTAGATAACATTGTGATTAAATGTTGTCCCGTAGTGCCAAATCCAGCAGTGATTTTGTTTCAGATCCCATGAGATGCTGAATGGTTCACTGTAATAGACCTGCCACAAGCATTCTCTTCTGTACCTCTTCACGAGGATAGTCAATTTCTTTTCTGTTTCAAATTTTTGGTGTCAAATTCCTCAACTGTTTTCAGAGTCACCTTCTAATTTCAACCCGATTTTGAAAAAGAACCTGGAGTCTTTCCAATTGACATTGGCACAGTACATTGATGATTTACTGATTGCATCAAAGACAAGAGAAGCATGCAAGTATGATGCTATTGCATTACTGAATCATTTAGGGAATAATGGACATACAGGGGGTTATTCTAACTTTGGAGGAGGTGTTAATCCGTCCCAAAAGTGACGGAAAAGTGACGGATTTACCACCAGCCGTATTACGAGTCCATTATATCCTATGGAACTCGTAATACGGCTGGTGGTATATCCGTCACTTTACCGTCACTTTTGGGACGGATTAACACTCCTCCAAAGTTAGAATAACCCCCACAGTGTCCCTAGCAAAATGACAGTAATGTCAGAAAGAAGTGAAATATTTGGGTCACCACATTGAGAAAGAAACTAGGAAAATTTCCAGGGAGAGAATCACAGCCATACTGCAGATGAATCCCTCAGCAACCCAGAGAGATGTCAGGATGTTTTGGGGAATGGTAAGCTATTGTCGCCAGTGGATTCCCAACTTTCAGTCATTTTGAAGACATTGCAGAAGTTGACGCACAAGGAAGTCTCTGATCCCTTAGTGTTAGAACGAGCCTGTATGAAAGCATTTTTGGAGTTGAGAGAAAGTCTGTGCAAAGCCCCAGCTTTGGAATGCCTGACTACACAAAACCCTTCATGTTGTTTTGTCATGAGCGTGATGCATGTTCATTGTCTGTCTTGACTCAAGTCCATGGTGGTGTAAACCGCCCAGTAGCATAATATTCAGCTGTTTTGGACCAAGAGGCAACAGATTTACCAGGCTGTCTTCATTCAGTAGCCGCAGTGGGACTGAGCCTCACTCAGAGTGAGAGCATTGTAATGGGACACCCTTTAACAGTCATGGTCCCTCACTCCATTGAAGTTTTACTTACATGAACCAAAACGCAGTACCTTACATGTACCAGGCTGACTCGTTATGAGACAAGCATCCTGGGGTCCCCAAATGTGTCAGTGAAAAGGTGTACAGTGCTTAACCCAGCAAACTTACTCCCAAAAGAGAATATTGAAATTGACAAATTGAAAGAAGTTGAACATGACTGTCTCGAAGTAACAGATTTGTGGACCAAACCGAGACCTGATATTAGAGATACCAGATTGGAGGAAAATGACCAAATTATTTTTGTTGATGATTCCTGTTTAAGAGACAGCATGGGAACACTGAGCTGTGTGCACGATTTCTGTAATACTTGAAGCGTCTTGGATTTGAGCAATATATTCTGCACAAGTGGCAGAACTGGTAGCCCTTAATAGAGCATGCCATGTTTCTGCACAGCTTAAAGTTACCATCTATACGGATAGCCAGTATGGATTTGAACTAGTCCATGATTTTGGCCAGCTGTGGTCACAAAGAGGTTTCTACACCTCTTCTGGTTCACCATTCAGAAATGGTGAGAGAATTCATGAATTGTTACAAGCTATTCAAATGCCTGAGAAGATTGCTGTGGTGAAATGCAGTGCACACCTGAAATCACAATATTTTGTCAATGGGGAATGGATATGCGGATCAAGTTGCAAGGTTTTGCGCATTGAACTGTATATCATTCAAAGATAAATAGGAATTGTTCACGGAGGAAGAGGAAAGTTGTACTAGTTATGCGTTACATGTAGTTGATACCTTGGAAGAACAGAGAGCGTTGCAGGACAATGTTGACAGGGAAAAGAAACAAAATTGGGGAAAATTGAAATGTGTTCAATGTGAAGATGAACTGTGGGTTTCAGAAGAGGGACAGTTGGTGTTGCCAAAAGCTTCCTGGCTTAAATGGCGAGGTTTTGCCATGGCTAAGCACATGTTGGAAGGGATGCTATGATTCATACTTTTAAGCAAGCCTGGTTCAATCGAAGCCGAAGAAATTTGCCACCGCTGTGCCATCTGTCAACAGATGAGCGTGGGAAAGAAGACTGTGATCAATTTGAGCCACATTGGAAGAGCAGGAGGTCCATTCAGCAGAATGCAGATGGATTTAATTGAGATGCCTGTATGTGGAGGACTGAGATATGTGTTGGTGAGAGTTTGCATCTTTAGTCATTGGATTGAAGTTCACCCTACACGAAGAAATGACAGCCTTACAGTAGTGAAGTTCCTGCTTAGGGAACTGATACCACGTTTTGGGTTTACAATCTCTTTAGAATCAGATAGAGGCAGTCACTTCAACAATGAAGTAATTAAGTCACTATGTACAGCTTTTAACATTGAGCAGAAGTTGCATTGTAGTTACCGCCCTGAAGCCTCAGGACTTGTGGAGCAGATGAATGGTACCTAAAAATCAAGCATGGCGAAAATGTGTGTGAATTTGAAATGGGCCGACGCACTGATGTTAGTTCTGATGACAATGAGGAACACACCTGACAGGAAGGCATCACTGTCACTGCATGAGATCCTCATGGGCAGAGCAATGAGGTTGCCAGCTGTTCCTGCAAATGCTCTTGTGAACATAACAGATGATATGGTGTTGGACTACTGCAAAGGTCTGGCTTGTGTGGTTTGCTCTTTCTCTCATCAGGTGGAAGTAACCACACTTCAACCGTCTCAAGATCAAGGACACAATCTGAGAGCAGGTGACTGGGTTGTGATCAGAAAGCATGTGCGGAAGACATGTTTGGAGGGTTGGTGGAAGGGTCCTTACCAAATAATGCTGATTATTACTACAGCTGTGAAGTGCGCTGGAGTTCCGAACTGGATCCACGCACACCATACGAGGAAAGTGGCATGTCCGTTGGACAGTGAAGAGGAGTTGGAGTTCTTGAGAGTACCAATAATGCCTAGACCATCTCCAGAATTGGCAACAGGAGAAGGAGAGACTGAATCAGAGCAAACTGAAAGCAGTTCAGCCACTCCTGTGATAGACGAAGGAGAAGAACGACAAGAAAAAGTGAAAGTGAACCAACCTCACAGGCAGCAGGAGAGTCTAGTCAGAGGAAGGCTCTCCGAGAAGCAGATGGTCTTGAAAGACAAACATAGCAAACAACAGACCCCGGGAGGGAAGGAGCTGAGGTGGATCAAAGCCAATGTGGTCTGACTCCTCCAGAACCAGTTGCAGGTCCATTAATCCATCAATCAATCAGTCAGGAATTTGTAAAGCGCACTACTCACCTGTGAGGGTCTCAAGGCACTGAGGGGGGGGGGGGCAGAAGAGAGGGGAGGTGCTGATACTGCGTGAACAGCCAGGTCTCGAGAAGTTTCCTGAAGGCAAGGAGGTCTGGCGCAGGTGGGTGGGAAGAGTGTTCCATGTTTTGGCGCTGAGGTGCGAGAATGATCTACCGCTGATTGTAGTTCTGTGGACGCGTGTGATGGTTGCGAGTGCGAGGTCGGCAGAGCAGAGATATCGAGTCGGGGTGTAGAAGGAGAGACGTCTGCAGAGGTATTCTGGTCCGGTGTTGTGCAGTGTTTTGTCAGCGTGGGTGAGGAATTTGAATGTGATTCTCTTGTTGACTGGGAGCCAGTGCAGGTTTCTCAGGTGGTCTGTGGTGTAGCAGTGGTGAGGGATGTCCAGAATGAGGTGTGCGGAGGTGTTCTAGATGCGTGGCAACCTCTTCTGGAGTTTGGCCGTGGTTCCTGCGTAGAGGGCATTGCTGTAGTCCAGTTTGCTGCTTATGAAGGCTTGGGAGACTGTTCTTCTGGTTTCAGTGGGTATACATTTGTAGATCTTTCAGAGCATGCTGAGGGTGTTGAAGCAGGAGGAGGAGATGGCGTTGACTTGCTGGGTCATGGATAATGAGAAGTCCAAGATGAATCCTAGGTTGCGTGCGTGGAAGGTGGGAGTCGGAGTGGCCCAGAGAGTGGCAGGCCACCAGGAGTCATCCCATGCGCAGGGGGTGGAGCTGAAGATGAGGACTTCCGTCTTGTCGGAATTGAGTTTGAGGCAGCTGCTCTTCATCCATTCGACGATGGTCTTCATACCTTCGTGAAGGTTGGCCTTGGCAGAGTCCTTGGTGAGGGAGAGGATCAGCTGTGTGTCGTCGGCGTATGAGATGATGTTGAGGTTGTGGGATCGGGCGATGTTAGCGAGCGGGGCTATGCAGATGTTGAAGAGGGTCAGGCTGAGGTACGAACCCTGGGGTACCCTGCAGATGATTTTGGTGGCCTCTGAGCAGAATGGGGGGTGGTGGACTCTCTGGGTTCTGCTGGTGAGATAGGAGGTGACCACATCCAGGGCTCTGTCGCGGATTCCTGCCCTGCTGAAGCGTGAGCGTAGGGTGTGGGGGCAGACGGTTTCCACGCAGCCGAGAGGTCCAGGAGGATGAGGGCCACGGTTTTGCCATTGTCCAGTATTGTTCTGATGTCGTCGGTGGCGGCGATGAGGGCCGTTTCGGTACTGGGGTTGCTACGGAATCTGGATTAGGAAGGATCCAGGGTGCAGTTCTCCTTGAGGAAGCGAGTTAGTTGTCTGTTGACAGCCTTCTCAATGACTTTTGCTGGGAAGGGAGCAGGGAGATAGACCGGAAGTTCTTAAGGTCCTTTTGGTCCGCCTTGGGTTTTTTGAGGAGGGCATTGATCTCAGTGTGTTTCCAGTTCTCTGGAAAGGTGGCGGACTCGAATGAGCTGTTGATGATCTTCCGTAGTTAGGGTACGATGACGGAGCTTGCTTTGTTGAGGATGTGGTGAGGGCAGGGGTCAGATGGAGAGCCGGAGTGGATGGTGTTCATGATTTCGATTATGTAATTGTCGTTGACGGTGGTCCAGGAGAGCAGGAGCTTGGTCGGAGGTGAATCTATGGTGCTGGTGGTTTCCGGGGAATGGGGTCTGGGTGCTGAAGCTGTTGTGGATGTCCCCAATCTTGCTGTGGAAGTAGGAGGCTAGGGAGTCACAGAGGTCTTGGGATGGCGGGATGTCGTTGGCATTAGAGCTGGGATTGGAGAATTCCTTCAAGACATTGAAGAGCTCCTTGTGGCTGAGTGCGTTGTTGTTGGTTTGGTCTTTGAAGGCGGTTCTCTTGGTGGCTTGGATGAATTGGTGGTGTCTGCGGATGGTGTTTTTGAAGGATGCGTGGTTCTACAGAGTCTGATCTTGGCGCCACTTTCTTTCGAGTCTTCGGCAGGTTTGCTTAGCTTTGTGGGGGTTGCCAGTAAACCAGAAGGTCTTTCTGTTGGTGCGTCTGTTGGAGGGATTCTTGATTGGGGCAAGAGTATTGGCACAGGTGTTGACCCATTGCCTGAAGTTGCGGGCAGCGGGCAGCTGCATCAGTGTCGGTGGTGTTGATGGGTGGGTTCCTGGAGAGGGTCGTGATAAGTTGGTTTTCGGTGACCTTGTTCCAACTGCGGTGGGGGATACGTTGTGGGTGGTGGTGTGTTGTGGGTTTCTTGAAGGAGAAGTGGATGCAGCGGTGGTCTGCCCAGTGGAGTTCGGTGGTGTGGCTGAAGATGATGTGATTGCTGATGGAAAAAATAGGGTTGAGTGCGTGTCCTGTGGAGTAGGTCGTGACGAGCTGTTTGAGGTTGTCGAGCAGGGTGGCGGTGTTGTTGTCATTGGTGTTCTCGAGTTGGAAGTTTAAGTCAATGAGGAGTATGTAGTCAGTGGATGCGAGAGCGTGTGTGCTGATGATGTCGGTGATGGAGTCGCTGAACTGCTGTCGGGGCCTGTAGATGAGGGTCTCTCGGAGGGTGGTGTTTGGGTCAGTGTGGATCTGGAAGTGCAGGTGCTCGACGGTGCTGAGGGTGTCTTCAGTGCTGGTTGTGATCCTGAGGGTGTTCTTGTGGACGATAGCAATGCCTCCTCCTGGTTTGTTGGAGCGGTCCCTGCGAATGATGTTGTAGCAGTGGCGATGTCAGGCGCGGAGGAGGGCTTCATCCAGGTCTCGGTCAGGAAAGCGACATCTGGGGAGGCTGAGTCGAGTAGATTCCATAGTTCTACTGCATGCATGTGGACGGAGCAGGTGCTGAGGAGGATGCATCTGAGATGGTTGCGTCCTGCCTTAGTGGGTGGGTTGTTGGCGTGGAGGCTGGTGAAGGTCTAGTTCAGGCAAGAGAAGAGTCCATGGGTGGTCTGTGGGAGGCTTGAAGGCAGGTGGGAGAGCAGCCAGTGTTGAGGACGTAGAGGGTGGTGGCATTGTAGTGAAGATGTGCGTGACGGCGGTGGGGGGAATAGGAGCCAGAGGTTTTGGCGCTCGGCACAGTCCAAGCGCGGATGGGGGCAGATGGCCTTGCCTTTGGTGCGCCTCGGCGCATCCGCTGAGCGACCACACAGCAGCCCCATTAAGTAGGGAGGTGGGGGGATGAGAGGACAGTTGGGAGGCGTGAGCGAGGGTGAAAAACAGTGTGAAAAAGGGGGCGGGCAGCAAAAAGAGGGCAGGGCCGTGGAGGCAGCAGCGGTGGGGGGGAGAGAGAGAGGGAGGAGTAAAAGTGAGAGAGAGAGAGTGGAGTGAAAGAAAAACAAGGAAGAGAGTAGGGAAGCAAAAGGAGCACAAAGGGACAAAAGAGCAGAGAGCAAAGCAGAGAAAGGAGGAGAAGATGAGGAGAGAGGCAGAAGGTAGCCTAGTAAGAAAGCAGAGCTCTCCCACTAGACACCACAGATGAGGCGCAGGCAGAAGCCTGCGGGTGGAGGAGGGCCTCGAACTCCTGACAGGGGTCAGGACTTCAGAGGAGCCAGGGAAAGGGCTCTACTCACCAGGTGGAGCCACAGGAGGCAGAGCAATGCACTGACCAGGTCAAGAGAAAATCCTGCAGATCAAAGAGAAATTACAAGCCCAACACTGAAAAGAGCATTAACGAAAGGTCCACTGAAATGAGATAAGTGGCTGAAGTCACAAGCAAAGAGAAAAGAAGCAATTACAGTGACGATTGTGGAAGAAGTAGACAAAAAAAGGGGAGAAGATTTGAGCGAATTAAATGGAGATCCCAAATTGAAAAGGAAGAGAATTGCAAGTCGAAGTACGCTGGTCCTGAATGGGCGTATGCAACAAGTGAACGGCAAAGTGAATTTTTGTTTTGATCGAGACATTCCAGGTCAATATTTTGGCACTTGAATGAAATCAATGAACTGGAGTGCTGAAAACTATAATGACAGAGAAAGATACAATTGAAAGTAACCGGAAAAGATTTTTAATAACCTGATTTGACAAGCTGCTAAACTGATTTTGATGAGCTACCTATTTGTGACAGAAAAGGTCCTGGAAGAAAGACTGAAACCTATAAATAACAGCTAAAGAAAGATTGAAGATTTTTGTTTTAGAGTTTTGCTGCATAGGTATACATTTTTCTTTTCTACTTTCTGATTCTTTACAGATCATGAGTAACCCTAGCCAACAGGATAGGAAGAATACGTGCTGTAAATACATTGGTATTGGGGATTGTATGATTGATATTGTGTTTGGTGTTGATTGTGTTGATTGTGAGTATGACTCTTCTTGTGTCCAACCATACCCCAGCTTAAGAGACAACTACTACTCTCACAGAAGTAGAGAAGTTTAGGTTTGGTGAGAAATATTTGCAAGTAGATATTACCCAAGGAGAACTTTCTTCTAATGTTTTCTGAGTGAGTATGTTGAGACAATGGATGCGAGAGATTGTTATGTTTGCACGCAGATTCCTTCACCAGCCTAGGAAGGAGTTATTTATCATAGTTTGACTCTTACTTATGGGATAAGTTGTAGTCTGTTACTAACAAGATTCTACAACCAGGAGTATATTCAGTATTTTTATTCCAATTATGATCTCGTATTTTAGTTTGTCCCTATAATTAAATATTTGAGTACAGTAGTTAAGATAACGGCATAGAATTTGTGAGAGGATTCTTTGAGCCTACCTTGGCATTTGGTACAGCTTACGCACACCACAACAATTTGACATGCTTGCTTACACCCATAGAAAAGAGCTTCTTAGATCTGACAGATGATAGAAGAACGGAATTAAAGGAAAAATTAGAAAAGGGCTTAGAGAAAAGGACATTTAGAAATGGTTATGCATTTAGTGAAATAAAGACACAAGGAAGGTTAGCTTTAGATGCATAACACGTAGGAAAGCTTTGTGTATATAGGCCTAAATCTAGAACTGATACGCTGTTTGTGGGAATGAGTGAATGTAGGCATTTGTTTTTGTTGCAGAGTAAATGGAAGTTCTTGTTGAATGGACAGGATCCGGCAATTCCAGGAGTTTATTACATCTGTGGACCAAATGCATATTACCATCTTCCAAGAGGAAGGTATGGCACATGTTACTTGGGGATAGTTTTCCCAAATATTTTTAAACTGGAGAACTTGAGTAAATTACCAAAAATGACTGAATTACATCATGTTAGACAAAAGAGAAGGTCTCCTTCTAGTATAGTTGCAGATATATTTGGAGCAATAGTTCCTTCAGTAGGAGTTATCCTAAATTCTATAAAGATTCAAATGTCTACTATTGTGGATAACATGCTGACAATTTTTTCAGGAGCCATGATCCAAATGAATACAGAAGTGGCTGCGGTAAGATCTATGACTTGTCAGAACTGTCCTGCTTTAGACATTCTTTTAGCAAAGGATGGCATAGTTTGTAAAATGCTGAACTTGCAGCATTGTTGCTCATATGTTCCTAACAATAGTAAAGAAATTAGAAGCTTGATTAACAATCTCACTAATATTAGTACTGATTTGAAAGAGTTGAAAGAACCAGGAGTTTGGGAAATTGTGGGCAAAGGATCTGCTTCTTTGGGGAATTGGCTTGGTAAACTAAGAAAAGGGATACTATTGAAAATAATACAAAGGATATTGAATATTGTGATTTTCCTAATTGGAGCATGGAGAATATGTCAATTATATCATGTGATTAAAATGAGAAAGATGAAAAATGAATAGAGGAGGGAACAAATGAAAATGGAGAAATTGTTTAGGGAAAATTCGAAAAGGGAAAGAAGTAATAAAAAATGTAAGGAGAGAAAAGTTTAATTGAATAAAAAATGTTGTGGGAAGATATAAGTGTGATGACATATTTAGTTATCAGAGGAGAGATTGTGAACACTGAATTCTTCCTGATAAATATTCACGTATTTGAATTATGAATATGCATCGAATTTGACTTAATATAGAAAACGTATGCACAACTTGGAAAACGTGCCTACTTGAGTGGCCGTCGGATATCTCGAAGTGTCCTTATTAATCGCTTATTAAAATGAAATGATGTGCTCATGTTTACATTAATGTAGTAGTCAGTTATATTAATGATTACTTATTATGTATTTGCTTTATGAATCGCAGGCCTTAAAGATAACGAGGTCTTAGGCCTAGTTTGCACTGCCTCATGTTAAACTGCATTGTTAAGATAACGCTGTGAGAACATTTTTGCCTGAAGAAATCAATATGCAAATTGTTATTTTCCACTGAGTTGACCAAACATTAGTAAATGTTTTCTTTTTCCATGAGAACTGCTTGCTAGAATATACTGTATTAGCTATCATTACAATGTAAAATTGTGTGTGTGAGAAAGCGATGTTTCCAGGAGCTAACAATGAATGCACAAACTGGAGAATGGAGTGATACAAAATTGATACCTGACAAACCTGACGATGGGAACAGGACAAGAGAAGCCAATCATCGACATGTGAAAGACAGTTTAGTTATATCTTAGATTTTAAGTTCTATCTTCATTGGACTAAAAGTAAATGTACGATTCTTTGACCAATGGTAACTTGGGAAGCGTTT
Organism: Pleurodeles waltl; assembly: GCF_031143425.1. Taxonomy (NCBI): domain Eukaryota; kingdom Metazoa; phylum Chordata; class Amphibia; order Caudata; family Salamandridae; genus Pleurodeles; species Pleurodeles waltl. The sequence goes on from NC_090438.1 coordinate 667,405,664, forward strand.
TAGACAATTTTAACTTAGCCCGACTGCACTGAGAAGAGACAGGCTTTTTTCCACTTTGATATCCTCCTGAGAGGAGCTTCTTTATTTCTTTATAGCTGAACAGTTCCTGAGGACTTTATTTCTATCTTTGACTTTATTGCGTAAACTTCTGATTCTGAATGCTGATCCCTTAGACATTGCTTTACAAATAGTTCAGACTTCTTGGAGTCCATGGTTCTCAACCATTCCCTTTCATGGCACGATGCTGATGCTGACCAAACAGATGTCCAACTGATGAAGACAGTCACAGCTTGCTGATCTGTACCGAGGAGTGGTATTAATCTAATCTTATTGTTTTATGTAATTTGTCTTTTGTTTCCAGGTACCAACCACAATTTTGATAGACCCATAGCTAAGTGTTTTTCCAAATTTATGTAGAGAAATTGTTTTGCATGAAGCCCAAACATGCAATTCTAATCAGAAGTCTAGTAGATGAAATCCTAAAATGCTAATAAGTTGCTGTTAATAAATAATTTATGTTACTCAGTTGCTGAATCTAGATGTATGCGATTTCTATTGCGCAATTATTCTTGTTATTAATTTGTTCTGTAATTCTAGAATGTCTAACCATTCATGCTTTGGTTAGATTGAGATTTTTAGAAGGTTTGGTCAACCAGTGTTGTTCATGACTGTATATGTTTTGATTTTGAGACTATGACCCTCATTTCGACCTTGGCGGTCTTTTTTAAAGACCGCCAAGGTACTGCTGTGCTGAAGACCGCCAGTGCAGGCGGTTTTCTCCGCAGCGTATTATGACTGCTGGCAGCCCTCTGTCCTTTTTCGGACGGAAAGCTGCCAGCAGCCATACTGGCGGTCGGCGGGGAAGGGGAGGCTACTCCACCTCCACCGCCCCGTCATCAGAACACCGCCCACCGAATCACGTCCCATGATCCGGTGTGGCGGTGTTCTGGTGACGGGGAGCTGGCGGCAGAGCAGCCCCCATGGATCCCATCCACTCCTAGAGGATCAACGGACAAGGTAACTTGATCTTCCGTTAGGGGAGGGGGTTGGGGGGTGTTGTATGTTGTGTGCATGCATGGGGGTGTGCGTGTGAGTATGTAGAAGAGGTGTGTGAGTGCGTGTATGCCTGCGGGGTGTGTGTTGTGGGTATTGGAAATGTGTTCGGGTTGGTCTGTGTGCATGTCTGTATGTGTGCGGGTATGTGTTATTGTAGTGTATGTGTGTGTGTAGGGGTGTGTGTATGTGCATGGTGGGGGTGGGGAGGGGGTGTGTGTATGTGCATGTTGGGGTGGGGGGTACCGCCACCTATGTGGACGGCAGGGGAGGTGGGGGGTGTGGAGCGAGGACTCAGGGGTGGGGGAGGGGGTTGGGGGAGATCCCTATCAGTGCCAGGGAAGGAATTCCCTGGCACCGATAGTGCCTAATGCCATGGATTTCGTGGCGGTTCCAAACCGCCCGAAATCCATAGGAGTATGCAGAGTCCTGATACCGCTGGTGGTCTGGTGACGGCCGCCGGGCTGGTGACCGAAGTCTCCAGCTCAGCGGTCGCCACCGCCATGGCGGTCGGAGTAGAGAAGTGGCGGACGACCATGGCGGTAACCGCAATGGCCATAATTCCATTTTTTTTTCCGCCGGCCTGTTGGCGGTTTTACCACCACTTCTCCCCCGTCCGCCAGGGTCGTAATGAGGGCCTATGTTACCTGATATTAGCATTGTTAATATAGGGAAATAAACATTCTAACTTTTACATAAAGGTGTGGTTATTCATGACCAAAGGGGTCAGTGTGCGAGAGATTACTGACTCCAAAGATTATTGATACCATTGATTGATATTGTTAATGATTTGTATTGAAATTGAGTCCTTTGGTGGGATTTACTCTAAGCGCAGTCAAAAGCTCCATCAAACCTCTAATGCATCCCCTTATGAATTAAAGATAGAAAACCCGAATAAGGTCAGACACGCTCACACGGGGTCCCAGGTTGGTGGGATGAGGGCAGGGCCCTGGGCAGCTGTCCACACTGCCCATGCCTTGCCCCAGCCCCTGACAACCCGGCATATTAATCTTATTAAAGTGGTGTTATTATAAAGGTTTTGTGTTGGATCTAGCAGTTCTCAGACCCTCTTATCCCCTTCACCCACCCACAGCACTACCACAAGGCACTGTGATTAAGAAAATCTCTGCCAGCCATTGAATCGACCAGGCAAAACCTTTCGTAAGTGCTTTAGTTATGCTCTACCCTTCCCCCCCCCAAGTCCTTTGTGGAGACAATATCCTTGGACACTGGGAGGCATGAGGGTCAGTGATGCCACTCCAGACCACCATTCTGCTCCCTCATTTAAAAGCCCTAATTTGCATTTTCGAATAGAAGTGGCAGAGAAGTGTTGCCTAGTTCTACATTATTATGATCTTTCTTCAAATGAGGAGGATGTGGGGAAATTAAGAGGAGCTATAGAGTCCATCTGCATTCCCCATTGGGGCAATTCAAAATGCAAACTACGTGCACAGTGCATATTCTGCCACAAACGTCTGTCTCTGGTTGTGCTCCTCAGTTCACTTCTGTCTTTAATGGTGTTGGCTCTCTGTAGGAGGCTGGCCTGGCTTGTAGTGGGTACCAGAGGTACTTACACCTTGTGCCAGGTCCAGTTATCCCTTATTAGTGTAGAAGAGGTGTTTCTAGCAGCTTAGGCTGATAGAAGGTAGCTATGGCAAAGCAGCTTAGGCTGAACTAGGAGACATGTAAAGCTCCTACTATACCACTGGTGTCATATGCACAATATCATAAGAAAACACAATACACAGAAGTGCTAAAAATAAAGGTACTTTATTTTTATGACAATATGCCAAAAGTATCTCAGTGAGTACCCTCAGTATGAGGATAAGTTATATACACAAGATATATGTAACCAAACCAAAATTATGCAGGTAATAGCAAGAAAAGTAATGCAAGCAGTGTAGAATTGCAGTAGATTGCAATAGGAGCACATAGGTATAGGGGCAACACAAACCATATACTCCAAAAGTGGAATGCGAACCACAAATGGACCCCAAACCTATGTGAGCTTGTAGAGGGTCGCTGGGACTGTAAGAAAACAGTGAGGGTTAGAAAAATATCCCTACCCAAGACCCTGAAAAGTGCACCTACTACCCCCAGAGAGCACAGAAGTTGTGATAGGGGGTTTCTGCAGGAAGAACAAACACCAGCAATGCAACAACAGTGGATTTCCAGACCTGAGTACCTGTAAGACAAGGGGACCAAGTGCAATAGTCGTGACAGTGTCGAGAGTGTTCAGGAGCCCAGGAAATGCCAGCTGAGGGTGCAAGGAAGCTGCCACCTGTTGGAAGAAGCTTGGAGTTCTGCAAGAGAGCTAGGAACTTCTCCTTTGGAGGATGGATGTCCCACGTCGCGATGAAGCTTGCTGAGGTGTTCCCACGCAGAAAGACTGCAAAAAGCCTTGCTAGCTGCAAGGGTTGCGGTAGAGGTTTTTTAGTGCTGCTGTGGTCCAGGAGGGACCAGGATGTTGCCACTTGGAGGAGGAGACAGAGGGGGCACCCAGCAAGTCAGGAAGCCCTCACAGAAGCAGGCAGCACCCGCAGAAGTACCTGAACAGGCACTTGGAAGGAAATTGAACTGGAGTCCACCCGAAGTCACAAAAGGGAGTCCCACGACTCCAGAGGACAACTCAGAAGGTTGTGCACTGCAGGTTAGAGTGTCGGGGGGTCCAGGCTTGGCTGTGCATGAAGGAAATCCTGGAAGAGTGCACAGGAGCCGGAGCAGCTGCAAATTATGCGGTACCCAGCAATGCAGTCTAGCGTGGGGAGGCAAGGACTTACCTCCACCAAACTTGGACTGAAGAGTCACTGGACTGTGGGAGTCACTTGGACAGAGTTTCTGAGTTCCAGGGACCACGCTCGTCATGCTGAGAGGGGACCCAGAGGACCAGTGATGCAGTCTTTTGGTGTCTGCGGTTGCAGGGGGAAGATTTCGTCGACCCACGGAGATTTCTTCAGAGCTCCTGGTGCAGAGAGGAGGCAGGCTACCCCCAGAGCATGCACCACCTGGAAACAGTTGAGAAAGCCGTCAGGATGAAGGGATACAAGGTTGCTAGCAGTCGTCTTGCTACTTTGTTGTGGTTTTGCAGGCGTCCTGAGCAGTCAGCGGTCGATCCTTTGGCAGAAGGTGAAGAGGGAGATGCAGAGGAACTCTGGTGAGCTCTTGCATTCATTATTTGCAGAATTCCCCAAAGCAGAGACCCTATATAGCCAGAAAAGGAGGTTTGGCTACCAAGGAAGGAGGATTGGCTACCAAGAGAGGTAAGAGCCTATCAGAAGGAGCCTCTGACATCACCTGCTGGCACTGGACACTCAGAGCAGTCCAGTGTGCCACAAACACCTCTGTTTCCAAGATGACAGAGGTCTGGGACACACTGGAGGAGCTCTGGGCAACTCCCCTGGGAGGTGCAGGTCAGGGGAGTGGTCACTCCCCTTTCCTTGGTCCAGTTTTGCACCAGAGCAGGGCTGGGGGATCCCTAAACCGGTGTAGACTGGCTTATGCAGAGATGGGCACCATCTGTGCCCATCAAAGCATTTCCAGAGGCTGGGGGAGGCTACTCCTCCCCAGCCCTGACACCTATTTCCAAAGGGAGAGGATGTTACACCCTCTCTCAGAGGAAATCCTTTGATCTGCCTTCCTGGGCCAGGGCTGCCTGGACCCCAGGAGGGCAGAAACCTGTCTGAGGGGTTGGCAGCAGCAGCAGCTGCAGTGGAGACCCCGTAAAGGCAATTTGGCAGTACCCGGGTACTATGCTAGAGACCCGGGGGATCATGGAATTGTCACCCCAATGCCAAAGTGGCATTGGGGTGACAATTCCATAATCTTAGACATGTTACATGGCCATGTTCGGAGTTACCATTGTGACGCTGTACATAGGTAGTGACCTATGTACAGTGCACGCATGTAATGGTGTCCCCGCACTCACAAAGTCCAGGGAATTTGCCCTGAACGATGTGGGGGAACCTTGGCTAGTGCCAGGGTGCCCACACACTAAGTAACGTTGCACCCAACCTTCACCAGGTGAAGGTTAGACATATAGGTGAATTATAAGTTACTTAAGTGCAGTGGTAAATGGCTGTGAAATAACATGGATGTTATTTCACGCAGGCTGCAGTGGCAGGCCTGTGTAAGAATTGTCAGAGCTCCCTATGGGTGGCAAAATAAATGCTGCAACTCATAGGGATCTCCTGGAACCCCAATACCCTGGGTACCTCAGTACCATATACTAGGGAATTATATGGGTGTACCAGTATGCCAATGTGAATTGGTAAATTTGGTCACTAGCCTGTTAGTGACAAATTTGGAAAGCAGAGAGAGCATAACCACTGAGGTTCTGGTTAGCAGAGCCTCAGTGGGACAGTTAGGCATCACACAGGGAACACATTCAGGGCACATACTTATGAGCACTGGGGCCCTGCCTGGCATGGTCCCAGTGACACATAGACTAAAACAACATATATACATTGAAATATGGGGGTAACATGCCAGGCAAGATGGTACTTTCCTACACTCTCCCAGACATTTTGTTTTGCTGATAGGTGGAATATCCTTTCCTCAGGCGTTGAGCCTCCTTTAAACCAGTCTCTTAAAGTCAGGTAAAGCTGGGGATATCAGCATTAAAAATACAGTGCTTCTACTTCACTTTTCTATGTAATTTTATTTAGTAAGGCCTCTATTGTCAACATTATTTAAAATGTGATGTGAACGTTTCTTTAAGGGTGTACTGATGTAGAGTCTCTAAGAGCTAAACAAAGAGCATTAACCTTTGAAGTCAAATGGGAAAGAGATACCCATCAAGTTACTGAAATTTTACAATATGAATCCATGAAGACATTGATCAATACCAGCATCCTTATATGTATAACTTTTGGGATCCTCAGCAATTGCGTTATTTAGCTGAGCCTCCTTTTCCTGCATCATTCCGTCTAAGGGGACCTTGAAAAAGACTAGTGCAGGATGACTGCTATACAAAATCCTCTCTTGTTTATGGATTATAGACTATATCACCATTCAATCCATAATAACATTCTGAGGCACATATGGCACATGCCATCGACTTGCCTCTTGGTTCACTAATAGCATCATCACGCGGAAGGTGGTTCATGAATGTTGCTAAAGTAATAATAAGAAACTAATACTTCAAGTAAATGGCACACAATCCTGTGATATAAATGAATGTACTAAAGTGAAACACTCCCACACTACAAAGAACTACACTTTTAAAAATGTTTTAGAGTCATCGCCCTATGTTAACACAGTGGGCCTCATTTACAAGGCCTGTGCACCACTGTGACATTATTTCTTTGCTGCTGGGTTTCAGCACTCCGTCCATCATCTTGTTGTGTTGCTATGTCCCCTCTAAGCAGCAAGGGTATGCTTAGACATTGGTCCCTTGCTCACTGTGCCACTAGATTCGAGCTAGCCTGGCTGATGAGGGGTGATACCTCTAAACCGGTCCCAGGATGCTTGTTTCTGGTCCAGAAAGGACCTGGCCTGGCAGTTTGGGTTGGACTGTTCCCATGGGAAACAGGCTCAAGACTGATTTGCATATGGCTGGGTCGAAACTGGGTGGAATGGTGAGCAAAAGAGCAATGGATTTAACCTAGATCTGTGACTGGGAGTTAGTGTTTGAAAAGTTTCAGCACTTCGTCCATCATCTTGTTGTGTTGCTATGTCCGCCCTAAGTGGCAAGGGTATACCCAGACATGGGTCCCTTGCTGACTGTGCCACTGGATTCAAGCTAGCTTGGCTGATGAGGGGTGATATCTCAAAATGGTCCCAGGATGCTTGTTTCTGGTCCAGGGAGGAGCTGGCCTGGTAGTCTGGGCTGCACTGTTCCCATGGGGAACAAGATCAGGCTGATTTGCATATGGCTGTATCCAAACTGGGGTGGCACTGTGAGCAAAAGAACAATGGATTTAACCCTGAGCTATGACGCCGGGTGAGTGTTTGAAAAGTTTTGCACTATGTCCGTCATCTTGTGTTAGTATTTAAAAGTAGAACATATAGCAATGTAATGCTAATTTGTCCTTAAAATGGCAAGCACCCAAAAGCAATTTTTCACTGTGGTAGGCCTAGTTGTCCTACGTCGACAAGAGTACACATTGAAATCCTGATGCGTTATCTCGAGAATGGGACCGCCTAGAAAAATAATTAAACAACTGTTTTCATAGGTCTTAAAATGGTGAAGTCAGATTTTTAACGGATGTTAAGGAAAAGCAACGTTTAGAAAGTTACCTATTCCCTGTCTGAAGTTCCTGGAGAGTTACATTTGCTCTCCAACATCTCCCAGCCAGTCATTAGCATTATTTCTGGCCTCCATTTGAACTCACATTTTGTTGAAACCCCATCAGGGCTTATCGTCTCTCCAGTTACTGGAGAGTCACATGGATGTGAGCAGTAACTGGAGAGTCAATAAGCCCTGATGGTATTTGAACAATATGTGCATTCAAATGAAGGCTAGAAATCAGTCACCCTTGACGGAAATAAATGATTCTGCAAAAACAAGTCATTCCCAAAAGGGCAGAGAGTTTGAACCAGTCAGGGTCCTAATGAGAACCCTAATGGAATAAGAGGTTTGAAACGCGCTAAGGGATATTCTTGTGGAGTTATTTTTACAGACTTATGTTGTACTATAGATAACCAAAAATGGTATATGAATTGTTAAAGTCTACTGTAACAGGACTGATTTAGAACGCCCAATGGACACTGAGAGCAAGAGGAAATGCATTAACACTTGTAGTAATGTCATCATTTGCATTTAATTGTTGACTGGTCATAGGAATAAATTTTGATGTTTGCCATTTTGTGAGGTGTTATGTTTGAATTGTGTATAATGGTTTTTGAATAATTTGAATGTGTTTCAACGGATATGTGTATGTGTTCAAAATATTTGAGAGTATTATGAAATAACAAGTGACTAAATATATAGGTCAAGAAAATTCATTTACTTGCCTGCAAATGTTAAATTGATGTTTGTAGGTTTCAGCTAGGGTAATTTGTGTTTTATGAATCACTTTCTAGAAGTGGCATTTCTAAGTTATTATTGACAAAATCACCTTTACCAATAGAAGGGGTTTGTCAGGACGAATCCAATGATAGGAAACCTTTTGAGGCTGCTCTGCTGCAATCCACTATTGCAGCTAGGAGTAATTATAAACTTCTCCACTGTTAACCTACGGGCAGAGCAACTCTCATATGTAGTGAGAACAAACATGAGTATTCGTCGCTCCCTGGGCATATATGTGCCCTTGCACACACACAAGTCTGCGTTGGCAAGCTGGACACATGTTTAAGAACACCATAGGTGCCAGTGCGCACACATAGGCCTGCTATGACAGGATCAGCACATATTTGAACCACCAGGGAGGAAAGAGGCACACAGCTTCACACTGTTCTTGCAGTGGGTGAGTGCCCAGGGCCCTAAGGCCACTGAATAGAGAATCAGCAAAACCTATGGGCAGAGTCGATCCCCTAGGTCGGGAAAACCCACGTGGAGCTATTTCACTACCGGTGGCACGGGACACCCATGTGTACCTGCCCAACCTTTCGTCTACCTGCTCCGGCGTTCAGGAGGAGTTCAAGGGATAGTGAAGGGCCCACACAGGATTGGCTATGGAGTTAGAAGTGCCAACCTAAGCATAAGCGCAAATGCACAGGCCTGCATTGTCAGGTCAGATTCATGCTTGACCGGCTATTTTGGTGAGTGGCACACTCAGTGCCATGTCCCACTAGAAGCCAGGCTGTACCCGCCCCTGGTATGTGGTATGTCTTTTTACAGGGCAGTCCTGGGTACAACGCCTGAACCAATTACTTAAGCGCCACTTCCTGGCATGTGTAGGAAGGGCATGTGCACTTTCCCACACCAGTACAGTGGGAAAATGCCCAGAGTCTTAAGGCCACGCAACAAGAGTCAGCAAAAAAAAAAAAATAGGAGGAAAAAGCAAAAATGTTCTGGGAAATCTCCTGAGAAGGGCCATGTCCAACACCCACCCCAAATAATAATCTAGTTTCTTACATGTGCACTACCCCTGTCTATCCTCTCTGAACCCTGGATACTTGGTAGAAGGTGCTGGACTTGACAGGACATTATTCTCTTGAATGTGTCTGTACCTTGTGTTACACATCTGTTCTGCTTTCCTTCGTCCCCGTTCTTGCTTCTTCTAAGTTTTACTTACAATAATTTGAGCAGAGCACACCTTTACAATAGTTTAGAGTGTAATGATTGTGTTTGCAAATCAGCAGTGTTTCAATATATATTTAGAGCCTCAACATAACAAAGTAAATTGTATTATTTCATTTTTTCTCTTACATGTTTCATTGTAAACTGATCTACTATATGAAGTATTATTATATTTAGTCTAATTGATAAGACCATATTCTATTTATAGTCCATGTCTGATATGTTGATCAAAAGATATGTACTGAAGGTTTATGCTCTCAACTCAGACCGTTAACAGTAGCTAATGTCCTTTGTGCTGGGTGCTAACAGCTCGTAGTTGGTCATACTCTGGTTACGTGCCTGAACGAAAGGTGCATAATAAGTGGAAGGCCATTTAACTGTTGTTAATGCCTCACATGATATGGGCAATAATGTGCTTCATCCTCACTTTTCCCCAGAGTTTTCAGCTGCTTTAAAGAACTGAAAACACCCAGGGAAAAAAGACAGGTCAGCGGTGTTTACACAGACTACATAATTCTGATGAACTTGGCTGCACCAAGCATCTGCAGATCAGCAAGATTGATTGGGAGCCACAGATTTGGGTAGGGTATTAAGCAGGGTCACACATTTAGGGTGGTCAGAGATTGAAGTGATTATGGACATGGCATTGTTTAATTACAATAGTTTTTCCCATTGCCTGTCAGCACAGGAAGTGACATCACTAGATTTTCCATCATCCATCTGCAGAGGCAGTTGCATCACTGAAGTTCTCTTCATCCATCAGCACAGGAAGTGACAACACTAGTTTACCACCAAAACCATTTTTTTAAAAAGAAGCCAAGCAAGAGGACTTGATTTCACATTGCCCATCTGCACAGGAAGTGGCATCACTGGATTACCCATCATCCATCTGCACAGGAAGTAGCATTTCTGATTTCCCATACATGGTACCCTGTGCTCCTCTCTCCTCCCAGGACCTATTTAATGACACGCCGAAACGAAACCCGCTGTGTCTGGACTGTGCCCAGCTCCAGAAATCCTTGTGCTTCTTCTATCTACTGTTATCTTGCTGTGCTACTTCATGCATTTAGCCCATCATCAAAGATTTCATCACACCTAATCCGACCTCCAGCAACATCACCCCTCCACAAGACATTTGCAACCCTAACCTCGTGGCCTGCCAACACCACCAAAAGATTGATGCTGCCCTGAAGACCATTCCCTTGGGGGGGGCTCTGTCTTACCCTTGCCGATGTTATGCCTTTGCCAAAGGACTCCTAATGATCAGTGAAGCACTAACATCTATCCACAATGCCTCTAGTGTCTCAGTCACATTCCTGAACACTTGGAAACATGCCACCATCATGCCCCTGGTCAGGAAACCATCTGCTGACCCAGCCACGCTTGCCAACTACAGACTCATCTCTCTCCTACCATACCCGGCAAAGGTCCTAGAGAAATTATTAATCAATCAATGCCTCATTGACCACCTCAGCAATGACCAGCTCCTAAGCACCACAAAGTTTGGATTCAGGCCCAACTACAGTACAGAAACAGCACTCATTGCTGCCACAGTCCACATATGCATGATCCTTGACAGAGGAGACACAGCAGCCCTCATCCTCCTGAACCTCTTTGCAGCATTTGGCATTGTCTCACACTCAATCCTCATCAGGTGCCAGCATGAGAATGGGATCCAAGGACCCCCTCTCTGCTGGATCTGTTCCTTCTTAACAGATAAAACACAATCTGCAAGCCCGACACCTTACACCTCAAAAGCCTGCAAACTCATTTGTGGAATGCCTCAAGGTTCATCGCCCAGCCCCACTCCGTTCAAAGCATACATGATCCCTCTGCCCAATGTAATCTGAGCAACCAACATCAACATCCTGTTCTATGCCAAAGAGAAGGACCTAATTCTTCTGTCTCGGACAAGGACCCCAACAGAAGAAATTAGTTCACTACTTGCATGACCAAAGTCACTAACTGCCTCAAGCTCAACACCCACAAGACAGAAGTAGTGATCTTTGGCAAAAACACCTCACCATGGTACTCTAACTGGTGGCTGGCCGACTCGGACTACACCCAGGACCCATGCCAGGAATATAGAAATAATCATTGACAGATAGTGGACATAATCAATACCATCAATACATCCTGCTTCCACACCCTGAAGATGCTTAAAAAGATCTTCAAATGGATTCCAAGCAAATGTAGAAAAACTGTCCCTCACACCCTAGTCTCCAGCAAGTTGGACTATGGGAGCCTCGTTTACGCCGGGAGCAGCAGACAACTCACTTGATGACTACAAATAATCGAGAACTTGGAAACCAGACTCACCCTCAACCTTCCACACAGAACTCACATCAAACCACACTTCAGGGAACTGTACTTGCTCCTGAGACACAAACACGTTCAGTTCAAACTCCCCCCAACAACATCAAAACATTACTCAACTCAGGCTCCATATACTGGAACAGTTGCATCTTCTTCCACTAACTACCAGACACCTCCACTCAGCAGGGCTAATACTCACACATCTCACATATAGAAAGAAAAGGATCAGGAGGACAAACATTCTCTTACATCTCTCCTAAAGCGTGGAACCGCCTCCCACTCCACATAAGAGCCTCCTCCTCTTTTCTTGAAGTCCGCAAGAAGTTAAAGACTTGGCTTTTCAATTAACCAACCTACTATAGGCGGGGCTAGGCACACACACCTGCTCAGCATCAGGATACTTTTGCTGGTGATAGTTTGCTTTACAAAAACACATAACATAACACAACATAGCATGTATTTTTTTTTTTTTTTTTTAGGTTTCTTTTTTTCATTTTCAATGTGTTTTAAAAAATACTCACATACTTAGTCAACTACTGGAAGCTATCTTACTGGAAATGGAAGCCATAACATAAAGGTTACACACAGATCTCTGGCTCACATGCCTTAACCCACTCATTTATATCACAGTGAGTGCCAACTACCACCAACATATTACACAGAATTCTCATTAGTAGGTGCATTAACATACTGGAATTAGATTCCGTTACCTGCAACACACACACATAACTCTTCAGACTGGAATTACAATGTGTGAGCTACGGGCCATAAGTAGATCTTGTGGTTCTCCATTAGCTTACTAAACTGTCTCACGAGAGTTAGAGCATATTTTTCAAATACTTCATACAGACCTTTGCAGTAGGTGCATTAATCCTCTATGACAGCTCTCTCATATGTCAACCTGTAATATATAAAGCCTTTCTTTTCATTATTTATCCTTTTTTTCTATCAGCCCCTATTTTCAAGATCAGATTCCTTGTGTGTGCTGTTTCTCCTTTTATCTATTTCCCCCAATGCTTTTATTTTAGTGTATTTATCCCTCTTCATTCATTTCTTTTGAGTGCTTTCTGTTGCCTATGCCTAGTTCCATCTCTTTTATCATGCATTTGGTATCTCCTTTCACCCCCTCCCTTTGTGCTTTTTCTGCCTTATTTTCTCCTTCCATTCTTTCTCCCTTTACAGGTTTTTCTTGACAGCACAGCTGTCTTCATAAGCATAAACGTATACATATAGTGGGCTTCCTGGGAGTACATTTCTCTCACCCATGCTCACCATGCAACTGCCTGTTTGCTATATCATTTAACCTTTTCAGAAGTGTTTCCCTTGCAATACTTGAAGAGTATTGTTTTCATCATGAACAGGATCTAGTTGGTGAAAACTGAAGCCACCTTGAAAAGGAACCGTCTAGCTCTAAAAGCAACATGTTCTGCATTATAAGCAAATGTTGCACTTGCAGTATGATCTAAAAAAGGTAAGTGCCAAAGTTATATGGCCTCTGCATCACAGGGCAAGGGCAGGAATGCACTGTATTTATTTCAATACGGTGCATTTCTGTCCTTTCCCCAGCACTGGTGCACAGTGGGTGGCCTGGGGCCTATGCAAGCACCCTTGCAAGGGTGCCTCTGTTGCAAGGATGAATATTTTGGTACATGAGGGGTACCTTCCTTCACAAAACAATCCCCATGTGGCAGAATACGGCACACACAGAAAGAGGAAATAAGTAGGAGCAATAAAGATATTTCTCCTCGTTACTCCTCATCTGAGAATCTGGGAATGCGTCAAATCCATGGATGCTGCGTGTGACCGACATAAAACCAACAGAAAGCCTCCCTGTTGCAGAGTAAGGCAAGTCAGCAATTTACGCTGTGTTGCTTTACTTGAGATTTATAAAGCCACCCATGTTCATGTAGGGTGGCCTTGTGTGGCTTCATGTATCTCATTTTAGGCTTTGTGGCTCTTGTACCACGTTGCGTGGTGCAAGAGGGACATAATGGCCCTCATAAATATGCCCCTAAGTATATAAATACTGCATTTAATGTGTCATGCTGTATTTTTTGAGGGAAAACAAAATGCTACATTTGATGCAAATTACCTGCAAATATTATCAAGTATTTACCTACTTTTCTAAATAAGCTGTGTCACTACGATACTCGGGCACCTGCTTTGTTCTTATAGTTAAATCGCCCACTATCTTTTTATCGTGAGTGTGCTCCCCAAAAAGCCTGTATGGCCCACAATTATGCTTTTTGATGCAAAACTGCGCAAACGTAGTTTTGCGTCAAAAAGTATAGCACCGGCTTGCGTGATTCCAGGGTGCCAGCCGGGTGCCAAATTTATGGAATCCCGCAGCCGGAGCAAAGGGTAGGCTAGCGTCTGAGAAAATCACGTTAGCCAGGTGGGGTGGCGGTATGGGGGAAGGGGGTTTTGGACCAAAAAATGACGTTAGGCTGGATAGAGGCAAAATAATTGCCTCTAACCAGCCTAGCATCATTTCCTGATGCAAACCCATCTATACCACATGACTCCTGTCTTATAAAAGACAGGAGTCATGCCCACCACCCCAATTGCCAGCACAGGGGACCAGTGTCCCCTGGACATGGCCAGTGCACCCTGTACCATGCAGGGGGCCCCAAGTCGGCTCTTTAATTAAAAAAATACTAACCTTAATTCACCCTACTTACAAATTGCTTTGTGAATCAGGCCTTGACAATTTTGTTAAAGTGTGGATAACTCCTGAGTTTCCAGGCATAATTCACAAAGAATTTTTGTGAGCAGATGAAGAACAATTCAGTGGGACTTAAGTATGAATTGGCAGGACTAGGACATGGTTATTCATATTAAGCTTTGTGAATCAGATTGATGAGTAGAGATGTCTCACTCATCGGAATTCAGGACTAGTTCTAACTTGAATCTAAAATAAGATACAAGTACTGATAAAAATTAGTTTACATCTTGCCCAGAGTATCTCGAGGACAAAAGTTTCTTTGTCAGGAGGCATGTCCTAAGGTATGGATTACGGTTTAAGGCTCAGATGGTGTGTCTGAGGTATGATCCAAACCTCCTTGCTCTAAGTCTACCTTATAGAATGAAAGGCTGGCAGTCCTCGCAGAGTTTCAGCACCATCAAGTGTAAGGCATCACGTTTGGAAGAAACCAGTGCTTAATTTGTGCTTGTTGTTTCCGGTGCAGAGCGCAGGCACTTATTTTTTTTTTGTTTTTAGGGCCAGCACTTATTTTTCTGCCTCAAGCATTTACTGCGAGCCAAAGGCACATATTGGAAAGCCAGAGGAAGAGAAAAATTAAAACACGTCACAATGGGAGAAAGAAGAAAGCTGCAAGAGTGAGCTGAAGGAGCAGGGAGTAACTGTAAATGGATGGAAGAGGTCCGAGATGGCTTCAGGGTTATGCTGCCTCAGTATTCCGTGTTCACACATTTAATTGCAGCAGCCGCATGTTTAAGAGAAGGGCTTTGGGCACAGCACGTTTTTATTGACAAATTAAGCTCTGGAGGACACACTATTCGTATGTATTTTGTGTTTTGTACTTGTATTTATAGAGTGCTTTCCAGCCGTAGCATCGAAGCACTGAGCGAAGCAGGAGGTACCCTATAGAGCAAACACAAAGATAAATGTGGCAGGCCAAATGCGCCCTCCATAATTAGAAAAGAGCTAAGTTTTTAGTCGCTTCTGAAAAGGGAGGTACATGTCTTCCTTCCTAATGGGCAGTGGAAGAGTGTTCCAAAGTTTCACTGCCACCACCGAAAAGGCTTTGTCCCCCCATCTGGCCTTTCGACAGCAGGGCACTGAAATTAGATTGAGAGCAGAAGATCTGAGAGGATGACAAGGCACATATTGCTGCAAGGAAGAGCCAAGGTATTTACAGCCTTCCAAGTGAAGAGCTTTGTGTGTGAGGCAAAGTGTCTTAAAAATAATGCGCTCTTCCACTGGTAATCAGTGCAGCTGCCTCAAGCTGCTGCTGGCAGATGCTGAGCGTGGGAGATCCAAAAGGAGGTGAGCCGTGGCATTCTGAATAAGCTGTAATCTATAAAGGGAGCCCTTGCTGATATTTAACATTAAGCATTGCAGTAGGCTAGTTTGGAGATGACTAAGGCTAAGATCACCAAAATTCTGAGTTCCTTCTGAAGAAAAGGAAAGATTTTCTTGAGCATTTTCCGAGTCCAGTAACAACTTTTAATGTTGTGGTTCACTTGTTGCTCAAAAGATAGAGTCTTATCAAATAAAATTCTGAGGTTTCTGGCCGTTAAACTCGGGACTGGACGCTCATTGCAAGACTGCGGCCACCAATGGGAGCTCCATAAATCAGCGTCTAAACCAAAGAAACGAATTTCCGTCTTTTCTCCGTTCATTTTAAGCCAATTATTGTTCACCCACTTGCTAATGTGGCTCATGCAATTGTGGAATCTGTCTGCCACCTCCTCTCAATTCCTATTGACAGGGATGATCAACTGAGTGTCATCAGCATAGGAGACCACTTGAAAACTGAAAGAGTCGACCAGTCTGGCCAAAGGGGTGACACAGAGATTAAACAGAGTAGGGCAGAGAGAAGAACCTTGTGAAAACCCACAGGGGAGTTGAAACGGGGTAACCTTGTAGTCACCACAGCTTACTTTGATGGATCTATCCAACAAGAAGGATTTTAGGCTATCTAGGGCCTTCTCTCTAACTCCTGCTTCATAGAGGCGTTGGATCATCAATTGTGGGGAGATGGTATCAAACGCCGCTGAAAGATCCAGGAGAACAAGAATGGCGCCCTCCCCCTGATCTACTCGTCTCCAAATAATGTCAGCTGCCGAAACAAGAGTGGATTCCGTGCTATGTGCTTTACAGAACCCATGTTGGGAAGGGTTGAGGCTGCCACTGGACTGTAGAAAGCCAGCCAGTTCAATATTTAGATGTTTCTCCAAGATTATGGCATTGGTGGAGAGTAAAGAAATGGGTCGAAGATTTTTCACATCATATGGTGCCTTGATGGCCTGTTACCCGGCACTCCCTAAACTCTTACACTGTTTGGAGATAGTGGTGGATATGGGCTATAATTTCACTTGTGTTTCTCGACATCTCTGTTTTGCAACTGTGATTCAATGGAGCTGCAACCATGACCTTGCTACACTAATTAGGCTTTCCTGATTCAAAGAACACCTGCTTACTATGGAGCTTGTTGGAAGATTTTTGGAATGCAGGTAAGTATTCTGAAAATCGAGTTATGTTGAACTTGAACTGTTGTGTAGCCATTTTAGAAATAGCTCCATGCACGTTAGTTTGACACATTAGACCGCTGTGCACTTTAACCTAGATATATTTTATTCGGCTTTGCATTGTTATTTTTATAATAACCAGTTTTACGGTCTTGTTTTATTTTTATCTATCTAACTGTTTTTGCTTAATTCAGCACTGTGTTCTCAAACAAGACATTCTTGATCACTCTGTGCTTCAGTCAAGCAATCAAGGCTACAGTTTGGGTCTTTGCCAGTGAACGTGGTAGAAGTTTAGTCTCCAACATTCATAGAAAATACACATCCTTACGTAAGGACATTTTCTTAGAACATCAGCTGTGTTATTATAATAACACTTCCTAGTCCCATTACACGTTAAGAGGGAGATTCCAGCCAGGGAACCACAACTGTATGCTGATTGCTGAATGCCTCGCTACAGATGCTAACGCAGACTACAGGCCCTTGCTCAGGTATGAGGGTTAATGTCCTCCCGGGGGAACCTGAAAGGCAGATATAGAGCTTAACATGCTGTGCTCAGATTATGACTTAGATAGGAAATAGTCCATCAATCCTACTGACAATATGATATTGTTATTCTTATGCTTCACTCTTCTCATCACCATTTTAATATTGTCATGTTGTGTCGTCCTGGTTATTGCAGCTCACGCTTTGCTAAGATGAAGTCGTTTTATTAAACCTATCATTGAAACATATACTGCTTCTGTCTGTCATTTGTATATGAGACTGTATTGTGAGTGAGAGAACCGGATGTAATCTGAGTGATCACGACTTCCCTGAGAAGCCTAATATGTCATGCGCTCGGCTGCAAATCATCCCTATCTTTTGGTAGAGATGAGGCACTGCTAGTTAGCAGCAGCAAAACCTGGATTTAGAGCGACAGGTGCCACCCACCATGGGTCAGACTCAGTCTTCCACACCGTGGACAATCTTGCTGCCAAAATCCAGTAGTCTCATTAGAATAATTAGAGCCTACGTGACATGGCACCGCCAACGTTTGGTCAGGCTCTAATTTTCGGGGCCTCCGGAGTATCTCTGCCTCATTATACATAATGATACCTCAATGCCATATGCGGAGACGTCTGTGGTGCTGAGGATTTCCACCACAGCTGGGTAGGTGACCGTACTACAGCTGGAGGTTGTTCAAGCTTGAACTTTAAAAGGAAAACCCCATTTTGGTGTGCCTTCTCTGAACTCATAGTGTTACTATCATGGCAAATCCCCAACAGGTACAAATAACGGTTAACATGAGACAACCTCTAACAGCACATTTATTAGCAAATGGCCTAACGGCCAAGGGGAGTCCAGTCACATTTGTGGTGGACACCCATGCAGCTTACAGAACAGAACTTTTTTACTCTTGGGTCACATTTCCAGCAGTTGATGGGAACACAAATACATTTCACCAATATATACCTGCGAATGTACCTGGACAATACAGAGCATATGCATATTTAGAGATATCTCTATCTTATCAAGAACATAATAATTGGCTTGATGGCGCCCTACCCCACACAATGTTACAAGTAAGGTTAGGTCCACTAAGTAATGACGCTCCTACCTGGCCTTTATTGGCCACCTATACACCACATCCTGCGGTTGCAAATTTAGCAGTAGCTGAGGTTTGTCACTTATATATTGAATTAATAGCAATATATAGACGTCTAGTACAATTTGTGATGCAAACACAAACCCAGCACGTGCTGCTGCAGCACATCCACATGCTGCAACGCCAGGTAGAAATCCTGCGACTGTACATTCTATCATGGGTAAAGTACCTGCCAAACGAGAGGAAACTCAGTTTTGGCTAGCACAGAAACTTAATACCCTGGAGGCAGTATTTCCCCATATGGGACCTCAGGATAAACATAGAATATTAACAATGTGCTTGCCTTATGGGATGGTCCCTACAGTAGAAAACTGTAATACTTGGGGCACGGTATTTGCCGCGCTCTACACAACAGCACACGGTACACCGACACTTGCAAACTTACCAGAAGTGTTGAAACAAATTCAAGACAAATACGGGGCTGCCCCGGCCCTAGATTTGGGGATGCAATTGATGGGCAATGTTGCCACAGTATCCTCAATCATTTTAAGTAACCTTAAAGGGGAAGCTCTCGCACTTGCAGTGCGCATGCGGCTTCATGACGTTCCACAGCAGGATCAGGAACGAGAGCTGCCTAAAATAATAGCAGAGACCTATTCAAGTATTGGTCGAGATAGCTTAGGGGCCAGACCACAAAAACTACAATTTCAGGGTAAATCGAACAAAGATACTCCAAGCAGGCACCTGAGGGTAAGAAGAAACGCTGGGATAACAAGCAACAAACTCCTAAGAAAGAGAGGGGAGAATCTCCGCGTATGGAGACCCCACAGAATAGGTATAATCTCAGAAATAGAGATAATATAAAAACGCCTGATAGATATCAATATACTGATACACGCCAATCTCGTTCCTTTCAGGACTCATCGGAAAAAAGAAATGAGAGAGGTGGGCGATCAGAGTGAAGAAAGAGTACGTGAAACCGAGACAGGAATCACAACGCTCTTCAGAGGTTTCTGTTAAAAAGGAAGAGAAACCCGCCCAACAAAAAAACTATTTAAAAAGAAAAAGGTGGCAGCAGTTGCAGTCCGACATGCCACACAGGAAGAGGGTCCTCTTGAAGAACAAGAATTGGGCTCTAGCTTTGCTAGACAGCGTGGCAGAGGTCACAATAGTTCACCGGAATCTTCTAGAGCATCTGGAGGTGAAAGCAACTGATGACTTTATAGAAGTAGAAACTGCGGACATGTGTGTCTCCACGCCTGATTGGGTGTACAAAGTAACGTTACAATAGATGCAATCTTTTGGGATCGCATAGTAAAAGTATATGATGTCTTGTTGGCCGAACAAGATTGGCCACCTGACTTTGTCCGTACCTGCCTATATGGAGAAGAAGTCATTAGGCCTTTCTTCTCGCCCCTTGTTCCAGACGAACTCGCTGAATCCTATTCTATTGAATGCGCTTCAGCACAAGCACCTGCATTATACAGAAGTCACGTGGGATGGGATAAAGAATCCCCCAACCATGTAATTCCAATTAAAAGTGAACCTCAGCCACAACAGCAGTATCCTATAAAACATGAAGCAAAAGCACCAGTGAGAGAAATACTCACGCAATTAGAGTACCAGGGTGTGAATGAACCCTGTGTCTCGCCAATGAATAACCCATTATTCCCCGTAGCTAAACAAGACCATTCATACAGAATAGTCTTAGACTACAGACATTTAAACAGTCATACACGCACCTATGCTATCCAAAACTCGCATAGCACAGCACTAATGAACAATATAGTGCATAAAAAATACAAAACAACACTAGACATTTCGAATGGGTTTTTCTGCCAGAATGTAGCGCCTGAGAGTAGAGACTTAACAAGTTTCAGTGCACTAGGCTCCCAGAAAAAATTCTGTTGTTTACCTCATGGGTATAAGAACAGCTCAGGACTGTTTGCGGCTCGTGTCACTGCTATTTTGCACGAGATTGACCCTGAAGCATTGTCCTACGTAGATGATATCTATCTCACGGATGATGAATTATTACAACATTTAAGACGGGTAGCCCGCATTGTTGTAGGGTTTGCTGAATTTGGATACAAATTTAACTTCAGAAAAACAAAAATAGCCTTCCTCAGCGTCCTGTTCTTAGGACATGAGCTGTCAAGTGAAGGGAAGAACCTAGCGCCACAATTCTTAGAGAAATGCGCACAGTTATAACCACCGAATACAATTAAAAAACTCCAATTACTATTGGGTTTCCTACATTTTGGTAGAACCTACATTCCAGATTATGCTACACGCATAAAACCTTTATATGACCTTATATGTCCCGATTTTTCAAGTAAATTCTGGACAATTGAACATACATGTATATTTCGAGAGTTGCAGACAGATATGCTTGCACCACAACAATTACATATGAGGGACAACAAAACACATTTGGTCATCAGAGTAATAGCTGGGGCCATCGGTTTCACCTATGTGACGTTTAATGAAAGTGAGACAGTCCCGATTGCATACAAATCGCACTTATACTCAGCGGCAGAACAACGCTTTGCTCCCACTGAGAAAATTCTCACTGCTGTGCAGGTGGCTGTCATTAAAGAAAGACCTCTTGCCCAAGGAAAATGCATTATTGTTGTT
Source organism: Pleurodeles waltl (assembly GCF_031143425.1). Lineage (NCBI taxonomy): Eukaryota > Metazoa > Chordata > Amphibia > Caudata > Salamandridae > Pleurodeles > Pleurodeles waltl. The sequence continues at coordinate 667,426,651 of NC_090438.1, forward strand.
TCTCCAATCTCAGCCCTCGAGGGTGTTACAAAAGCTAGCGTTCCAAACGCAAAAGCATTACATCCATGCTGGATACAATGGGCTACGTCTCTGACAGCCACTGATGTAGACTACATTTTTGACCCAAAGTTACAAACTCAGGAATTTTTACAATATGAAATAGAATATCCAAAATAAAGTTACAAATAATATGTATATATGATTATGCCTAATTGACACCAAAGCCAAGTAGGAACTAAACTTTTCTTCACAGAGAATGTGTAATCACAAAGCCTGAATTTCAGGAAATGCAAGTTTTGCAGCAGAGTACACAGAGAAGCTGCTTAGCTAGAAGTGAGTAGCCAGAAAATTAAAATAACCTCCACTTTGAAAAAAGCTCTTATGGCACCAAGCAAGTGAAGCAAGTCACTGTGAATCTCCCCAGAAGAGGTTGCTTGTCTCTTCCATCCAAGTATCTATCCATTCATCTTTTCATGCTTCCATTCACCCAATCCAAACATCTATTCATTCATCTTTTAATCCTTTCATCCACCCGCTGATAATCACCATTTCACATTTACATTCTGTCATTCATTCAGTATTTTATTCAGCAGTCTGTCACTATTCGCCCGTCCATGGCCAAAACTATCAGTTTATCGTCAAACCTCTCCATCAAACTTATCCATCCATTCACTTAGTCATCCATCCATCATTCATCAATCCAACCATCCATCCTTTCGCTCATCCATCCATCCACTCCCTCACTGATCCATCCATTCTTTCATTCCATAGATACACCCATCCTCATTTTCACTCCGCCATCAATTCTTTCACTCATCTATCCACCCTTTAACCCATCCATTAATTTACCTTGCCATTCATCCACTCATCTTTTTACTAACTCATCAGCTCTCCACCATCACTCATTTATCCATCCATTCACCCTTTCACTCATCCATCTGTGCACCCTTTCATCCAGTTATCCATTCTTTCACTCATTCATCTTTACATCCATGCTTTCGCTCATCTATCCATCCATCTATTCACTCAGTCCATCCATCCATTCATCAATCCGCCCATTTACCATTTTTCTCATCAATCCATCATTTAACTTACTCATCCATCCATCTTTTCTCTCAAGTCACCTTTTTACTCATCCATCCATCCATTCACCCTTTCACTTATCCATCCTCCCTTTCGGTCCTTCTTACCTTTCAGTCCACCTTTTGAATCCGGCCACCTATCCAGCCTTCCACTCCATTCACCCATGCACTTACCCACTATCTCTTATCTTTTCTCTGATCATCCATCTACCCTTTCACACATACATCCACCAATCCATCCATTCATCATTTTTTCCTTTCACTCATCTGTCTTTACAGCCATCATTTCACTCACTCATCCAGGCATCTATCCATCCACCCCTTCATTCACTCACCTATTAATTTCACTCAAACATCCATGCATCAATCCATCAATCAATTCATCCTTTCACTCACTCACCTTACCACCCTTTCTTATTAATTATGAGCCTGTGTCTTCCGAGTTGCATACAGAAGAGGCCCATCAAAAACCCCACCCGCACTGTAGCTGCTAATGTGGGGGGGGTTAACGACGCCCCTGCTTACATATACATTTAAAATGTATCCATTCAGTTTTACAGATAGATTCAGGACTGTCAAGGCAGGATATTATGGTCTTTCTTATAGCCCTTAGCTGAAGTCTAGTGTCTCTGTTTCCCCCTCCTATCCATTCCCGTTTACCATATTCTTGTTGTATGTGTCATTGGTGGAGGCAGTGACAGTATATTGCTTCTACAGGATCCAGAGAACAAGGTTAATGCTTTAGGAGGGATTGCTTGGCACACATTATCATCCGCCATAAGTGATGAACAGCGCTCTGTCTCAGGCATTAGAGGTTGTAACTTAGTTACAGTAGGAGGTCGACTCAATATAGTCTCTATATTCAGAATTGTAGTGAAACAAGAGATAAGTGCAAGTTTATATCAGAGACTTACTCCTGCCTGTCTTTTAGGACCTAAGCAATTTAGTGGATTTTGACGTGCCAAATGGTAATTAGTATTTCTTCAATTATTTTGATATTTCGAATTCATGTTTTCTATCGCACCATGCATCCCCTTAGAGTGAATTCTTTTGCAGGGCACTCTTTTCCTCTTTAGGTTCTGATGACGCCTCAAATGACATTGTAATATTCCCCGGGTCACTAAAATCATCATTTAAAACTGTGACATTCATCCTTTGGGATCACTTTCTGCATTGCCCTTGACAAGACAGCGCCTTGAGACCCCACGTGTGATTAGCAGCGATATAGAAGTTGTGGTTTGGTTTGATTGATTAATAAGACCTATTAGCACACGTATGAAGAAAAGGAAGGCATTTTAAAAAGATAACAACCTGCCAAAGCAAGAGCGACGGAAACATACCGACGCCACTGAGGTACGGGCTTATTGACTTCCAGGCACCGATGCTCCCCTGGCGCATGTGCTGTCCCACTGCTAACTCCAGGTACATGAGAGGCATCCCCTCTACAATCAACATGATGAGGTAGGGGATAAGAAAACCACCTGGAAGAAAGAGAAAATAAACCTCAGTCAAAAAATTTACTCTTACATTTTTGATTTATTTCAGCAATACACAATAAAAACAAGCATTTTCAATGCAACGGGTCTCGCATTTGTTCGAGTTGGAGCTATTAGCGTTGTAAAGCAAAAAAAACGCACCGCGATCGCGCTATGTAAAATGCAGCATGTGTAAAATAAAGAAATAAAGTAGTCCGGACTCCAGGCTGAAAACATCGAGCCTCGTATGTTTGTGGTCCTTTACCGGTAGGTGGGCTAAACATCGGAAAAGGCATGAGGTATGCATGCCTTTCACAAATGAAAGCAAGCGGATTTTAAAAGGCAAGCCCACGAACCAATGTAAATGACTGATGTGGCATGGGTGTGGTTTAAAGCCCAAAGAGAGATTACAGAATGGACGGAGCACTTAGTGCTCGCCCATAATGAGCATGTCTGAGGAGGAATAATGTGCAATGGCTCTAACTTGTTCTTAGTTTGGAAGAGTATCAATGTCAAAAAGCTCTTGGGCAAGATGTACGAAGCCTTTTTCCAACCATATTTTGCGAGTCAGTAACCAAATACCGACTCACACAATAGGGTTTACGACTCGCTATTAGGAAGGGGCGTGCAGGCATCCCTTTCTAAAAGCGAGTCGCACTGGTATGTATGAATGTTTTGGGACTGGGAATGTGCAAAACATTCACAGTTCCCACCAACTTAAAGTTGGTGGTGAGACATTTGCAAACAGGAAGGGGTCCCAGGGACCATTTCTCCTTTGCGAATGGTGGTGCAAATATTTTAAGAGCAGGCATTGGGGTCCACTGTCTACTCTTAAAAAAATTAAAACAAAACTTTTCATTTTTCTTTTTGCAATGCAGCCCAGGGACAGAGACACATCCTTGACTCTCAATATCTTGTCTTTGGGTCCCCACCAGGCTGTTTTGGCTTTCTTCTTCAGCACATGGGCTGTCCGCTACCCATGATCTATTGATCTATTAACAGGTAAGTCCTGAATTTTCACAGTTCCTTCATCTCTTGATTCTTCCTCTATAAGCTCCAGGATGTTTGTGAACCAGGATACATTCCTTGTCACCTACTCTCCTCTGTTGGATGCAAATATCATCATACCTTTAACTTTCTCCATTTGTCTGGGGGCCATTTTCAAATGGTGTCCTAAATTTCCACCTGGGGTGTCGGTCCCTTGTAGGCTTTAAGGGGCATATGTACGAACACATTTTCCCATAGACATAGAATGGGTAAAACGGTTTGCTACATCTGGCCCTGAATCCCCTACTTGTATCTGTAGACCCTGCTCCCTCTGGATATGGTTTGGCCAATCATTGGTTTCCTGCCTCAGTTATTGGCTACTTGTTGCATTCAAAAGCGTGGGGCATCCGGAGTGTCTAGCTAGAATTCTGTCTTGCATCAGCCATTTGAACATGAGCAAAGTGTGGTGCTGTGCGGCGTGTTACAGTACACTCTCAAAAACGATGCAGACACCATTCCAGCTCTTCTTCATGATCTACTCTAGTCCTATGTGGAGCACTTTGTTCAATGTCCTCATTTCCTGCTCCACATCACTGTTTGTTTATGGCCACTGTGGCATTATCCTTCTATGCTTGGTCCCCAGATATTTCAGGTACTCCTTGAATACGGTCCCTGGAATGGAGTCCATTATCTGCTCTAGTAGGCCTAAGATGGTGAACGTCTTTTCTAGTAGGGGGGTGTCTCTTGTGGAAGACTGTTGTTGTCAGTAACTTCACCACAGGAAACGTGGAGTGTCCATCTGCCAGGAAAACTGCCAAAATCCAGCTTATCCTTGCACAAGGGGTTCAACAGGGTTTGCCTGACACCACTCCGCAGGGCTTCCCCCTCCCCCCATTATCTGAAAGGCTTTGCATTTTTTCACCAGGAGTTCTACCACTTTATCTATCCCTGGGATCCACGTTTTGTATTGGAGTATGTAATTTGTCTTGGCCTTTCTCTGGTGTGAGTTCAGTGACTCATTTCCACAGCAATGACGGCACTATAATACATTCCCCTCACAGGAGGAAGCCATTTCCTGTGGCACTAAGCTTGTCCCTCACTTTTCATAATTGCATTAGTGCTTGCATTTCCAGCTGTCCTCTGTAGGTGTTTGTTAGACAGTCCTTCAGCTGTCAGGTGTTGCAGGTCCCCCAGGGCCCTCTGTATACAGTCATATTCTTGAGTTGCTGTTCTGATCTCCTTGAAGTCCTTTGATTAGGGACATGCACCTGTGTGACCAGCTGCATAAACTCTTCTTTCCCCAGCTACTGGGTGTCGGGATAGGTAATAATCAGGGTTGCTGATGCCAGGTTGGTACACCACCTGGAATTTGTACTCTTGAAGTTGGACAACCCAGCGTTCTATACCTCAGGGGCAGATGTTGTGATGTTTCTGTGAAGAGATGGGCCAGAGGTTTGGGATCCGCCACTACCTTAAATTCACACCTATACACATACAAGTGAAAATTGAAGCAATCACACTTGATAGCAATATTTCCCGCTCAGTCTGTGCATATTGGCCTTCAGTATCCATGACGACCATGCTCATAAGGAGATCAGAGTCCACAACTAAGTCTCTTGTTCTTGCATCAGGACAGTTCCTAGGCCAACTGCACTTGTGTCCTCAATGAGTACTGTGTTTCTTCTAGCGTCAAAAGGGCAATGGTGTTATACTGAAGGAGTGTGTTTTTAATATTTTAAAGGCCTCTTCTGCTAGCTATGATGCCAAGCCAGGAAAAACTCCTTTCTTTGCAGACTCGGCTTTACGGGGATTAATGCTGAGGCCCTCTTTGAAAAATACGTACCTGACTAGGTTAATTTTACTGTCAAAAAAGAAGCACACAGACATAGATGACTGTCCACCATTGTTGTGGGGTTGATAAAAATGTAATCACTAATGTTTATCACCCTTCTATTCCTGAGAGAGTTTCCTGAGTGACATTCCGAAACACCTCAGCAGCCGTCAATATACCAAATTTGAGGCACTTCAACCTCCTCAGGCCTAGGTGGGTGGAGAATGTCGTAATATACCTCCTGGCCGAGTCAAGCATCTGCTGGTGGTACCCAACATTCAAGTCCAATTGTGAGAACCATTGGGTGCCATTGAGGTCTACAATTATGTCATCAGTTGTGGGCATGATGTGTCATTCACGCCGTATGGCTTAGATGAGGAGTCTCTTGTCGAGATGTAATCTGACTGCCTCAGGGTGTTTGGGTTTCACAGTGTTCACCATGGTGGATACACATTGGGTGAGCCAGGATACTTTCACTTTCACATCCACCTGTTCTAGCCTTAGTAGTTCCTTTTCTACTAGTGGCCATAAATGAAAAGGCATCCTCCCGTGCCTTAGGGCCACTCGTCTGATTGTTTTGTCAATATGGAGCTTGTCCGAGGTATCCGTCACTCGTCTGATTGTTTTGTCAATATGGAGCTTGTCCGAGGTATTCGTCAAGCAACCAAGGACTTGAAACGGTTTCGGGAAATACTTTAAAAAGTGCTACGCTTGGCGCTCCTTATATTTTGAGCAAAAAACACAAGTCATAGATCCTCTACCATGTGGCATCACATGTGGGTCCCTTCACCTTACATAGTAATGTGAAAGCTGGCTTGAGTCCTATGGTCCAGATTCATACAGTGATGTCAATGACTCCTGAGAGTAGCAGGGTATGCTGCCACACCTGTGTGCATATATTTTCATGGATGTTGGGTTTGGGGGGGGGCTTTGGTGTCAGGGGTTTGTATTGCTTGATGTCCATGACATTTGTCAATGTCCATGATTCAATCAGTGCAGTTACAGATGAGCCAGTTATTGTCACCACACAGAGGGGATGAGGTAATTAGTTTCCTTTGCCTTGCTTAGTATACAAAATTAGGGTTATTTCCTCCTCCTCTTCATCATATGTGTCCTGAGTGTTGTGCAACGAGTCTCTTTGTGGTGAGTGTGCCACAGTCTAGTGTCAGCAACCTCAGCTGCCTTAGCGTGGGTGTGATGAGCTGCCTTCCAGCGGTTCTCCCTCCTGTTTCTCTACCTCTACAGATGCAGGAAAAATGGTTTGCCTTGTCACATTTCAAGCATTTGTGGCCTTCAGCTGAGTACTTGTCAGGGGGATATACATCATAACAAGAGTTTCTGCATGACGTTGTCACGGTAGTAGTTTAGTCTGTATGGCTTTGATGGTTCCTTCTTAGACCTTTACCCACTTGGTGCTGCTGGGGTAAACATGTCCCAGGGTCAAGGCAATTTCTATTTCTTCTGCCCTTCTGTTCGACAATTTATATGATCTAGCTAGTATTAATATGTCTTCAAGTCATATGCCCGACTGACGAAGTATCAAGAATCTCAGTACTGATGACCTGTACCCTTGGTTGATCTGCGCCCTCACCTCCTTGAGCTGATTTTATCAATAAAAGTGCTGGCTGGTTCTAGTAAACGGGTGTGAATGCCATCAATTGTCTCTTCCTCTCATTGGTGAGCTTCTCATAGCTTAAAATGCTTGTAATCTAAGTTAGGCTGAAGGCTGAACTGGGCATCAGGGCTGTTATTGTTGCATCATAGTTGTGATATATCTACTGGCCAAGTCAAGCATCAGCTGGTGGTACCCAGCGTTAAACTCCAACTTCAACAACAATTGGGCCCCATTTAAGTCTGCAATGATGTCATAAATTGTGGGGGTGATGTGCCATTCATGCCGTATGACTTAGATTGTTAGTCTCATGTCGAGATATAGTTTGACGGTCTCCCCCCTCGCCCCTCCGTCGTCCCTGATAGATTTTCAAACAACCTGTACACCTCTCCCCTGCAAAGTGTAGCAGAAGGGACTTCGTGACCATGCTGCTTGTTTCCCTTATGGCTTGGAAATAATTATTAAAGTGGCCAACCCCGGCTTTCCACGTGGGTACCACTGTGGCTGGCTCAATAAACTCACTGAAAGGTGGCAACACTGTTTTGAATGAGTAGGTAGTCACCCCTATTGGCTGCTAGATCCCTAGAGGCCAACACTGTTGCAGGGCAGATGTTGCCAGACATCAACCATGTATGAGGTGCCAGGTGATTTGCTTTTGTGTCCTCGGGTATTTGCTCTTAATTTTATTTTTCCTGTCCATCCCTTTCTCTCTCACTTCTTTTTTTTTCCCTGTTTGAGAAAAGGAAGTGTCTCACTCTGTTCTTTTATATATTTTATTTTGTTTATTTTTTGTTTTATCTTGTTGTGTACAACCTTGCCAGATTTCAATTCCCCTGGGGGAGTGACACATGCATGGATTGTCTCACTATCTAATCTACTGCCTGCCACTAACCTTTATTAGTGCTTCTCACCACCTTAGGGCCCATATTTATACTTTTTTAGTGCCGCATTTGCATCATTTTTTGATGCAAAATCAGCGCAAACATGCAAAATACAATTGTATTTTGTAAGTTTGCGCCGATTTTGCGTCAAAAAGTGGTGCAAATGCGGCGCTAAAAAAGTATAAATATGGGCCTAGGTGTCTTATTGAGCATATGTTGCAGTCTGCCACCATCAGAGGGCACTCTATCTTTTCTCTGCTCTTCACACCCTGGTGCAGTCGATGTGACTTGTTCTGCTGCAGCACTGTCTGCTATGCTGGCTCTCCGCCATGCTGGGCAGTGAGGGTGTCCTGGCTTCCAGGGCCCTTCTCCAGCTAAGAGATTTAGGGCCTGATTTAGAGTTTGGCGGGCAGGTTACTCCTTCACAAATATGACGGATATCTTGTCCGCTATTTTACAATTCCCATAGGCTATAATGGATTGTAATACGGCGGATGGGATATCCATCACATTGGTGACACAGTAACCCATGCGCCAAACTCTAAATCAGGCCCTTAATAAGTGTTTAATTTGTAAAAAAAACATAAGTTCCGGGGCCCTCCTCAGGTGGCCACTGCAGCTTTCACCACACATTGCCCTTGCCATATTGCCAATGAAAGTAACAACACAACTACAAGTATAACAATTCGGACTATTCCAGGCCCCCAAAGCTATAAGAATAGCTTGGGCAGCAGGTAATAGTAATTTGTAATGTATATTGAATTACTGATTAACTGTTGTTGTGGCAATTTCCAAATTAGCCAGACAGTGTCACCTTGTGGAAAACTGTCACAAGTACCGGTTTTGACAATTTAGTGCTGGTGCCGAACACGGGAAACCATCGGCTGAAATTAAGGACTGGACTTTATGTTGTGGAGCAGTGAGTGGGGTACTGTTCCACATCTTCCCACAGGCTAGTTTGTGTCCTTCCTTTGATCATGAGTAGACTTTGGAAATGATTTATTCTTAATTATGGTACACTTCAATCTGTCTGGCTGCGTGATGGTTTTATGCATAGACTCTCACTAGAATGCAGTTACCACCCTCATTGTTATTGTAAAGGGCTCAGGCCCGCACCACGATCCAAGTGTGGCACAGACTTGACGCACACACTAGGAATACTTTTTGAGATCCTGAGCGGTGATCTTCCTGTTTATATATCCCCTCACATGCGCCCAGCAGTAGGGGTGAGTGTTGCGTATACATATTTTACTACAGAACAAGCTGATAGCACTCTACAACTATTAATATTACCAGTCTAGTGTAATTTTACATGACAGTAAATCTGCTCCACTGCATGGTGGAGCTGGATTCCATTGTGTGCAGCAAAGGCATATGCACAACCATGTGAGTTTATGGATATTTAGTAACTTTTTCTCATCCATCTCCCCTTCAAGAAAAGGTATAGATTGGGAAAAGAAGGGAAAACAATCAACATTGGAAGGCATCTGGCATAAGGGTTTCCTTTAGCAGAAAATGCATTTTAACATGCATATGTTCCCAGAGGGGTAGTCTGGTCAGTGACATTTGAAGGTGTGAATCTCAAATTTCCCAACTAAAAAAGCAGTGGGTTGCAGGATGGAGGGGTGAGATAACCAAAGGATGAGATAGACTGTTCCCATGAGGAACAGGCTCAGTACTGTGTTGTATTATTAAGTGGGCCTTTGTCTACAGAACAGTTGGTTACAAAATGATGGGTTGGAATGGCACTGGTTATACTGTTAGCAAGCAGTTTTCCAATCACTTTTTGGATATTTGATTGACAGCAGTATGCCAGGAAACCTGAGACTGGCATAGCTTTCCAAGGCTAATACTGCCAATGTTTGTGAGTTCCAAAAAGTACTACATTTGCACCCCTTAAAGGAGTACTTCTAGGGGTGCAGAATTACTACTTCTGTTGATAAACCAGTCATGATATGTATATAGGATTTTGATACAAAAGATGAACAAGGTAAAACCTCTTAGGGAAATGAGAATGATGTAAAAAATCGACACAGTCATAGTAGACCCAACTCTGGGCCCTCAAGCCTATCTACCAAATCAAGAATATATTTTGAGGCTTATCACATCTGAAACACCACAACTGAAGCTACACCCATGGCCTCCCTACTTGGGCATTGTAGTTCTCCCTGAGACCTTATGAATACGTTCACATACAAAATATGCCCCAGAGCCCTGCCATGGGTTCACATATTTTAAATGTATTTTTACTGCACATCCTCTTCTTAATCTCTGCTACAAAAAGCCTAGCGTTGTGAAATCAGCACATGTGACCAGGGCTCCACATCTCTAATCCTAGTCTTTTACACATCATTTTACCAAGTTACTGACTGCCTCATGTACAAAGCCCAAGTGGCAAATGAAAGACGATGCACAAGCAAATTAATAAAGTGAGCCAAGCCATAGCTTTGCTTGGCATTAAGAGGCTGTACACAAGCCGAGTCACGTTTGGCATGTGTATTGTGCAAAAAAGATAATGTAAAAATATGATACAATCTCTTAAAAATTCAAAAAAGTGTATTTCTTTAACACGTGGAAGGGTTTTGTCTTAGTAGTTAGGATTATAACAACCCTTCACAGGCATTCATTTAAAGTGATAGTTTTTAGAAACATTCATGGCTACGCCCAAGGGCAATGCCAGAACTGAGAGGCAAGCCAGTAGTCATGCAAACCCTAAACATTATAGTTGGAGCAACATTACAGTCTATTAAAAAAAATTAAGAGCACATCCAGAACTCAAGTATTTAAACTTGCACTCATATGTTGTAATAAAGGGAAATGAGGCTCTGTGAAATAAACTATTTGCATGGGATCACACAATTTCAGCAAGCAGGGAAGCTGGTATTAATTCCAGATTGTATGGATTCACATTTTGAAATGTTGCCACCATATGGCTATCTCTGTCTCTCACTCTGTCCCGTTTATGTCAAAGTTAACTGTTTTGTCTTTCACTTTCATTGTTGGCTCATAAGGATTAAAAACAAAACAGAGCTAGCAGACTCAAATCGTGCCCCCTAGACCCAACTACAAAGCTAAGCATGCATTTAATTGGGAAGCCACACCCCAAACACCCTTCTGAAGCTACTCCTCTGTGCTTCATGAGAAAATAAATATTATACATATTCAATGAGTACTCCAAAATTGAGACTGGCCCAGCTTCCCAGTCGTAATCCTGGCAACATTTAGGCATTCCCGAAATTTGTAAATCTAAACCCAAATGTATGTTTAAACATGCAAGTGAAAATTAACATTTTTTTCTGAATTGGTTTTCTAAAACCTCTCAAGAACTAGGTGGAGCACCTTGCATCACATGTTTTGGCAAGTGGTATGAAAAATGTTTGAGTATTTTTAAATATTTTCCTTTATCACAGTGTTCAGATTGCGTGTTATTTCCTCGCACACAAAATCAACAATTAATTACCAATACCATGATTTTCGAACTGGTGTTTTGCATTATTGATAACTGTCCATTTTACAATTTGCTCTTGTGAGAAAGTAGCCTTTTTCTAGCAGGGTTGCCCCCACTTTTGGCCTGTTTGTGAGTGTGTGTCAGTGTGTTTGTACTGTCTCACTGGGATCCTGCTAGCCAGGACCCCACCGCTCATAGTGAAAACCCTATTTGTCAGTGTGTTTTGGATGTCTCACTGGGATCCTGCTAGCGAGGACCCCAGTGCTCATAGTTTGTGGCCTAATGTGTGTGTTGTCAGTAGTGCTTAACTGTATCACTGAAGTTCTGCTAACCAGAAATTCAGTGCTTAGGCTCTCTCTGCTTCCAAATTAGTCACTATAGTTTAGTGACTTCATTTACCAATTCCAATTGGGCACACTGGACCCCGCTTATAAGTCCCTAGTATATGGTAACTAGGTACCCAGGGCATTGGGGTTCCAGGAGATCCTTATGGGCTGCAGCATTTCTTTTTCCACCCATGAGGAGCTCAGACAAACCCTTTCACAGGACTGCCACTGCAGCCGGCGTGAAATAGTGCACACACTATATCACAGCCATTTTCACTACACTGAAGTAACTTATAAGTCACCTATATGTCTAACCTTCATTTACTGAAGGCTAGGTGCAATGTTACTAAGTGTGAGGGCACCCTTGCACCAGCAATGGTGCCCCATGCTGTCCAGGGCCAATTCCCCAGATTTCGTGAGTGCGGGGATACCATTACACACATGCACTACATGGAGGTCAATACCTATATGTAGCTTCACAATGGTAACTCCAAATATGGCCATGTAAGGTGTTTAAGATCATGGAATTTTCCCCCATTCCAAATCTGGTATTTGGGGGGCAATCCCATGCACCCTGGGGGCTCCACCATGGAACCCCAGTACTGCCAGACCAGCTCTCTGAGGCTTGCACTGCAGCTACAGCTGCTGCCACCTCACAGACAGGCTTCTGCCCTCCTGGGGTCTGAGCAGCTCAGTCCCAGGAAGGCAGAAAAAAGCATTTCCTTTGGGAGGAGGATGTTACACCCTCTCCCTTTGGAAATAGGTGTTACAGGCTTGGGACAGGTAGCCTCCCAGAGCCTCTGGAAATGCATTGAAGAGCATAGATGGTGCCCTCCTTGCATAAGCCAGTCTACAACGGTTCAGGGACCCCAGATCCCTGCTGTGGCGCAAAACTGGACAAAAGAAAGGGGGTGACAACTCCCCTGTCCATCACTACCCCAGGGGTGGTGCCCAGAGCTTCTCCAGTGTGACCCTGGCTTTAGCCATCTTGTTTTCCAAGGTGTGGGGACACTCTGGAGACCTCTGAGTGGCCAGTGCCAGCAGGTGACGTCAGAGACCCCTCCTGATAGGTGCATACCTAGTTAGGTAGCCAATCCCCCTCTAAGGGCTATTTAGGGTCTCTCCTGTGGGTTCCTCTACAGATTCTGCTTGCAGGTTTCCATCAGGAATCCTCTGCAACTACTGCTTCACCCTCTGACCTCGGATCAACTGCAGACTTCTCCAGGAACCGCTGTAACTGCAACAAAGTATCCAGAAGGGCTACTTTGACTCTGCAACTTCAGCTCCAGCCAGCAACTGCAACAGTTTCCACGGGGTGTAAACTCTGGGGACTCTCTGTCTTGACCCTGCACCAGAAGGATCGAAGAAATCTCCTGTGGAGTGACAGAGTCACTTCCCTACTCCAGCAGGCACCTTCTAAGATGACGACCGGTTCTCTTGGACTCCTCTCCTTGAGATGAGCATGCTCCTTGGAACACAGGTGGTGGACCCCTTTGACACAGACTGTCCTAAGGACCTGCTGTCCAAATTTGGAGGCGGTAAGAGCTTGCCTTCCCCGTTTGCAACAGTACCCCTGTGCACCGCGTCATCTTCACCTTCTGAGGCCTCTGTGCACTATTTGCAAGAATCTTTCGTGCACAGCCTGGCCCAGGTCCCCAGCACTCTCTCCTGCAACACTCAACTCGCTGAGTTGATCTCCGGTGGCGTGGGACCTTCTTTTGTAGTGCTGCAGCAACTGCAATTTGCACCTTCTTTGTCCCAGTGTTCTGGGACCTCTGTGGGTGCTGCCTGGTCATCTGTGGGTTACCTCCAGTATTGGGAGCCCCCCTACCTCCTCAGTCTGAGTTGAGGCCCCTAGGCCCCTCCTGGGTCCAGGCAGAGCCATTTGTACGCAAACCGTGACATTGCTTGAACTAAGGTGTGTTGGACGAATCCAGCACTGCAACTCGCCTGCATCCAACATCTCGACGTGGGGCATCCTTTGCATCATGCAGGAACCCGCAGCCTTCTTCCTGGGTCCAGGCAGCACCATTTTGATGCAAAAAGTGATATTGCTTGCATCCAACATATCAACGTAGGACATCCTTTGCATCATGCAGGTACCGCAGCCATCTTCTTTGGTGCTCATCTGCAGACTTCTTCCAACCGGAGAATCCTCTTTTGCACCATCTTCTGGGTTGGCAGAGGTTCCTGTCCTTCTTCGAATCTTCTGCAACTTCTGGACCTGGTCTCCTCTCTTTACAGGTCTTCAGGTCCAGGAATCCACCATTTTTTGCTTGTAGTGTTGCTTGGTTCTTGCAATAACTAATCACGACTTGTTGTGTGTCCTAAGGAAACTAGCAGTACTTCACTCCTACTTTCCTGGGCTCTGGGGTGGGGTATTTTACTCACCTTTGTGGCTTTCTTACAATCCAAGTGATCCTCTTCACACTACACTTGTCTATGGGGAATTTGTGATTTGCATTCCGCTTTCTTCGTATATGGTGTTACCCCAGACCTATTTCTTCATATTGCATTCTATGGTATTTTCTATTGTTTGCACTATCCTATAACTATTTACTTACCTCATTTTGCTGTCTAGTGTATATATTGTATATAATACGTACCTCCAGAAGGAGTATTGCCTCTAAGATATTTTTGGCCTTATGTCACTAAAATAAAGTACCTTTATTTTTGGTAACACTGAGTATTGTCTTTTATTGTGTATAAATACTGTGTAACAATAGTGGTATTGCAGGAGCTTTGCATGTGTCCTAGTTCAACTTAAGCTGCTCTGATACAGCTACCTCTATCAGCCTGAGCTGCTAGAAAACTACTACATTTCGCTAATAAGGGATAACTGGACCTGCTATAAGGTGTAAGTACCTAAGGTACCCACTACAAGTCAGGCCAGCCTCCTACATTGGTAGTGCAGCGGTGGGATAAGTACTTGCAATTGCTTTACCACTTTGTAATTAGTGTTTTTCACAAGAAAAGCTTGCTCCAATACTAAGAGCTATACATAATTATACCTAGAAGTCACTTTTAACTTTCTAAAAAGTTATTTTAAACTTTGCAAACGTTTTTCAAAGTTTCTGAAAAGCTTTTCTTTTCTTTAAAAAGTTGGGCCTACTAGTCTACTAACGTTTTACTCTTTTCCTAAACTCCTTTTGTCAACATGCCTGATGTAGAGGCTACTCCTAGAGTTGTGAAGACAACATATGAAAGTTTAAACTTTAAAGGTTTGAGAGGTCTCTGCATTGAAAGAAGTTTAGGGATTGGGAAGAACCCCAAGAAGGAATATCTCCTAAATCTCCTCCTGAAGGATGACCAGGGACTTAGCACTGGTCAGGATCAGCAAGAGGGAGAGGTAGAGGAAGAGTCCAACCAGGCAGGCTCAGAAGAGCATTCTGAAAATCCTGGGGAGGGTCCTTCCACTGATCTTTCTGTCAACAAACCCCCCAGTGTAGCTCAGAGTGGGAAGGGATCACACACCAGTAGGGCTCCCTTCACACCTAGAGGCCAGGTCACTAAGGTGGCTCAAGTTAGGGAAAGATCTGCTTCTGCCAATTCCCATGTTACTTCTGTTTCAGAAGCATCCCACACTTCTAACCCTGAGGACCAGTCCCTAGATAGGGAACTCAGAAAGCTGAGGTTAGAGGAGGCCAGACTGAGGCTACAGCAGCAACAGTTGGCCTTAGACAGGGAATCCCTGGCTGTGGAAAGTGAAAAGCAGGGGTTGGGGTTAGTTCCCCATGGTGGCAGCAGCAGTTTCAGGACCTCCAGTGTAAGGGAATCTACATTTGAGTCCAGAAATCTGCACAAAGTTGTTCCCCCTTACAAGGGTGGGGATGACATCTATAAGTGGTTTGCTGCACTTGAGAGGGCCTGTAAAGTTCAGAGGGTCCCTCAAGTTGAGTGGGCTGCTATGCTGTGGTAGTCTTTCACTGGCAAGGGGAGAGATAGACTCGTTATTGTCAGGGGGGATGATGCAGACAACTATCACATTCTCAAAAGTGCACTCTTGGATGGTCTGAGCTTCACCACTGAGCAATATAGAATAAAGTTCAGAGAGACCAGAAAGGAGTCATCACAGGATTGGACAGATTTTGTATATTGTTCAGTGAAGGCCCTAGAAGGATGGTTAAATGGCAGTAAGGTGACTGACTATGAAAGCCTGTATAACTTAATTCTGAGAGAACATATATTGAACAATTGTGTTGTGGATTTGTTACACCAGTATCTTGTGGACTCAGATCTGACCTCTCCCCAAGAACTGGGAAAGAAGGCAGGAAATTGGGTCAGAACAAGGATGAAAGAAAAGCTTATACAAGGGGTGACAAGGACAGCAAAAAGAAAGATGTTGAAAAATTCCAGGACAAGCATCGGGATAAAAGTAAGCACAGAGATCCTTCTTCAGGTCCAAAACACTCCTCTGGGGGTGGGGATAAATAATCTTCTCACTCTACACACACTAAAAAGCCTTGGTGCTATGTGTGCAGAGGTAAACACCATTGGCCAGGGGATAAGTCCTGCCCAGGTAAGGCCCCTGAGCCTACCACCACTAATACATCAAACTTTAGTGCCCCTAGCAGTTGTGGTAATAGTGTTGGGACTATTGACAATCGTCAAACTAAGGGTGTAGTTGGGTTCACTTTTGGGACCATAATGGAAACTGGGGTAGACAGTCCCAAGACAGTTTATGTCACACCTGGTGGCATTGGCCTTGCCACCTTGGCTGCTTGTCCCATTAACATGGATAAATACAGGCAGTCAATTTTAATAAATGGTGTTGGGGCCCAGGCCTAGAGGGACACAGGTGCCAGTATCACTTTGGTGACTGAAAACTTGGTGTCACCTGCACAACACCTCCTTGGACAGAAGTACCAAGTTACTGATGTCAATAGCTCCACTCAGTCTCTCCCCTTAGCTGTAGTTCAACTTAGTTGGGGTGGAGTTACTGGCCCAAAGCAGGTGGTGGTATCACCTAGCTTACCTGTAGATTGTCTCTTAGGGAATGACCGAGAGGCCTAAGGTTGGGCTGAGGTAGAGTTTAGGACACATGCATCCAAGCTGGGTATCCCTGAGGAATTGGTTCCTCTCATTTCTGGTAAAATGAAAAAGCAAAGGAGAGAAAAAGGCCTGAAATCTCAGGATCCCTCTCCACCAACAGATAAGAAGGGTATCAAAGTATGCCTTCCTCGCATGCCACTGAGGATACCATTCCTGTGGTGGGAGAAACCCCTCCTGGGGTGGAATCTGTAACAAGGGAACTCTCCGCTACCACAGCTGGAATGCCAGAGGTAAAAGTACCTCTCTGTGGAACCACTAAAGCAGATGTGCAAAATTGCACCATTTTAGTAAATATGGAGCAACCCTCCAGCCCTCCCATAGAAGCTTTAGTGCAGCAGCCCTGCACTGCCTCTAAACACTTAGGACAGCAGCCCTGTCCTAGTGTGAAGCTTATAGGACAGCAGGCCTGCCCTGCTCCAACTCAAGAGAAACAGCAACCATGTTCTCTCTTACAGCCATATGTACAAACGTTTTACCCAGATATGGCTTTGTTGAGACAGCATCCCTTTCTATCATTCTCTTCATTTGACATAGGCCCAGTGGACCAATCCCACTGCCCAACTTTAAAACATACTAATAGAAACTCTGAGAATTTACACTCACACTGTAAGTTAGGTAAAAATCTCCAAACAGGGTGGATTATATCCCCACAGAGAAGTAACCATATAATGGATGATAAAGGAGGGAGTAACCACTCTATTGCAGATCTACTCTCCACTTATCACCCACTTAGACAATAAAGTCTCAACTGGCCAGAGTTAGCCTTATTGTCCTTTGTTTGGGAGGGGGTGTTATGTGAGAAAGTAGCCTATTTCTAGCATGGTTACCCCCACATTTGGCCTGTTTGTGAGTGTGTGTCAGTGTGTTTTTACTGTCTCCATGGGATCCTGCTAGCCAGGACCCCAGTGCTCATAGTGAAAACCCTATTTGTCAGTGTGTTTTGCCTGTCTCACTGGGATCCTGCTAGCCAGGGCCCCAGTGCTCATAGTTTGTGGCCTAATGTGTGTGCTGTCAGTAGTGCTTAACGGTGTCACTGAAGTTCTGCTAACCAGAACTTCAGTGCTTATGCTCTCTCTGCTTCCAAATTAGTATCTATAGTTTAGTGACTCCATTTACCAATTCCAATTGGCACACTGAACCCCCCATTATAAGTCCCTAGCTATATGGTACCTAGGTAGCCAGGGCATTGGGGTTCCAGGAGATCCTTATGGGCTGCAGCATTTCTTTCGTCACCCATAAGGAGCTTAGACAAACCCTTTCACAGAACTTGCACTGCAGCCTGTGTGAAATAGCGCACACACTATTTCACAGCCATTTTCACCGCACTTAAGTAACTTATGTCACCTATATGTCTAACCTTCATTTACTGAAGGCTAGGTGCAAAGTTACTAAGTGTGAGGGCACCCTTGCACTAGCAAAGGTGCCCCCACGCTGTCCAGGGCCAATTCCCCAGACTTCGTGAGTGCGGGGATACCATTACACGTGTGCACTACATATAGGTCAATACCTATATGTAGCTTCACAATGGTAACTCCGAATATGGCCATGTAAGGTGTCTGAGATCATGGAATTGTCCCCCCATTCCAAATCTGGTATTGGGGGGGCAATCCCATGCATCCTTGGGGGTCTTCACCATGGACCTGCCAGACCAGCTCTCTGAGGCTTGCACTGCAGCTACAGCTGCTGCCACCTCACAGACAGGGTTCTGCCCTCCTGGGGTCTGAGCAGCTCAATCCAAGGAAGGCAGAACTAAGCAGTTCCTTTGGAAGGAGGGTGTTATACCCTCTCCCTTTGGAAATAGGTGTTACAGGCTTGGGAGGAGTAGCCTCTCAGTGCCTCTGGAAATGCGTTGAAGGGAACAGATGGTGCCCTCCATGCATAAGCCAGTCTACACTGGTTCAGGGACCCCCAGTCCCTGCTCTAGTGCGAAACTGGACAAAGGAAAGGGGAGTGACCACTTCCCTGTCCATCACCACCCCAGGTGTGGTGCCCGGAGCTCCTCCAGTGTGACCCTGGTGTTAGCCATCTTGTTTACCAAGGTGTGTGGACACTCTGGAGACCTGTGAGTGGCCAGTGCCAGCAGGTGACGTCAGAGACCCCTCCTTTTAGGTGCATACCTGGTTAGGTAGCCAATCCCCCTCTCAGGGCTGTTTATGGTCTCTCCTGTGGGTTCCTCTTCAGATTCTTCTTGCAAGTTTCCATCAGGAATCCTCTGCAACTACTGCTTCATCCCCTGACCTCAGAAAAAACGCAGACTGCTCCAGGAACCACTGTAACTACAACACAGTATCCAGACAGCTACTTTAACTCCGGAACTTCAGCTCCAGCCAACAATTGCAACAGTTTCCACAGTGTGCACGCTCTGGGGACTCCCTGTCTTCACCCTGCATCAGAAGGACCGACAAAATCTCCCGTGGAGTGACAGAGTCACTTCCCTGCTCCAGCAGGTACCTTCTAAGACAACGACCGGTTCTCTTGGACTCCTCTCCTAGTGACGAGCATGCTCCTTGGAACACAGGTGGTGGGCCCCTTCAACACAGACTGTCCTACGGTCCTGCTGTCCAAATTTGGAAGCGGTAAGAGCTTGCCTTCCCCGTTTGCGACAGTATCCCTGTGCACCGCGTCATCTTCACCTCCTGAGGGCTCTGTGCACCATTTGCAAGAATCCTTGTGCACAGCCTGGCCCAGGTCCCCAGCACTCTCTCCTGCGACGCTCAACTCGCTGAGTTGCCCTTCGGCGGCGTGGGACCTTCTTTTGTAGCAACCGCAATTTGCACCTTCTTTGTCCCAGTGTTCTGGGACCTCTGTGGGTGCTGCCTGTTCATCTGTGGGTTCCCTCCAGTATTGGGAGCCCCCTCTACCTCCTCAGTCTGAGTTGAGGCCCCCTGTTTCCAGGCAGAGCCATTTTTATGCAAACCGCGACATTGCTTGAACCAAGGCTTGTTGGGTCGAATCCAACACTGCAACTCGCCTGCATCCAACATCTCAAAGTGGGGCATCCTTTGCATCATTCAGGAACCCGCAGCCAACTTCTTTGGTGCTCTTTCTTCATATTACATTCTATGGTATTTTCTATTGTTTGCACTATCCTATGACTATTTATTTACCTTATTTCGGTGTCTAGTGTATATATTGTGTATAATACTTACCTCCAGAAGGAGTATTGCCTCTAAGATATTTTTGGCTTTGTGTCACTAAAATAAAGTACCTTTATGTTTGTTAACACTGAGTATTGTCTTTTATGGTGTACAATTACTGTGTAACGATAGTGGTATTGCAGGAGCTTTGCATGTCTCCTAGTTCAGCCTAAGCTGTCCGGCTACAGCTACCTCTATCTGCCCAAGCTGCTAGAACACTACTACATTTCACTATAAGGGATAACTGGACCTGGTATAAGGTGTAAGTACCTAAGGTACCAACTACAAGACAGGCCAGCCTCCTACAGTTTTATCACAAAGCAAGTCAAAGAAAACATTTAATTGATATGAGCTTTATCTAGAAATTCACATAGCCTCTACTGCATTGCTGCTGTAATTTTGCTTTAGAACTCTTGCACCTACCACGCCGTGATGGCAGCCACAATATGGTGTGGTAGGGAACAGAGTTTCATTAAAGACCTATACAGCTAACATTTAATTTGGATGCCAGAATACAAGCATAGCACCCTCGGACTCTGCACTCCTGAAATAGAAGCAGTGGGTATAATACAGGGCCAGCATTTGCACTAGTGGTGCCCAGTGCAACAGTCGTTTTTGGCACCCCTTCTCCAACATGACCTCCTTCTCCACAAATTCCCTCACTACCACCCTCCAGCAGTGCTCCACATCTCTCAATAGCCTCTCACTGACACACATTTCATTTTTTTATAGTGCATCTCATAATTCACTTACATTCAGTTCTGTGATCAACATCGGTACACTTTCTTTGCAGCAGGCACATTAACCTTCTCTGCTACTATGAGAAGTCAAAGCTGCCACTAGACATCATTCCGATCTCTCACCAGCAGGAACATTAATCCCCTGAGTTATCTTGGCATAGCTATTGCTGCCTGAAAACGGCTCGGACACACAAGGAACTTCACTTGCTTTTAAACCCATGTTATTTTTAAAAACAGCGCCCCACACCAAAGTAAACGCCAGGAGCGGCTGCACCAGTCGCACCACCCTAAAGCGGGCCCTGGTATCACAGCATATCTTAGACAGCAGACTGATGAATAAAAAAGGAACGCAGAGTGAGAAGAATGGTTTTTCACCAAGTTCCCTTTGACCAGGACAATTGGCGCAGGAAGAGCGCCCTGCTCATCCTCTCCTGTATGTAATCTCTCGATTTCAAACTCCTTTGAGCCCCTGGTTCTCTGGCAGGTAATCACTGGACACATTTTCCCCAGTTCTTAATACCGATAAAACCCTTGAAGAAGTTATTATTACCTTAAACAATTCGGCTAAGGCTATCGTTAATAAAGAAATTCATAAATTGGAACATTGTGGGTCTTGGTAATGAGGAAAATAACACAGAGTGGCTAGAGTTTTTTGGCAGTTAAGGTGTTGTCCGTTTTAAGGACCCCTGGGCAGTGAATATTACCCTCTTTCTGGAGGGTTTTACATCTTATTCTTTCTGGCCATCCACGAGGTTTCCAGGAGGGCTATAGGAGTATTACTCACGTTGGTTTCATTAAACCTTGACTCCTCTGTATCTTGCATAGAGTTGGGCTTCTCCAATAACCTAGCGGTTCTTTTGTGATTTTCTAACAGTATACAACTACTGGTGCTGAATTTTTTTAATTCCTTTTCTGGGCACGCCAGGAATGCTCACTTGCACACATCACAGGTCTTTTTAGAGGACTTCAGCACAGCAAACCAAATGTATGTCCCATTTGTCATTTTGGGCGATTTTAATCTATATATGTGCAAAGCTATTGAGTGTCCCACGGGTATTTTTGTTAAAAATATTGTGAGACAAATATCAGAAAAAAATTCTGATATAAAAATATTGTGATTGTAATTTTTTCAGATAACTAATATCGTTGTTAAGAATATAATTGTTGTTAATATCGTTCCAATAATATAGTTGTGAAAAATATCGTTGTAAAATTATTTTAATGTGTTTTTTTAGTTCATATATAAATTTTATGTTGCTATTATTTGTATATTTTTTGCTACAGTTTGTAATTTTAAGTGATTTTAACATTTTAATGTAAATGGTAATAGGAATTTATGGTGTTGTAGTCGGTTGTTGGGATTGTAGGGGGATAGGGTGGGTGGGAAATTAAAAAATAATTCTTTATTAATTAATTAATTAATAATTGTTGATGTGATTGATATCAATCGTGTATATTATATAATACTGATTTATTTTACTTATATTTTAGGTACAAGTATAGGGTATAGAGTGGGAAGTTAATTATGTAATAATTAATTGCTGATTACTTGTTAATGTATTATTTATATTATTAATTTATTAATAATTATTTGATTGGTTATGAATTGTGGACATTTTCTAATAATTATATATCTTACTTATATTTTAGTTGTAGACTTCTGGGTTTGTAGGGGTATAGGGTAGGAAGTTAATTGAGGAACAATTAATTAACAATTAACTATCAATGTATTAATAATTATTGAATTGATTGTTAATTATGTACATTAAGTAATACTGATTTATTTTCGTTAGATTTTAGGTGTGGGTTGCCGGGTTTTTAGGACTGTAGGGTGGTAAGTTAATTAAGTAATAATTAATTAACAATAATTATTCATTGTTAATTAGGTAATTGATTATCAGTTATGTAAATTGTGTTATACTTATTCGTTTTAGTTATATTTTAAGTGTGGACTGCTTGATGTATCGAGGGTGGGCAAGTTAATTAAGGATATAATTATATAACCATTATTTTTTAATGCAAAATTAATGATTACTTTGCTTATGAATTTTGTAAATTGTTAATTATATATTTATATTCCAAGTTTTCAAACCGCCCGAACCAGCGTGCTCCAAACCGACAGCGCTGCCGCAATCGCGCTCGCCTGTGCGTTAGAATACTACATTACCTCGTTCCCTTAGGAACAAAGATTGACATTCTGGCAGCATTTTATAGCACTTTTTATTTCTTCTCCAACAGGTTAGGCAAAGACAACAAACATGTTTCGGCTCAATAGTGCCTTGATCACCGTTAATAGTAAAACTTAGTCCTCCAAAGTCCAAAGCTTTCCCTACTGTTGCAGAGACTGGAGTGGGAATAGTAAATCTAACCCCTCCGAAGTCCAATGTTTTCTCTACTATTGCACAGACTGGAGTGGAAATAGTAAATCTTAACCCTCCAAAGTCCAACGATTTCCCTTATGTGGCACAGTTTGTTGTGGGAATAGTAAATTTAACCCCTTCGAAGTTCAACGTTTTCCCTCCTGTTGCACAGACTGGAGTGGGAATAGCATATTGAACCCCTCCGAAGTTCAGCACTTTCTCTGCTGTTGCCCTGGTGGCAGTGGGAATAGTAAATCTAATCCCTCCAAAATCCAACACTTTCCCTACTGTTGCTCTGTTTAGAGTGGAAATAGTATATTTAATCTCCCTCCGAAGTCCTACATTTTCCCTAATATTGCATAAACTGGAGTAGGAATAGTATATCTATTATTTCCAGACTCCAATACATGTCCTAATATTGGTTAAATATAGTTATTATTAGTTTTTGTTTATAATTTTAATTCTGTAGTATTTCTTGATATTGTAAAATGTTTATAATATTTTTGTAAATGTCTTTTTGTTTATTCAATATTTTTAACTTGTATTTCTTTGGTAATTTATTTAATGTTTTGTAATTGAATTGTTAATATTTTGTATGTTTCATGCTAAATATATATTTATATGGTATATGTATATATAATGTGCTTTTTAAAGTAGTAAATTTAAATATTTAAACAAAAAATAATCTAATGTAAAATATATACTTTAAATAATTGTGTCACATCATATATATGTATATATATTTGTAAACATACACATATAAATGTGCATGCGTGTTTATATACGTATACATATATATTATTAAATATTAGTGAGATTTATTTAGTTAACATTATACTAAGATATGTAAACATATTTAAGATTTAATATATATATAAAGAAACAAATATTTGCAATGATATTATAGTGTGAAGCGATCTTTTTTCTATATTTGTGTACTAAGCATTTTAAGGACAGAAATACAATATTTTTGTAAACAATATTTTTGACATAATATTTGTGTTACACGATATTGTTGATCCCAATCTTGTGTCAGTAATCCATCCCATGAGGTATTGGTGAGCTATGGAAGATGGGTGTGCTCCACACTTAGACCATTATTTACAGGGGGGGGTTCTTAATACTATTTTGAATGAATTTAACATAGTCTTTACTATGTGTGCTGGCTCCGTATAGGTGTCCCACACTTACTGGCAGGGGGGCATCCACAAATATTGATAATGTGTTTATCTGAGCTTCTTTTGCTCACTTCAACAGGATTTTAAAATGATGTGGAGTGGGTGAGTGGTTTTAGTGACCACACTCCTATATGTTTAGTGGTATGTCAGGAGGTGGAAAGAGCTAGGAGTTTAATACAGGGTCATCAAGGCATGAAGTTATTATACCCAGTTGATCAAGGGTGATGTAATAGACAGGTAAACATTACTCAAAAGGATTTTCTGGGTCACCCTTTTTCTTCTTGTAGAGGAAGTAACTGTGTGTCTCTCAGAGGTTTCTTCAAACGCTGAGATTTTGTATGCTTTTAATGGAAAATGTAGGCCTATATGTAACAGTCTCGCTGCTCTTTGTTCTCACAGTTCTGCCCCCTTGTATAGATGGTTTGACAAACAGCATACAAGGACGATTTATGTAGGGAATTGAAGAAGGTTCAGAGAGATAGAGATGTTTTTAGGGCCTGTCAGTAAAGGTAAAAATTGGCAACAACTAAAAGAAAGAAAATCCTGAAGGGAACCAATTGGGAAAAGCTAGTTATCTCTTTTGATTTGGGGGGAGTGGAGGATTCCCTAACTTGGTTGTTAGCCTCTGGCCAGAGAGAGTCCCGTCATTTTTATTTAATTTGGTTCCAGAATTATGGGCCCACATTTTAACCCAGGTTCCTAATGCAGCTGTGAGGGAAGGTATTCCTCCCTCTTGGCCCCAGTCAACCATTATCACAGTTTTGGAAATGCAGACAGGAGCAATATCACTGCTATAAATTAATGTCATTACTGGATTCTACTACAAAAGTAGTGGAAAGGTTGATTTTATTAAAGTTTTTAGACTGGGCAGAAGGTAATCACTTTATCTCTGATGTACAATATGGTTTTTAGTCTGGCCAGAGCAGATTTGACCAGTGTTTGAATCTCCATCTTCTTATAAGCAAATGCACCAAAAGCAAGGAAGTTTACGCTTAGCTTTTATGGACCTTACTTCTTCGTTCAACAAGGTTAATCAAAATAAACTGTGGTCCATAATGATTTCTATGGGAGTGGCCCTTGATGTTGTTTTTTGAAGTATCCTCATAGGGATACCTTGTGTATACTAAGGTATGGTCCGGAGGGTCAATATACCATGGGTTTTAGGAATATGAGGGGGGGTAAGGCAAGGATGTATCTTGGTCCCGTTTTTATTTACATTATATATTAATAAGTAGAAGGAGGTACTGTGTAAGGGGGCTAAAGATCTTCCACTTGGAGAAAGACAAATCCTGGCCCTCCTCTTTGCAAATGAGGCTGTTTTAAATCCTGTACTGCCCTTGGTCTCAACAACCTTATTGAATCTATTGTTTCTTTTATGGACTTCTTGAACCTTTCTACTAATGTTAGCAAATCCCACATACAGGTGATTGGCTCTAAGTCAACCAGGACAAGGCTTTTTATACAAGGCCAGGAATTGTCTAGGGTGTGAATGCTCTCTCATTTGGGGGTTGAATTCGGAAAAAGAGGGACGTGGGCACTGCTTTTGGAAAATAGGAACACTTTTTTGTCATTTCTGCCATTTCCGATTTTGCTTTGAGACTATACAGTAGGCCATTGACATTAATATTAAAGATATACCAGGCTAAATCTGTCTCAGAAGTGACCTATGGTTGTGATATATGGGGGATAGTGGACTTCATGAAATTACAGCCTAATGAAGACAATTATCTCAGAACATGCTGTTTATACCACAGAGCATTCCAGCCTTTGTGGCTCATGAGGAACCAGGCCTTGTTAATATTTCCGGTTTTATTGCTTTACTTCCTTCACTTAGTTGGCTTTTGATCTGATCTAATGCAGGGCTTTTGTTAAACAAGGACATACTGAAGGCCTTCTTGAAGCTTGAAGGAGTTTTTAAGATAAAATGGTTGTTTTATGTTAAGTCTCCCTTCTATGCTTGTAAGTAGCCCTGAACTTTTTGACAAACCAAGGAAGATATGAAGTGGACCAATTTTTTTTTTTTTATAAATTATGTTGTTATAGATGAGAATCAAAGGAGTTGGTGAAACCTTCTGTTAGAAATTATGTTATGATAAAAACCACTCAGTTTATCAAACCGTATTTGACATGGGTGACAAATGAAAGTCATTGGTTTCTTTTAATGGGGTTCAAGCTTAGTTTTATTCATTGTCTTCTCATTGTTCCAGCAGGCTGGAACTTGGTAAAACACATTGGCCCCTTCTGGATATGATCAGTTCTTCCCTCAAAACATGACACACTTTTATTTTGTGGATATTATGTCTTTCAGAAATGTATTTTACCCATGTCGAAGGCCATGAATTTTGTTCAGACAAGACCAGCTATACTTTCAGTCTTTACCTTCTGTTCATGTCTGTTTTGCTATTGCTTCCTTTTCACGTACAGATCAAGGTGAGAGCAAGGATGTGATTTCACACCTTAGATGCCAAAGTGCTTTTGATATGATGCTTTTTCTGATCTGGATCATTTTAATAATTTTTTAGTAGATTAATTAGAATGTCTGGGTATCTCTAC
Organism: Pleurodeles waltl; assembly: GCF_031143425.1. Taxonomy (NCBI): domain Eukaryota; kingdom Metazoa; phylum Chordata; class Amphibia; order Caudata; family Salamandridae; genus Pleurodeles; species Pleurodeles waltl. Next base: position 667,453,313 of record NC_090438.1, read on the forward strand.
TACGTACAAAACTTTTAGGTTCATTTTTATGAACGCTTTAAAGATGCACTGTATCATGTATTTTTATGGTTTAAGTAAACCGAAATAAAGAATTTGAATGACTGACCCATTTAGCTAATATTCAACCTGGATCCCAAAACACAAGCTAAGCACCCTCGGATGCTACACAGCTGAAATGTAAGCAGTGGGGATCACAGCATATTTGCATTCTGCAGACTGCAGAATAAAAAAACAAAATCGAATAAAAAGAAAGGTTTGTTTAAAAGCTATTTGTGACGTCATGAAACTCTCGAAAGCCAACATTTTCAGAGATTGTTTCATGTATCTTCAGCATTCCCTTTCTAGATCTACATCTTCACAGTTACTGTCTCCTTCTTTAAAATATAACTGTAATACAGTCGAGGGGAAAAAATATCATTTTAGCTTTCCAACTTTATGCATCTGGGTGTCCTTTTGTATCAAACAAGAAGCCATTTTCAGATAGGTATTACATTTAAAATTACGATTTTTTTTTATCAAAACGAGCTATTCCTTTTTTGCATCTCAAACGCCTTTATGTTCCCAAAATGTATATATATGAGTGTAGGGTGTGGTGCGGCACGTTATACAAACGTGAACTGTGAGCAAAGAATTATTTTGTGAGCCAACAATAAAGGAACATTTGGCATTCGGGACATCATACAGACGGCATTACTTGTGCCTTTACAATCTCCACTCCCAAAAAGAGGAATGGGTGTATAAGCGGAAGATGGATCTTCTCACTTGGAACCAGCCTGTTGTCCTACCAGTTAAGCCTACAATTTTCTCGTGGGCACAAGACCACTGTAGATGGCTGCAGGAACCACGTTACAATAAACCTTCATTACACCACCGATCTTAGGAATTATTTGCGCTCTGGCTCATAGAGTCCGGCATTTAGGAATAGAGAAGCGCGTCCACCAGTCCCATTCCCACTAACAAAGAAAAAAACCCTGTACAGGGACCAGGTGCCCCACTTTCACCTGACACGAAAGAAGATAATAGTATAACAATGTGGAGAGGGGATTAGCTGCTGTCAAAGACACACGCTAGTGATGGAGTTCGGTGTATGACAGGTTAACTCTAGATTAGAAGACAAAAAACACTGTTTTGGTTTCGAAAACACCGAGACCCCGCTGAGCCATTTAAGGAAAGAATTTTAAAAATGAAGCTTTTTTCCTTTTAGCCCTTTCAAAGCGTGCCAAGAAAGACTAAAACTATTATTTGGCGTTTAATCGTGTCGCATTAACATTCCACCGGCGGACCACTTGCTAGTTAACAAACATGAATTAAGGCTTTCAGATAATTGATGAAAATGAATTTCAACGGAGGTCGAGTACCGTATTTTCCGTGCCGTATTAACCTCGACCCTAACTCCCCCTCCAGCTGTGCTCGTATCAATGTTCTCTTGTCTTCTTTGACCTCTATTTCATAAGCAGACATCAAATTTAAAATGAGTGACACTCCTTGTTTCTACCGCTCGCTTACTGAATGCAACAGAGTTCTGCCGACTTGCCTCATGCAATGATGGCCACTTTCAGGCAAGCAAGGTGTTTTTAACCCACAACTCTGTTTTTAACCAAAAACACTTTTCTTACTCAGCCTTGCAGACCTTAATACAATGAAAACCAACATCTTCAATGTCAAAAATTATCTTTTTTAATAAACGAAGGCGTATTCGTGTTTGATAAACAGGAGTACGACCGACTAGGTGGATTTATGGGTCTGCATAAGAAAGGATGAGAGATGAAGTTCAATACTCCTGTTATTTTAAGTAACATGACATCCACCGTTTTCATTGATTCTCTGGCCCCTTTTGTTGCTACTAAGTCCAGTGATTGATTAAAGTAAAATGAAGGATGCCCCTAGGTGGATTTGGTTTAATGATTCCCAGACTTTGCTTAATTTGAACCAGCGGTTGCCGATGGCGGGCCCTGCCACTTATTTTGTGGGGACTGGCACTTATTTTTACGCATCAGATATTTATGAGTTGAAGAGCGTGGAAATACACAGACAGGAAAGACGGAGGAATCAAAAGACACCAGGATGGTCATGGAGGGAGAAAGCAGGTCGCTGCTACTGGGAGATCAAAGGGCAGGAGAGTCTGGTAGTTAACTAAAGATGCACTAGGTGGTTTTAAGACTCCAGCTTTGTAATAGGGGTGGGCGGAACTCTCAGAGTTTCACTCCGTGGAAATTCGCGGAGTTACTTAAAAACTCTGTGTGATTCTGTGGAGTTCCGTAAGCCAGCAAAATTCCAGCACGGCTTGCTGCTTGCTCTGATTTTTAGCACCTGGAGATTCTTCCGTGCCGCAAATTCCACGCGAATTGCACCACGTGGTGCACCAGAAGGCGATTCTTATTATTGCGGCTTGAGTAGATTTTCTACTCGAGCTGCAGCTTTTTCAACACAAACAATCATGACCTGTCGCGACCGCCTACGTTGAGAAATCTCATTGGGAGGCGTTCTAGGACCCAAAAATCGTGCTAGGGGATGCAGATTATTGCTCGCACCCGCCAATTTAACGTTGGCAAGCCATGCAACAGAAAAAACTCTGCCACTCGACAGTTGGCAAAGTTTTGCCAGAATTCTCTCCTCCAACATGGAACGTAGAATGGGCAAAACTCCATGAAGTTGGCCAGTGGAGAGGAATTTTTCACGCACCCCTAGTTGTTTTTCAGTGCCCGAGAGTTTCTGAGCATAGCTCTGTGCACTGCAACTCTTGACTAAACACTGCTTCCAGCCTGCTGCATTCCCCAACATTATGTGGGTCATATCCCATAGATTTCATAAGTCCCTAAAATAAAAGGAAAACTGTTATGTTTCTCTCAGCCCTCCCATTGAGTTAAGCTCAGTTGGGTGAGGGTATTAGGAGTCAGACAAATATGCCAGAACATCTCTCCTCTGCAGATGAAAATGTAGAGCCTCCTCTGGAACTCTGAAATCAGTACACATACAAGTATTGGAAGTTTACAAAGGATTGTTATTTATTATGTTATTCTCCTATAAACAATGAATACAATTTGTTACTGCAAGTATTAATAATTCAGCAACAAGATAGATAAAATGGTGTATTATAGATACACCCTTATCAAATTTCATCACTCACCCTTAACCAATTAGTCTAATACCTACCTATGTTGGAATTTATTGATTTACAGTTTCTTATACGTAAAATATTGATGTTGAGTCATGTAAATCCTTGCATACCAATACCATTAGGCCAGAAGTTGGAGAGCAATCTTGCTCACTGCTCATGCATTAACCCCAGACAGTAAACAATGCCTCGGTTCAGTTGTAGGAAGCACAAGGGATCTGCCGCAATTGTGCTTCTCTAGTTTCTCCGATACAAAAATATTCTAGATTACTTATGGATGAAAAACATATTGTCAACTACTGTTAGTTGTAAATTGCTGCAGAGAGGGGAAGCATCCCTTCTTTGTCTTGGTAGTGTGAGCAACAGGAAAATGTGGCAATTGAGGTACAAATAATATCTAACTCTGCAATAAAGTCCGCAGACCAACATTACCTAGTGTTGGGGAACAGTACATGGGTGCACCTACCCAAGGCCGGCGTAACAAAGTGGAATATATATTCCACTTCTATTTACTTACTCTTTGCATGTGTGCTGTATTCTGAAGCACACATTCGAGGAGTAATAAGCCTCTAAGAATATTTTTTGCGCAGGAAGGGATACCTTCATGCACAAAACTATTCTGACAACTAAGCAGGCATCCGAGTGCCAGGCTGCAAGGGTGCCTGCATTGCCGCTAGGCAGCTACAAGTGTGCCAGCACTAGGAAAGAGCAGAACTGTGCCATGTTTTTGTAAGTATGGCTCAGTTCTGCTTTCTTCCCTTCACACAACTCAGAGCAGCAACTTCCATAGATGTTCTGCGTTGAATGAAATCTTACTAAATATGTCCCAAAATTCAGAACCAGTGACCATTATAACCTAGGCAAGGTCTGCATTGCATGTAACATCTAAACAGCTTATATAAGCAATAAGCAACATCACTTGGCTTATGTTTGCTTTTTTTTACCCTTAGTTTAACTGCTTCGTCTGAAACTCAGAGCACTAGTACTCAGTAATCCAATGTGTATTTCCTCCTATTTTTGTGGGTATGTTTGTGGTAATGTTGTCTACCTCTCGTTCTCCATGTCTTCCATGTTCTGCTGCCATAAGATGTTGAGTTATCTGAAGGTGTGAATTACAGCTATCCTATACAAGTATGAGAAGATGAGGGCTGGATTTTGAGTCATTGGTTGTTGCTTGGCTCTGGAATGTGTTTAATACTCTTCTTATTCCATGATGATCTTGTGTGTGGAGACTGTGTTTGGAATTCGAATATTGACAGGGTGTTTTCTTCAAAATGATTGTTTTGATGCTTTCATTTACTAGTTCAGTAATAATCACAGCACAGTGGCTTTGTTGCATGCAGGTATGAGGTTTTGTTGGTGGAACCATGCTGTACTGCAAAGGCAATACTCTCACTTACATTCCAGAATTTTCCAAGACTTTCTTATGTCGAGACTGTAGGAAGCTGGCCTGGTGTGTGGTGCCATTACCTTATACCAGGTCCAGGTATCCCCTATTAGTGAAGTGTAGGCAGTGTCTAGGATGCCAGGGCTCTCTAGAGGTAGCTGTGGATGAACAGCCAATACTTACCTAGGAGACATGCAAAGCTTATGCAATACCACTATAGTCACACAGCATTATCACACATGAAAGAACCACACAGTGTTACAAAAATAAAGGTACTTTAGTATAGTAACACAAATACTAAAATACTGAATAGGCAATCCCCCAACTGGAGGTAAGTAAACATACTATTATATACCAGTAAAGAGCACAGAAAGCAATAAGCATTGGCAAAAGTATAGGTAAAAAGTAAGGGCCCTAGGGGAGGGCCAAACCATATACCCAAAAAGTGGAATGTGAAAGGCATTTCCCCACCCAAGGAGGTGGAATCAGTAGAAGGGAGCTGGAAGAACTAGGAACCCCAAGAGGTGAGTACCAAAGTGACTACTAGCGGCCAGGATTGCAGAGGAAAGTACCTGGCTTTCCCCAAAACCACCAGGAGGACTTTGGAAAAGGAATATGCAAGACCCAACCAAGACTGGAAGAATTCAATGGTGGATCCTAACAGAAGAGGACCTGCAAAGAGAGGGGACCAAGTCCAGTTTGCATTGGAGTGTCCGGTGGTGGCAGGAGCTACTATCCACCCTTCTGTGGATGCAGGACCAGGTCGACATTGGGCAATGAAGGCCAGCAGTGCAGCACCAGAAATAAAGAGGAGTCCCAGGAGTAATGCAAGTGGTGTCCCACGTCGGCGATCGAGATGCAGTTGGTTAGTAGTACTAGAAAACCACCAACAAGCCTTGGCAAATGCAAAAGAAGGAGAAGAAGTCTTGTAATGCTGAAGAGGACCAGCAAGGTCCAGGGGACTCGGCCCAAGGAGGGGAGTCCTGGGTGACCCTCAGCAGTTGGGAGAGTTGCAAGAAGAGGCGGCAGCCCCCACAGGCAGCCCACTGGCAGCAGGCACAGGAGTCACAGTGAGGCCCACTCAGCACACCTGAAGAGGAGTCCCACGTCGCTGGAGCAGCAGGCAGGAAGGAGTGCTGGGGGCCAGGGCTATACAGAGCCTGAAGATCCCTTGGAGGAGGAACAAACAAGCCTTGGTAGCTGCAAGAGTCATGGTGCACAGGGGTACTGTCCTGCAAAGAGAGGCAAGGGCTTACCATCTCCCGAATTGGACAGCTGGTAGTGAAGTCCAAGGGAAAATCTCCAGACTTCCGCCTGTGATGCAGGTAGCCAGTCATCATTGTAGTTGCTGCCTGGAGATGGAGTGGAGTGACTTCTTCACTCCGAGGGAGATTCCTTCTTACTTCTTGTGCAGGCTAAAGACTCGCCTCCCTCAGGGGATATACAGCCAGGGAAATGTTGTAGATGCCGGAAAGAGCCGGATAAACAATGTTGTAAAGCGGAGTTGTCGCTGAAGTTGCAGATTATCGGTTCCTGGAAGGTCCAGTTGCAGTCGCAGTGGCCAGAAGATGAAGTAAACAATGCAGAGGAGTCCTGCTGGAATCTATCATGTCCAATCTGAGAACCCACCTAACAGGGAGATCCTAAAAAACCCAGGAAGGGGGATTAGTCACCTAGCAGGGTGACCACCTATCAGGAGGGGGCTGTGGCATCTGCTACCTGACCTGGCCACTCAGATGCTCCCAGGGGCCTCTGCACATCTTGTATTCAAGATGGCCACCTGGAGGAGCTCTGAGCACCACACATGGGGTGGTGATGAACAGGGAAGAGGTCACTCCCCTTTCCTTTGTCTAGTTTTGTGCCAGAACAGGGACTGGGGGTCTCTGGATTGGTGCAAATTGATTTATGCAAGGAGGGCACCAAATGTGCCCTTCAAAGCATACCAGTGGTTTGGGGAGGCTACCCCTCCCAAGCCATGTCACACCTATTTCGAAGGGGAGAGGGTATTGCCTCCCTCTCCCACAGTAAATCCTTTGTTCTGCCTTCCCATGCTTGAGTGGTCAAGCTTCAGGAGGGCAGAAACCCATCTGAAGGGTGGCAGCAGCGCGGGCTGCTTGCAAAACACTGAAAGATTAGTAGGAGCAATACTGAGGGGTCCTCTAAAAAGCCCTCAGAGTGCAGGGAATCATACAACCAATACTGTTGCCAGTATTGGGGAATTATTCTGACTTGTTTGATACCAAACATACCCAGGCTCAGAGTTATCATTATGTAACTGGACACAGGTAGTGAGTGATCTGTGTCCAGTACACGGTAAAATGGCTTCCCCGCACTTACGAAGTGCAGTGCAATTGAGCTGGAGTTCATAGGGGCACCTCTGCTCATGCAGGGGTGCCATCACACACAGGTACCTGCACCCTGCCCTCTGTGCTAGGAGGGCCTACCATAGGGGTGGCTTACAGTGACCTGGTGCAGTGAACTGTGGTGAAAGGGGTCTATGCACTTTTTCATGCAGGCTGCAATGGCATGCCTACAGACACATTTTGCATGGGCTCCAATGGGTGGCACAATACATGCTGCATCTCATGGGGAACCCCTGGTGCCCCAATGTCATGGGTACATAAGTACCATGTACCAGGGACTTATATGGGGGCACCAGTGTGCCAATTGTGGGGTGTGCAAAGTGCTAGGCAACCAAATTTAGAGTGGGAGAGCATAATCACTGGCGTCCTGGTTAGCAGGATCACAGTGATAACAGTCAAAGCATACTGACAGCAGGCAAAAAGCTTGGGTAACCATGCCAAAAAGAGGGTACTTTTCTACAGAGATGTCCCTGTGAACCTGGTCATTTTGGCTGATTTTAGAGTTTCTTGCATTCTGTTTCTCCCGAGTATGCCTTGAGTAGAGTTAGTGTGGTGCCAGATGGTAGTAGTGGTTTCCTGAATATATGGTCTGAGGTATATTGGAGCGTGGTGTGGCACTGTGAGGAGAGAATGTGTGTTGCTGCTTGGTGTGGTGTCTGAAGGTGTGATGTGGTGATATGTGATGTAGGTAATGTAAAGTGAGCTGGCTTGGTACTGTACGATGAGTTTTTTAAAAGAGTGATGTTGGATAGTAGCTGAGTATTATATGGTGTTATATGTCATGATTTGCCGTAGCCTGATAATGAAAGGTTTAGAGTCAGATATGGAGTGATGATGTATGTTATGGCGTTGTATGAAGTGGTGCTTAATGGAGAGCTGTAATGTGTGAGGAGGCATAGTGTGGCATGAAACAGCATTCGTCTCTTTGTATGGTGTCATGTGGTATTGTTTGGTGAGATGTGGTGTGGTATTGTGAAATGTGGTGAGGCATGGTGTAGTGCAGAGTGGTATGGTGTGCTGTGATATGGTGTGAGATGGTTTATCCAGTGAGCTGAACAGTTGAAGATGTGGGATGGGGTGGCATAATGTTATATATGCAAATTTGCATTGTCTGGTCTAGTAAGTAGATGGGATGGTATAATGTGGTGTGGAGTGAAATGTGTATGGTGAGGTGTGGCATGGAATGGAGTTTATTCATAGCATTTTAAGATATTTTGCAGGTTGTGGTATGATGTGTTAAAGTGAGGTATGGTATGCGTGGGCATAGCTTCAGTGTGGTGTTAGAGTGTGTTATCCCCAGATAAGTATATTTTTAGCTTGGTAGTTGGGTTTGAGGGCACTGATTCAGGTCTGGTATGTCTGTGTTTTTTTGCCATCCTGATTTTACTAACTAGTTCATTTTGTGTATTAGGACTTTAAATATATTTATAACCTGCACCCATTGAAAAACTCCTTCAATTGATGCAAATGTAATACTTTTTAGAATTTTCAAACATTAGCAATGGTAGGCTTGGAAAGCTATGCCAGTCTCAGGGTTCCAGGCATTCTTATGGCAATCAGACACCCAAAAAGTGATGGGACAAATAATTGCAAATAGTCTAATTACTGGAAAACACTTGGGGTAGCATGTCAAACCATTGTTTTTCACTCTTTGTGCCACTCTAGACAGAGGGCCTGATTTAGGATTTTGCAGATAGCTGAACGGCAGACACGGTGGTGAAGGGCTATACTGCCTTCACTCTGCTCTCTGAATTAAAAGACATCCGGAAGCCCAGCTGACACCTCTGTACATTGGCAGGAACTGCTGTCATGGTGGGTCATGTCAATGTAGGAATTATTTGACGGACATCTGTCAACCATGAAGGATGGCCGTCAAAGCTTTCCAAAGGTTTTTATTTTTCAATAACAAAGTGCCAAAGTGGAAGTTTGTTTTAAAAACAAAACAAAAAAAACGAATGACCACACACCATGGGAGTTTTCTCCTATGGTATGGAGGATTTATTTTTTTTACTGTCCCTCACCATCATTGTATACCTGGCAGTGACTGTCAGTAAAAAAGCTATCTGACCATGTATTCTAAGCAGCGTGGATCGCAAATAACATACTTTCAATGGCACCTTCTTTGTTTGGCTGCCAGAGGAAGTGTTAAACCAAAGGAGTGCATTTTACTCCATCAGCATAAAATATGCAGTCTGTCCGACTCAAAATCAGGTGTATGGGCCATGAATTTGGCAAACACAGTACTCTGTTGCAATGAAATACCTGTCCACTAAACTCTAAATCTGCCCTAGAAGTCCATCTAAAGCAATTTGTTAAATACCCTGCTCCTCATGAAAACAGTTCACCCTGAATCTTGGTCTCCTCACACACCCACCCTGCAGTTTTTTAGTTGAGAAATTTGACATTCAAACTCAAACCCCCCTAAGCTCACTGACTAAGGTACTCCCTTGATGATATGATGTTATAGCATGTGGTGAGATGTAATGTGGTGTGGTGTGATGTGGTGAGGTGTGAAAGGAGTAATGTATTGTTTGTACTGTTATAGGTGTGAAATAGAAAGATGTGCTCTCAGATGTGCTTGATGTAGTGAGATCTATTACTATATTGTGATAATATGCCAGGCAATGGTAAAGTGTAATGTAGCCTGCTGTGTTACTTGGGATGGTATAGTAAGACTAGGGACAGTGTGATGTAGTACTGCATCATGCAAAGAAATGTGGCATGCAATAGTTTGGTATGTAGTGCTAGGGTAGGATGTTGAATGTTGTGTTGATTTTATTTTGGGTATGGTGGTGTAGTGTTGAACTGTGCGGCACAGAGTGTTTTAATCTAGAGTGAAGTGCAGTTCGTGGCATGTGGTAATTGTCATCTGATATGGTTGTTAATCCTATTGTATATTGGAATTTGGTAATGTGTGGCGCATTGTAATATATTATGGTTCAGTATTAGGGTGAAGCATGTTATGTTGGAGAGTGGGGCAGGATAGTAAGGTATGATGAGGAGGCAGTTTTAGTGGTTTCTAGGTTCGGTCATAGTGCAGTGTAGTGTGTTGTATCATAGTTGGTGTGGTATGGTGAAGCATGGTGTGGGTTCTGTGGAATTACATTTAGTATTGTAGGGTGTGTGGGCTGTTATACCGGTTGAGATGTAGTGGCGATGTGTGTCGCAAATTGTCATCTGCAACAGTGGTTCTGTTGTTGACTCTCCTTGAAACAGATAGTGTTTCGAGGAGACATTTGTTAAAATATTGAGTGGTGCACTGGGTACTTTTTTATTGCCTAGAGTCGTATTGTATGATGTTGCAAGGAGTGGTGGAATGTGGTACTGAACGGTTTGTGGTTGATGGAGTGATGCCAGATTTTATAGAGGTAAATTATTAAAAATAGTGATAAAGTGTAATGCTAAATGATGTGTTGAGATTTGGTACTGTATGTGTGTTTTGGCGTGGTAATAAGAAGTGATATGCAGTGGTGGATGAAGTAGTATAGTGTTTGTTTCGTGATGTGTAAAGTGTAAACAGTGACAGTGCATGTTGTATAGAAAAGGTGAAGTGATATGTGATGAAGTGAGGTCCAGTGGTGTGTGGTGAGATGTGCTGTTTCAAACCTCACTCTCTGAATACATGTGGATAGTATTGAGTTCATGTGCTAGTATGTTGGGTATACCGGGTAGCATTGTGCACGTGAAAGGGTTACTAGATTTACCAGCAGAGCTGGGTCTACCTACTGGGCAATGTTAAAAAAAACATGTCTGCCTGGTCTTCCTTTCTTTTGATGATTCTCGTCCTGGAGTCTCATGTTGACAGATCATCTCCTTCTCTATTTACTCTGCTCTTATCATGGTTGAGCTCTAGGGCACAATGAGGCTTGTGATATGGGAAAGATGGACAAAGTATGAGAGGCAAGAATCAGGTTTCGGTGCTCCCGCCTCTGAATTCAGGTCTAAAACTCCAAACACAACTGCCAAGAAGTGTTGGCCTTAGCTCATTTAAACATTTGTAAGTGTTAAGTCTATATGTGGCCATAAGGACATGTGACACTAAACAGAAATTCATGACCATGTGGCTAGCGGGTGTAATTTGAGTAGCAAAGGTGTGGGAAGGCAGTGGGGGATGAGAGCATACTATCCATGCAAAGAGGGGCTTGCCCAGGGATCAGGGATGGTTTTCAAAAAATCAGGAAAGCGTTTGGGAATGACTTAAAGCCATTTTCTGTTGACTTCCCAATGATGTGACCATATACATGCTATTCAGGGCTCTTGGATTTCAGGGACTGCTGGGAGAAAGGAGGTTAAGAGGGGGGCCCACAGGCCATATCCATAGGACATGCTTAACAGCTAAGGAGGATGGCAAAAGAGCAAGGAAACGTTTGGGAAAGAATAAAAGCATTTTTTTGTGACCCCAAAGCTACATTTATGGATGGATGTATGAATTAATGAAAGGGATTGTGTGGATGTTTTCATGACATCTGTTGAAGAATTGGTGAAAGGGAATAGACAGATTGATGTTTGTATGGATGGATGACTGTGCAAATGTATGAATGTGTAAATGAATTGATGCCTCAAATGGAATTAAATGCAAATAAGTGCACAGGTAAATGATGGAAGAAGTAAAGGGCAGATAAACTTGTTGATGGAAGGATAGGTGTGAGCATGAAGTTGCCAGGATAAATTAGAGTAGAATGAAGCTATGTGGATATCCATCACTTTCCGCCCTCTCTTTCCTGTGCTTTCCCTTGCTTCCGCCTGTCCAGTACATCCCCATCCCTTACATTCTCCTCCCTGTGCTTCCTCATATTTTCCTGTGACATGCTGTCCTATTTCTAAATATAAGAACACTACTGCAAAGCAAAACAGTTAAAAAACAAAAACTGGATGTCTGCCACAACAGTTGCTGTTGAAGAAAAGTGAAATAACACAGCACAAAACACCCCCAAAAATAACAAAAACAAAAAAAGCTTATTTTGAGAACCATCCACAAAAAGAACAGAAAAGGACCTTGTCTCAATTAATTCATAGGATCTCCTCAGTTGCCCGTGGTTGCTGTACAGCCTCTGTGGTTCAAGGCCAAAATTGCTGTGTCCAACCCCATCTCCACCAGGCAGAAGTCTATGCATAGTGGAGGCTTCACTGAAGATAAACCTCCCGTGCGTGGCTGAAGATGGAAGTTGGATGCCTGTGGCAGGTGAGGCATAGGGCCTGGCCTCAAGCCCTGTGAGAAAACCACGCTGTACATGGCCAAAAGTTGTGGGAAGTTTTAGATGGGCACCTTTGACAGGTTTGGTGTAGAAACTGGACTTCAGCCTTTGCCTAGTGTGGTGAGGAATAAAGCGAATAATTAAAAAACCCTACATATTCAAACAGTTAAAAACTGAGTTATAGTTTCAACTCAACCAAGCAAAACTACTGAAACTCGCTAGGTCCATAAAATACAGGTGTACATGGTAGCGTTCTGGGGCTCAGACAATCCTTCTAATGAGCTGATCTGTATTAAAACTATGTGGATGCCCCTCATATAGGCTTCTACACAGGCAGACAGGCTTCTACACAATAAGGCTGGACTGGATACCAAACCACAATGACATAAATAATGGAACTCTTTTGGCTCCTGAAGAGCTCAGTAGAGCTGTGATGTAAGTGTTAGAACATGGTAAAGTGATTGCAGGTTTAGAATGCAGAGTTTGCGGATACATGCTGACAACTAAAGACGTGTAATACATAGCTCTGTGTGTGATGGGTAACCAGGCCAGGGAGGATCCTACAGACATGGTACGTCATAGCAGCCCACTGTGCCCTGAAAGGAGCCCCTAGGCATACAGGGGGTCATTACGACCCTGGCGGTCTGAGACCGCCAGGGCTAAAGTGGCGTCCGTACCGCCAACAGGCTGGCGGTATGGAGACCCGTATTTCGACCGCGGCGGTAGCGCCACGGTCGCACCGCCGGGGCCGGCGGTTTCCCGCCGTTTTAGCCCCGGCGGTGATAATCCGCAAGGGCAGCGCTGCAAGCGCTGCCCTGGGGATTATGACTTCCCTACCGCCAGCCTGTTTCTGGCGGTTTGCACCGCCAGGAAGAGGCTGGCGGTAAGGGGAGTCCTGGGGCCCCCTAACAGGGCCCCGTGCAGCTTTTCACTGTCTGCATAGCAGACAGTGAAAAGCGCGACGGGTGCAACTGCACCCGTCGCACGACCGCAACACCGCCGGCTCCATTAGGAGCCGGCTCCTATGTTGCGGCCGCATCCCTGCTGGGCCGGCGGGCGTAAACTAGGTTTGCGCCCGCCGGCCCAGTGGTGATGTTGTAATGGGCACCGCAGGAGTGCGGTCGCATTGGCGGCCGCATGGCGGTTACAGCTTGGCGGGCGGCAGAAGCCATCCGCCAATGTTGTAATGACCCCCACAGTCTACTAGGAAAATGAAAAAAGTGGCAGAATGTCTAATCTAGCCCAGCTGCATAAAGAAAGAGAAGGAACAAGAAACTACTTATGAGGTTGTCTTTTGTGGGCAGCTCTCATTTTCCATCTTGCAAACGTTGTTCCTATATGGGTTTGAAAACAGCAATATGTCACCCTCAAGACAGACACCAAATAATGTTTGTGAATCCTTCTACTGAAAATTACCTATGCAAATGTTTGCAGGTGGTTACAGAAACAACAGCTACATGTATTATTTGCAAGCATTAAATTAGAAAAGTGACACCAATGTGTCCCAATCATGTGACTTTAGTTTAGATGGGAACACTAATAGGAAACTCCCTTGAGTGTCATTGGATGCCCCAAAATCGCCAGCTGTGGCTTGTGAATTTTGGGTACAGGGGTGTAAGTCCTTGAGTCTACAAGGAGGGGATACAAACCATTCTCAAGGCATACCAAAGGTGTCCCTAATAAGCACAAAGCCTTTTGTATGTGGGGTCCCGATAAATAAGAAGCACGCAAAATTTCAGCAATCAGCTAGGGACACACAGTTGCTTTGCTGGTTCCGGACTGTTGTCCCACATTAGACCTAAACTGAGAAACTCCACATGAGTTGTCCAAATTGGACTCTGCAAAATTCATTGTGTTCTATAGTAATAACAGACACCTTGCCTCTCCAAGATAACCACCATTTGCATTCACTTTATATTTAGTAGCATGAGTGGTTGTGGTGGTGTAAGAGGCGAGTAGTCCTTTCGATCAATGTCTGGCATCAGAGAGTGTTGGTGGGTTTACAGCACTTTTGAACAGCTCATACCCAGCCTTCCTTCACTGTGTACCTTTCTTAATGTTTTCCCTGCTCCATCCTTGTGTTCTCCAATGTTTGTTCTTGTGTATATCTTGGATCATGCCTCTCACATCTGAATTTTACTGCTGATTCGCTGCTGTCCTGAACACACACAGACACATTCTCTGCTTTAATTATTTGCCTCTTGATAGACTCTTGCACTTCCTGGTGTGAATAGACTTTGGGGGTCATTCTAACCCTGGCGGTCCGAGACCGACAGGGCTAAAATGACGGAAGCACCGCCAACAGGCTGGCGGTGCTTCCTGGGCCATTCTGACCGCGGCGGTAAAGCCGCGGTCAGAAAACCGGGTCCGGCGGCTTCCCGCCGGATTTCCCCCGGTTGCCCAAATCCGCCATGGCGGCGCTGCAAGCAGCGCCGGCATGGGGATTCTGACCCCCTTCCCGCCAGCCTGTTTCTGGCGGTTTTTACCGCCAGGAACAGGCTGGCGGGAACGGGTGTCCTGAGGCCCCTGGGGGCCCCTGGGGGCCCCTGCACTGCCCATGCCACTGGCCCTAACAGGGCCCCAGTATGCTTTTCACTGTCTGCCTAGCAGACAGTGAAAAGCGCGATGGGTGCAACTGCACCCATCGCACACCTGCAACACCGCCGGCTCCATTCGGAGCCGGCTTCAGTGTTGCAGGCCCCTTTCCCGCTGGGCCGGCGGGCGCTATATTGGCTAGCGCCAGCCGGCCCAGCGGGAAAGTCAGAATGGCCCCAGCGGTCTTTCGACCGCAGAGCGGCCATATGGCGGTTCCCGCCAGGCGGGCGGCGACTGCCGCCCGCCAATCTTAGAATGAGGGCCTTTGTACTTAAAGATGTTACATCACCAATGTCTGCATTTGTAATCCGCTATCTTTATCTGTTATAGGTCTCCTCATGTGCAGCATCTGATTATTGTAATGTTTTGTTCCTCTGTTTCCCCAGAGTCTTTGATACCCAGTATTATTTATGTCCATCCTGGGTGTAGAGGATAACTTTAACTTGGAGGCAAGGGGCCAGAAGTTGGGCATGTCTGTTCTCTTTATTCACTTCTTGCGTGACACCACTTCCCAAAGGGTTATTCATGAGTAACGGCTTTCCGTCTTCCAAGAGAAGTTCATCCATATAGAGGTATAAAAACCCAGCTGTAAAAGGGATTGCAACAATGGCAGGTGAGGCACTCCCCACACAAAAGTGACTCTCCTGTTTGCCGACAACCTGGAGATAATATTGAGGTCAGTCACACCTCAAGGTGGTGTCAGGATTGTGTTTAATTTCACATAGGTCAGGACAATCTCATTGTCAATAGCTGGTTGCATTGGGTGTGTCTTTATCCAGGAGCCCGAGGTCCCAAAGAATGGGCGATCCCTTCCTGTAGCCAACCTGACGATTGAGAACTCTCTCCAATCAGTGGATGTTTTGTTAAAGAGACCCCTTCCAATGCAAGAAAGGCAAATGGTGCCAAAAACCTCCAATGAGATAATCAGAAAGTCTGGACTCAGCAAAGAGCAGCAAAAACACTTGAACTGCAAAACAGGGAAGCAACTATTTAAAAACATACCTTAAACTAAATAGGAATATGCATAAATACAAGAAACATTTATGACAATAAAATCCCCAGGTCCTCCCTCCTTAAATACTAACATATGACCTAAAAGGACAATCACAGGAGGTGATCACTGCCATCTTGGATTGGGCAATCTAGGCAAAGACAGAACTGATGGGGAGCCATCTTGGATTGGAAAGTACAATGCCCATCCTAGATGGTGCTGCCACTCCAGGGCACCAAGGAGAACCGGAGAAATGGGCATGACATGTGCTGTGCCTGGCAGCAGCATCCCAGACTAGGCCTCCTGGCTGAAAATGCCCACGAGGAGGACCACTACCCCAGGCCAGATATGACCTGCCCCAGGTCCCTCGTCTTGCATGTCGCACTACCCAGAAGCAAAACAGAACGTTGGGTCATCTCTCTCAAAGCTTTTCTTTTGAGATGGAACCTTTGCCTGGGGATATAAGACTTCCAGAGGAGCAGAATTCAGCTTCTTGCCCTTGCTGAAGGCTGTAGAGATGAGGCACACCTGTAGTTCAAGGCTCTCTGACCCTATTATTGCCTGTAGAACTTTGCATAATTCCTCATCTATGCATCCCCATTTACTGGTCCCAGTTTTAGGGCTTGCAGATTCATCAGGGTGAACACAACCCATTCAACACCCAACGTTGATTCTTCTGTGCCAAGAGAGGGAACAAAGTGGGCCATATGTCCCTCTCAGGAACAAATGTGCTCTTCAAGCTATAGTGGTTTTGCTGGTGGTGTCTGACATTCAAGAGGAATATTCCCAAAACCAAGCCGGATCAGATCATTTGCTAAGATATATGTTTTGGGAAGATCATTGGAGTCTTCCACCAAAACCTTCAAAAACCTGCAGTCCCCTTCACATCAGTGAGCCATGATACATCTTTCTGAAAGGAGGCTAGGTCAGACGAGAGACTCCCTGATGAAACTGCTCAGGTGTAAAGGCTTGGCTCTCCACCACTGTACTGACGGGGTGTGCTTTCTGGGCATCAATGGGAGAAAACTTTAAAAATGCATATAGAATCAGGCAATGCATTTACCAATGTCTCCTTTTGTGGGGGACCACTTGGAAAAGCAATGTACAGGCGGACTTCAAGGTGAGTCCGGTTGGTCCCCTTGGAGTTTAGAGGTTACAAGGGGTGGGGAACCCTCAGAGTACAGCTGGTTCTTTGGTGCAGGGCCCAGGGAGGCCAGGTGCAGAGCAGATAGGTGAGCCAGGAGCTGCATGCTAAAGTGCGCTTGGAAGCAGGAAGCAGGTCACTTGGGGGGTGGATTGAAGGTCAGCAGGACCAATCTGGGGAGTGGTTCTTATGTGTTTTGAAGTCCCTCGACTGGAGCTTGCCTCTGGTCCTTTTGGAGTTTAGATGGACTTTTTTTCTTAGTGTCCTCTGTTGAGTGACCAGTACCTGGGGCTATTGCACGGTTAAGCCACTGGAGATTGCAGTGCCACCAAACTTGGCACACTTGCAGGATGTGTCCTCTGAATCTGTCAGGTGAAATTTGGTCTGGCTGTGGCATCTGGTTCTTTGGTCAGCAGCCTAACAGTGAACTGGACTTCACTGGTCTTTGGGTCTTTTGTTGCAGTGAGTGATGCCTTCACTCTAGAGGGAGATCTTTGGTGTTTTTCAGAAGGGTGGAAGTCCTCTGGGGTTTTGCGGAGTCTGTCTGATGTCTGTGCAAACACTCAGTGGCAATTGTCGTGACCTGGGTGCAGCAGGCAGGGTTTGGCGCCTTTTCTTTGTGCAGCAGGAATGCAGTTCTCACGCCTTGGGTCTTCTTTCCTACTTCCTATGGGCAGAGGTCACTTCCCTATCCCTGACAGACTATTTTCCTACCATGCAAGATGGAGGAAAATGAAATGGAGGGGTCACCTTGCAAGCAACACCTTAGGGGTGGTGCAAGCTGGGGATGGCCACTCATCCTATCCTTTGTGCATTTTCCCACCGCTGAGCCCACCAAAAGTGGGGGTTTGCAACAGAGGCAGCCATCTTCTGCTAGCAGCAGGGCTGGGGGTCGAGTTTCAAGGAGTAAGCCTTTTGAAGCTCATAGGCAGGGCTGTGCACATTCTTGGAGGAGGAGGTGTAACACCTCTGCCCATGAAGGGCTTTGTTCTCTTGACCCAGAGAGCACAGTCTCTCACCCCAGGGTTATAGAATCGTGTCTGGTGGTGGTAGACTGGTTGTGACCTGCCAGTAACCATGCCAGGGTAGATAGCTTCTGCAGGGGGCACCTCTAGGGTGGCCCCCGGATACATTTTGCAATAAATCCAATACTGGGTCCAGTTTGGATTGATCATTCTCAGTTGTTTGATGCCAAACAATCCAGGGTGCAGAGTGGCCATCATGTAGCTATGAAACTTGTACTGACCAGTGTTCAGCCCATGCATGTAAATTGCTGCTCTGTTAACTTACTACGCCTCCGATTTGGCAGGGACACCATAGGGGCATATTGTTCATGCATCTATGCCCACACATGGAGTATAGTGCACCCTGCCTTAGGGCTGGAAGGCCTGCCAGAGAGGTGACTTACCTATATTGCATGCAGTTTATAGTGGACAGGGCATGCAGCCTGCGCGCCATGTCAGTTTTGCATTATAGGATTCCACCAGGACATTCAGCCTGCAAAGGCGGTTCTGGGTGCACTTGGATGCATGGTCCCTGAGGGTGGCACAATCTTTGCTGCTGCCCATCAAAAGCCTACCCTTAGTACCTCATGCCCTGGGTACCTTGGGACCATTTACTAGGGACTTATGGTGGCACCTACATGTGTTTCCAATTGTGCTACTGCATTACAACAGTTTTGGGAAAGAGATCTGGCCCAGGTAACCTGGTTTATAGGGGCCCTGGGCACTAACAACTTTGAAACCACATCAAATACCAGTCAAAAGTGAGGGCCAACCATTTCAAAAGAGGCCCTTTCTTACACTCTCTTAGCGAGAGATTGTCTTTGAAGTCCAAACTCCAGCTGTATCTGGTCTAGAAAGTCTATTTGGGAAGGCAGAAGGTCATTCTATCGGCTTTGACCATAACCCCATCCAATGTAGATGCATCCCTTCCACGTAACGCCTCACTCTCATAGGTTATTGTTGGGCTCAGTGTCAGGCCCACCACTTTCTTCCTTAGGTTTTATAGTGTCAATGCTAGGGCATTCCCCTTCGGCTGCAGAGCCTCTTTCTGTGGTTTGAATGATCCTCTTCTTGTCTATCTATGATGATTCCTAAATATTTATACACCAGCACCGACTCTGGGCGTTGGATAGTAATATGCCAACTTGATGCTTTTCTTTTCATGCAGTTAACTGACATTGGTTTTTTAAAAGTAGATCTTTAGCCCATTTTGTTTGGAGTATACATGAGTGACATCAATGAGGCACTGCAGACTGACCAGTGTACGGCTTATTAACACCAAGCCGTCTGCATAAAGGAGATTAGAAAGAACTAATCTGCCCAGCCTCGGGGCATGCGAGTTACAGGACTTCATTTTTCATGTTAGATCAGCTAGGAATAGAATAAACTAAGTAGGGGAAAGGGCACAGTCTTCTTTCAGTCCTTTAGAGGTAGGGATACATCTTGAAAGATGGGTCCCCGACCCTAGCTTGACCTGTACCCATGTGTCTGTATTTAACTAGATCAATAACTTCAGGGCAGCATTATGGTTAGATAGTTTTGACCATCATTTGCCTCGGTTACTGTTGTCAAATGCAGCCCGAAAGTCAACAAAGCAAAGGTACAGAGGTAACTTAGCACCTATCACCCCGTCCATTAGTAGGTAGAGGGCCATGAAGTTGGCTGTGGTTCCCATATGTTTACAGAACCCAGTCTGATTCAGCGGAATTATGCAGTTGGCTGAGGCCCAAGATGCCCGCTTTTCTAACATGGTTCCGCAAAATATTTGGCCTCATTTTCGATAAGTGCCACAAGCTGGTAGTTTTTTGCATTGCTCTTGTCACTTTCTGTATACATTGGTGATAATATCGACCCTTTCCATGAAACAGGAATTACAACATCAGCTGAAATCTGCTGGAATAATGGCTCTACTTTCTTAGGCCAGTAAATTACATCCTGCTTGAACAGTGCGGGTGAAATCCCACTGGGGCCTGCGACCCATCAAGTCTCCCTTTAGAAATGTATCTCTGTATTAACCAGCTGCTTACTGTGAGTGGACCCATGGTCTGATCTTGGGGCGAGCGTTGATCATGAACTGCCCATTCAACTGCCTATTTGGTTGTGTTGTTAGATTAATCGAATTAGAGTTTCTCTGGGGGGCATGAATGGATTTGTCTCTCCTCTAGGTGGTTAAAATTCTCATTCAGGAATTTTGCCAAAGCCTTTTCGGTCAAATGTGAGCTAATTCTGCAGTGGGTAGGACACTGTAGTGTATTAACTGTGTGCCAAAACCGTGCATGATCATTGCCCTTTATGTTGAAAAGGTGCTTAGCCCAAAGTGAGTGTTCACCTTCCCTTTGTATTGTCCAAGTTAGCTTTTTTAATGTTTCTCCGTTCCCTCTCAACTCTTGTTGCAGACTGTCATTGCACGGTCTCCAGCAAAGTTTTCTAAAGCTTGAACTGATAATTGTCTTAAGTAGCTTTACTTGCTCTAGTTGTTCAAGTGTTGGTTGACCCTGTCGATTTCCTTGCCTTTGCCTATTTTTCCTCATCGTTGTGGAGGCATATGTGTCCTCTTATGCTTTTGAAATGTGCTCTCATATGGCTAAAGGGTTTGTGAACGTGTCTTGCTTGATTGCAATATATCATTAGTGGCCACCAAGAATCGATCTATGGAAGCAGTGTTGCATTTAATCTTTTTAGTGTTCGTAGTGTGCACAGAGCATAGGGCTTCAATTGTGTAGCAATTTCATTCTTTCTGTCTCTGCCTTTTCTCCTTTGCTTGCTGCGTGCTTGAGCATTGTTCCTCTGATCTTTTGGTTGGGTCACCATAACCTGATTAGAGATAGGGTTATTTTTGAATGGCGCCTGTATGTCTTCAGAGGAGGGTGGTTGTTGACTGTTGGTAAGCTTATTTGTTCAGGTTTATCTTGATCTTGACTCCCCCCGCCCCTTGTCACTTGGGTTTCTGGCTGGCATGGTTCAAAGCCTCTATTCAGAGAACCTAAATGGAGGCTTTTCTGGGAATGGGTGGCACTCTGGGCGTAGCTTGTAGTTTGTTTTAGGCCTGTTAATAAGTCACCCAGCATGATGGGTAGAGTGGTGAGTTTCTCCAGAATTGGACCGCAGGAGCAGGCAACTTGCATCAGCATGGTATCGGTTTGTGCTCGCCTAATCAGGTTATTGAGTTCGGCAAGCGTTTTATCTATTCCAGAGGCAAATACTGCTAAGGAATTGAGGAGTGTTAACTGAATTCCATTTAGTCGGACTGGTGCTGCAGGGCATTCACTGAGAGCTGCATGGTGTTTAAAAGTGTTGACCAAATAGTATGTGTCTGTTGTTCCTTCCCTAGTCTTAGGTCGTTGCTGAGAGTATCCCAGTTAATTTCTCAGGGGTGTTCTGTATATAAGATGCTGCTAATTCCTTCCATTCTTGGGTTGCTAAATATGAGATGTCATAGGGATAATCTTGAGGCTCTTCCGCTTGTTGGTGGGGGGGAGGGGGGGACAAAGTTGTCCCACACTAATGCTTCTGCTGCTGTGCCTCCTTACTTTATCTTATTATTATGAGCTGGAGTATGGACTATGGTGGGCTTTGTTCCATCTGGGCAGCTCTGTCTTGTGGCAGAGTACTGAGTTGGGGGCCCTCGTTGTCCTATGCCAGTGCTTCTGCATCTGTGCCTCCTTCCTTTGTTTTCTTACTGTGAGCTGGAGTATGGACTGTAGGGGGGCCCATTGTTCCACTGTCGGGTATGCTTTCCACTATTTCACTGCTGTCTGGGGAGTCTATTGTGGTGTTGGCCTCCTTAGGGAAGCAAATAACTCCAGGCTGCAGAGGTGAGGGTAGCACTGTAATCCCATCATTGCTAGACTATAACACTGAACTAGCATCCTTTAAAAAAATAATTTTGTGTATATCTTCGGTTGGTTGTTACATGGCATTGCCCTGGGTGTGCTCTTCTCTGTGCGATTTGGGCTTTCTCTTCTTTGTGCCACTGGTTCCTGTATGGTGACAACTAGGGGATCCTTGCCTGTTTGGGGCTTCTTTGCATTGGTGCTCTGACTTCTTCCTCTCTTTTTGCTAGTTGTGGTGGTGCTTTGTCCTCTCACCTTGTTCGACCTCATTACCAAGTTGTAACTGGGTTGTGGCTGGGCTCTGTGTTTTCAGTATTTTCCCACCTCCTTTGTTGCTGGAGGGTCGCAAATGGTTCAGGCAGCTCAGAAAAGCTGAAGGACGAGGCCGCTACTGTTACCAAGTGTCCTGGGATCTTTCAGCCTCCTTTAACGTAAATTGGCTGTTGTCTAGGGCACTGAAGTGACCTCAGAGCCCAAGTGGGCTTCTCAGTGTCTATTGCTACAGAATATTCAAGGTTATTCACAGCAATATTCACTTCCTCTATGCATCCCCTTGTGTGAAGTCTGGACAATGACATGTGATAATGGGGGCGGGGGACGAGCATATTCGCCTCAGCAGCCAGTGCGGGGATGTGAAGAACTTAGAGTAAAGAAAAGTTACGGGGGAACAGTAACGCAGCAGGGACCTCTCAGTTTCCTTCTCAGTGTTGGGGCTGTGGCCCAATGGAGCCAGCTAGCAGTTGGCAAACAGTGCCAGCGGGGTGCGGGTGAACTTAGGTGCAGCAGTCAAGCGTAGTCTCGTAGTACATGAGTGTTCAACAGGCAGCCAGATAGGCAGGCAGGCCCCTCTGCTACAGCCACTGGTGCTGCTGTTGAAGCCTCTCTCTGGCTTCCCTCTAGCTGGGGCGCCGGCGAGATAAGAAGTGAACAGTTAATGGCAAGCTGGAGCAGGCTAGAGAAGGCTGGAACACTTCAGGCCGACCTATGCCCTGGAGATGTGCCCCCCTGCGGTAACATCGTAGAACTGCAGATGGAGATGGTGCAGCGGTGTTGACGCTATAATGTACCGTGAGCGTAGGAGCCTAGGAACACCTCTGCAGACCTGCTCCTCCCCCTCGTGGCACCTTTGGGGGCTAGTGCGCCCCGGGCTGCCACCTTAATGCTCAGGGCCTTGGCGCTCGGTACCAGCCTCGCCGCTACCCCCATGGTACCTCTTCTGGGTGTGGTGAAACCTTCATGGCCGCCTAGCCTACCTGGACTGTGGTGACTTCAGTGCCCACGGACTGCCTGCAGTCTGCTATCTGGTGCACTACAGAAGCGACGGGAACTGCTGAACGCTTCGGTTCCGCGTTCTTTAGCGCTCCATCCTTCGTTGCCTGCTGCTCCCTGCGCCTCAGACCCCGCTCCAGAGCTAGCTCTTTGTGCTCCTTGCGCTGCTCTGCGTTCACTCTGATGTGTGTCGGCCTGTCAGCAACTCTCACAATTAAGCGCCTTTCTATTTCCTTGGCAGTTTCTTCCAACCTACCTAACTAGACAAGACCTGTGGGTACTTTCCTCACAGTTGCGTATCCTTTCCTCAGTTCTCCTGTCGTTGAAACCTGCCTCTGCTTCTGTAGTTCTAGAATTCTGCTGCAATTAGTTTATTCGATTCCCTATTTTTTATATCTGCATTCCTTGTTTAAAATTTGATAATTTAGAAAATACTTGTATTATTTTATTTCTATATGTAGTCAGATGTAACTTTGTACAGGACTGTGCCTGAGGTTTAGCCTATTTAAATTACTTAATTTTAGGAAATAATAGAGATTTACAAGTTAACAAGCATGGTGTTGTTTTTCCACTACTTTTGAATATTTGTTTGCATCTTTTTTTCATACTCCGAAGTTCCACTTAGGTACTAAGGGTTTAGGAAGAAGGATATGTTGCTTGATTATTCTTCTTTATCTGACCTTTTTCCTCCATCATTTCAGTTTGAAGACTCCTGGGAGGGAGTTTTGAGGAAAATGCAAATCACCATTGTGTACCTTTGGACTGATGCCCTCTCTCTTGCTGCTCACCTGTACAGTCTGTTTTTAGCATGTGGCTGCGGGTTGCATAAGGGGTGTCTTATTCACTTGTTTTCTGTCTCCCTTGATAATATGAGTGAAACTTGTGTAAGAGGGAGGGGAGCTTTTAAAGGCCTCTATCTTTAAGCGCTCTACCTCAAGTATGTGAGGCCTGTCCTTTCCTTCTAATCTCTCCATCTCCTCCTGCTCCTCTCTTTCTCCTTCTCCTCCTGCTTTAAGTGCAATCAATCTCTCTTGAACTCTCTTTACTTTTCTGTCTCTGCCGTCCCCTCCTTTGCAACTTCCAGTCCTAGCAACTTGTTTTTTTACATTAGGTGATCCTTATCTTTAAAAGTAAACCCTAGGATACAGGAGAGAATGGGATGAAAGAATGTAATTAGGACAGTCTATGGCCATGGGCCTGAGTGCAGTGTCATAAGTATGAGAGTACTTAAGTTTATACTAAGGTGATAGCGGTGGTAGTTGTCAGCGATAAGGATCTCTCTATTGGTGGCCATGGCGTGGTATTTTAAATGTTTCTGGAATGCTTGTATTCTTTCAGGCTGGAGAAAGTATAATGTGCCAGGGGACATCTGTTTTCACAAGTTGAGGCAGAGGGCTGCTAGGGATTGCGGGGTGCTGGAATAGAAACACATGATCAATTGAGTTGCTGGAGGAAGTAACTTATATAGCCAAGGTTCCCTGAAAGATATATATCATAGCAGGTGTTTAAGCACCATGGAGTGAATACCTGGTTAGGACACTCAAGCACAATAGTCACAATATATTGTCTGCCAGGAGCGGTCCTTGCAGAAGCAGAAGTTACTCGAAGGTAACAAGTAGCCCAGATGTAGTGGTGGTCAGTACAGGATCCCCAGAGGCAGCGGTCAAAGGTTCCCCAGAGGCACTGATCACAAAAAGGTACTCAGCTCCTTTAAAAACGGCAAATTACCAGGTACAATGGTGACAGAAGGTGGTCTGATTACCTATTTCCAATAGTCACAACAAGCAGCTTAGCATAGCAGTAAGTTTTCTGCTTCACAGCGGGATGACCCGACTCTGTAATGATGACTGTTTGAAATCTAGAGCGATCAAAACTTTGGTTGATTCATTTGAGAGACCTTGGGGTGGCCATCACAGCCATTCCGATCTGCAAAAGGAAAAGCCAATAATGCAGTTGTCATCAGGCTTGGCATGATCAAGTCTACACAAATGCATTAAAAATGCACTTCATGCCCACCAACTCCCAGAATGGAGACCCAATTAGCTGGGAGTTGGAAGAGGTCCCACAGGAACAAATAGGAACCCACAGGTGACTGTGAACAGGGAATAAGACAACTAGTCGATGACCATACAACAAGACAAAATGGGGACTCCATGCATTAAAAACAAAGCTTGGAGGAAAAGGTCAAAGGAAGGAAATGGCACTGCCTCACTAAGCTAAAGAAAAGGTAGAACACCCATGCAACAACGGAAACGCTCCCTGGCACAGAGTGATGCAACGCAGCAATTTGCACTGCGTTACATTACTCAATATTTATGAGGCTACGCAGGGTCACGCAAGGTGGCTTTGCATGGCTTTATTAATCTCACTTTTCATTGCGTCACTCTTGCACCACGTTGCATGGTGCAAGAGCGATGCAAAAGGGCTTGTAAGCAACATCATAGTGTCTATAACAAGTGTCCATAGGGATGTCTTAGTCACACTTCCTGCATAACCCCATAGGAGTGACTACTTTTTTAGATTAAGAAGGAAACCAAATGTGAAAGGCCTCCTAATAAAGATACCCACATTAAAACAGACGGCCTATAAACCTGAAATGACTGCCACAGACCTGAGTCAGCATACTGACCCGATGGAACTGAATAATGAAGCACCCATCACAGGACAGTTTCTGACTGACCTATTCAAAGACCTGAAGGGTAATTTATTATTAATGAATGGTAAACTAAAACAGGACCTCAAAGATATTCAGTAGGACTTGAGAGAACTGGTTGATTGAGTGCTTGTGAGAAATTGGGTTGTTGGTTAGCTGGTGTGTACACCCTAGACAAGTAATAGCCACAGTCCCTTACAGGGGGAACCACAAAAAGTCACTAAATTAACCCATGTTTAACCCTGGATAGCTTGGCACAAAAAACAGTCAGGCTTAACTTAGAGGCAATGTATAAAGTATTTATGCAGTACACAAACAATAATAAAGTGAAAACACAGCAGCAGAAAAATCTCACATCAGTTTAGAAAAATAGGGTAACTTTTGAAAAATGGACACCAAAATGACCTATGATTTTTTAAACTTTTTAGCAAAAGCTGGTGCCTAAAATATCAAAGCACCAACAGCAGACATGTGGTCGTGCAAGACTGGGTCAAAGTAATAAAATATGGCCGATCATGAAGGAGCACAATTTGGACACAAGAAGTGGCTTGGGCCTGATCAGTGCTTACTTTTGGACCTAATCGAAATTCTGAGGAAAATGTTCTAGGAAGGTTACGTTCAGCCAGGCAAGGCTGCAGGAGGTGTCCAAGAGGAAGCATAATTGTCAGTGAGAATTGAGTTGAAGCCATAGTAAAAATGTCTGCGTTTGTATTTAGTCTCTTTTTTGGAAGTTAGAAATCTCCAGCAAGATGAGGAGAAGAGGGGAAAGTCTGTGCCTGAAAACAGTTCCAAGGTCTGCAATACCGTTTTGGCAAAGGACCACCGAACAGGGTTTGCTGCTGCAGAGATGAATGTAACAGGAGAAGCTGTAAAGTAAATCTGAACGGTGATGCACCTCAGACGGATAGTTGAGCAGATTGGTACCAGTCTCCTGTTCTCCGAGCAGTTTTTGGCCAGAAATGTTCTAAGTCCTCAGTTTTAGGTTTTGGCTATGCGGACAACTTTAACACCACAACCAAGGGGCTTATTTACAAGCGTCTTGTGCACCCCCAGTGCATCACTTTTCCCAATGTAAAAAGTGATGCACAGGTGGTGCAGGGGACTTGTAAATAAGCTCCCAAGTGTCCAGGACTGGTGGGACAGCACTTGAGGGGAAAAGGGGGGTTTGTGACTCACTCAGGCTGGGTCCGGGTGCAGGTTCAAGATGGCGGTAGCCTTTTGTGACCCTCTGGCTGGGAACAGGAGGCCAACAAACTGGCTTTTGGAGTCACTCTCGTAGACCTGGGTCCAGGTGAAGATGCAGAGTTCAACAGCAGGTCTGGCCTCTGATGCTTTAAGGTAGGCAGCAAGGCAGTTTTTCCAGAAATAGTAAAGCAGTCTTGCAAGTACACAGCAGGTCACAGCAGCAGTCAGTCCTCTGAGAATCCTTCCACAGGTCTACATGTAAACTGAAAAGTGGGTCTGAAGGTCCTATTTTTATACCCTGTTGCCCTTTCTCTGGAAGGTGAAAGAAGCTTCAAGAAAGGTTCATTCGAGAGCATGGTAATTTCTGACTCCTCTGCTTTGGTTCCAACCTGGCTGCAGTGAAAATGTGGAGCTGATAAGCCCTTTGTCTGAAGGCAGAGCACAGTCTATTCAGTTGCAAGTAGGGTTGTGCTGAGCTCCACCAAATCATCCTGCCAGCAGATGCCTCATCAGGCCCGGCTAATCCCTTTATTGTGTAACTATCTGGGAGGAATTCAGATACACCCAGTCATGTGTCCCAGGACAGACAACAGGCACAAAAGGGCTAAGGAAAGGAGAATTCAAACTTTCTAAAAGTGGCATTTGCAAAATTGTAATTAAAAATCTGTCTTTTCCATTAAAGAGGATTTTCATTACACTTTCATAGATTCCAAATATGGACTGGCGACCAGGTCCCAAACAAAATCAGCACTTATTAATTTTCATAAGGCAAACCAGTGTTATCCTATCGAACATGTCCACCTAACAGTAGTGAAAGCAAATGTAGGAGTTTTTCACCACCAGGAAAATTCAAACTTAAAAATACACATCCAATCTTTCAATTACAATGCACCCTGACCTGTGGGCAGACAAGGCCTACCTTAAGGGGGACTTATATGTACCAAAAAGGAGTTTAAGGCTTGTCAGAGGGGTTATTTTGCCATGTCAAATTGGTAGTTTAAAACTGCACTCAGGCTGCACTGCTATGCCTGGGGCATGTTTTAAGGGACTACTTGGGTGGATGGCACAATACGTGCTTCAGGCCTCTTACTAGTATTTAATTTACAGGCCCTGGGTATATGGAATACTGCACTAAAAGAGACTTCTAAGTAAATTAAATATGCAAATCAGGTGGAAGCCAATTAAACTATGTTTAGAGGAGAAAGCACAAAAAGGTAGCACTAATTAGCAGTGGTAAAGTGTACAGATTTATAAACCAAACGAAAACAAATTGAGCAAAAAAGTGGAGGGTGTAGGCAAAAAGTGCAAGGGTGACACTGCAGAGAGGGCCAGGTCCAACAGTACTCCCTCTTGAGAGCAAGCGTGACATTATGAATGAGGAGCAAACATTCCTGTGACAAGAACCTTTGTCCCTAGAGGAGCAAGTTATAGCTCTTCAGACACACATGGAAGATCGAGACGAGAGCCCACAGAAACAGCATACAGGTCGGGGATTTTCCGAAAGGAGCATAAAAATCAGACAATACATCCAGAACATTTTCAGTGCACATCTGGGCAAGCCAGATTCAGAAAAGATCGTACTTGATAAAACACACAGAAACTTCAGATCTTATAATGCTGGGAAACCATCCCCGGGTATAGTCACAAGAGTATACTCTTTCTACCAAAGAGAGAAATTACAGCAGCAGCTATGTGGAAAAAGGACTTCATACACAGTGGACACTACTACTATCTCAGTTCTCGCCCAATAACTTCACAAAAACGTAGAAGTTCTCACGCAGTTCTTGAATTCTGAAGCAAAAGAATACCCTGTCTGCCTTAAAGTTCAATCAGAGAAATTTGAAGTACAGTGAGCCTCACTACAGCAAGCCACCAACCTTCTACACATCAATGAAACAAGGAGACAGACACTCCTGACATGCTGGAGGAATAACACCTGTCATAGCACCCTTGAACAGTTAGCAAATAGAAAAAGGATGCATACAAGAGGCCCAGATCTTGTCAACATCCCACAGCAGAGGATATGGAGAATGAATGTAACAAGTAAATTTAAGACCTCCAACTCTAACACCTCAGCCTCGCAGGCCTCTCAAATGGCTGTAGATGAGTTGCCATGATGAAAACATTAATTGGTATGAATTGTAACAAAACACTGTGCAAGCTAAAGATAACATAATCAAATAAGTTGGGGTGGGGGTAGGGTAACAAGATCACAGTCACCCAACTCAAAAGAAAGTTGCAGAACTAAGTATTTGGAGACATGGTACTTTACCACATTTGTGATCAGAGAGTACATGGAATGTTTACTACATCACGTCATATCTGCAACATTAAGGGTCAGATTATCATGTCCAAAAATGTAAAGATTTTTTGTTCTAATTATCACAAATGTATGGTCTATTTGATTTCACATTTTCACAACATTTGAGTTTGGATAGGTAGCAATTGGTAGCTTTTCTTGGGAAAGTAGAGTTGGAGGAGGTTACAGTTTTTTAAGTTAATGGAAGCAGGGTCATGGGACGACCATATTAACTGTTGGTACAGTTGGTACAGTGGTACTGTTAGTACAGTGGGTGATAACAGGAAAAAGAGAATGCTTAGAGGCCCCTCCCGTCCAACAGTTATTCAGAGCCCAGTGTTTTCACTCTACTTTACTGCAACCCTCATTTGTTGCTCAGTACTGTCTCTGCCTAAAACTTCACAAACGTGAGTCTTTTCAAGTGTACCAGTTTCAAATCTGCCTCATAGATATCATGGGAGGTCTAGCTCCTAAATTCCACTATCACAGGGTGGACAGTGTTAACACACTGGATATGGTAAGTGAAGCCACAAAATCTGTTGGGGTCTAACAGCATGGCAAAGAAATGCAAGGTACAATCAAGAAGAGGAGTGCAAATTGCATTCCTGCAAGAGACCCATTTACTGTTGTCAGGGGGAAGGCACTACAGAAACAAGAGAGAGGCCAAGTCAATTTCACAGAGGACTCAGATTTGGATTAGGCATGAATCTCTTTCGATCTAAAAGGGGGTGTAAAAGACAAGGAATGTAAAGACATCATACAAGAGGGGCAGTTAATGGGAAAGATATTGCTCCATCAAATATGTATGGCCCAAATATAGATCAGGCCGGATTCTTAGAAGCACTAGTAAAGCAGATAGTCAAGTGTATTCACTATCCTGCTAATTGTGGGGAAGCAATTTTATTCTATTACAGACGTGGTGATACATAGATCACATAATCCACTAAGTCACCAATAGCTGAAGCAAATAAAACGTTGGATAGATGGATATTGCAAAAAGCATTAATAGATACAGGGTGAGCCGATAATTTGCACAATAGAGACTTTTCACTTTATTTGGGGACATATGGATTTCAAATACATCTAGGTGCATTTAGGTGCTCACCTCAAATACACACTGCAGTGAGCCATATGGAGTACTTCGCCAGAACAGTGTTGGATCACAGCCCTTTGCTTGTTGGTCTGACTTGGGGTATAAAAAGTGCAGCAGTTCCAACATGGACGTTGACAACTGAATTGCTAGAGAAGCAGATTTTTAAGCGACCAGTAGTATTAGGAGTCTAAATAAAATTACTCTGGAGAGGACACAGGTTCTGTGTCATCGATGTTGGTTCAGTCGGGTGCCTTCAAGGCCATAATATGGGGGTACAGTATAAAACATCAGATCGCCCCTAATGACATTGAAAAGGAGGAGTGAATATTCAGTAAACTAGAACAGAGGAGTAACGAGCAAATGGAGATTCAGGAAATGCCTTTTGAAACAAGGAATAATCTGGCTGGATTAGCTGAGAGAATACGGTGCTCTAATTATAAAGTTTATGTGGCCAAAGCACACAATAAAGAATACAAAATGGGAGGATTGCTTGCCTGGCTAGTGAATGCACACAAAAAGGCCCCTCAATAGGAATGCGGACATCATAGGGTAATCTGGTACACTTGCTGGGTAAAATAAACAGGGTATTTGAGGCATATTACAGGACCCGATAAGCAGAAGGTGGTGAATTTTAGGAGCTAGATCCCCCACCATATCTAGGAGGCAGATTTGAAAGTAGTACCACCTGAAGAGGCAGGAGTATTAGTCGAAGACATTACTGAACATGAGATTAGATAAGGGCTGTATTAAAGATCATGACTAGGGAAAAAACATGGGGTTCTAAAAACTTCCTGTGGAGTTCTATGCTACACACGTTACCCTGCTAGCCCCTGTGCTGATCCATCCTCTGTGCAAGGCAGTCATGTCTCCTTCCACTGACCGCAAGAAAAGCTATTGTGGTTGCCTCACATAAACAGGGTAGAGACACATGAGGGATAACTGAGTACAGATCCCGGTTGATGCTTAACATCAACTATAAAATACTGAGCACCACCCTGGCCACCAGATTGCTGCCCTTAATGGTTCAGTGAGGGTTTATCTCTAACAGAAGAGTGACTGAAATATACTCACAGTACTGTGGGATCCACAGAAGCTGTAGTAATGTCTACTAAAGTCGAAAAAACGTTTCACAGATTGTGATGGAAATATCTTTATCAAGTCATGGCGTGGATGAGATTATGAGAGAGATTTAGGAAGATGGCCGAATTGCTGTGCATAGAGCCCATAGCGAGGGTCTGCACAGAACAAATGATCTTGGAAACCTATGGGGTGAGAGAGAAGGACCAGACAGGGATGTTCCTTCTCTCCTCTTCTATCTTCCCTCAAAATCTAACCACAGCCTGCAAGACTAGTAGGTGAAGTAGGGCAGAGGTAAATACAATGCATCACATATCCCTTCACTTGACGACATGATGCTGTTCCTATGCAATAAATTCTGATACAGAGAAATCCATAAATACCCTGACTAGATGTAGCGGCTTTTCTGGCCTGTGGGTGTGCTGAAATAGGACTAGTGCCTATTCAGTGCCAGCACACCCTTTATTGCTGAAACTCATTGGGAACTTTTGCCCTACCACACCCTGCAGATTTACCACGTTGAAAGAGACTACTCTATGGGAATCTTAAGCCTGATTTGACTCCGATGTGGAGAAGTACACAGTTGTGGAAGATGTTTCCAATAACAGTGGTAGGAATAACTGCCATTGTGAAGTTGGGGGCTTCCTACACTGCTATCCTTCATTACTACATTACTAAAAGTGTTTTCGACGGGTAGTTTCAAGAAATAGGTCATAGACCCGATATGGAGCACTAGCAGACATCGAGTAGTTTTATTTAAGCTTCAGCTCCACACTCAGGCATTGGCTATTCCGGACATCGAAGCTTATTATTTATCAGCCCAACTGCAATGGGTAACAAGGTAGTTGTCTGGTGGGTACTGCTACAGCAGATATGACAGACAGAGCCCTGCCACTTCTAGAGCAAAGTGTTTACTGTGCTCAGAAGAGGTGCTACAGGTTTGCAGGCACCCTTACAAGTGCTGGAACACTGTTGGGCAAGATGCATCCACAAGACACAAACAAGTGTCCCTTATATACACCTGACATGCTTCAAGAATGCCTGCAGGCCCTTTATTGAAAGCGAAGCTGGATAGGACTGAGAGTGTGGATAGACAAGTCACTTGAAAGGGTCATGAAATTGGTGGAAGAGTATAACTTCCGCCAGGTGCAGTTTTAGCATGTGGTAATAGCAGTATCGGAGCAAGTGTGGAAGGTGGAAAGTAGTAGACCCCTGACACACCGACGGCTAAGAATAACACTTACCATCATTGGCAAATAATAAAGTGGTTACATATCTGTACCAAACTAAAATGTACCATTCCAAGAACACCAGAAAACATGGGGGAGAAATAGGCAGAAGATATATATACAGGACTATTACTGAGGAAAATGGAAACGTGTACTTAGAAATAGAAATGCCCGTAGGTATCTTGCAATGCCTCCTTCAAGTTGATTAAGTTTCACCATATACATGGGGCGTACATCACCGCCTGTAAGATCAATACATTTTACCCGGGAGCTCAAGCAAAACGCCCTTGGTGTGGGGAAGACGGGATGGGTCTCTTCCAAATGGTATGCATTGCCCCAGTTTACTGAGAAATGAGAACGCCTTCTCAGATAGGAATATGTTGGCTACTCCAGAAACTTGTAAATTGGCTCTGCATATACTCCCTGAGTGGCAGGAGGGTGAATGGAAGATTCCTAGTTTTGGCCCGGATATTAGCCGAAAGACAGATGGCAATGGAGTGTAAAATACTGGATGAGCTTTGATTTTGTTCTTGGAAGAGAGACGTTCTGAAATGGGCAGAATATGACAGCTTTCTATTATACCAAATTAAAGAAGGCAAGAGTGTAGGTGGACATGGCGAGAGCCTGGGATGCAATAAAGCATATGTTGGAGCAGATATGCTAATATGAGAATATTCTAATGATTTGCATATACATACTAATGAGAAATATTGATAAAAGAAACCAATAATTGAAAATAACATGTAATGAGTAAACTCTGCCCACGGGGAGTGGTTACCATGTGTGTTAACAATACTAAAATAATGTGAAATATTATAAAATTATGTATTAATATGTCATATTGGATTGTATAATCTATGTTTTATGATGCTTCATGTTTTTAACTTAGCCGAACTAGAGGCCTGGTAGGCACTGGGCCTTGCTTGCTTAAACGTGGAGACGTGATGAGCTGCCGAGGACTGGAACTGGAAAAAAGGACCTTGAACTGTACAGAGTTCAGACGGGCTCTGCTAGAAATTTCTGCAAATGTACCAGAGGACAGAAGATGATCAGAACAAATTGATACAATTATGTGTAGAGTAGGCTAAATGTACTTTACCAGGACTTGAACAATGGAAGCACTGACTAAAAGACTGTGGGCAACAATTTTGTTACCTGAAGAGCCGGATGATGTTCTCATCGACAGAAGGACCAGTCATATTAATGGAACTTGATGCTTGAACCGACGCAAACAAGTGGTAAACAAAAACTATAGGTTAGAATCATAACCCCTGATGAGGTTGGCCAATTAGGAATTTGTGGGACGGACTGAGAGACCCTAATAAAAACTCATGACAAGGGAAGGGAAATTCAGACCGGAGAGGAGACCGTTGAGACACTGTCCGAAGTGCTGATAATTGGGCTTGCTGTCTGTGAGCCTGATACTTGCTGGTGACTGATGACCTGGAGACGAAGACTGACTCGTTGCTGATCTATCTTGGATAGGAAGCTATAAAAATGTGACTGACTAACGTGTGCTTTTTCTTCTAGGTACCAACTGCGCTGTTTAAAAATGTTTTTCTCTCTTAGATAGATTTTGCCAAATTAATGATTTTTGACTAAATTATTTTTGCATAAAGACTCACATGCTGATGCTAATTTGAGATAGGTAGGCTGACAAGGGTGACTTAATGGTGACGGTTGACTGACTGACTTGCATTGCTGAATTATTCAGTGTTAAAGGATTTGCTGACTTATGTTGATGCTTGTTTTTGCTTATCAATAACTCTTGGTGAATTGTTGCTCATGATGCTAATAAAGTTTGATTAACAAATAAAGTTCGAAATAAAGGTTTTGATTAGAATTGTAACTAATAGGGAATAAAAACGATTAACCTTTTTGAGAGTGATGGTATTTTCTTATTAGATAAGGCTTTTTCATGGTGTTTACTTGTTGATTATGATGTTGTTTGATGATCCATTGGTTACCGCTTGACTAGGATACTCTATGCGATCCAAAAGATTTAAGACATTTGCAGACACCCTTACAATTGCTGGAACACTGTTCCAGCTGCTTGATGCCGGAAGACGCTGTAAATAGGCTTTGAAAGTTACCTAGATTATCTTTAATTGGTAGTAGGATGGGAAAACGAATGCGGAATAGAGAGAGTGAGGACATAAAGACTGGAGTATGAGGGCTACAAGAGCCATCGTCCTCCACATATAATTTGGCCAATCGGAACTGACTGACAGAATAAATGTTCATAAGAATCACCCTGTAAAAATGTGCAATGTGCTTAGCTAAGATGAATGTCAAGTACTTGGCAATTCTCATGCTTGTTGTCTTAATATGTGTCCATTGTCTGAGAAAACAATTAAAATATGTTCTTAAAAAGTGTGATCAGTGATTGCATATTTCAGAAGTAAAATAGCTTAGAATTCATTGCAGTGGTAGCAGTTGTCACAATGCAAAATGAAACACAAAACTGTCAATAGTGTTCATTTGAAGCTTGTTGTGTGTACATTTGTAGAAGAATATTGACAAAAAGCAATGCCTTCAAGCTAGAGAGGAATAAATCCTGGTTAATTATCCGTGGTTCCAAGCGGCTTAGAGGCCTTCATTCATCGCTCATGTGCTAAGCGAGTCACTCTAAGAGCCACAGGGTACGCCTAGATGTGGTCTCCAAGCTCGGTGTTTGATATAGATGCTGCAGCTCGAATTATTAGGGATTCAGATTGACTAAAGAATTTTGTTCAATCTATATTGCGCTGTCTAAACTTGCTCAAAGGCCTATAGTTTTTTGGGGGGTGTTGCCTAGCCAGGGGAGGAGGCTGCTTTACTGTTGCAATACCGCTTGAGTCATCTGGTATATTTGATACTACAGTAAAAAATGAACCTAAGATTGGTCCCTGAAATAGAGATAACCAGGGCGAAGAATTCTGTATGAGAAACCGGGTGGGTCTAGTTCCCCGGTAGAAGTGAACCCACCCACTGGGGTTAGGGATGAATATAGAAGAGTACCAAACAGGTTGAATAGCAGATCCTGTTCTGTGGACAACAGATACTCTCGTGGTTAGGTTTAAGGTGTTGCAATATCAGTGGTGTGAGTCAATAAATTAAGGTTGAGATTTACTATTGAAAACTGGGCCTCGGGGTGCTGTGAATCGCAAAGTGCCTCAAACAGCAACATCCATCAGCTATTAGGCACAAAAGCTATTTTGCACCATCATGGAGTAGCAACTGCCTTATACATAACCAAAGAGGATGTAACAGGATGGGAGCTGTCCCGGCACCCACAGAATTCCACACCAAGCCAGATCTATTAAACTAGCTAGACCTAGCTTGAGTGATACCGCACATACACACACACACCCATTCACAGCATGCAAAT
Source organism: Pleurodeles waltl (assembly GCF_031143425.1). Classification (NCBI taxonomy): domain Eukaryota; kingdom Metazoa; phylum Chordata; class Amphibia; order Caudata; family Salamandridae; genus Pleurodeles; species Pleurodeles waltl. The sequence continues at coordinate 667,489,115 of NC_090438.1, forward strand.
ACACATATATTCGTACTTACACGCGCACTAACCAAATATTAAAAAACACATAACACTTTCTGGGCCGCATCAGTGATCTTGGGTGGCAGGAGGAAAGCCTAGGCGGTTCCTGATGATTTGAACAGCTGCCTCCTCTCATTGGCTGACCTTGATATGGGTCAGCCAATGAGAGGGGATGGTAGTGCCTTAATCATCACAGAGTGGGATGGGATCAGTGACACTGCTGACCCCGCCCCATTCAAAGATGAGCAACACTGATAGACAGTTGGTCCTGGGCATTTCAGGACTTAAAAGTGAAACGCCCAAGTCTTAGGCTGTCAGCGATACTCCCCCTTATCCTGAGGGGGAGGACCACCAAGGTCTTTGTCTGGCTTAGGAGGTCACACCATCAGGGCTGTGACATCTTCAGGCCGGCAAAGTTCAGCTCAGGCAACCAGACTCCTGCACATTTAGTGCAACAAGTAGAGCACCTGGCTGCATGACCTGAACATGAGGAGCGTCTATCAGGCTGACCTTTGCTCAACCTGGCAGACACTCTTGAGGCTTGAAAAAGATGGGGGAAAGGCCCTTAAGTTTGGGCAGCCACTGAGTGCGTACCTTTCATGCATTGCAGCACTGAGGACTTTCATGCATCCTTTCACTGCCGAACGTTTAATAAATCTTGGCCCATGACCATTTGTCTCTTCTAATTTCTACAGAGCGTTGGTTGTGGTTTATCTTTTAATCTAAGGTATTTAAGGTAGCTTATCTTTCTTGTTTTTTTAGTTCAAGTTCCTTGCTTTATATATATTGAGTGAGCATACCTGCATTGTTCGCCCTGCAGACAAAAATAAGGTGACCATTCTATTGCCTGCCACCCCTTCACCATTTCTCAAGAGACAATGGCCCTCATTATGACATTGGTGGTAAGTACCACTTACCGCCATGCTGACTGCTGCCAACATACTGCCGCCGCAGCGGATTACCGCTACCCATATTATGACACACACATAGCAATCCGTCACTATACAGCCACACACACAAGCCTGCCAGCCCAAAGGTCAGTGATAAACTGGCGGTAGCAAAACCCACACCGTTACGTCAACAGAACTACGCCCACAGCATTATGACCCACGAATTACCGCGGCAGACATTCAATGACGGTAAACCATTGGCGCTACATACCGCTGCGCTCAAAATACATACACACTAACAAAACACTACATTAGACAATTTGTCTAACACACACCTGACATCCATACACACACCACACACCCACAATACTATAAAACACACACCCACATTACCCACAACTCTTACGACTACAAACAATTGCCACAAGGGAGATAGCAAGACCACAGACAAGACCACAGCCACACACCACTATCACCTATACACCATCCACCTTACATCACACACCCCAACACATCACCCCACACACCCTCAGCCACACCACTCACACTACACCCATGGCACCACACCGACACCCCAGGTTCTCAGAGGAGGAGCTAAGGGTCATGGTGGAGGAAATCATCCGGGTAGAGCCACAGCTATTCGGATCACAGGTGCAGCAGACATCCATCCATTGCTAGGAAGATGGAGCTATGGCGGAGAATCGTGGACAGGGTCAACCCCCTCGAACAGCACCCCAGAACAAGGGATGACATCAGGAAGAGGTGGAACGAACTATGGGGGAAGGTGTGTTACACTGCAGCAAGACACCAACTCGCTGTACAGAGGACTTGCGGTGGACCCCCACCCCCTCCCCCACAACTAACCACATGGGAGGAGCAAGTCTTGGCAATCATGTATCCTGAGGGACTAGCAGGAGGAGGAGGAGAACTGGACTCTGGTAAGCCAAATCTCTATTACTATCACCCCCCCTAATTGCATGCCATCACAAGCCCCCACCCTCACTCCCATCACTCCACCACCTCACACACACCCAACCATCAAAACCCACCCCTCCCAATACCAAGCCCACATGTAACACCAATGCACAGACCCCCATTACAGACCTGCATGGACAGCCATCACTAAAGCACGCACACTAGAGAGAATCACCTAACCCACCAAATAACAACACACACAAGGCAAAGCTGCCAGGGCAACATACCCATGCCCAAGATGTTACACGCAGAAACAATAACACTGCTTTTACATCCCCACAGGTCCCCCACCCAGCGTCACCGGAGAGAAAGTACCAGAAGCATCCAGTCCCCACCAAGGAGAGGCCCACAGTGATGACAGCAGCTCTGGACGCCTGGATCTGGATGACCAACCTGGCCCATCAGGGACCTCCGGACAGTCGGTTACCCAGGCCCATTCCCATACCACCACAGAGCCTCCCCTCCTCAGGAAACACCAGCAGAGCACCCACCTAGCGGGCCCATACCTTTGTCCCCAGGACACGTCAATCAGCAGTGTGTCCACCACTACAGGGACCCCAGGCCACCCCACAAACAAAGGATGATCAGGGACCTGGGGTCAGTAGCATTGGGCACATGGTTCAGGGGCCAGAGGCACAGGACAACAGGGATGCTGGGAGTACTGCTGTGCGACAGGGGGAGGACAGGCCCAGGGAACTGACTCTCCAGTAGGCACTCATCAAGATCCTGGGAGCATACCAACATTCCCAGGAGACAATGGGACAGATACCTGACAAGTTGCAGGAAACTCAGCAGCTGCAGGAGGGACAGTACCTGGGGATCAGGGAGGACTTGAAGGACATAATCACCACCCTGGTCACCATTTCAGGGGTGCTGGCAGACATGGCCAACACCATGAGGGAGGCAGTGGCACACCAGCAGGCCCCTGACACTAGCCAAACCACTGAACAGCCTTCCACCTCCGCTGCCGCTAGTGGACAGGAGGCCCGCCACAGGACCAACAGGCCACCAGCACCCGTCTCCCTACAGAAGGAGAACCACCCCACAAACGGTCCCTGCGATCCAGGCAGAAGCCAGAGACTAATGCCAAGAAATAAGACTCTCCTGATTGTCACCTTTGTGTCCCACTCAGTCACCCTGTCCACCTTCAACTGCCATTGCTTCACTTACTATGCTACCTTGGACAATGCACCTGTGATCCACATAGACTGAACTCTATCCTGGGCATTTATCTACCATCACCCCAGCCCATTGCACAGCCCCCTCTACTTATTGGCACTTAAACACCATTTGAATACACACAAGTATTGAGTCTGTCAAATGATTGAACTATGTATTCGTTTAACAGGCTTTAAACACTGCAATACAACTATAAAGTAATGTATACATAGGAATGACCTGTAGTTGGCTGCAGTCAACACACCAGGAGCGATAGTGGGGCACAAATATCTGAAAATAGAGATGCCAAAGGATACAGTAAGTGGCCATAGAAGTGGGAAAATCAGCCTGCCAGTGACAATGTCAAACACACAACTGTCAATGAAAAGTGAAGTTTCAGTGTCTTACCTGTGTGTCATTGGAAGTATTGTCGTATTATTGCACTTCTGTTGTCCTCATCCTCATCCTCTGCCTCCTCATCTTCACTGTCCACAGGGTCCACTGCTGCCACACGCCCATCTCCAGCTTCATCCTCCTGCAGAAAAGGCACCTGGCGACGTAAGGCAAGGTTGTGCAACATACAACATGCCATCATGATCTGGCAGACCTTCTTGGGTGAGTAGTACAGGGATACACCTGTTAAGTGGAGGCAACGAAACCTGGCCTTCAGGAGGCCGAATGTCCTCTCTATGATTCTTCTTCTTTGCCCATGTGCCTCATTGTAACGTTCCTCTGCCCTTGTCATTGGGTTCCTCACAGGGGTCAGTAGCCATGAGAGGTTGGGGTAACCAGAGTCACCTGAAAATATCGAGGGACAACTGTTAGCCACACACTAACCCTTAGGTCCCACACCCTACCCATACACCAACACCAACTAGGTGGGCACAAGGGCTCATCTATTAGCCACACCCTGTGCCTCTGGAGTTGAGCCATCACATATGGGATGCTGCTATTCCTCAGTATAAAGGCATCATGCACAGACCCAGGATACTTTGCATTGACATGGGAGATGCACTGGCCCCCCAGGCACACTATCTGCACATTCATGGAGTGAACGCTCTTTCAAATTCTGAACACCCGTTCATTTCTCTGGGGGGGACAAGTGCAATATGTGTACCATCAATAGGCCCAATAATGTTGGGGATATGACCCACTAAATATAAATCAGCTTTCACTGTGGCCAAATCCTCCACCTGGGGGAAAACGATGTAACTGCGCATGTGTTTAATCAGGGCAGACAACACTCTGGTCAGCACTACTGAGAACATTGGCTGAGCCATTCCTGCTGTCAAGCCTACTGTCACTTGGAAGGAGCCAGTTGCCAGGAAATGGAGCACAAATAGGACTTGCACAAGAGGGGGGATCCCAGTGAGCTGACGGATAGCAGAGATTAGCTCAGGCTCCAATTGGGCACACAGCTCTGTGATTGTGGCCCTGTCCAGTCGATAGATGAGGATAAAGTGCCTGTCCTCCATTGTTGCCAAGTCCACCAGGGGCCTGTACACGGAGGATGTCTCCATCTCCTATTCATCCGCAGCGGTTGCAATCTAGAGGGGCAAAACGGTGAGCAGCTGGTCAGTATTCTATACTTACAAACACTACAATACATTGCATGTTGTGACTGTAACAGTATATTTTTGGATAGGCCCAAATGGTGTCTATGTGTACTGTGACGCAGTTAGGTGCCATGGCCTGCACCCCACCCCCACACCCGAAATGGTGTGCGCCTGTCCAGTATGGAGGGACATGTGGAAATGAGGTAATTCTGCTGACATTGTGCGCCGTTGTAGGGGGCGGTCGAGAACTGCAGTGCAACTCCTCATTGGATGCCATTGGGCCCTATGGGTTACAGTGGCCAATGGTGATGAACGCCGGCTGTGACGGTACACACCGCCGTGGACATGACCGCCATTTTCTATCTGTTCACTCACTTGCTACCTGACCTTCAACAGGAGAGGACCTACACTGCAAGTGCTGGTGTGACCTGTGTCTGGAACCGACCATGGCTCATGTCACTGGGGAAAGGGCCACTGCCTTCACCGCTGCAGAGTTAAAGAGACTGGTGGATGGGGTCCTACCTCAGTACCGAATGCTGTATGGGCCTCCAGACCAACAGGCGAGTACACTGTGAGCACGATGCATGGGGCATGAATGCATGGAGTGCTGTGTGTGAAGGCCTCATGTAGGAGGGGGTTGGTGGAAGGGCCCTGGGCAGCGTGCTGCATGTATGGTGGGCAATGTCTGTGTGAAAGGGGATGTGAGGGCTATGGTGGGCCATGAGTGTAACAGGCAGGACTGTCTGATTGATACCTTTTCCTATGTGTATTTCTCTGCAGGTCAGCGCCCATCAAAAAAAGGGTATATGGTGTGCCATCGCCAAGGACGTGCGGACCCTGGGGTCTACGGCAGGCAGAGCACCCACTGTCAGAAACGGTGGGAGGACCTGAGACGCTGGGCACGGAAGATGGCAGAGGCCCAGCTGGGGATGGCCTCCCAACAAGGAAGGGGTGCCCGTCGAACCCTGACCCCCCGATGGCCCGCATACTGGGGGTGGTCTATCCGGAGCTGGGTGGGTGCTTGGGGGCGTCACAGCAGCCACAAGGGGGTGAGTACCGTGCCTCAATATACTACTAGCGCCTGGTGGGGTGGCCTCCAGGTGGGGGATGTGGGCCTGTGGGCGCCCCTAGGCGAGTCTGGAAATTGCAGGGTAGGTCTCCTGTTGGGCAGGGTCTGATGTAAACCTCCTCCAACCAAGGTAGTAGGCATCCTCTACTGGGCAGGGCTCTGTGGGTCTCAGGTATGCTGCAATTGGTGTTAGGTATCCCTGTCCATGGGCTGGTGACTAGCTTTGTGACTGTTAGTGCATTGCCTAGTGCGTAGGGCTGTTCCCTGAGTGTGTGTGTCATGTACGCCAACGGTGGTGTTGCCGCCATTGACCAAGGGTATCCTTTGTCTCCCCCCCCCTTTTTGGTTTGTCACCCTGTCCTTATGTGCATTAGCATCATCTGGCAGAGGAGCAGAGGCACTGGCAACGGGGAGAGCTGCATCCCACAGGGCCCAGGAGGCCGATTCCACCGACGGTGAGGGCACTAGTGAGACAGAGGGTGGGGGGAGCACCACTGCAGAGACTGGAGGGGACAGTTCTGAGAGTGGTACCTCCTCTAATGGAAGCTCCCAGGTGGTGGTGGACACCTCTGTGCCCACCCCAACTACAGGTACAGCCGCCACCCCGTACCAGCACCGTCCTCCCAGCAGCCCCTCAGCGTGTTTCCCGTGACCGCTCACCCAGGAGGGTGGGCATCTCCTTCACCCAGGTACCTCAGGCCCTGCCCCAGTTAGCCCTGCTACCCTGAGTGAGGAAGCTATTGACCTCCTGCGATCCATCTCTGTTGGGCAGTCAACCATTGTGAATGCCATCCAGGGGCTGGCAGCCCATTTGTAACAAACAAATGCATTCCTGGAGGGCATTCACTCTGGCAGGGCGGCCCAACAGAGATCAATTCAGGCTCTGGCCTCCTCCCTCATGGCAGCCATTGTCCCTGTTTCTAGCCTCCCTCCTCCAACTTCCTCTACTCAATCCCATTTCCCTCAACCCCAACCTATCGCAAGCACACAGGCAGACCATCATGCACACAAGACAACACACAGGAGTGGTTCAGGCAAACACAAGCACCACATATCATCCCACAGGCACTCACACAAACACCATCCACTGTGTCGCCCTCCTCCTCCTCGTCCACCTCCATCCCAGTTGCATCTACACTCACACCTGCATGCACTACACCCTCATCCACTCTCACCATCACCATCACGCCTATCACTACACGCTCCTCACTGACAGTCACCACCCCCACATCCATGCACACATCCCCTGTATCCTCTCCCACTGTGTCTGTGCCCCCTCCTCCCAAAGTACACAAACGCAAGCACTCAGACACCCAACAGCCATCCACCTCACAACAGCATCCATCCCATGCACCTGCAACCAAAATCAGCAGACACCTTCTACAACCACTTCCTCTTCCTCCACTCCCAAACCTTCACCCTCTTCCCGCCCCAATGTCCCTAAGAAGCTTTTCCTCTCCACGGTTGACCTCTTCCCTACCACTTCCCCCCCATCCTTCATGTCGAGGCAGGGTGGTCGGAACCCAGGCAAACACCTCAGCCACCCAGTCCACGGCCACAGCAGTGTCGACAGCTACTGCAGGTGGGAGAGGATCCCGGGCACAAGTCAGCAAAACTGAAAGGGTACCCATCTAGGAAGGGCAAGGAGGCACCACCAGCTGCAACAGGGAAGGTCAAGGAGGCACCACCAGCTGCAACAGAGAAGGGCAAGGAGAAATCCCTGGCTGCTGACAGGAAGGGCAAGGGGCCTGCACCAGCAGGCAGGAAGGACAGGAGGCTCATTCAGAGCCCCCACCACCAACCATTGTGGTTCAGCCATGCGAGGCTGCAAGGGAAGGGCTGGAGCCCCCCCCACCACTGCCAGCACCACCGCCAGCCCCGCCACCAGCACCACTGCCAGCAGCAGCAGCCCCAATGGGCAGCTGTCTGAGGCTGCAGGGGATGGGCTGGAGCCTCCCACCAGCACCACTGCCAGTAGCAGCAGCCCCAGTGGACAGCCGTCCGAGGCTGGAGGGGATGGGCTGGAGTCTCCCTCCACCAGTGCCAGCACCGCTACCAGCACCGCCACCAGCCCCACTGCCAGACGCAGCAGCCCCAGTGGGCAGCCGTCCGAGGCTGGAGGGGATGGGCTGGAGTCTCCCTCCACCAGTGCCAGCCCAAACACCAGCACTGCCACTGCCACCACTGACCAGCCGTCACCGCCTGCGGACAGTGTGTAGTCCTGCATCCATTGACTGTTGGCCGTCCTTGACCCTGCAAACCCTGTGGGTCTGACACCCAGGTGAGAGACTGTGTCCTTGCACTCCACAAGATCTGCATCACAGGGCACAATGCCTCCTCCAGAACCAATGGAAGAAAACATCCACTCACCCCATCCTTCCCAGGATGAGGCACACAGGGCAAAATGCCCCCTCCAGAACCAGTGGAAGAAGCCATCCACTCACCCTGGCCTTCCCAGGATGAAGCACACTGGGCACAATGCCCCCTCCAGAACCAGTGGAAGAAGCCATCCACTCACCCCATCCTTCCCAGGATGAAGCACACTGGGCACAATGCCCCCTCCAGAACCAGTGGAAGAAGCAATCCACTAGAGGGACTGTGGCCTTGCACTCCCCAGGACCAAGCAGTGGGCAAACCACCCACTTGACAGACTGTGGCATTTCACTGCCCAGGACCAAGCAGTGGCAAACCACCCACTTGACAGACTGTGGCCTTGCACTCCCCAGGACCAAGTAGTGCGCAAATTACCCACTTGAGAGACTGTGGCCTTGCATTCCCAGGTCCAAGCAGTGGGCAAACCACTCACTAGAGAGACTATGGCCTTGCACTCCCAAGAACCAAGCAGTGGGCAAAGCACCCACTTGAAAGACTGTGGCCTTGCACTCCCCAGGACCAAGCACAGGGCATGTTGCCCCCTCCAGAGGTAGTGGGCAAATCACTCACTTGTGATACGGTGGCCTTGCACTCCCCAGGACCAAGCACAGGGCATGTTGCCCCCTCCAGAGGCAGTGAGCAAACCACCCACTTGAGAGACTATGGCCTTGCACTCCCCAAGACATTGCACAGGGCATTAAGCCCACTCCAGGACCAATGGTGTTGTACCATCTTCCGGCTGAGGTGCCTGTGTATTTTTTACCTAATGCCCCGCAGTGTTCTCTCCGTGTTGTTGCAGGAGTGAGGTGGGGCCTTGGCCTATGTGTTGTGGCCCTGTGGCCCACGGACATTGAGAACTGTGCAGTGTCCCTCCATTTGTAAATATGTATATACGTTTGTATTTTGATGCACTTATTCCTAGTATTTTATCATATTACACTCACTTTCTTCAAATCAGTTTGTCCTTGCATTATTCCTGAGGGGTACGGGGTAGGTCTGTTATGTTGCTGCTTCTGGTTGTGTGTATGGTGTTGGAGGTAGGGGTGTTGCGTGTTGCGTTTGTTTGTCACTCTCCTTTTCCTCCCCCTCCCTTGTGTGCTAGGCGGCAGTACTCACCATGGTCATCTTCGCCGGCATTGCTATTCATAATGCAGCAGAAAGTAGAAGAGCATCGGAAATATGTGCAGCTCGGGCTCCATGGCGTTGTGGTTCTTACCTGAGTCTCCACATGTGAGTCCTTTGACTTCTGAGCTCTGTTTCTGCCATGCTTTTGACGTTGTTGGTACCCCTCTGAAAAAGGTGGCGGATTGGACTGTCTTAAGACAGTGGGCGGTACATTGTCTTCCGCCTGGCTGTTGGAGGTTACCGCTGTGGTGCTTGTTGATTCCGCCGTGGTGGTCGGTGTGTTAAAGTGGCTGTCTGTCTGAGCGGTTTCCTCCGTGGTCATAATTCTATTTTGGTTATCGCCGGTCTGTTGGCGGTACTACCGCCGCTTTATCACTGACCGCCAGGGTTGTAATGAGGGGCAATATGTCTTACAGCATTAGTTAAAGATAAGGGAGTCACATTACAGGGAGAAATACAGTAAAATGGCTACTGTTTTTTTCACGTATATAAAACGTTTTTTCACTACAAGCATATTTCCTATGTGCTTGTAGACTCTTATATACCGACAAAAGTTATCTCAGCTGCTATCCATCTTTAAGCTCATGAGAGTACTACTGACATTAAGAGACATGAAAATCTCTTAACCTTCCAACAAAGAGCACAATTATTAAAGTGAAAAGAAATAATAGGCTCAACAGCTCCTGATGTAAAATCCTGCAGAAAGCTCTTTTTTAATAAGGAATTAGCCGTAGTCCTCAGGAAACAGAAAGGTCTGATGCCAAAGTATGTTGTACACTAGATTGTGGGTCAGCTACTCAATATATATACAACAGCAAAAGAGGGCTGGGGTTGTCATTAAATCTGAGATCTGGTGATTAATTAAGCTCTGCACATAGTTGTCCCAAATTCTGCCCAAGATTATAAACTCATGGGGCTGCATTAACTGTGAAAAGCGTTTTATTTTATTGTATTTTATTCAGCAGCACAAGATTACTTCACATAGTGAAGCGACATACAAAGAAAGTGGTGTGGGAAAGTGTACATAGCTTAAAGATAATACATCAAAGCCCAGACTTAATAATTCTTTGTGTTGTGGTTTGTAGGAAGAGGGCTCTTCATATAGTGGACCAAAAAGAGGTACACTGCATAAAGGGTCCAGCCAAAACCCAAAGGAATTACAGAGGCATAAATGAAACCCCAAATGCTCTCTTTTGTGGTAGTGTGAGTGAGCAGTTAGCCATATCAGAGGGTAGTGCTAAGCATGTACTGCACACACAAAGGCAGTAAGTGATTAAGTAATTAAGAAATCCAACACCAATTTATAAAAAAAACACATACTTTGATATGAATCAAGTAGGTAGTTTGAGAGCTATGAATTTTTAGTTATCAAAAGTTGATACTGCAATTTTTGGAGTGATAATGTTATACTATGGGGGAAAACCATATACTGCATATGGGTACCCATCAACGACTTAAAGGACCAATCTTCTGGAGTTGTATGGGGCAAGGCCCAATGCAGTTTGGGGGTTCTGGGGTGTCCGGGGGCAGATGTGTGATATGGCACCGGGGTTCCCATTCACTTCAATGGAGATCAGTTTGGTCAGAAAGAGAATGCAAGCAGGGGTGGGGGGGTCAGTCCAGGGGAACTATGGGAGGCTCGACCTTTGAGATCCTCGGGCATGTAGGGACACCATTGGCCCACTTCTCCTTGGGCTGTGGGGCTTGGGTGCATTAGTGTCTTTTGGCTTTGGGTTCCATGTTGGGGATACTCGTGGTTGGAGAGGGCCTTCAGAAAGAGGCTGCAGGAGGCATTGGGAAGACTACTGTTGGCAAACCCAAGGTGGGCTTTGACTCTGTAGGGCCTGGGGACCACGGTGGCAGCATTGGCCCACTTCAACTGGGGCTAGGGGGCACAGGTGCAGTGGTATTGTCTGGAGTGGGGTTTTGGTGGTCCTCCTGAGTCTTCTTTGGTGCCTGCAATAATGATCTGCTACTCCACGGGAGATCCTGGTTACTTCTCAGAGTGCTGGTAGTCCTCCCAGGCTTTTGGTAGCAGAATAGCTGTAGGACGATCCGTCTTTGGCGCAATATCCAAGGACAGTCGGCAGGCTGCGGGGTAGGGGCTAAGTCAGTTGTTGCTCCTCAGTTCTTGCTTTTCGCAGCTCTTCAGGTCCTTCTTCTTCTGTAGTCCAATGAATCTGAAGTCCTGGTATCAGGGGGTCCCCTAAGTACTCAATTTAGGGACATTAAGGGGAGTCTGGGTAGTAGCTAATGGGCTACTTACCCCTGGGGTCACTAAGCCCCCTAGAGGACCACTTCCTTTGGGGAGTAGGCATCACCCTGCCCCAGAATTCCTAATTCCTAATTTTGTGTTCAATTCAGGCTGGTCATCCTAGAGGTGTGTCCAGCCTGGCAGTGCAACACGCCTCCTGCATAGCTAACTGCCCTGCCTGCCCAGGCACCAAGTGAGCCCTGGCCAGGGTGATCGGCATCTCCTCACTTCTCAGGGAAGCCAGATCCACATACCAAAGGCAATGAGCTCTTTGAAGCCCTCTGTCTTGAAATGCAGATTTATAGGTCATCCTACTGGGGGTGGGGGGGCAGGGGGAGACTGGGTAACACCCCTGTCAGAGCAGGCTTTGTTCCTGACTGTCCGAGAGTAGAGACTTTCACCATTGGGTGTCAGGAGCTCATCTGTTGGTGGTGGACTGGTAGAAACCAGTTAGTCATCACACCCGCAGTTGGAAGGTTTTCAAAGGGCACCTCTAAGGTGTCCTGTGGGTGCATGTATTCATAAATTCATCACTGGAATCCGTGAGGGTTTATTAATACAAGGTATTTGATATCAGACATCCCTAGTTTCAGTGAAGCCATAATGTAGCTGGAGAACTCGTATTGACCACTGTCCAGCACATGGAGCTTAACATGGCTTCCCAGATCACTTACTATGTCTAACAATCAACAAAGACATAGCATGGTCATATCTGCTCATGCAGATATGTCCTCACCTGTAATATAATGCACCCTGCCTTAGGGCTGTAAGGTCTGCTGTAGGGGTGATTTAAAAATATTACAGGCAGATACATCATAGTCAGTGAGCGGGGAAGGAAATATCCATAAAAAGTGATTTTCAAGGGTAAAAGAGAGGTAGGTGAGAAACGTCATATGCAGTGTGCTAAATAAGGAAAGACAGGCATCAGGATTTAGCACCCTCAATGCAGTGTTAAGCATTGCAATTATATTTTAAATTACTGTTTTAAGGCCAGCAGCAAAGCTCCAACATCTTTCAATTGCTCTGCTGCAGGAATAATATATGCATTTTGAAGACGTGCAGAGGAATTTCAAGACATAATTATTAAGCCATTCAGAAACTAAGAAAGTTCTCTCAGCTGCTTTGCACAATGTCATTAATTTAGGGCAACAATCTTACATGTGAACAAATATGGCCTCCATTCACAGGCTTCAAAGGAGAAGGATTGCAGGCCATGGCCTCTGAAACAGTAGTCCATGGAACGCCTGACATATAGGGTTACAACTTAACTGGCATGAAATCACAAAAAAATATTCTTACAATGCAGAGAATGCAACAAAATTGAGCCTTGAACAGGTGAGTGTACAAATGTGTGTTCCCAGCCTCAAGAGCTGCCTCTGCTCTGGTTGGCTGACTATCTTTCCTGCAATGAGCTTTAATGTCACAAGGCAAATCTGAATCAAATCAGACTTCCTCACACACCCATCAACAATATGCTCATTACCTGCATAAGACAACACCATTCATTTTCCTGGCGCTGCTGCTGTTGTTCAAGATTGCAGGGACAAATGTGCCCCTGTACTGTGCCAGGATAGCCCTGTCCCTCTACTTCCAGAGTGTACACTATGCCTGAAGGGTAATCACCAACAATCAAATCTCCATCTGCCGCTATCACTGTGCTCTTTTTGTTTCTTATTCTAAAACAAATGTGTAGAAAGTGCCTCACCTCAAGGAGTGGAAAAGGTGCACTAGGAATGCAAACATATAATGCTGTGTCTTCCGTAGCTGTTTTTCAGCCAGAGAAGGGGCAGCCTTTGCAGCAGTTCAGACTCCCAGGGTCTGAAGAAGGCCACCATCTCCAGCCCCAAGACCCAGGCACTGCCGTGAAAGTGAAACAAACTCCTTCTGAACTGCTGCCCTCTGCGAAGATGTCATCTGAGGAGCCAAACCCCAAAACCTTGAGGCCAGAGCCAGCCATGAAAACGAGGCAAACACAGCTTTTTTACTTTCAGTACAATCAGCTGCACAGTTAAGCCATTCATTTTTTGAGCCTTCAGTATTTTCAGCCCCAAGTAAACATGATTACTGACCTGAGGAGGCCATCTGTTTTGGGGTGCCCCCCGTGGCTAAAGCCCTGAGCCAGGCTAGAGGTTGAAGCCTGGCTCTGGCTCAGATCGAGGTCCTTTTGGAACCTCAAGCCCATAACAAGGCTTTCTTTCAAGTGGCTTCTGCCTGCCACCTCCGCTGTACCCAGGATGTGGTTTTATGGCCAGGCTGCAGCCTTTGGAATTGGGGAACCAGGTTCAAGCTTTTGTGTCAGCTCAAAGTCCTGTCGTTCTGGGCAAATGACTTAATCTCCCTGTGACTAAAAAATGAATGTGACCATGAGTAATATAACTGGTGCTCATGTAAAGCACTCCAGTGCCTTATGGTTGTGTTTTCACTATCAAACAAACTGTAGAAAATGCACAAAGTGGTAAAAACAAAGCGTTAACATATGAAAAACAAATAGATACCCGTGGATGATTTGTACAAAGTGAAACCAGAAGACCTGGATAAATCACAATTTCACTGCTTAATGTCAAAGCTTCCACATGTTAAAGAAATGCACTTTTTTAATTTTGAAAAGTCATCATCATATTTTAACACGATGTTTGTTGTATGATTTGCATGGTAATATTTTTTCAGGGCTTGACTAGTGCTTGGGTTCTAAGAGCCAAGCCAGAACCTTGACGCGGCTTAGGGTTAGCTTTACCTGTTAATTTCTTGGCTTGCCCAACTCCACTGCTAATGTTAGCTGGTTTTGTTGCTTGGAATGCGTAGGCCATGTTTCTTGCCTGCAGAGCATCAGTGTTTTAAAAATAATCAATATAAAACAAATGGTTTTAAAGTATGTTTCAAAACCATTTCTTTTGGCATTTGGGTGGTTCCGGTCTCCTGAAGTTGGCCATGAGCAGCGCTGCTTGGGTCAGAGAATCCAGTGCATACATGATCAAGACTCGTCAAAATTCAAAAAAGTGTATTTCTTTGTATAATGATCTTTGTCACACATTTCAGTTTTGTATTTCAAATTATACCATTGCATTGAATGGCAGTTGTTAGAAGTGACATATTCTAATCATGAACTTTGAAACATTCACGCCCCAATCACCACTACCCTGACTACAATGCTGTTAGTGAACCAAGAAGAAAGACAGCTGTTTTTTGCCTCCTATACATTGCTTTTAGTGTTACTGTACATTGAGTAACATTATAGTCTTTTTGCTTTTGTGCAGGGTATACCCCGAACTGATGTAAATTAAAGTGCTCTTATGTGAAGATGAAGGCAAAGGAGGCCCTGTGCAAAAAGTAATTGCCTAGTTGCTTATTGGACATTGAATGATTGGACAGTACCACAGTGGGGTTCTTGGTGGGGATTTTGGAAGGATGAGGCAAATTTGGATGCCTAGTTATATGGGAGCCCACGGATACTGTAAAAGAGCCAATGGGGATCGAAACTAATCCAGGTGAGGGCAAAGTAGCCTCATCCCCAAGTAACATAAGTAACAAACTAAGCAGAGCAAATCAAAGTATGGATGACACCCAAAAATGGGTGGTGTTTCCTGCCGTTGAAGCAATGCGCACAATTTCAAGAACTTTAGACATCAGTTCTTTCACCTTGATAGCTCAAGAACAAAAGACAGCAATGCAAGCTGTGGACTTGAAGAGAATAGTGACTATTGTAGAAAACCAGAAGTCATTGTTGAATTTGGCCTGAAATCTATGATGTCTCTCCTTGAACCATCAGAAATGCATATTTCATTGATAAGGTCAGATGATATAATTGAAGAAATAAGACTTCTCCCTCTGAAATTGGCTATTAAGCAGAAAGGAGAAAAAACAGCCAAACTGTGATCTGAATTGGAGTTCAGATATCAACATGAAATGGATCAATCTCCATGCTTGCCCAGGCCAATAGCTGGAAAAAGTGGCTCACCAGTCATAAGAAATATTCCATTAGACTCTGTAGCTGAGGAGTCTATGGAAAATATGCTAGACAAAGGGCCGAGCCAAAACCTAAATAAAGTCGTGGTTGTGAGAAATTTGCCTTTTTTATGTGGTACCCAAGATTTCTCTCCTTTTTCTGAACCCTATATTTGCTGACTTGAGAAGTCTGTGCACTTTGAACCTGTTAAACAAGGGTAAAGTGCCTGCTCTCCCCATCGAAACATGATCAAATGGACTTATTCCAGATTTGTACATTTAACTTGCTTGTAAGTCCCTAGTATGTGGTGTAGAAAGAGACCCCAAGTACTGAAAGTCACATGCCACTGGTGGACTGCAGCACTTATTGTACCATCCAGTGTAGTGTCAGTGTAAACATGGCTTCAGGCCTGTAAATCCTGCAGCATGACCTGCCTTTTTAACAGGTAAAGACCTCCATTTTAAATATTAGTAAGCCACCTACATGTTGGCCTTGAAGTCCACAAGGTAGGGTGTATTGTATTTAAAAATGGGACAGGTAGAAAATTGATATTATCATGTCCCTACAGTTCACCGTATTGTTAATAGTTATTATAATCCAATTAATTTGGAAAGGTGGGGTGTTAATACATGTCAAGGACTAGTAAGTTTTAAAAAGTTACCTTTTCCCTACCTGAAGTTCCTAGGGGCTAATTTGCATTAACTCTCTAGAAACTCCCAGTCAGTACAGGAAGAGAACGCATTAGGCTGACCTGAATGGGAAGAGATGACTCATTAGGATATGCAGATAATTTGAAAATTCGGTTGATACCACAGTGATTAATCCCGCCTTAAAGGTCTGTTGAGCTGCATATAGCACTTTGGCACACTTGATAGGAAGACAATAGGTTGCCAGGACAATTCTTGTGTATCGCATCTCTGATTGATGAAAGACCCTGCTTTCGACCTACCAGAATTCTGTCTCTAGGCTTTTTGTGGGTACAGTGCACACTTCATACTGGATGTAGTGTTAGATGTGGGAGGACACTAGTGATTACCATAGTTCAGTTCCCTACAGATCCACATACCTCAGAGCCCAGGTTCCGTGTGGCTGAAGGCTTTTCTCATCTCAACACACGTCATTTTGGACCTGTTTGCAGTAAGGAAAATATAAACTACTATGAACATTGTTAGTGTTGGCACTGGGAACTTTTACCTCATGGTTAAGGAGTGCCCAGGAGTCACCCCTACCCACTAGCTGGTGTCAGGTGTAAATATGGTACCACTATGAACCTTATCAGAACACTTTCTGGATCTGTGGAAGAGTAGAAGAGGACAGGACCTTCTGTCTGTGATCTGTGAGGAGCTCTGAAGGACTAGATGTTCTTCTCCTTGCACCCAGGGCAAAGAAGTGGACTCCAAGGTTAGTTGGCTGACATCCTCAGTGGCTACAGTGACACAAAAAGCTGCAAAAGGCCTTTCCCTCAGAGCTGACCAGTGGCACTGGAACTAGACATGGACTCTGCTGTTGGCCTCTGCCTGGCATCCTGAGCATCCATAGTTTCTGACTCCCCTACCCTCCGAGGTCCTGGTGGGCATAGGTATACTCCTGTGGTTGCTTGAGCTCTAGGAAAAAAGTTTTAAACTTTTGAAAACTTCATCAGGGAAGCATTCCATTGGTGGGGTGTGGGCGTTCCCATGTATAGATTTAAAAGGAGTTGTAAACGTGGGGATACATTAAATTGGACCCAGGCATAACAAGGTGAAATTTCTTTATTTATCCTTGTTACTTCATTTTCCTATGTGTGATGTATTCTGCATCACAAAGAAAATGGTAATTGCCTGTAAGGATTGTTTATGTGCAGAAAGGTCTCTCTTCCTGCACAAATACAAGCATGCTCCTAATACTGGCACTCTTGCACCATGGTGCAAGGGTGCCTGCATTGGTGCTAGGAGCATACAGTGCAACAGCACAAAAAGACAGCAGAAATGTTCCATAACTTTGTAAATAAAGTACATTTCTGATTTCTCTCTTTCACACAACGCAGTGCAGCAAGTTGTCTTGCTGCGCTCAATGCATGAAATGTAAGCAAATCTGACCCTCAAAATTCATGACTTGGTCTTTAGTTCAGAAAATAGTTTTTGCAGTGTGGCACCTCAACTGGGGTTTAGTTGACCTGTTGAGGTTTTTGTCTGTCTGCTGGCGAAGGGGTAGTCTGGTACAGTCCCTGTGTCTCTTGATTCATGAACCCTTTTCTACATGTTCCCTTTACGATGATTATGTCCTAGTAGACTGATAGATTTGTCTATATGCAAGGCCAGCTTGCCATTCTTTTGATGTGGGCACTATGTTTCATCCCCATCTACATGCCACCCTTCTTTTAGCGAAAAGATGTAAAACGTCTAAGGGACAGCAGTATCTGCTCTGTATGTCTCAGTAGGGCCACTTTAGGAGAGGGTGGCAAACTCACTTCTACCATAGAGAAGATAAGTTCAAACACTTCACACCAAAAATCGACGCTCCTGGGACACGTCCATGCAAGGTGCATAAAGTCTGCACAAGGAGTCATACACCTCTTGCAGTTTGGGTTATTTGGTTGGTTGAGTGAGTACAATTTAACAGGTATGCATGTCTGATGATGTGATTTTGACCCTCATTTCAACTTTGGCGGGTGGCAACCACCGCCCTCCAAGTTGAAACCGCATGGCGACCGCCAATGCACCTGCACTACCGCTGGGTCTATTTTGAGATCCCTGCTGGGCCGGCGGGCGGAAACCTGGTTTCCCGTCCACCGGCCCAGTGGGGATCTCGGCCGCAACACGGGAGCTGGCTCCAAATGGAGCCGGCGGTGTTGCGGCTGTGCGACGGGTGCAGTTGCACCTGTTGCGCTTTTCACTGTCTGCTATGCAGACGGTGAAAAGCTCCATGGGGCCGTGGCAGGGGGCCCCGCGACTCCCCTTTCCGCCAGCCTTTTCATGGTGGTTCATACTGCCATGAAAAGGCTGGCGGGAGGGGGACTCGTAATCTCCTTGGCAGCGCTGCCCTGGGGGATTACAACTGCCGGGACAAAAGTGGTGGGAAACCGCCGAGACAAAAGTGGCGGGAAACTGCCGGGACAAAAGTGGCGGGAAACCGCCAGTCCCAGCGGTGCGACCGCGACATTTCCGCCGCGGTCCTGATGCCCAAGTTTGAACTGCGAGCCTGTTGGCGGTACAAACTCCAAAACAGCCCTGGCTTGAGGGCCTTAGTATTAATTAGTCTCAATCTTTCACTGGGGGACAACAAACCGATGTAGGTACAGCAAAATGACCATTCTTTATCGGAGACAGTGTACCCTAAAGTTGATTCCCATCTTTTTTCAACTCAAGGTTTTGTCACTGAAGCACCTGTCTGTATAGCTGTGTAAAGTCTATAGGCAATATGTCTTTTAAAGGAAAGTGTCATAATTAGAGATAATGCCTTGCAGGGCTTTGATTCCAGAGAAAATGTAAGGTAGTTAGGCTTACACAATGCTCTAAGCCGATAGTATGTGAAGCTTTCTTTGGCAGTTTGCTGCGGTATTTATATACCTAAAATCTTTAGGCTGGGCTGTGAGGTGGAAAATGTGCCAAGATGCTGGCCTGAGAGCGGGAGTCCATGCATTAGAGCCAATGCTAACTGAAACGACTTCCATTTTACTGATGTTAATCTTTGAGGTCTCCATCCTTTTCTGTAAAAGAGCTGTTTATGTTAACTGAAACACATCACAAGCTACTAATATTATTAGTGTGGTAATAGTGATGACATCAGACAAGATTACATTATTGCCCATCATATGCAAGTGGGCATGCAGTGCATCAGGCATGGTTTCTTGCAGTAATGTAAAAAAGGCATTGTCAATATGTAATTCTGCTGCATGGGTAATATGTAACAGCCAGAGCTACAAAGCATTTGCTCCCAATGTCTCCCCAATGCCACATGATTTATCACACAAATAACAGTTTTAAGTATATTTTAGAAAATCAGACATTTTGTCTAAATAGCAAGCGAGTTCTGAAAATAAAGAGATTTTCGTCTTGAATATACACTCTCACTATTAGTGTACTAAATCAATTAAACCAAGCGAAAGCTTGTAATTTAGTAGACTGGGCTGCACACTGGGGAGCTACTTACAGGTAGCTGGAGAACTACCAGTAGCTCATGAGCTACTTGTTGGAGAAGACTGCTTTTGCTAGTTTTGATCCATCCAACCTTTGACGTTACAGAGGCAGTTCTGAAGAAATGCACAAGTCAAACTGCCATCACATGAAAAATTAGTCCTGTGCCGTTTCCCTAGGTATAGAACTTACAATCAAAGTAGTTAAACAGTTTCTTAAGAGGAAGAATGTAGATATCAATTAGGCAAGGAGAGAAAATAGAACCCAAGAATTACAAGGGGCTGAATGGTAGTCACTTTTTCAACAAAGACATGCGCTAAAAACTCACAAAATCCTTGAGCATAAAAAGTGTGACTGGGGGAATTGGTCAACTCCTCAATTATTTTAAAAGTTTCTTTGTGTATGTTCCTAGACTTTTTTAGAAGGGAGTGGTAAAACTCTGAGCTCCAAGTAAATAGCCTTTTAATATTGTGACAGTTGCCGTTTTAGCTCCAACCAAAAGTAGGTTTCCATTTGTGCTCAGCTTGGCGAACCTCAAATTTAAATTTGCCAATATTTTATTTTTACTCTTTTGTTTGTATTTGATCTGGGGCTCTATTAGATCTTCAATTAATCCAATTAAAATAGTTAGTATAAATGGAGTCGGGTTGTCAAAGTTAGGAGACGACTTGAAACACATGTGACACTTTGGGGTTAGCTTTATGCTCAGCTCTAGACAAAGTAACAAATTGATCAATAAAGGTGGTAATGTCAGCAGATTTAAGCTGAAAGGAAATTGAACATACATTTGCAATGCAACAGGTCTCGCATTTGCTTGAGTTAGAACTGGCCTTTTCTTGCCACATAAATTGGTTAACCTTGACGTATAATTTGGTCCTCTCTGCCACATATTTCAAGTGGCCTTGCATATAAGTAAAGCGTTTCATTTACCTTCTTCCTCTGTCTGCCATTGAACTCAAATTATCTCAAACTCCATGAAAGACCTCATATGGAGAATATTGCCATTTCTAATTTGGAAAAAAGGCTTGTTAAGGTACATTTACATATCAGTGCGTCTGGTAGTTGTAGTCTTGGTTCTTTTTAATTGATCCAATAACACACCTACTAGCAATGATATATAAAAACACTGTCCAGGAACAGGAAAGTGGGGTCCAAGTGATATGGAGCCATGTAGTCACGATGTCATGGAATCATGTGGTTACATTACTCAGTGATGGGCATTTACAGCACATCACACATAACCCGGTTGGCTGAAAGTAGTAGTCAGTAAAACTAGCTTTGATGCACTAAGGCCCATATTTATACTTTTTTTGCGCCGCATTTGCAGCATTTTTTGACGCAAAAGTGATGCAAACTTACAAAATATAATTGTATTTTGTATGTTTGCGCACTTTTGTGTCAAAAAGTGGGCCAAATGCGGCCCACACAATGTATAACTATGGGCCTAAGTCAGTTAGTCTTGTGAGAATATTCATATCTGACTTTCTGTTCCTTGCGAAGCGCAAATAAATAAGTGAATTGATAAAACTAGTACAATTCCTTTAAATAATGGAAACAACAAATTTGGGGTTTCAGTACTTGAAGATTATAAAACAAACTGGTTGATTAGCACACCCAGCCAACTGAAAGGCTGGAAAAGATTATAAAACAAACTGGTTGTTTAGCATACCCAGACCACTGAAAGGCCGGACTTTATCTGCAAAGTGCTTCAGGAACGTATTACCGACCAGTCCCATATAACAACCAATCGGCATGCAGGGCTATGCATGAGAGACCACCCAGGCAACCTATGCGCAGGGAAAGTGAAAGTAGGATCATGGAAGTCACAGATGGTTCAGACCAGTGTGGGCAAAAATGACGCAGCACGCATGAACGTAGTCCCCAACAAGCATGATAAATAATGCAAAGGGAGGAGGAGAATGGGCTGAATTGTGGACTAGCTGGAAGCATGCTTGCAATGGTAGGTAAGAATAAACACACTGGCCCAAATTTAAGAAAAGCGGCGCTGCATTGTATGCAGCGCCACTTTTCTTGCACCCATCAGCGCCTCCTCAATGCGACCATATGTGCACCGTATTAAACATATGGCACTCCATGGCGCAGTTTAAGGACAATAGCGTCATAATTGTTTACACTATTGTAGTACGTAGAAGGATTAAGGTACATAGGGGCCCATTAAGAATAATGGTGTGTCTCGTTTAACGCCTGCTCTGTACAGGCAATAAAAAGAGCTGCTAAAAGTACCGCAGTGGAATCTTATGGATTCCACTGTGACATTTTTGTGGTCCCCCTAACAGGGGAACACCTCCTTCCATACATTATGCCTGGCACATAATGCCACATTAATGTCTTCTTCAATTTGTTTGATATTCTGGGCTGACCAGAGAGACAAAATGTCTGCCCACATGTCTTCTACTCTGTCCCCTCCTCTGTACACTCTATTGATATAGGTGCTCTGCTTTCTGCTCTGCAGCCTCATGGAACTGAATTACCCCAGTCTTAATTTCTGTCAAAATGTGAACATTCCATGTTTGCATGTATTGCTGCTCTAGGGCCCTGATTAATATTTTTCACGCAAAACTGCCCTAAAGGCATTTTTTTGCGTGAAAAAGTATACTGCCAGCTAGCACCATCCCAAGATGCCGGCTGGGCAAGTCACCATGGACCTGACTCCTGTATTGGTAAAGACAGGAGTCATGCCCACCATCCCAATGGCCATGCCCAGGGGACATGGCCATTGGTTCAAGTGGGCCCAAAAGCCATGTTATTAAATATGTACATATGGAAAAAGCAATTGTGAGGTCAAGAAGTCTGTTGGCCTAATGCAGGGGTACAACCATGAAATTTGTGCATGATAATGGCGTGAAAATGGTTTCCCCAGCTGCAGAAGTTTATAAAAGCATATTGCCAAAATGCTTCACTGTGTGGTGCTGATATCCAAGGATACAAGAACATTGCGAGAATGCTTTTTAACTCCTTCTTAGCCTGCTATGAAGCACACCCACCAGTCCTTAAATGATAGATCTAAGAGAGGTATATCAGCCCTTGTTATATTTACCCTATTCTTGCACTGGATATGAGCCTGAAGGACATCAGAGCTAAGCCATCATAGAGAATGCCTGCATGGAGGGCTATGTCATGCTGGGGGCACGTCACTTGCTTGGTTCAAACATATTTTGGGCCTGCCCGAAGCAATAGACACGTCTGAACTATGGTCCACCCTCAACTTTACTTCCGTTAGACTGGGTGTCAAAGGAAAAAAAACATACACATTATGACATGCCTTTGAGGGTTCACCCTGCCAATCCTCCCCATTAAGGAAGAGCACACCTAAAGTTGAGGCCTCCTTGAATGAGATCAAACCTTCACTAACAAATACCTTGTACATTATATTGCCATTTGGCATGCTACCTTTGAATGCCTATCCTTTGTGTATAAATTAAGTACTTCCTCTAAGAAATTCAGGTATTGCTGTTAATGTACTGCTATAGGGGCAGATATACATATTGTGCTTCTTTTCCCCATATCCATATTTGCAATGAAACAACCAAGCACCAAGTGGCTTGGTAAGTTGATCAAGAGTGAAGGTGAAAGTGAGATAAAGAGGCTAGTGGAAACATGGAAAACAGAAATTTGTAGAAATATGGTACTGCCATCTCACAATATTTACCCGTGCAATGAAAATGGGATGATTTAGTAAAACATAATAGCCTTATTATTTACAAAGCTTAGTTTTATTTTAGAAATGTTTTCCTTATTCTGCTTCACATCTCGCAGATGTGGTACAGTGAGATGTTTTTAAGGTCATTTTTATGACAACTGTGCTGTTTACTAAATATTAATAAATAAACATAGATAATAAATGAACAATATATAAATACTATATATACACTATATTATGGCCCACCTTGCCAACACCTATTTACCCTTTGCCTCAGTGTCTGGAGCAATACAGAAAGACCAACCACCAGCTACACCTAGTCATGGTACCCACAATACAGTTTGTGGGCACCAAATAGTTTGGATAAGGAAATGCCAACTTTCTAAAAGTTGCTATTTCAGAATTCTGACTAAAAAATCCAACTTTACCATTAAAGAGCGTCTTAAGTTACAATTCTTTAGACACCACACTCCATATTCCTACCTGCTCCCAATTGAAAGGTGTCACATATTAGATGTAATAAGTTAACCTAATGTTATCCTATGGGAAAGGTAGGCCTCACAGCAGTGAAAAACAAATTTAGCCTTTTTCATTACTGGGACATGTAAAACTTAAAAGTCCATGTCCAACTTTTTAAATGCACTACATGCTGCCCTCTAGGCTGTGTAAGACCTGTCCTATGGGTGATTTATATGCATTGAAAAGGAAGGGTTAGGCCTGGGAAAAAGGCTTTTCTTTGCCAGGTCAAAATGGCAGTTTAAAACTGAACACACAGGCTGCAACTGCAGATCTGAGATATGTTTAAAGGTCTACTTGGGAGAGTGGCACAATCAGCGCTGTGGCTGCAGCTGTACAGCATTGTAGCATTTAATTTACAGGCCCTGGGCACAAGTAGTATTACTTTACTAGGGACTTACAAGTAAATTAAATGTGCCAATTGGGTGTAAAACAATTCTACCATATTTAAGGGAAAGAAAGACTGCAGGCCAGTTTGCACCAAGACTCTGTAGCCCAGGATGACGGCCAACGTAAAGTTCTAGCAAGACCTGCTTTTTGGGCTGACAGCAACTGTTTGCAACGCCCAGCAGCGCGAGACCTGCAGTGACGACCAGCTATGAAGCTTGACCTACTCTTTGCGCCGAAAAACTCTTACATGTGGCCTCCTCCAACAGCTTGGTGCTGGGCTTGAGATGGTAAATCTTCGGCGAGACTAACCGAGTCCTTGTATCCAACTTGTGCTTCATCATGATTGGCCTGTACTTGTGGCTTTACCTGGGTCTAGTACCAACAGATAACTGCAAGTGCCGCTTTCTGCTTCATGCAAGGTGCTATTCACACTAAAAACTTAAAATGCAATATCTATGGTTCAACTGATGTCCTATTGACTGGATTTTGGGTTTTATGTGTCATTTTATTTACTAAAATTCACTCTATTTTTCTAGATTGATTTCGGATATTTTTCTTGTGTTGTGTTTTCACTTTAGTACTCTTTGTGCTGCACAGATACTTTACACATTGCCTCTAAGTTAAGCCTGACTGCTTTTGTACCAGGCTAACAGAGGGTTAAGCACAGGTTTCTTTCTTGACTTTTGTGGTTCACCCTGATAAGGATTGTACCAGTTCATAGAGTAGGGTTTCACCCCCAACCCAACCAACAACCCAATTTCTCAATGTTTTTTAAATAACCTTTCTTTGTTTTTGTTAGTTTTTGGGGTGTTTTGAATTGTGTTTTTTCACTTTTCTTCAACAACTGTTGTGGCAATTGCCCACTTTGTGGTTTTTTAACTGCTTCAACTTATTAGTGTTCTCATATTTGCTCCTCCTAAGCCCCCTGCTTCCCACATTAAATAAGGACATTTCTCTACCCACAATAGGGTCAAGCCCTCAGAATTATCTGAAAAATACTCACATGAAAGTACAAGGTCGTTGCTGAGTAGCTGCATATGAATTTCAACCTAGTTGCCCCCAAACTGCACTACATATAACACAGGCCATCCGAGTAGATTGTATTGCATGGTAATTACATCTATATAGCATTTAATATCCCTGGTGAGTTTTTTTACCTGCGTAGCAAGCTACTCCATAATCTAAGGTTAGTGGTTAATCCAGTGGTTACTGTGATTAGTTTCTGCTTCCATGCCTATATACCAGTTTCTGTGTGGTAGATTAAGTTAATAGGAGTTACATGTGATCATTAGTGGGGGCAACAAGAGTTGCTACAAAAGTTGTTGGGATTAATAGGTAAGTAAGTAGAGAGTTGTTCTTGTTACTCTTGATATCGTATTTTAGACCACTCAAAGCCTCTGGATGAGCTGAGTAGCATCATTCCCAGTCCTTCTTGTACTGCTGGGCCCTGCCATAATGGAGCAACAAGGTCCTTGCATTAATTCCAGACACCTACAGACTTTCTCTTTCACCTCTCATCCTCCCTTTGCATACCTGCCTCTCACATCTCCTGCTCCATCACACACGTCCCAGACGAAGGTTGGAGCAGCTCCCTGGTCACTCATGCACGACACCAAAATGCTTCAACTCAACGCAAACAAGACAGAAGTAATCATCATGGGCCCTCAACCCAATGCGTGGAACGACTCCTGGTGGCCACCCACCCTGGGAAACCTGCCCACCCCCATTAGCCAAGCCTGCAACCTCTGGATCATCCTGGACTCCAATCTCAGCATGAACCATCAAATCAGCTCAGTCACCTCCACCTGCTTCTGAACCCTCTGTCTCCTACGCAAGCCCTTCAAATGGATCCCCCTCGAACATAGAAAGACCGGCACACATGCCCTCATCACCAGCAGACTGGACTGTGGCAATGCACTCTACACTGGAATCTACAAGAAACTCATCCGCAAACTACAAAACATCCAGAACGCTGCCGCCAGACTGGTTCTTGACCTACCTCGACAACTCCACATCTCACAACACCTATGTACACTGCACTGGCTTCCCATAAAGAAAAGAATCACCTTCAAGATCCTCACCCACGCACACAAAGCTCTTCACAACACCGGACCAGACTCCCTGAACCAGCGACTCAACCTCCACGTACCTCACAGGACCCTAGGCTCAGCCCAGCTCTCTCTCACAGAAGTACCCCGCATCAGGAAAACCAGAACAGGAGGGCGCTCCTTTTCCTACCTCGCAGCCACTGCCTGAAACGCCCTTCCTCTCCACATCAGACAAACCACCTCCCTCCTCAGCTTCATGAAGGAACTGAAGACAGGGCTTTTTTAAGAACCAACGGTGAACGCTACACTTCCTCCTCCCCCAACCTGATGAGATCCTAACGGGTGAGTAGTGTTGTGCTTTACAAGAATTAATTGATTAATTGATTGATTCACATGTAGGATTCCAGCAAAAACCACACCGCCAGCCATGCACTCCCCACGATGCAACGTGCTGTCTGTCAGATAATGCGCTTCAGTGCCCATTAAACAGGCAATGAAGCACTATAAAAATGCTACAACACAATGCAAAATCTATTACCGTAACATACGGGGTACAGAACAGAATTTTATGTAACACAGCTGACAACAGAATACCTGACAAAATTTTATCCGAATGCCGAATTCACACAGGATTCTTTAATGAGGAAAGTTGTAAACCTGATAAAACTATCATACCGGCAACATAACATTCTCATATATGAATGTTTTCTGTAGAATAGTAAAAGTGACGTGGGTCCTGACGTAAGAAAGAAAGACGTGGGTCCTGACGTAAGAAAGAAAAATAGGCTTCCAGACGGCTGGTTAATGGATAAACATAGCAACAATCGGGGTTCAGTGGGCACCTCATGCCTCTGGGCCCTCGTGTCACTGCCCCTTCTGCACCACTGGTAGCTACACCCCTGTTTATTTCCACGTTTTTCTTACTTAATTTACTTCCATCACCTCAGTTTGTGAAATGACGGCTTTAATGGCAAAACATATGAAATCATCAAAGAGCAGCGTTTTGATTCCAGTTTGTAACAAATAATTTCAAGCCTAAAACACCTTTCCAACAGAGTTTATTCATTTGGCTTTAATTGCATAGATCTAAAGGTATTAGGCAATTATATAATATTTGGTTGAACTTCAATGGATACCTGTTTGAAGCACAGATTTGAAACACTCCTGCCTGCACAACAATAAAACTCATCCGAGAGGAGAATGTGTTCAAAAGACAAATCTGGGAAATGAAAATACGTGTATCAACTCTGAGATATGATAGTTAAGTCAGGATAACATAAGTGGAGGAAGTGTACATTGCAATAAAACTACACTGACAGCAAGCCATGGTGGTATTTCAAAGTGATTTTAAAAAGTGGCCGGTTATTGCATTGCTTCCAGTGTAACCTCAGGCCTAGGGGCCATGCCAACAGGGCAGCAAAGTGGCACCGAGGTCGCAACTTTCTTTGGTGCAGCCGGTGCAGTGGCACCAGGGTCAGAGGTCCGAGGGGTCCTCTGAATCCTGGCTATTACTGTATTTTACTTTTTAAACACCGGTCGAGGAAGGAGGCATTTTCTTCCTTGCACAAGGAGCCATGACACACTGGCGACGCCACTGAGTAGCACAACCTCCTGTAAACAGCCGGGTCGCACCTACCTCCTCCGTACAGCTGACACAGGTAGGGGAACCGCCACACATTGCCCAGTCCCACGGCGTAAGAGATGCAGGCGAAGATGAACTGCATTGGGTTGCCCCACACCGGCCGGGATTTCTCCATGTCTGTCCAGCAGCGCGCTCTTAACCTGAGCAGTGTGTGTGAAGCTCACAGAAGCCCGACGTCCCTCCTTCAGGTGGCTGCCGGCGTCCCTCTCAATCAGAGAAGGCGCCAGGCGCTACCAAGCCCTTTAATCGCTAATCTCATTAACAAGAGCGTCCTCGGAAAGCTGGTAAATAGATTATCGACAAATAAAAAGATGTAAAAAGTGCGGTGCTTTTGGCAAATGAGGCGTTTCCTGAAAACCCCGAAGGAAAACATGGGCTGCTCTTACAAGCTTTCCTCACACATGGAAAGGGTAGAGGACAGTTGTGAACAGCGTATAGTGTCTTCACGTGGAATAAGTTGAAGCAGGAATGCTTCCAGTTCCTTACTCCATGCAAAGGACAGGTGGCAGCGCTAGCAGTGCAAGGTTCACAGCCAAAAGGTACTTAGATCAAATTTACTCAAAATCATGCAACACACTCCAGCAAGGAAAGTTGCTTGTGTGGACGGACGAAAGCAGAACAGCGACATGTACTCTCAGATGCGACTCTGTTGTGCTTTCTCTCTGTCTTGGTGCCCTTTTGGCTGTATTGCACCAATGCAGAAACCTTGCGCCATAGTGCAAGGGTGTCTGCGTTATGGTAAGCATAATTTGTGCACTGGAAAAGATCCCTCGCAGTACAAAAACAATGCTTTAAGTTTTTTTCCAGTCTGTAAGAGTACTGTAGTATGCCTCACACATGCAACGAGGGAAAAACGAGAAGTGAAAACATTTCTCCCCTTTACACCTTGTTCAAGTAGGTGCACAATTTTGGTGCAAATCCCTGTCTACAATTTTTTGCAAAGTGAGAGTTTCTTCAAAACCCAGGGTGGTTGCATAGGAAGGCCCATGCACCACCCATGGAATTCCAGTGGGATATATATACTAAGGTAATATACATTGGTTACCTTCTAGAACGCCTTCAACCACAATGTATCTGCCCAGTGGGTCCGTTGTTATGGTCGTCACTGAAAATGGTAGCCTTCTATGGAAGAGAATGGTGACTCTCCAGGGTCCCGGGGAAAGTCCTGCATGAAACACCCTGTTTTAACTGTACCGTCTGAGGAATGGGCAGTGCGACCCTATCAGGTAGGTTTCCTGAAGCATCAGGACACGTGGCTGGCTGCGTTGAGCATATTGGATGACTGCTGTCCACTTAATGGAGTTGAGAAGACCATTGACATTCCATGACATAACAAAGAGCTTCATCATCTGGTCAACTGGGGACGGTAGCAAGGAGGAACCAAATGTGCTTATGGGATTGCGTCGGGGCCCCAGAGAGGGCTTGGATGGAAGTAACCCAGCCTGTGTCTCCAGCTGATTTCATGAAGTCGATCATGTATGTGGGTGCTGCTGCATGACAGTGAACCAAAAACAAAATCAAAGAATCCCCTCTTGCCCCCAACGAACCCCTCCCGATACATCACTTCAAGAATCATATGTTGCCCCAACTTTCCCTATACAGAAGAATAGTCACAACAGAATAGTCAAACCATTAATGAGTGTATGACATGGGCCTTCTCCAGTGAGACAGATCACTGTTGCATAGGGCCTGTGAGCATGCCAATGTAGCTGGTTGTTCCGGTCGGCGTCTCCTCCTTCCGAGGTGCTGTCCCTCAAGTCCCAGTTCGACAGCAGGTGCAGGTCAGGCTCCTGAGAGGGAGATTTGTCCCAATGTGCGGCAACTTGGGCTAGCCGATCACAGGCTCCAGAGAAATGCAGAAATCATTTAAGAATAGCAAACTCTACCACAGTAGCTGTAAGGTTAGTGACAGAACAGTTATATGCTTATACCAAAATGCTTATTCAAATTAGAATGGTCTTTCGTTGTATTTTAATGGCAATTGACAGGTTTATGAAATTGGAGGGACTGAATACTATACCTTTCACAAAAAGAGTGTAGGAGGTACAGTTACCGTATGTCCTCCCTAGACGATACATACAACCACAAAAAGATGCAGTGATGAAAAAAAAGACCATAGGTAAAGAATTATTTAGACATCTTTTTAGGATTGAAAAAACAAACAGGTGTATAAATCAAAATAATTTGGATGAGGCATTATGGGCATGCTTCATCATATTGTTTCTCATCCTGCCCTGATAAGATGATATTACATGGACGGACTCAACCCCAGTTTGAGGGGGTTCTTAAATAATAAACCAACTACATATCATGTATGTTAGTCATAGAGGCCCAATACCAAAATCTTGGCTGGCTGCAGAGTTAGTGCTGTTGCATAAAAAAAGGGTGCAGAAAAGACCCCACAAACTATTGGCCAATAACTTTGTTGTACAGCAATCAGAACATATTTGCAGATATCATATTAGCCACACTGTTATTTTACATAGAGCAAATTAATCCCATTACCGAGAAGAATTTAGAAAAAACACAAATACTGTAAATCAGGCATTCAGCTTCTTAATTCTAGAAAAAATATGTAGTGTTTAGGACAACACCGTTGTATGTGGCATTTGTTGGCGTTCATTCAGCTTTCAATATTATTTCCAGGAGCCTCCTTTGGAAATCTCTGTGTGAAGCAGGTGTTCCAATAGGTGAAGTGAATATTCTTCCAGTAAGCAAGGAAGTGTGCCAAGGTTGCTCACTTGCACCATTGCATTTTTCTCGGTACATCAGCCAAGTAGTACGGTTTGTGAACAATGGCATATGAGATGCAGCACTATTGGTTGGCATCTGATTTTCTACACTACTTTTTGCAGACAATACTCTGCTGATATTAAAGAC
This sequence comes from Pleurodeles waltl, assembly GCF_031143425.1. Lineage (NCBI taxonomy): Eukaryota > Metazoa > Chordata > Amphibia > Caudata > Salamandridae > Pleurodeles > Pleurodeles waltl. The sequence continues at coordinate 667,519,713 of NC_090438.1, forward strand.
ACTGCAATAGACTGCTGGTCTCAAAGCCGCTCCAAAGGCTTCAGAATCACTTAAATAAATCTAAGGAATTCTGTAGATGCAATGGCTTAACTATTAACACTTTAATAATTACATTGACAACTTTTTAAGCCTAACAATGGATGTAAGAATAACTTTGGTTTGGGTAGCTTGCCTATTGAGGAAGTCCAAAAATTTGAATACTTGGGGCTTAAAACATTATCTGCCTTAAAATATATAAAACTAACCATGAAGTCAAGAAATCTTTTGGGCCAAGGTAGTGGTACAACCATTCATTTCACATGAGTTAATGTGTGCAATTAGTTTCCTTGGCTAAAGAAATTTATAAAGCACAGTGCTAAAATATTGCATTGTTGGTGCTGAAATATGGGATTTCAACAATGTTTCAATAATATACAATTGCTAGAATATTTTTGTAATTACTGACAAAGCAAGGAATGGATAGTATCTCATTTCTCTTGCTCTAGATATGAGTTGAAGACAGCAGAGTTAAACCAGCACAAGGGATTAGAGATAAGCATGTAGGTCACACTGGTAACACAGAATAGGGGTATGTTGAAATGGCAGCACCTCATCAGAGCAACATTAGAGGTGAACCCAGTGAGGTTATTAGGAACCAGAGTGCTAATCAGTTCCATTTATGTAATAAAAGTAGGAATGGCTAGAGATTAATTCTCTATTGTTTTAAAAAGGTCTAAAATACTGATACTTATAACAGGCATGTGCAAAGATTGCACTCCCCGTAACATGAAATTATTTTTAGCTGGTTGCAGGGTCCATAATAGTGGAATTTATTTCCTTTATGACAGCTTCAGCAGTATTTAGGTTTAGGATCTGTTTTTATCAATAGCAGTAAAGCAACAAGAATACAACAGGAGCCCATCTACATCCAGGGATGGTGAGGAGTCATCTACCTTGGTTACCATCGGCTAAGAATAAGAACAAGATAAATTCACAGTAAGGGGAGAGGGTTGGGTGATATAAGAATTGGCTGGGGGAGAGGAGAGGGAGAGAGAAATAGACACCAGTCTCAAAGCCATATCAGCTGGTAAGCATATGTGAATAAGAGGCCATCAAGTAGGAGGTGTGGAGTGGTCTTGATCTGGGTGCAAATATATAGAGGGCACGAGAATTCTCGGAATTCGTCCGAGAGATAGCGGATACAAGGTCCCCAGGTCTTGTCAAAAAAGGGTAAGGAGTGGGTCATCACAGCAGTCAATTTTTTCATTCCCAGTAGTTCTCAACGCTTATGCAGCCAGTCCAGGTGAGCGAGGATCACATCTCTGTCCCATTTAGAAACGTTAACCTGTTTGGTGGCTCCCAGTGGCAAGGTGATCGCCGCCTCCTAGGAGACTTCGGAGGGTATGTTAAGGGGCTGGGAGGCCCAGTAAAACTTAGCTGGGGAATCTGGGAACATCCATATCAGACATGTCATTCACCACGTTCAGCATCTCATCCCAAAATGAGTCAAGTTTAGGGCACTGCCAAAGCAGGTGTGTGAGAGTGCCTGTCTGTCCGTAGTGGTGCCAGCGTGAGCTGTCTTTACTCACGTCCATTTGGAAACCCTAGTTGGTGTGCAGTGGGTGATCTTCAAAAACATCTCCGTCCTCGTAGCCTTACAGGCTGAGGCACGGTCGTGGTGAAGGATATTGCTCCACTACCTGCCTGTAAAGGTGCATTGACATTCCTTCTCCCATCTACGCTGTGTGGGTGACTTCAGTGTCATCTGTGGGGTGGTGAGTAGAGTGTAAATATCTGAGAGGAGGCGCTTGTCGGAGGAGTGAGTAAGGAGCCATTTCTCGAAGGGACTGAGGGGTCAGCTGACATGGGGGTGGAGCCAGGGCTATATCAGCCAGTGGCATATAGCCATGTACTGCCAAGTGGCTGTAGAGAGTATCCCAAAGGCTGGTTGAATCTGTGGGAAGTCCATGAGGCCATTCTTGTCAAACAGGTTACCTTCCTACTTGCAGTTGAACTCCTGCCATGCAGCAAACGCAGAGCCGCATCGCGCCAGGGGAAAGTCTGGATTCCCTGTTATCAGTGTCTGCGGGGACAGACGGGTGGAAAGTCCCTACTGAAGCTCTACCTGACCCTACACTGCCACTGAGGAGCATGCCACTGGGGAGACGTACACTCCCACAGGACAATATTATTTTGGCAGCCATGGAACCTTCAAAATTGGGACGCCTGCCACCGCCTCGTTAATAAAACACCAATGCTTTTTGGTGCTGGGACGCTCCAACATGTAGCACTGCTGTGCTGCCTGATAGTAACATTGTAGATTAGGGACACCTAGGCTGCCCTCCACCTGTAAAAGATATGCTTGCGACTTAGTCATCCATGCCTTTTGCCCTCCCAAATAAAATCCCATATAAGGGACTTAAACTTATCAAGCACCCGTGGAGGGGGCAGAAGGAGCAGCATTTGCATTATATACATGATTTTCAGTAAGAGTGTTATCTTGACGACCGCCAGGTGACCCAGCCAAGAGAGGCCGCGACTCTTCCACCTGTAGAGGTCTGTCTGCATAGTCATCAGGAGGCTGTCATAGTTATGGGCCATTGTACAGTCCTGTGCACAATATATTTGAAGGCGTAAAAAGGTGATCTCCTGTGTGACCCACATAAACGGGAATTTAGATGCAAGTTGTGTTCGGGTAGCTTCAGAAAGGGTCAAAATGAGTTTGGAGGACTCCAGAAGATTAGTTTTAAAGCTAGAGGCTCTCATAAAGGCCTCCAGCACCCCCATCACCGTACAGAGAAATGTATAAGGGTCAGTGTATAAAGGACACTGTCTGTGTATAGAATAATTATATGTTCCCTGCCCCCATACGAAAGCCCGCAATTTGTGGATTATTGCGTATCCATTCCGCGTATGGCTCCATGTAAAGGGAAAACAGTAAGGGTGACAAGGGGCAACCCTGTTGGGTTCCCCAAGCAATATTAAATGGCCTAGATATGATCCCATTGACCCACACCCTAGCTTTGGGGGAAGCATAACATCACTAAAACCATTGGCAAAACCGTGGTCCCGGTCCACCCATGTTAGGATGGCACACAGATATGGCCAGTGGACCCTATTAAAGGCCTTCTCTGTGTCAATGGGCAGGAGAAGAGCTGGGTTGCGGGAGTACTGCGTTTTGTCCAGGAGGTGACAAACATGTTCATGTTATCACTACACCCCTGTTTGGGGATGAATCCAGTTTGGTGGGGATCCACCATGCCTTGCATATAAGGAGCTAATCTATGTGCCAGGATACCTGTAAAGATTTTGGCGTGGACATTCAATAAGGAAATCAGACAATAGGAGGCACACTGCTTATGGTCTTTGCCTGTCTTGGGGATCAACGTAATAGTGGAAAGTTGCATTGAGTCTGTCAGCGTACCACTAGTGCTAAACGCATAGTACAGTCGCATCAGTATAGGAGCCAGTATTGTGCCAAAGGCCTTATAAAATTCTGAACTGTAACCATCCTGCCCAGGGACTTTACCCGGTTGCAGATGCTTTATGGCCATCAGGACCTCGTTGGGGGTAATATCCCTGTCTAGGGAAGGGATAGCAGCCTGTGGCATGCCAGTTAATGGGACTTCAGACGGATAGGTAGTAATATCATTGGCCGTAAGATCCTAGGCTGGTTAAAGGGCAGTATAAAATTATTAAAACTCACAGGCAATCCACTCGTCTTGGCATACTGGGGTGCCATCAGATCCCATTAGTTCACTCAGTCTGCGGTCCACCGCCTGAAAACGTAAGCAGCAGGCCAGCAGACAGCCCTTGTTCCCCCGCATAATAGGAGTGCATATTCCTCCTTTTCATATCCAGTGCTTTCAATTGTTTCCGGGCTGCGGTCAATTAACAGTCGATGGCTAGTGAGCCAGAATGTTTGTCCTCTAGCTCATGCACCTTGATTTCTAGTTGGGAGCGCAAGTCGCATCTGTCTTTGTTAAAATGGGCAACAATGGCAATGAACTGGCCCTGCAGAACTGCCTTCAGGGCCTTCCACAAAAGTGAGATTGATGTGGTCGGTGTGTCATTAGTCTCTAGGAAGGAAAATATAGTCTCTGAGATTTAGGCAATAGGACAGTAGGGGGGGGGCGTAATGAAGGAAACAGGAGAGTGAATGGAAAGGGCTGCCATGCCAATCTCCACCCCCATTGTCACCTTTGAAATACGAGGAGAAGTATGAAAAAAGTCAATGCAGAAGTGCATCTAGTGTGGCGCCTAAATCTGTTGGGCGGGTGTGTCACCATACTTCACTCAATGCAGGCATAAGCGCGCCCGTTTGTCCCGGTCTGTGGAGTGATCTATCTCTCTGCACCTCCATTACTATGTTAAAGTCCCCACCTATAATAATGTCTATGTTTGGCGTGGAGAACACATGTCCCATGGCATCCCGTAAAAAGACTTCTTGATGGTCATTGGAGGCATAAATATTCACCAGTGTAAACCCATACCCTTTCAGATCCATTTGCAGGGACAAAAGCTTGCCTGGCAATTCAGTATGAACTTCAGTCACTCGCCTTGGAAAATGGGTCACCAGCAGGATCGCTACCCTCACTTGCTTCACAGCTCCAGAGGAAAAATGTTGGCGGTCAAACCACCAGGAGTGTAAGAGTTTCCATTCGGTTTTAAGCAGGTGTGTCTCCTGCAAGAGACAGATGTCACATTTCGCATCCCTAAGAAAGGACACAAGTGCCATGTGCTTCACTGTAGCGTTAAGACCCCCTGACATTAAGCCTGAGACTAGTGATCATCTACTTGTGTGTACGTGGTAAGCTGATGCAGGCTATGTTCTGGTGAGAGGGTAAGCCAGCCCTGGATTTGGGTCGCTAATACATGGTGTCAGTGGTATGAAAGTGTAATCATAGGCTTTCAGAGGGGGAGGGGGAGGGAGAGAAAAGAACAAAGAACTGTTCAACAAGGGATCTTCAATTCCAGTTGCCCATGGAACTCAGCCACTATAATCAACATAATGGAAAAATGGGGTGGAATCACTGTGTATGATAAGTTGGTACCCAGGGGGGTAAACCCGGGGGTCACTCCACCATCCAGACAAGGAGGGCCAGGGCAGCTGGTAGGGAAGTCTGTGGTCACTTCCTGCCTCTGTTGCACTGTTGTGATGCTGCAACTATCTGAGCAGTGCTGCCCCCTTCTCATGGCTTTCAGTCTCTGAGGGCTTGCATATCCTTTTCTTCCTCTTGAGAGTAGAACGATGCAGATCCAAAGTAATAGTGTCTGAGTCAAGTTAGGGGACTTGAGTGTCCCGTAGAGGTGTGGACATTTCCAACAGTGATCAGGCTTCCTCAAAGGTGCGGATGCTTTGCAGTTTGTTTTGCCAAATAAACTGGAACCTGGAGGTATGTACCCATTTGTATCTGATGCTCCTCTCCCGTAGGACATCTGTCAAAGACCGGAAGGATTTTTGACATTGTAAAGTCATCAGGGAGAGATCCTGATACAACCACAGTTTTAGTCCCTCAAACTCTATGGCAGACTTATCTTGTACCGCCGCCATGGTAGTCTCTTTTTGTCTGTAATAGTGAATGCATGTAAGGATGTCTTGGACTTGACGAGGAGTACTGGCTGGGCAGCTTGCCCGATGGGTACAATCAAGGATGATCGCTTGGGCTGCTAGTGCCTCAGCCATTTGGCGAAAAGGCAGGGTAAGAAACTCCTCCAGATTGCCAGATTCCGCTTGTAACAGGACCCCTTTGATGCATATATTCGTGCACCGAGACCTGTTTGCGAGGTCCTCAAACTGATAACAAAGCCTCTCATTTTTGTCCCGCAGCTCCAGAAGTTGTCAACGGTGTCCATCCAGTTCCTCCTCTCAAGAGTCAGAGGTCTGTTCCAGGGAGTTTAGGTCTTGGCCCAGGTCACCAAACTCACGTCGGAGGTCTTTCACCTCTGTGGCTATGCCCTTTTTAAGAGTCGCAAAGTCACCTTGAAGAACTCCAAATAGGTGCTCCAAGAATGCTCTTGTGACAAGGGCCTCACTGAAGTGTGTGCCATCCACTTCTAGTCCCTAAGGGAGTGGTGGAGTAGGAGATGCCTCACGAACATTGTAAGGTTTATTCGCCAGCATCTTGTGGACCAGATCTTTTAATATGGCATCTTTTTTACATTGTGTTGGGAGGACATGGTGGTGTGTGCCCAAAGGCTGCATGGCAAGCAAGACAAGGGTCTCAAACTATGTCCCCCAGGAACACCCGGGCACCGAAAGTGCTAGTGTGTCCTATGGGGGCTTTACCATGCAGATGCGGGGGTTATCCAGGATGCTCTCACTTATTAAGCTTAAGCAAATCGAGGGATATATAGAAAGCAGAAGTGAGGGGTCTGCAAAGTCTTCCTAGCAAGCAGAGGCCAAGAGGTAGGTCCCCAGTCTATCTTCACCATTGTTGACCTGCAGTGTGAGATCCCCGTTAAATGAGATCACTGGCTAGGCTAGTGGGTCCGCAGAGGCAGAAAAGCTCAGCCACTTCTCGTTGGGGGTGGTAGGTCAAGGAAGGGGTGGCTACTGACACCCCAGGTCTAATAAAGCCTTTGAAGCTCAGCTAGTGGGTGTCTAGGAAGGTTGAGCCAGGTCTACCCTAGTGTTAGGTTCTCATTATGGTGACTCAACTAAGTGGGGGGGAGGGGTGAAACGTGCCAGACAGCAGGACGGGCTGACCCAACAACAAGAAGGGCCACAGTAAGTCCCCTATAGAGGGAACCTCAGCCTACATCGCTCCCCCAGGCACTATAATAGCTCCCGGTGTGGGCGCTAAGGCTGGGGTGGGTTGGGAGTTAAACGGACCGCAGGGCTAATTGTGTTGCAGATGGGGCACTGGGCGCCAATGAGGAATCCACACAGGTGGGCGTAGGCCTTAGTGTCTGCCCGTTAGTTGGGTCACTGTTGAGGGTGGCGTAACAAAGGAGGGGGTGCTGGGAAGCAGGACAGGCTGGAAGGGGGCAACAGAAGGTGTATGATAGTGGGACCCTCGTCCCACTGCCTGCGGCAATGCATGGCACTGGTCCCCCAAGCAGGCCGCAGGTATTGGCCAGTGTCATCCATCCACTTCTGCGGTTCAGTAATCGTCAAAGGGACGGCCAGGGCCCGCAGGAGGAAAGTACCAACAGTTGTGACCCACCTGGCATCCCGAGGCTCAATAATGTAAGGCAAGCCTACTGTGCAATATCTCTGCAGCAGGTTTCAGAGTTTGCGGCCTGCAGTGCTTGCCATCTTGTCCTGGCTGACATTCCCGCTCCTGAATCCACTAACTTCACAGGCAGCTCCATGGCATTGAAGGTCCCCCACTCACTGTCTACAATCAGGGGACCATTGGGATGCAGATGCCAGCAGAGGGAAGCCCAGAGGAGGTTGGTGTCTGCCCCAGGTAGTAAGCATTCAGTGAAGCTCTCGGACAACAAACCTACTCAGGCAACATCTTGGACACGCCTCTGCAGCAGTATTTAGACACGTATTTTCCACATGTCCCAAAATTAGGGGATATGTGTTTGCAAAACTTTTAATATCTACACACTAAATCCCTGTAACGCTCTATAATGGAATTGTGTAAAGATGGCAGAAGTATGGGTCAGAGGCAGCACAAGTGATATTCAGTTCCCCAACAACAGTAACACCAAACCTGTGGTCTGGGGACCCCTGGAGGTCGTGAAGCCTTCTTAGGGGATCCGTGACTGCTTAGAAAAGTAACTAATATTAACAGATTAAAAGATTAATAACGTGTATATAAATAAAGTGGTGAACTGTACAACTAGAAATTTTAAAACGCACTTTAAATATCTGGGAATGTGAAATTGGAGCCTAAAAATTAAATTAGTACCCTCAGATTGTTATGTGGGAGCAGTTCAGGTGCATCAAACAGAACATAGGCCCTCATTATGACATGGCGGTAATTTACCGCCGCCGCTGCAGATATCCGTCCACCATATTATGACACACACACTGATCCGTCACTATTCAGCCACAGACACAATTCCACCAGTCCAAAGGTCAGTGATAAAGTGGCGGTATCCAAACCCACACCGTTAGGCCAACAAAACAACGCCCACCACATTATGACCCATGAATCACCACGGCGAAAATTAAATGGCGGTAAACCATTGGCGGTATATATCGCTGCGCTCAAAATACACACACTCAAACAAAACAACACCACATTGGACAATTCAAACAACACACACCTGACACCCATACACACACCACACCACTATGAAACACACACCCACATTACCCACAACCCTTTACCATTACAAACAATTGCCACCAGAGAGACAGCAAGACCACAGACACAATTAGAGCCACACACTACCTACACCTATACACCACCCATGTACCCCACATCACACACCCCAACACATCACCCTACACACCCTCACCTACACAACTCACACACCACCCATGGCACCACAAAGACACCCCCGATTCTCAGAGGAGGAGCTAAGGGTCATGGGGGAGGAAATCATCAGGGTAGAGCCACAGCTATTTGGAGCACAGGTGCAGCAGATATCTATAGCTGGAGCTATGGCGGAGAACCATGGACAGGGTCAATGCCGTGGGACAGCACCCAAGAACCAGGAATGACATCAGGAAGAGGTGGAACGACCTTTGGGGGAAGGTACGTTCCATTGCGGCAAGACACCGACTCGCTGTACAGAGGACTGGTGGTGGACCACCACAACTAACAACATGGGAGGAGCAAGTCTTGGCAATCATGCATCCCGAGGGCCTGGCCGGAGTAGGAGGATGACTGGACTCTGGTATGTCAACTCTATACTACTACTACCCCCTACCTGCATGCCATCACATACCCTCACCTTCACCTTCACCCCCACTCCCATCACATCACCAAGTCCCGTAGCCCCCACATCACATCTCATTCATCCCAAGCCCTGCATTCCATACCAATGCATGGACACTACTCACAGTCCTGCATAGACACCTATCACTAAAGCATGCACACTAGAGAGGATCAGCTATCCCCCCCACATACAAACACACAAGTGAAAACTACCAGGGCAAATACAACCAAAGAGGGAAAGCCACGGATGCACAATATGTCAGACACAGAAAAAGTAACACAGCATTTACATCCCCACAGGTACCCCAGCCAATGTCAGCAGAGTGGAGGTGCCAGCAATATCCAGTCCCCCTACAGAACAGGCCCACAGTGATGACAGCAACTCTGGACTTCAGGATCTGGATGACCAACCTGGCCCATCAGGGACCTCTGGACAGCCGGTTAACCAGGACCAGTCACACACCACCACAAAGCCTCCCCCATCAGGAAGAACCACCACAGCACCCACCCAGCATACCCATACCTCTGTACCTAGGACACGTCAATCAGCAATGTGTCCACCTCTAAAGAGACCCCTGGGCACCCCTCATACCCAAGACAATCAGTGACCTGGGGTCAGTGGCAGTGGGCACACGGTTCAGAGGACAGAGGCACAGGACAACAGGGAAACTGGGAGGAGTGCTGTGCGCTAGGGGGAGGACAGCCCCAGGGAACCAACTCTCCAGGAGGCACTTGCAGAGATCTTGGGAGCATATCAACATTCCCAGGACATGATAAGCCAGATCCTGGACAATGTGCAGGAGAACAGGCGGCTGCAGGAGGGACAGTACCAGGGTATCAGGGAGGACTTGCAGGCCAACAACACCACTCTGGCCTCCGTAGCAGGGGTGCTGGCAGACATGGCCAATACTATGAGTGAGGCAGTCTCACAACAGTGAGCCCCTGCCACTAGTCAGACATCTGATTTGCCTTCCACCTCCGCTGCCACTAGTGGCCAGGAGACACCGCCACAGGACCAACAAGCCACCAGCACCTCTCTCCCTGCAGAAGGAGAACCACCCTGCAAATGTTCCCTGCGATCCAGACTGAAGCCAGAGACACTTGTCAAGTCCCCTGCCAAGAAATGAGACTCTCCTGATTGTCACCCTTGTTTCCCAGTCAGTCACCCTGTCCGCCTTGAACTGCCATTGCTCCCCTTCCTATTTCCCTTTGACCAATGCATCTGTGCTACAAATAGACTGGAACAATACTGTGGACTTTCCTCCATCTTCACCCCATTCCATTGCACTTCCCCCTGTTTTTCTTAGCACTTCAATAAACACCCTTGGAAAAAATAGACGTATGGAGTATGTCAAATGTTTCAAATATGTATTCATTTAACCAGGTTCAAACAATGCAATTCAACTGTACAGTAAATCAGCATATGTTAATGAACTGTAGCTGACTGCAGTGATCACACCAGGAACTATTGTGAGGCACCAACATCTGTAAAATGAATTGCCAAAGGGTACAGTAAGTGGGCATAGAAGTGGGAAATAACAGCACCAAAATTAAAAATAATTGCCATTGGAAGTACTGTCTGATGACTGCTGTTCTGTTGTCCTCATCCTCTGCCTCCTCATCCTCACAGTCCACAGGGTCTACTGCTGGCACCCAGGCATCTCCAGCCTCCTCCTCCTGCAGAAAAGGCACATGGCGTATCACGGCAAGGTTGTGCAACATGAAACATGTCACTATTATCTGGCAGACCTTCTTGGGTGAGTAGCACAGGGATCCATCTGTTAGATGGAGGCACCAGAACCTGGCCTTCAGGAGACCAAAGGTCCATTCTATAATCCTTCTGGTTCACCCGTGTACCTCATTGTAACGTTCTTCTGCCCTTGCCCTGGCATTTCTCACAGGAGTCAGCAGCCAAGATAGGTGTGGGTAAGCAGAGTCACCTGCAAATATTGAGGGACAACATTTAGCCACACACTATCCTATATGGCCTACAGCATACCCATACACCAACATATACAGGGTGGGGAACAGGGCTCACCTATTAGCCACACCCTGTGCCTCTGTAGTTTGGCCATCACATTTTGAATGCTTCTATTCCTCAGGACAAAGGCATCATGCACCAACCCTGGATACTTAGCATTGACGTAGGAAATGTACTGGTCCGCCAAGCACACCATCTGTACATTCATAGAGTGGAAACTCATACGATTTCTGTACACCTGTTCTTTATGACGTGAAGGACAAATGCAATATGTGTTCCATCAATCGTCCCTATTATTTTGGGGATGTGACCCATGCATAGAACTCAGCCCTCACTGTGGCCAAATCTTCCACCTGGGGAAAAAAAATGTAGCTGCACATGTGTTTAATCAGGGCAGACAACACTCTTGTCAGCACTATTGAGAACAATGGCTGTGACATTCCTGCTGCCAAGCCCACTGTCACTTGGAAAGAACCAGTTGCCAGGAAATGGAGCACAGATAGAACTTGCACAAGAGGGGGGAACCCAGTGGGGTGACGGATAACAGATATCAGGTCAAGCTCCAACTGGGCACACAGCTCTGTGATTGTGGCCCTGTCAAGTCTATAGGTGAGTGTGATGTGCCTGTCCTCCATTTTTGCCAAGTCCACCAGGGGTCTGTACACGGAGGTATGTCTCCATCTTCTATTCATCTGCAGCGGTAGCAATCTACGGGGCAAAAGAGCGAGGAGCCTGTCACAAACTGAACAATCGGGCTACAACAGAACATTGCATGCTGTTAGTTTCTAATGGGTCATTGTGAATTTTCCTGTATGTCCAAATTTAAACAGTGACGAAGCAATTATCCAGGGCTTGTCCCCCACCCCTGAAATGACATCCGCCTGTCCTGTGTGGAGGGACAGGTGGAAGTGAGGTAATTCCGCTGACCTTGTGCGCCATTGCGGGAGGCAGTTGGGAACCGCCATGCAACTCCTCATTGGGTAACATTGGGTCCTATGGGTTACAGTGGCCAATGGTGATCTACGCCAGAGGTGACGGTATGCCCTGCCGTGGACGTGACCGCCATTTTCTATCTGATTCCACACTTGCTACCTGATCTTGAACAGGAGAGGACCTACACTGCATGTGCTGCTGTGACCTGTGTCTGGAACCTACCATGTCCCGTGTGACTGGGGAAAGTGCACCTGCCTTCACTTCGGCAGAGTTGGAGAGACTGGTGGATGGGGTCTTACCCCAGTACAGACTCCTGTATGGGCCTCCAGAGCTACAGGTGAGTACACTGTGGGCACGATGCATGTGGCATGAATGCATGGAGTGGTGTGTGTGAAGGCTTTGTGTAAAGAGTGTGGGTGGATGTCCTCTGGGTGGCGTATTGGTTGTGTGCTGGGCCATGCATGTGCAAATGGTGGGCCATAAGTGTAACAGGCAGGACTGTCTGACTAATACAATTTTCCTGTGTGTATTGCCTCTGCAGGTCAGCGTCCATCAAAAGAAGGGTATATGGCATGCCATTGCCCAGGACGTGTGGACCCTGGGAGTCTACGGCAGGCAGAGCACCATCTGTCAGAAACGTTGGGAGGACCAGAGACGCTGGGCACAGAAGACCGCGGAGGCCCAGCTGGGGATGGCCTCCCATCGAGGAAGGGGTGCCTGTCGAACCCTGACCCCCCCTGACGACCCCCAAACTGGCGGTGGCCTATCCAGAGCTGGATGGGTGCTTGAGGGCAGCACAGCAGCCACAAGGGGTTGAGTACAGTGCCCATCATTACTACTAATGCATGGTGGGGTGGTATCCAGGTGGTGGATGTGCGTCAGTGGGTGCGCCTAGGCCAGGCCTTACATTGCAGCATAGGTCCCCTGGTGGATAGTGTTTTGAAGGGATAGTCCTGCTGCTTAGCTCATAGGCATCCACTACTGGTCAGGGCTGTGTGGGTCCCAGGTGTGCTGGATTTGCCGGTGTGTGCCCCTCCCTATGCCTTGGTGGTTATCAATATCACTGGTAGTGCAATGCATAGTGTGTAGGCCTGTTCCCTGTGTGTGAGGGTGCTGTGTACACCAATGGTGGTGTTGGTGCAGCCATTGACCAAGTGTATCCTTTGTCTTTTCCCCCCTTTCTTGTTTTGTCACCCTGTCCTTATGTGCATTAGCATCATCTGGCAGAGGAGCAGAGGCACCGGCGATGGAGTGAGCTGCATCCCACAGGACCCAGGAGGCAGAGTCCGCTGATGCTGAGGGCACCAATGGGACGGAGGGCGAGGGGAGCACCACGGCAGAGACTGGAGGGGACAGTTCTGACACAGATACCTCCTCTGATAGAAGCTCCCTGGTGGTGGTGGACACCTCTGTGGTGACCCCAGCTCCCGGTACAGCCACAACCCCGTACCAGCACGCCCTCCCAGCAGCCCCTCATCAAGTTGCCCGTGCACGCTCACCCAGGAGGGTGGGCATCTCCTTCGCCCCAGGCACCTCAGGCCCTGCCCCAGTGAGCCGTGCTTCCCTGAGTGAGGAGGCTATTGACTTCCTGAGATCCATCTCTATAAGACAGTAAATGATTGTGAATGCCATCTAGGGGCTGGCAGCCCAGATGCAACAGGCTAATGCATTCCTGGAGGGCATTCACACTGGCTTGGTGGCCCAAAAGAGATCAATCCAGGCTCTGGCCTCCTCTCTAATGGCAGCCATTGCCCCTGTTTCCACCCTCCAACTTCCTCTTCCCAATCCCATTCTCCTCAACCCCAACCTATCCCAAGCACACAGGTAGACGTGCATGCACACAAGACAACACGCAAGAGTGGTTCAGGGAAACACAAGCACCACACTTCATCCGAAAGGCACTCACACAAACACCGTCCAGATGCAGACATACCAACACCCACAATTTCCACTATGTCCCCCTCCTCCTCCTTCTCCGCCTTCCATCCAGTTCCATCTAAACTCACACCTGCATGCACTACACCATCAATCCACTACCAGCATCAAGACTACACCTAGCAGAACACACACCTCACTGGCAGACACCTCCACAACAGCCATGCACACGTCCCATGTGTCCTCTCCCACTGTGTCTGTCACCTCCTCCCAAGGTACACAAACGCGAGCACTCAGACACCCAACAGCCATCCACCTCACAACAGCATCCAGCCCATAGACCTGCACCCAAAATCAGCAGACACCTCCTACAACCACTCACTCTTCCTCCACTTCCAAACCTTCTCATTCTTCCTGCCCCAGTGTCCCTAAAAACCTTTTCCTATCCACAAATGACCTCTTCCCTACCTCTCCCCTCCGTCGTGCATATCTGACCAGGGTGGCAAAAACCCAGCAAAGCACCTCAGCCACCCAGTCCACTGGCCCAGTTTTCACCATACCCACTCGTGGTGTGAAAGGATCCAGGGCACATGTCCTGAGTGTGAAGGAGCCTGCACCAGGCAGCCTCAAGGGAAAGGAGCCTGCCACAGCTGCCGGAAGGAGCAACAAGCCTGTCCCACCTGCTGCCAGGAAGACTAAGGAGCCTGCCCCAGCTGCTGCCAGGAAGAGCAGGGAGCCTGCACCAGCAGTCAAGGAGAGCAAGGGGCCTGGGGCTGGAACTGTGATGGAGTCCCCACCACCAACCACCATTGAGCAGCCGTCTGCGGCTGCAGAGGATGGGCAAGAGCCTCCCCCCACCAGTAGGAGCATCAGCAGCAGCACCACCACCACTGAGCAGCCATCCGAGGCTGCAGGGATGGGCAGGATCCTCCCACCACCAGTAAGAGTAGCAGCACCACCACCACCACTGAGCAGCCGTCCGAGGCTGCAGGGGATGATCAGGAGCCTCCCCCCACCAGCAAGAGCAGCATCAGCACCATCACCACCACTGAGCAGCCGCCCGAGGCTGCAGGGGATGGGCAGGAGCCTCCCCACACCAGCAGCGGCACCACCACCACCACTGAGCAGCCGTCACCGCCGGCAGATGGTATGTAGTCCTGCCTCCATGGACTGCTTTGTGACCTGCCCCATGCAAATCTAGTGACACCTGAGAGACTGTGACCTTGCACTCCCAAGGGTCGAGAGCACAGGGCACGATTCCCCCTCCAAAACCAGTGCGTAAGACACCCACCAACCCCATCCTCCCCAGGATCAAGAGCACAGGACATGATGCCCCCTCCAGAACCAGTGGGTAAGACACCCACCAACCCCATCCTCCCCAGGATCAAGAGCACAGGGCACAATGCCCCCTCCAGAACCAGTGGGCAAGACACCCACTTGAGAGACTGTGGCCTTGCACTCCCCAGGACCAAGCACAGGGCAGGTTGCCCCCGAAAAAGCATGTGGGCAAGTCACCCACTTGGGAGACTGTGGCCTTGCACTCCCCAGGATCAAGCACAGGGCATGTTGCCCCCTTCAGGGCATGTGGGCAAGTCGCCCCTTTGAGAGACTGTGGCCTTGTCCCCTCCAGAGCCAGTGGTCTTGTTCCATCTGCCGGCTGAAGTGCCCCCCGTCTCCTGTCCCCCTGAGGTGCCTACCTATTTCCAAACTGATGCCCCTGCAGTGTTCTCCGTGTGCTGAGGCAGGTGCCATGTGTTGCCTTGGATTTTGGCCTGTGGCCATGTGGGCAACGTACATTGTGGACTGGGCTATGTCCCTTTTTATGTACATATGTATATATCTCTCATCTTGGCTCACTTATTTATCTTGATGTGTATCTCTCATTACATTCACTTTTTCTAAAACGTTTTGTCCTTGCATTATTCATCCGAGGTACGGGATAAAAATGTTTTAGTAATGCAGCTGATTGTGTGTATGGTGTTTTGGGGGGTGTGTGTTGTGCATGTGTGTGTCACTCTCTTTTCCTCCCTCCCTCCCTCCCTTGTGTGCTAGACGTCTGTACTCACCGTGGTAGTCTTTGCCGTTGTTCGTGGTGGAGCAGCACATAGAAGACCATGGGCAAGACATGCAGCTCGGGCTCCATGGCAGCATGGTTATTCCCTGTGTCTCCACTGGTGAGTCCTTCGACTTTTGAGCTCAGTTTCTGACAGGCTTTTGATGTCGTTGGTAGCCCAGAAAAGGTGGCGGTTTCCAGGGTCTTAATATGGTGGGCGGAATAATGACTTCCACCTGGCTGTAGGCGGCTACCGCCGTGGTGGCTGTTGTTTCCGCCCTGGCAGTCGCTGTGGTACATTGGCTGTCTATCGGAGATAACTCCGCCATGGTCATAATTTGGCGGTAATTACCGCCGGCCTGTTGGTGGTATTACCGCCACTTTTACACCAACCACCAGGGTCGTAATGAGGGCCATAGTGTGGACGATGTGTGACTTCAATTGGATTTAGAAAAGCTCCATTCTTCCTATTAAAATTGTATTTTTTTGTCATTTTATTTGTTTGCAGATTGAATAAAATGTGTTATCCGTTGTGTATGTGTTTGATGTAATCCTTGTTTGTGTATTGTTTTGCGGTTCTATTCATTGACAATGTTTAGGCCTGGTCCCCATTTTCCAGTAATGACTCAGTGGGGGGAGAGGTCCCCAGATGCCAATAATGACTCCCTGGGGGTTCCCGGGTGCCAGTAATGAGAAACTGGGGGTTTACAGAAGTCAAAAGGTTGGGTTATGGCATGGGAGGATCTGACCTTGAGGTGATCCCTCGTGAATGTGGGGATAAGAATGATGCGCGCCTAGCCCGGCAAAAGATTTGGAAAACATGTGGGTGATTAATTAGCTTTTCTGTTACTTGATTACAGGAGACTAGCTCGACAAGAGATGTATTCTGTGCCATCAGCCCTGTTTTGGTGAACTATCTGTGTATACGTTTGCTACCTGGAAGTAAAGATAGCAATGCATTTGTGTTACGTGATTTCTTTGTCTGATTGGTTCAAACATGCAGTTTGAGTGACGGTTAGCAGTATTCATTTCAGTACATGCAGGACACAAGTTGGATATGTAGGTTGTGAGGTGTTTTGACCCTTTTAAGTTTTTTAGCGCACAAATGGTATGTTGTGGTCGTCTTTGTGAAGTTTTAAAGTTTTATTCTGTTTTAATATAGCGAAGAGGTATATGTAAGGTTTGGCATGAACAATAAAATGTATATATACTTTCAAGCCCTGTTTGTGCACAACTGGTTTAAATTATCTGTAATATCTGATTTATGGAACTGGGATTTTTTTAATGGGTTACTTGATCATCAGGTACTTAGATCTTTCTAGTCCTGAAGAGGCCTTGGAACTAATTTGGGCCGAATCCGTCACCAGTACAAGCTGGAAGAGTTATTTGCAAAACAAATTAAAAGGTGAAATAATAGACTTAAAAAACATAAATAGGGCATGGTTGCCCAAGACTTTGATTTGGATGAGTTCTTCTGTGAGGAATGCACATTGAACAGATTGTGCAACCACTACTTTGAAAGTACAGGAAGAAGAAAGTAAGGAAATATTCTTAAATGAAGTTAATTTTGTTATGGTGATTATATATGTTGAAGGTGACAGGTTTCACAATAATAATGTATATGTTTTTTTTTTTACTTTTGCTTCAGGGATTTGAACAATGAATGTAGCCATGATACAAACAATTATATGCAATTGTTTAATTATAGACCGCAGTGTCAAAATTAATGAATTCACTGAGGCAAAAGTTACTAATGTAATTTACCTAAGCAGGATACCATTTTGTTTTTATAGCATGGAACAAGGGATTAGGTCATTTTGGGGTACGGACACTTCGGAACGGAATCATATTCTGGGCCTGCCCTAAGAAGTAGGTACGCTCAGCCTAAAGGTTACTGTGACTTTATTTCCGGTCAATTATACCAGAAGTGCCTTCACTCCCCCACTCCCCTTGTTAAGGAAGTGTACACCTACATTTGAGGTCTGCTTGGATGAGATAAAACCTGCACTAGCAAAAACACTGTAGCATATACTTCAGTTTTGCATTCTACCTTTAAATGCCTTCATGCATAAATTAGGTACTTCCTTCAAGAAATCCAGAAATTGCAATAAATGAGTAGTGCAGCGTTTGACGTGAGACATGGTGTGAGGAGGAGGAGCCTTGGACGCCGGAGCTGGAGCTTGGAGCATTGGTGAAGCATTTGCTCTGCTCTCCTCCGTAATCGGGAGCATCCCGCTCCATTATCGGGCCGTGGTGGCCCTCTCAGCCCTAGGTCTCACCAGATCTACACCCTGGTCTGGGGCCTGCCACTGCTCTCTGGGCTGATCACCTGGGTGCAGAACAGCTGTGGAGCATAGACGATTGTGGCGTGAGCTGTGTAGTGGAGGGGCACCAGGCCGGAGCTGGCTGGACCAGTCTGGGTGCTGCAGTCTTGTGGTGTCTTGGTGGTGGGCTCCGGCCCTTCGGTGAGTTGAAGTGGAAGCCTAGAGCTTTGTCCATCAAGGCTCAGGAAAGTGGGGACAGAGAGGTGGGCAGAAAGCTTAGGCGGCAGGCAGCTCATGCCGGGCAGAGGCAGCTGGCATTGGGCCAGTGCCGCTTGCACCGGCTGAGCTTTCCTTCTCTGCTTCGTCCCTATCCGCTCCCCTCAAATTTTTATGACTTTATTTCCCCTCAATCGCCTGGCTCGCAGGCTGTGCTGTGACATCGCCTATATCAAGACTCTTGGGGGATAACTTTTGGAGAGGTCCACAGTGTGTTTGAGCCTCCACCTTGCAGTTCATCAGCTAAGCCCTAAAGAGAATTAAAGGTGTTGCAAGAACTTTGAGGATCATGTAGTCAAGCAAAGCAAGAAGGGAACCTGCAATTATCCAAAAGCGCAAGAAGTGCTGATGGGATGATATTGTGTATAATACCACATACCAGCAGCTGTTGGGTCAAGGGGACGGGTACCAACCCTCAATCTTAAGCCACATTACGCCAGTGGCCCCTCGCATTTCTGCACTAGGTGTTGAACTGTCAAATACAGCGTCCTTGAAACCTTTGGACCCCGTTGCAATCAAGCCCCAATTGTCTGGTACTGTGCTGATTTCGTCTATGTTCCATGAGTTGCCCTTGTTGGCTTATTTTTAAAAAACTCCTACTGCTAAAAAGGTGGATGGCAGTGGCGCCCAGCACTCTGTGAGCCAGAGTGCATCTTTGATAACTGGCACCACGGAGTCCACAGCAAAGGGACCCTGGTCATTTGAAACACAAGCTCAAGTACATTCCTCTGTACTACCACCTATTCGAGTAGGTCTTCCTGGCCTTGTAAGTAGCCCAAAGGTTGAGGAGCTAGCCATTGATGCATTCGACTCTAATGAAAAAACAACTCAAATGGCATTACAAATGGTTAACTCGGCCTTGGATTCACTGAAGCACAAGGTTTCGCTAATAGTTATTTCAAGTGGCCTTTCTTTTGATGACTTGGAAGAGGTTTGTTCCCCACCTGTGCCTTTGTGGCAGAATGTGCAAGTTTATCAAGGTCTTGACTGGCAGCAGGATAATAGTATGGACCTTATCACCAGTCCACCGGCTGCACAATGGACTTGTACTCCAACTGGCAGCATATTACCCTTGCCTCCAACGAAATCACCAAATGTGGCTGGTATAGGCAATTCTCAAATTGAATTTAAAGGGAAGAAGCTAAATGATCAATCGCTTTTGGATTTATCCTGCTTTTGTATAGAATCTGTGGAGTGTTTAGATACTCAGCCAAAGAACGTGACCAATGCTGTAGCTGCAGTTTGTGGCCCTGTTTGGTCTCAGTTTTTGCAAACTCTACAGTCCACCGTTTTGGCCTTAAATTATAATTTTGACAAACTGGATGTGCAAGTTAACTTGTTGAACACACTAGCCAAATATGTGGCGGTGATTGACTGCAAATTAGATCATATAAAACAGTTGATTGTCAGAGCGCAAGCAAGCACTCATTAGGTCCAAGCAGCCTGTTCTTGCTCCCCGTTTATAGAAAGCCTGTCATCCCTTCCAACCTTTCTAATCTCAGTTTTGTCAGATAGTAAGAGGTTTTAATCTCATTCAGAGCCATCAGCCTCTTCTGAGAATTTGGGTCACCATCACAAACTGGCACAGAAAAACATTAAAACTCTGGACAAATACTTCTTTCCTGTTAAGAGCTTAATAAATAAGAAGTTGAACCATCATGAGTTCTTGAGCAAGGTACTTTGTCAGTGCTGACTCCCAAAAGGCTCATTCTTCTGGAGCTGAGCCTATTGAAATAGTTTGGTACCCCATCATCTTTGTGTTCCACAAGCTGACTCATCAGAATCATCTCCATCAGTGTCTGATCCACTGGCAAAGCGCACATTAAGCAAGAGAGAAAGGAGAAGACTCCGTAAACAGCAGAATAAAAGGCAGAGTCTCTCTTTAGTTTGAAATACAAATAAATGTCAACAATTGGTCCAACATGACTCACAGCAGCATCAGCAGTCGGTAGGCCTGACTTTGCCAACTGGTTCATCTCTGGTTAGTTTTGGCGGGCTGCAACCATCAAGCGAGATTGCACAAAGCTTACTGGCCAATACCCCAATCATGGGAGATGGAATCTTAGAGGCATTGGGTCCCTCCACAAAAAGTTAAATCGACAGCTCTGTAACATCAGCCACTATAAGTCTGGGGGAGAAGACATGTAAACACCCTAGAAACATCAACAAACCATGTCACGGTTGGCGAAACAATTAGCTGTGACATAGTAAGACTGACAGTTAACACTTGTTCTGTGATGCCTTCTAGGATCCAAAGCAGCTTGTCTCCCCCAGCACACCCAATTTATCAAGATAATATTGTTTGCTCTATTGCCTGAACTAAGGCGAGAGGGATCTAGAGGTGATTCTAGTCTGGCAGGTCGAACCCATCTTAGACCACTAGCCTGTCAACCAACGCCTATTCCTGAGTGCTTAACCACAAAGTTACTCTTCAATTCTGAATATTGCTCGAGAGGTGCTCATGAAATTTTGAATAGGGTGAACATTTTAAAATATTTTAAGGCAATTCTGCAGTTAGATGACATAGGATCTGGTGATATTCTCTCTATTGAATTCCTTCATTAAAAGGGCACTCAGACAGGGTAAGCCACTGCGATGACACTAGTCTCTGTTGCCCTAGTGCAGTCAATTTTGGCCACAGAAGATATATTTTATTCTTGGGGTATTACGATCAACCCCTTCAAGAATCCTGGCTACCCCTCATTGTGCTCCAATCCATCATGTCCAAAAGCCCCTCACGAGCCATACTCAATCCTGAAAGGTGCTCAGGGTAGTTCTATCACACATAACAGCACAGGAAGGACTGAAACTGGTAACCCCTTGGGGACTAACTGGGACTCGTTGCCCACGGCCTTATTCCATCGGCAGCCTGAATGAATTTCTCCTTTAGGCGCCTTTAAAGCCGAAGTATGAATCTTTGACACTATGTTTTTGGAACATCAATTGTGTTGCTCAGAAGATACAATCTGCAGACTTAATTTCATTTCTAAATTGTTGTGAAATAATTGCTCTGCAGGAGAATTGGGGTGGAGGTCTGCTGTCCACTGCCAGGGTGCCTCCAGAATGTATAAAAGTGGTTGAGCTAGGGGTGGGTTATCCATTTATGTTGCTGTCAAATTAAAAAGACTAATCACTCCACTTATCCTGGAGGAGAACTGGGTGTAAGGAATTAGGATCAGTAATTACAGCAAGCTCTCTTTTTGATAAATGCTAATATCAGTCCTGGAACAAAGGAAAAAAGGGGGAAGTTGAACCACCTGATGACACTATTGGGTGACCTAGCTGGTGATCAGCCTAATGCTGATTGTTTGGTAACAGGGGACTTTAATACAAATTTGTTCCAAGTCTCCTCTGAAGTTCTTGAGGGACCAGATCTTTGTAATTATTTGTTGGTAACTTAACAGTCTAAGCCAAGGGGATGCCCTCCGAGCTCCTTGAGTAAACATGTGGTACTGCATTTAAACAGCATGGGACATAAAGTACTGAACAGCCATCTACCGCAAGACATTTCCCTGAGATGGACGAGATCTGATGGGCAGACATGTTCTTTGTTGGACTACACTATTTGCAATGTGGAAATATTTCCTTTTATTGAAAAATCTGTAATATCCACTTGGGCTGAGAGTGACCATCGCCCCCAGACTATTGTTATAAAATCCAGCCTTTACCACTATGCTGTGGCTCGGGTAGGTGGTGGTGGAGCATGTATTGAGACTTTAAAGCGTATAAAATGGAGTGCCCCCATTAGTGGTGCAGTAATGGCTGAATGTGTTAACTATCTAGACTCTGATGTGGCTGGCAGTATGTCTCCAATTAAGTTATGGGCCAATGTTGTATCCTCTTTATGGTTAAGAATTTATCAGCCAGTTAATAATTCTATTTCAATCATACAGTCTGCCACCTCAAGGGAGACTCAGGAGTTAAATAAAGGCCATAATCAAGCTGCTAGGGCATCCCAAAAATGTCCAGGCTCAAAGGTCTTATTGACTATATTTAAGGAAATGCAGAAGGCTTATAGGAACGTCATCTATGAGGAGAAACCGAGATGTTCTGACCTTTTTTGGGCAAAGCTTGTTAGTGCCAGTAAGGACTCGAACTCAAGGAAATGTTGGTCCCTTATTAATAAATCGTCAAATGGTCAAAGGGGGTTTAGCAGCATTAACATCTCGGAGGGTGAATAGGCATCCTTCCTGTCCTGCCACTTTCCTGCAAGTGAGCTTGAAGAAGATCTATTGGGCAAGGGGGCACAGAGTTCCACTGTAGCACCGTCCAGAATCTCACACTTACCTTTGGAGCTCTTGCATTTTTAATCTGAAGCCATGAGTCCTTCTTCACATCGACTTTTGCCGTATTATCTCCAGGGAAAAACGAGACGGGGCTCTGGGCCCCAGTGGCCTTCAGCAGGTGTTGTTTAAGCAGGACATAACGTTTTGGGTGGACAGGCTTACGAACCTCTTCGACTACTGGGTGAAGGCCTCTAGAATTTCTGAGTCGAGATGTAATTAGTCAATTACATAAAGGTGGCCCAAGGTCGGACCCAGCCAACTATAGGCTAATAGCACTACTTGATAACGAGGCTAAGGATTATGCTAATCTCCTGTTAGAAGACCTGCAAACTTGGACTGAGCTGAAGGGGTTAATTCCAATATGTCAAACAGGGTTTTCTGATGAATCTGGTACATCAACCAATTTAGTAGCTGTATCTGTTCTGTTGGATAAGGTAATGTTATCACGCTCTGCGCTGCATTGCTATTTTGTGGATTTTAAGGCAGCGTTCCCAGGGGCATTCTGTGGACCAAATTACAAAATTAGGGAATAGCATCTGCGCTCTTGGGGGCTATAACTGAGTTACATACTGATACCCGGGTCCGCATTAAACTTGGAGATGGCCACCCCCTCTCAAGGAAAATCACCACATTTTGTAGTATATAGCAGGGGTATGTGCTTGCTCCCTTGCTTTTTAATCTTTTTATTGCAGACCTGTCAACTCTTTTTGATACTGTTAATTGCCATCCCCCTAAGATCGGTGGTCTTCAGATCAGCCATTTGCTTTACGCTGATGATCTGGCAATGTTTAGCTACACTAGGGCAGGCTTACAGCGGCTGCTTAACCAGCTATTACTTTATACAGTTTCAAATAATTTGGAAGTTAATTTGTTAAAAACAAAGGTGGTCTCCTTTGGTAGAAAAAGACTTTTGGGAAGCAGCTGGTATTATAATAGCAATAAACTCATTTCAGACCATTGGTATAAATATTTGGTCGTACATATTGATGCCAGGAACAGCTTTGTTAAGCAGGAAAGGAGGTTGAAGTAAAAGCAGTGGCAATGCAGGTGTCTCTCTCGAAACTATTTAAAACCCCTACGGGCCAAATCTGTTCCCATTGTTGGAAGTCATGAGAGCAAACCTCACACCCTCATTGACTTATGGCCAGGAAGTCATGTTGGGTGGAGACAGTTGTTTGTGAAACAACTTGGTTACTAGGATTTATAAGAGGGTCTTTGCCCTGCCTAAATCATCATCTTCCGTGCAGGTTTGGCTTGAATTTGGGCTCTTAGATCAGTGGGCTGTAGGTGCTGGTGCATTTCCTGAAATTATGTCACGAGCTGTGGAGGGCAAAAGTGGGCAGTCTGGAGTCAATTTTATGGCTCGAAATTAGTGTTACTGAGACAAAAATGTCACATTCCCACTTTTTGGATGATTGTAGGCGGTTATTGAGAGTAGAGGATCTTTGGGCTGACAAACCATTACAGTGACTATTTAAAATTGGTATTAAAAAGAGTGTCCAGCTGTGGTCTTTCCACTGAGATAGAGCCCATTTTGTTAAACGTAAACATGCTTGGGCAGTAATCAATACATATCGGCCAGCTGCCCCCTTAGACTGGGAGACTGTGCTTTTTTTATGAAGCATTTCTCCAACCGGCTGCTCCATCTAAGGGATGGTGTAATGTGTCGGGGCTGTGGTAGTTGGAAGGAATGTCTTAAACAAGTTGTATGTTTGTGCCCAGCTTTGTGTAAGGAGCGTAGATTCCTGCTGTGGGGTAAGTGGAATGAATTGGGGGTCCTCTCCTGTTGGCAGAACGTAATTGCATCTTTGGATCCAGATAATATGATGTTGAATGTTTTGTTGACCAAATTTATTAATGTTGCTCAAATTAAGTTCACTAGGGGCACTGCGAGCAGTGACTAAAGGCTCCTGAAATTTCCTTTCGCTCTTGCTCCTTTGGTTTTTGTTTGAGTTTTGCAAAGCACATGAGTTTTAGATTTTTATTTTTGCTACCCTTTTGATGGATTAACTAAAGCACGCTAGCAGTTTCAGATTGTGTGTAGCTGCTGTGCATCACATATGTGCACTTGAATGTGAATGTGTTAACCTTCTTTGGAGAGGGCACACAGCAGGCACGTAAGCACCTTAAGGACTCAAGTAGTTGTTTAGTAATCAAAATGTGCAATATGTCCCTTTCTTTCAGCAAATTGTAGTTTGGATTCTATTACTATTGAAATGTATCCTTTTGATGCAAATGTTTTTGTGCTGACAAATTCTCTGCTGATCTCATATGTGTGTAATTAATGTAATCGAGTTTTCGGTGGCGAGGGCGAGGTTGGCGGAGCGGTGCTGGCGTGTTGGGATGTAGAAGTTGAGACACTTGTTGAGGTAGGCAGATCCGGCGTTGTGGAGAGCCTTGTGAGCATGGATCAGGAGATTAAAGATGATCCTTTTGTTGACAGGGAGCCAGTGGAGGTCTCTGAGGTGGGCTGAGATGTGTTTGTGGCGAGGGAGGTTGAGAATGAGTCGAGCTGAGGCATTCTGGATACGCTGGAGTTTTCTCAGGGCTTGGCCCATGTAGAGTGCGTTACCGTAGTCCAGTCTGCTGCTGACGAGGGCGTGGGTGACCGTTCTTCTGGTATCAATGGGGACCCATCTGAAGGTCTTGTGAAGCATGCGAAGGGTGTTAAAGCATAAGGATGAGATGGCATTGACTTTCTGGGTCATAGTGAGCGATGAGTCCAGTATGAAGCCGAGGTTGCGTGCGTGGGTGGTGGCCGTTGGGGAGGCTCCCAGAGTGGCAGGCCACCAGGAGTTGTCCCATGCTGCTTTGTTGGAGCTGAAGATGAAGATCTCGGTCTTCCGAGTTCATTTTGAGGAGGCTTGCCTCCATCCAGTTGGCGATGGCATGAAGTCCGGTGTGGAGGTTGGTCTTGGCGGTTGCGGGGTCCTTCATGAGAGAGGATCAGCTGAGTATCGTCCGCGTAGGAGACGATGTTGAGGCTGTGGGATCGGACGATGGTGGCGAGCCATGTGGACATTGAAGAGGGTGGGGCTAAGTGAGGATCCCTGGGGGATTTCGCAGATGGTCTTGGTGGCTTTTGACAGGAACGGTGGGAGGCAGACTCTTTGGGTTGTGCCAGAGAGAAGGGATGTGAGCCAGTTCAGGGCTCTGTGGCGGATTCCAGCCTCCTGGAGGAGTGTGCGAAGTGTGTGGTGACAGGCGGTGTCGAAGGCTGCGGAAAGGTCAAGGAGGATGAGCGCAACGGTTTCACCTTTGTCGAGCCTGCTCCTGATGTCGTCGGTGGCAGCGATAAGGGCGGCCTCGGTGCTGTGGTTCTTGCGGAAGCCCGACTGGGAGATGTCGAGTAGGTTGTTGTCCTCCAGGAAGCGAGATAGTTGGCTGTTGACTATCTTCTCGATGACCTACACAGGGAAGGGGAGTAAATGGATGGGCTGGTAGTTTTTGAGGTCTTTGGGGTCAGCTTTGGGCTTTTTGAGCAGGGCGTTGACTTTGGCGTGTTTCCAGCTCTCCGGGAAGACGGCAGTCTCGAAGGAGTTGTTGATGATGGTCCAGAGCTGGGGGGCGATGATTTGGCTGGCTTTATTGAAGACGTGGTGAGGGCAGGGGTCGGCGGGTGATCCGGAATGGATGGTGGTCATGGTCTTGGTAGTTTCTTCGTCGTTGGTGTGGGTCCAGGCACTCAGGATGTTGGTGTGGATGGGTGCGTTGGGGTCGGCGTTGGCAGTGGTGGTGGTGGGGG
The DNA here is from genome assembly GCF_031143425.1 of Pleurodeles waltl. Taxonomy (NCBI): domain Eukaryota; kingdom Metazoa; phylum Chordata; class Amphibia; order Caudata; family Salamandridae; genus Pleurodeles; species Pleurodeles waltl. The sequence continues at coordinate 667,545,948 of NC_090438.1, forward strand.
GGCGGCGATGCGAAACTTCCATGGATTTGATCATATTGTGTGGTATTAGTATTATGTTTTATTGGTAATATGGGGTTTTTAAACTGTGCATGTGTCATGATGTGGGTGTCCTTTGTTTGGTGCAACTAATTGATACTTGTTTTAATTTGTAATGGATTTTAATATCTGTACAATAAATTCTTCCTTACTACCATTAAATGTACTGACCGGATTGAGGAAAATAGACATTTTTGATTCTCTGCCCCCTAAGCACAATAGCAAGGGTCAAGTGGCTTGGTCAATTGATAAAGTGTGCAGGTGAAAGTAAGATAAAGAGAGTATCAGAAACATAAAAGATAGAAACCCCTAGAAATATGGTATTTGCTATAGCAAGTTATTTACAAACGGCCTTGATGAAAACAAGATGATACAATAAAACTCTAATTGCCTCATAATTTGAAGAGCTAAATTTAACTTTGTTAATGTTTCTCTTATCCTATTTCTCAACTTACAGACGTGGTACAGTGAGATGTTTCAAAGGGCGGTTTTTATGACAGTCCATGCTGTTTAGTAAGTATGTTTTAATGTTTTTTATGGTTTTATGGGCTGTAGCCCAAAATAAACTTTATTTGACTGACTGACAATGTATTGGGTTCTAGTCAAATATTCAATTTAATCCGTTCACATCGACACATGATCACATCTGTACACTAGCATTCTTAGTAAACATCACTGAAGCTTAATGCAATAATAATTCTACAGATAATGTGACATCCTCATGTGACACTTCATATTTTGTTTGAGGCATATTCTGTGCACCACCCCCTTCAAATACATTTTGCAGGAAGTAAAAACGTACTGAATTTAGCAGCTGCCCCACAAACATTTTAATTACCAGAACCAGCAAACAATATTTGGAATGGAGAAAGATCTGAAGAACTACGTGTTGCTCAGCCTACAGTGCATGCACAATGTTTGGCCACATATAACTATCCAAAACTCTGCTAACTATTTTTTTCCAGAACAAGCGTTGCAATACACAAGATCAATGTGATGCCTCAGATACTACTACAAAACAATTATCAAAAAACCAACACAAACTTGCAAATGTGGATAGGCTTTTCATGAAGCAAGTGCATGTGATATGTGAACAGCCATACTAAAATAACGTTAAAGCTAATAAATTAATTTGCTAAACTTTCCAAATGAATTTAAATGAAAAGAAAACACTACTGATGTTAATGTTACAAAAAGGGAGCAAATATACTGAGGGAAGGTTATACACACAAATGTGATTTTTTCATTCAAAACAGTTTCTGATGTAAGAATTTTGGCACGGGGTGTGGCCTGGAAAGACTGCCAACTGGATATAGTCGAACTCAGCTCCGACCCATCCATCCTAAATTGTTTAGATTCCTGCTGCTTTGATGCTACTAATCAGCAGAGGCGAACATCATCCTCAGCCCTATGATCCTAGCTGCCGGCAGACGTGTGGATTGTGCCCACTGGGGGACTGTGGCTGCTCCTTCTGGCAATGCCTTGTGGTGATCGCGGGCAGCCTTGATGGATCGCCTGGTGAGGGTGAATGCTGTGTGTGGCTGATGCCGTGAGCTTGGGGCCAACATCGGGGGCTATACAGTGTGAAAGGAGCGCCCCCTGAAGTGTGCTGCGGGATCCTCGGGCTAAAGGCACATTCACAGGGCCCCGCTGCCTTGCACTGCCGAATGCAGAGGGGTCCCGTAGATACATTAGGCCAGCCGCTGCCCGGCCTTGGAAAAGAAGTAGCCCATCGGTGCTGATGGCGGCCTGAAAAGTGAGTTTGCCCATTCAAGGGTGAGGGGAGCTATGAGGGTGCTTGCCTAGCTACTGGTGTGGGGGCTTCCTGGTGGAACTGTGTGCTGGGAGCCTAATGGTGTTGGAGGAGCCTGGGCCCTGCTGTTTACTTTGTGCCTGGACTCCGACCTCACTTTACAGCACTGAGTTGGGCCATTGTGTGGAACTGGGAGCCCTACTGACTTACTTGGTGCTTGCTATATCCGGCCTTGGAACACTAGGTAGCCCGCTCTTACATATAAACAGTTGGATGCTTTTGGGGCCTTTCTTGCGGCGTCTGGGAGTCATGTACCATGGGGAAGGATAAGCCTGCTTACTTGCATTCCAGCAACACTATTACTCAATTCATTACACCCTGGCAGCCATCCGAGTGGATTACCCATCGGGGACGGGGGGTGCTGACTCCAGGGGCATATCCCCAGAGTGGGAGGGAGACCCATCGTGCTCAGATTTGCTGGCGATGATTCAGGGTTTCCGTATTGGATTGGAAATTATGATTGAGGCAGTTTGATGTCAGATTGCCTAGGGCTGACCCGTGGAAGGTGGCTGACAAGGTGATGGCAGCAGAGGGTAACACTGAAAGTGTGCATGGAGACATCTCTGTGCTTAATCAACAAATGGCCAAAATGAGTACCGTTACCCGAGAGTTGGAACTTAAGGTGGAGAATGTGCCTGCATCAGTAACATTTGGGTACTTAGGTTCCCAGAGTGGGATGAGAGGTGTTCCTGGAAAGTTGGGTGAGGCAGGAACTATGCCCATGGGGGCATTCAGAATTCTTTCTGGTCGAGCGGGCACACAGGGCACTGGCGCTGCCTCTCTGATTGGCACCTCCCGAGGCTAAGATCCTGACTACCGGGACAGGGAGTGTATGTTGTGAGCCACCAGAGAGCAAAAGCTACCTCTGTTTGACAACAGTAAGATTGAAATATATACTGAAAGTACAGGAGTAGTACAAATCGTTTATAGCAGTAAAACAAAAGCCATGTGGTCTGCAATTGAAATGCATGCTGCTGAACCCTTCCAAAGTGAAAGTTATTTCGCAGAGTAAAACTCATTTTTCTGAACATCCAAATGAGGTCTGGTACTGGCTGGAACTTTTGGACATCCTTCTTTGGCTGACTTGGGAAGCAAGGTTGCTTGGAATTGGGCTCGGGCCTGCCTGCGGCTCTTGTGGCAGGGGTGGCCCTGGCGGGGGCCAAGAGATATTTAACGCCTGGCCTCCCACCGAGTCATGATTCAGGAGGTTGGTAGCATGTAGTTGTCAGAACCAGTTATCCTGCCGACGCTTGATGGAGAGCCTGCCGTCCTTCCATTGATTGCGTATGTGACTGATAACCCCAGTGTCACGGCGGACTTGTGTCTGAAACACTGTTGACTGTATTGTAATATCCACATGGTCTTTAGTGGGTGGCTGCCTCTTTATATTGACTGGTGCAGCTTTGGGGACGTAGGATGTGCATTTGTTGTGAGTTCTCATAGTATTCTCATTGTTTAGTGGCCCTTGGACCCTTTCCTGTGTTGCAAGCTTTGGAGCATTGTTGTGTGTGTTCGATATGGGTGAGATATTGAAAGGAGGTGTTTGTCATGCAGTGGACCTCACTGATCTTGACCATCGAAGTTGGCGCCTGTGCCTCCTGAGAGGGTGTTTCTCTCTCTTTTTTTTGTGCTGATTGGCCGGGTTGGGAGCCGAGTGTTTGGGACCCTATTTCTGTTGGATGGGACAGGGGATGCTGTATTGCTCTTGGTGCATGATTTTGGTTGGTGCGTATAGGTACTATATTTAACTTTGCTTTTCCAGGGGTGGAGGAGAGTTTTTTGTTGTGGTTTCATTGTTCTGTTGTGAGTTGTTGCAGCTTCACTGGGTGTCACTGCATTGCAGGTCATAGGAGTGTTATCTGCATTATTAAAATCCATGCATGGAAGATAGTACAGATTTTATACATGGAATGTCCAGGGGTGGGGCTCCTACACCAAACGATGCAAGGTGCTCTCTTTCCTGAAGCATCACAAAATAAGCATAGCCTGTCTTCAGAAGATGCATTTGGAGGATGTCGAAGCCGAGAGTGTACCAAAGAAATGGAGGGGGCAGGTTTATCATGCTTCTTACTCTTTGTGCATTAGGGAAGTGCTGATTTGGGTTGTGCCAAGGATGTCATTATCTATTACTTATTCAGAAGCTGACATTGAGGGCTAATTCAAGGTCTGCTGTATGGGAAAGACATCTCTCTCTTTAATACTTATGCTCCTGTTGGAGTGTGTCTTTTAAAAGCAATATTAACATGAAAAGCTTGCAATATATTCTGCAATGAAGCTGCATAGAAAATGTGTTAACGTAGAAAATAATGCACGTTTGAAATGTGCCCACGGGGTGTGGCTACCAATGTATACGAGAGCTAATTAAACTTATTAGTAATGAATTAATTATGTACTAATGTTTTGAATTTGTATTAGCATATCATAATTAGAGTCATGTATTAGGGGTTTGTTAAATTAACCACTAGGCCTTATTTTAGCGAGGGTCTGGGCCTAGCTGCCTGGTCTCATATTAAACTGTGTTTTTCCTAACGTGCAATGTGCTGTTTTCCTGAAGGACACAAAACTGTACTTTTCCAGAAGCTAGATGTATGTGTAGCCGTAGTAAATTCTTTCTCATGGGACCCGACTTGCTCAAGGAGACATTCTTGCTGAATGCAACAGTGTAATTCGTAACAGGTGCAAGGCTGCCTGGAGTAGGAGAAAACAACAGAGCTACTGACTGGAGCGTAAAGTGTAACTTTTCTTATCTGACATTCCAACCGATGAAGAGCAATAACATGGGCCAATCAACGATATGAGAACTGTGGTTTATGGAAAATTCTAGTGAAATGCATGGAGAATTATTGGATAGCGATGCACAAATTATTATCCAATGAGGAATTAGGAGCAAATTAGGCAGTATTGATTTAACCGCATGACCCGAGGAGAAATCAGCCATTATTGGACATTCCACTCCAAGCTATTCTTTGCCATTTTACTGAGGCATTTAGGCCATTCTTTTGAGACTTTGCCGTTTATTCTTCCTGATACTTTAACCATCCTCTATCCAATTCTTACCTGATACTTACTTCTCCTCCATATGAGGGAAGAGTCCTATTCCTTAGCTATGCCATAATGAGACTTTGCCCTGTCCTATCTTTGCTGATGGTGAATCGACTGATGTCCTGAGGACGAAGACTGACGCTGTTTGCTGTTTCGTTGGATGGGTAACTATCTGATGAAAATTTTAATTGTCTGTTTGCCTTTCTCTATAGGTACCAACTGCGCCTTTGATAGAGGCCACAGTTAGATGTTTTCCAAATTTGTGTTTGCCAGATTGTTTAGCATGAAGCCCAACATGCTGATGCTAATTCGAGGTTAGTTAAGGTGTTCGCTAATATCTGACGCAAATGGACAAATGACTGAGTTCTTGCTTTGTTGAATCATGCACTACTGAGACTTTGCTAAGCTGCTTCTTATTAATGACGTGTTAATGCTGAATGAATATTCTCTATGTATTGATTAATCGTGTTCTAATACAAATCTGAAGAGTTTCTAATGAGATGAATTGCTAATGAGATTAACGGAAATGACTTTTGATTGTAACTAATAGGGAAGTAAATATCCTAACACTTAACTAAATTGGTGTGGTATTCATGACTGAAAGGTAATGATGTGTTCACTTTATTGATTCTTATTAAATGTTATTGATTAACTTGTTGATTAGATACTGTTAATATTGATTGGGTTATTGATCTATTGATTTTGTGATGCAAAAGGATAGCTGGTACTGGGAAGTCCCCAAACGTGGTCCAAAGGTTCATCGACCTAGGCGTGTCTCCTTGTGAGTTTACTTATCAAGGCTCTGACGCGCTATCACATTGATGACCCTGATTTTTTATATGGCATGTAAGATTTTGTTAGCCAGGATGTGGAACTGCCCCTACTCTGGTTGGCAATTTCAATTGTGTGATGGATGTGGAGCTGGATATGCTTCCTCCTTGCCAGGGCACGAAACCCCAAATGTTGGCTGCTTTAAGGGCAGTGATGCATAATTCAGGGCTGTTGGATGTTTGGAGGTCTCAGCACCCGCTACACAGTGTATACACATGCCATTCCCTCACCTGCATATAGTAGGCTGGATTGAGTTTTGATGACTGGAATTCCCATGGATGAACGACTGACCGTGTTGTACCTGGCTAGGTTTCTGTCCGATCATACCCCTGTCTGTTGCGAAACGAGGTGGGGCGGGGCAGGGATGTGGAGCGGAGTGCGATTTGGCAATTTGCGGGTGATATTTTAACAGATGTGGAAGGCAGGGAGGTATCATCATTGGCATTGACTGCATACATAGAGCATACTTGGGGATTGACTTCATGTAGGGCCAATGAATAGGAGGCCATGAAGACGGAGTTGTGTGGCCAGTGTATGGGGCTGTCGTCTAGGCTTTAAAAGCCATTTTAGAGGAACCTTCAGGATGAAGAGGCTGAGCTGGCTGACTTTCAGAAACAGGATTTATCTTGAGATCTCTAGGGTGGGTGGGGAGGTGGTTACTGACTTGGACTCTGACCTCACTCTTTACGAGTTGAAGGCGGCACTGAGGATGCTTAATGGAATAAGGCTCCTGGAGGAAATTCAGCAGGACTATTCAGCTGCTCTCATGATGGGGTTCCTAGATGTCTTCCTGGAAGCAAGAGATACGGGGGTACTACCTCCTACCATGAGGAAGGGTGATATTTTTATGTTTCCAAAGCCAGGCGGGGATAGTGCAGATCCAGCGGTGTAGTGCTTTGCTCACAATGATAAATATGGATGTGAATATCCTCTGTAAATGGCTGGCAAACCTCATGAGCACTGTAATGGGGAGACTTAGGGGGTGATTCTAACCCCGGCGGTCTTAGACCGCCGGGGCCAGGGTCGGCGGGAGCACCGCCGACAGACCGGCGGTGCCCCGCAGGGCATCCTGACCGCGGCGCTTTGGCCGCGGTCAGTGCAGGAAAACCGGCGGTCTCCCGCCGGTTTTCCGCTGCCCCTTGGAATCCTCCAAGGCGGCGCAGCTTGCTGCGCCGCCGAGGGGATTCCGACCCCCCCTACCGCCATCCAGTTCCCGGCGGTCCGCCCGCCGGGAACCGGATGGCGGTAGGGGGGGTCGCGGGGCCCCTGGGGGCCCCTGCAGTGCCCATGCCACTGACATGGGCACTGCAGGGGCCCCCGTAAGAGGGCCCCTAAATGTATTTCGGACAGACATGCACCCGTCGCACAGCTTCATCGTGGAAGCCTCTTTCCCGCTGGGCTGGCGGGCGGCCTGAAGGCGGCCGCCCGCCAGCCCAGCGGGAATGTCAGAATTACCGCCGCGGTCTTTTGACCGCGGAACGGTAACCTGACGGCGGGACTTTGGCAGGCGGCCTCCGCCGCCCGCCAAGGTCAGGATGAGGGCCTTAGTGTACAAGGACCAATATGGGTTTATCTCAGGTCAAAACACAGGAATGAGTCTGAGGGGAGTACTGCACATCTTGCGTGAAGTAGAAGGTATGGAAATGGGACTTGTCTCTATCGACATTGAAAGAGCTTTTGATACTGTGGACTGGGAGTAGCTACTGTAGGTCTTGAGGGTCATGGGATGTGGAAGACCTTGCAATGCGCCAAAACTGCTACACCTCCCCAGTACGGTGTAATGAGGGGAAATATCTTTTTCTCCTTGTTACTTCCTCTTTCTACAGTGCACATAGATAGAGAAATATGCATCAGGGGATTGTTTGTCTGTCGGAAAATGTCCCTTTCTGTACAAAAACAATCCAGTCTGCAACACAGACACCCTTACACCATGGTGCAAGACTGCCTGCATTGAAGCTAGCCAGCCAAAAGCCAGCAAAACGTGAGCCAGCACTGGGGAAAGGCAGGAATGTAATGTATTATTTTAAATATGGTGCACTTCTGCCCTTTCCCTGTCAATCTAGGCAGCACAGCAAGGTGACTTGCTGTGGACAATTTCATAAATATGCCCCTCAGTTTATAAATTACACTTTCAAATGAGGCCATCAGTTGCATTAGTACTGACCATTCTGACAGCATTGGAGGGCTTCTAGATTTCCAGGACCTCAGGATACATAATATTGCTATTAAAAGAGCAAAGATAAAGCCTCTCTTTTGTGTCTGTTCATCCCAACTATGTCTTGTCTGTCATAGAGCAGTCAAGACCGTCTGATGGGGCTGATACTGTTAGAAGCACACATTACTAATAAAATAGGAGTAAACAAATTGTAATAGTGTTGTGTACTAAAAGGCCTAATTAGAAAATTGTGCTAGAAATATAAAACGTGCATGTTTAAAATGTGGTTGACATGGTGTCCACCATATTGAGTTCTATTTGGACTTTGAAAACATATTATGATGAGTCATAACCATTTTGTACTGACAAAAGATAATTCATATTAATGAATAAAATGAATGATTTGTAATTATTATTGACTAATTAAATAATGTAGTAAATATGATTTGAAATACACAATATTAGGTAAGAGTCATGAAATACTAATCAGACTTACATGGTTTAATTAGTACTTTTCCACAGTACAGTGTTGAGATGTTATGCTGACTTTATTGAAATTCTTTTGCAAACGGTGTTTATTAGCAATCTCATTGAAAGTTCACAGTAGAAATCTACTGTTTATTCACTCTGTTCATTCTGTACTTCCTTGTGATAACTATTGAAAGTTTTAACAATGTGCCTTAGTTTCAGGTAGGAAGAAATGTTTGTTAAAATGTCATGCTCTGTGCTGTTTTCTACCTTGTTAATATTCTGTGGAAACTGTTGTCTGGAGAAGAATGTAATCGTGGGCCTATCTCAAGGAAAACTGGAGAAAGCCTGAAACTGGAGAATGCGATTGGTTGCTGCTCATTGTCACACCTCATAGTCTTGTCCAATAAGAGTCTAGCTAGTAATGTTTGGGACTTTGAGTAATCACATTTCTAGATGAACAGAAGTTAATTTTCCAGATGTTAGAGAAAGAAGGTCCGATATTTGTGTTCAGATGTTAGGGCAGATATCAGTTGCAGATTATGCAGCTTAAACTAACATGTTTATGATTCTAACAATTCAAATATCTTAGGCCCAACTTTACTGAACTGTCTCCCTTTCATGTTCCTGATGCTGATTGCTGAACACCTGTTCTTCCCGTGCTCTGCTGGCGAAGACTCTGCTCATTGCTGTCTCTTTTAGGACAGGTATGACCAATGTGCATTTGTTTTGCTATGCAGGTTTTCCCTTAGAAATCCAACCATATTATTGTTAGCGCCATAGTTTAGATGTTTTCCAAATTCATTTTAAATTTTTGCATGTGACAAAGCCCAGCCCCACACATTCATTTAGAATTACAATTTGGTGGCAAGGATGTCTAATACAATTATTTAACTGAATGTTTATTAATTGATTATGACTGATTCAACTGCACAATTAATGCAATCTGTTGCTATTTCTCAAATAATTCTACTGTTGTTCTGTATAATTTATGGGAGTGCTTAATGGTAATTGCTCTTGTCAGATTAAGATTCTTCAAGCGTTTTGGACAGCCTGTGTTGTTTCTGTATTGTTATCATTTGGTTTTGTGCATTATTTACATGGCTTTAGAATTGTTAATATAAGGGGAATAAATGTTTAAACTTTATTAAATTGGCGTGGTGATTCATTAGCACATAGGTCATGGTGCACATACATTATTGACTCCTTATTATATGCTGTTGTTGTTAATTGCTATTGGTTCTTATTTTTTGAGTTGATGATCTTATTACTCCTGTCTCAGTCAAAAGATTTGAGATGACCTCTGAGGGTAGTAGATGTCACTGCCCTATTACTTGTCACCTAAGCCTAATTTAGGAGGTCACAGGCCCACAGAATGTACTGCCCTATTATGTGTCACCTAAGCCTAATTTAGGAGGTCACACGTCCACAATGCCAGGACACTTATCACCTATAGTTGTTTCCAAATTGAAGTCCAAAAAGTTTGTATCATTGGACACAACCGGAGGATGTGCATCATGTCTCCTCCATGGTCCTGGCAATGCCAGCAGGTTAGGGTTCTTAATAAGTGTGCTTTGTGCAGCCTCTATAGCAGCCAGTGCTACTCATAAAGAATATTTTAGAAAAGACCTTTGTCATGAGTGGCTAGTAGGTCCGCCCAGTCCTCGCCAGTCTAGTGTTTTTGAGTACGGGGTTGCTATTTAACTCAAAGATAAAGGGCCATTGGCTTAGAGAAGAGTTCCTCCGTCAGGATCCTGGAGAGGCCCAAAATCAGTTTCTTGTAATTGACCCACTTCTCAGATAGGCATGAAGGGTGGAGTTTGAAATGCCTGTTAGATGGTTAACTACTGCTTTTATCAGACAATGCTTCAGTTGGAGATAATGCAAAAACTAATTAGGAGATAAACAGAATTCTTCACCAATATCTGTAAACAGTTTCAGAGATCTATAAGAGAGAATCTGGTCTACCACTGTGATCCCACGGAATCCAGAGATGCCAGCATAACGACTGACCTGCCAAACAGAGTGCAGCATTATTCCACAACCGGGCATGCAGATTGAGTGAGCCATTTTGTCATAAGTGTTTTGGGCTATATCCCATATCTGTCACAATCTTTTCAAGATAGGATTCTTTTTCCCTCTTTATGACGGATGATGCAGATATATTCCTGATGGCTCCACCACATCTCAATGGCCTCAGAGTCTGGGAGCTCGGTTTCTGTGTTAAAAAGTTTGCAGACGGTGACAGATGCTGGGTCGCATGGTAAATTTCAATTTATAGGAGAAAAAGATCATTAGAGGCAGTTGCTGCATGGAGCTTGATAAAGGCTATTCCCTCCAACCCAGGTTGCCAAATATATTGCTTAATTAGAGCTTCAATGGACCTGCACTGTGAACTTGGTATTGGCATTGGGAGCATAGCAAAAGCACAATTATAGCATAGTGCCACTACCATCATAATCGTTTGACACAGTCCCATGAGGACAATTATAATTTATGTCAGTTACTAAAGTCTTCGCAGTTTGATCCCTAAGTAAATTCAAGGTGTCTCTGATCATGGCATGGAAATGATTGCTGAGCAATATTCCCAGTTATTTTATGTTACGAAGTATCCTTCAAAACAGATAGATGCTTATCAAGAGGGTCACTGTACATAGTTTCATGGGTAAGGCCTTGTTTTTGGCCTGCTTTCTTTCGTAATCAGAAAACTGTAAGAAAGACAACACAAGACACATAAACACTGGGATTAAGCATTCTGATGAAGCCAGAGTAAGATGAATATCATCTGCACAAAGTATGATTTTGAGGTTTCTCGCCAGAGCCACAACTGTCACAGGTTCCAGAACCAGTAAGAAACTCTGGTTGGTGCCTCTTTCAGTGGTAATGATGTCTGAAAGGAAGCCATTGTAGTTGACCACAGCAGTAGGAGAAAGCCCATTTGGTCAGAGTCTTGAAATTTGGGCCAATGCCCATTCTATCCATCACTAGAAAGAGCTATTCAATCTACCTGATCAAATGCCTTTCTGGAATCAAGTTAGAGGGCCACTCTTTTGTCTTTCACTCTGGCAAATTCTCCATAATAAGTTCAGTAAGGTAAGGGTGAGAAACCCACATGCGATATTTGCACCAGTAGGGTTGTAAGATTTTAAACCGTTTGGGCCAGAACTTTTGCAAGATTTTGACATCAAAATTTATTAAAGAAATTGGCTGGTAATTGGGGCAATACAATGGATCTCTTCAAGTTTTGGGGATCAAGGAGACCTAAGCCTTGTAAAATTTAACGAGTTGTGCATGCAGGGTTTCTCTAAACATTTTCTCCAAAAGCAGCACCAAATAGTTGACAGTTATCTTATAGCATTTTGCCAGGAAGCCATTCTCCCCAATGTCCTTTGTTGTACGCATTAATTTTATTGCATCTGTGATTTCTTTATCTTACATTTCTGTATCCAATTCCATTCTTACTTCAGACGGTAGGCATGGAATCAGAAGATTATACATAAATGACTCATCAGAGGTTGTCATTCAGACCTTCAAACATATATATAAAGAGGAGTAAAAATTGAAAAATGCCATGATAACATACAGAGAGTGGGTAGGTAGATTACCATAACCATGGTTATTATAAATTCATGGAGTAATTGATTTAGTGTCCAGTTGTTTCAACTGTAGCGCAAGGAGGTGGCAGGCTTTTTCTCCATGCTTGCAGTAATGCTTTTTCAGTCAGTAAAGAACTTTCTTGGCCTGCTGAGTGAGTAGAGTACTCAACTTACATTTCTTTCCAGTCAATCTTTGTAGGTTTCCACTATGGCACAAGAACAATAAAGCCTAAGGAGTCAGAAGATTTCCAAATCCAGCAATTGTTTAGCTTCCAGCTGTTTCTTGTGCATCTTGGCAGCAGCTCACGTCAAACTTTTCTGCTGCCCAAAGGATTTCTGAGGAGTAACTGACTTTGTGTGAAGATCCAGTTAATCCTTTCAGTAATCTATCAGGCTTTTTATTGTATCTGAATGTTTATATTTAAGGGTATCACCCTCCATGTTTTTTCTGTTGGGATCTTGAGAGCCATGGCGATCTACAGAATGATCAGGCATAAACCAAAACAAAGCTAATTCCTACAGAACATGTGGAAACTTTAGGGAAGATACCAGTATATGAAAATTGTCTATCTGGATTCCGTTCCCCTATGTGCAAGGCAAAAAAAGTATAATCTTGGCCTCTGGGATGAAGATGTTGCCACAGATGCACAGAGAATAGTCTCACACTGAATTTGAATCAGTCCTCCCTTTGTATTGTTGAAAGTGTGTGGCAGCCCCGATTGAGCAGGCAGTGGATCTGGTGTGAGCTTCCAATTTCCCCCAGTGACACTGGTCTATGACCAAATTCCATTAGTATGTTGTTCAAGCTAGTGAAGAGGTAAGACTCGTGAAGAGGGTGATGTGAATATGCAGAGTCAATTCTGTCGATGTGCTTGTGGCTTGCAATTTTGGCAAAACATAGCATCCTTCTAGGTCAACCCAGGTCTTTAATATCCTGCTGGTAAGTTCTTGTGGATGAGAATAGTGACCCCTTCCTTCCCAATGCTTCTGCTGTCCTCTCCAGCTGGGGCATCTGGTGTTTCCGTATTAGACGCTACAACTTCTTTGCCTACCCACTCTCACTGTAGTTTTATACTCTTCCATTATAGGTAAGAGTATCCCTTGTAGCAGGGCTATGTTTGATTTCCTAGAACTAAGATAGGAGACCACAGTTTACTCCTGACCCCTTGATATACCTCTGTAAAAAATTGTTATCCAGAGATTTTCATTTTTGATTTGATTTTTTGTATCATTGGAGAAGTAATTTATCTTGGGTGGACATTGCTAATTTGGGCCATTTTTCTGGATGACATTTTTAAAAATGGCAGATGTGTTGCAGTGATGATGTAATATTTCAGGAACCAGGAGACCTATATACTTTAATTTGGTGTCAAAACATAGGTTTTTGTGGTCACATAGTCTGATAGAGACAGAAAATCACTCCTCAGAGCAACCCTTCAGCCATTTTCCAAAATGGCGGCTCTATAATGATGTGTTTTAGCCATGAAATTGGTAATTTATTTTAGTATTATTTTTGTTTCAAGTTGTCAGTTGATTCAAATTTGTAAACATGAGTAAAGCAGGAGGTAGCAGAGGATCTTTACCTTCCTGACAGAGTGTTGCTAACTACAAAATCTGAGGACTCCTTCAACAAAGAAAAATGTGTCATATGCCAGACTAATCCAAAACAAAAGCTAACATCAACTGAGGCTGGGCAGAAGAAAGTTCGAGGTGCTGCAGAAATATGTAAAGACGAAGTTCACAAAAGATTGAAACTGATGGGTGAAGAGGATCAAATATTTTATCATTACTACAACAAGTGCAACAAGTCGTATACAATGGAAAAAAGCCTGGAAATAAATTGTCAACAATTAGCAGAAACCAGTGAATCACAACAAGAATCCGAGTCTTCTGAGAAAGCGACAACAACCAAACCCAATGTCCATCCACTTAGATGATTGATGGCTACCCGTCGTCCACCTCCAACAACTGATCAAAAAGCAGAGGATCTTCAATGTGTTATCTGTGATTTAGCCAGAACAAAGGCCAAAGGGATTGATGAAAGAACAAAGTACAGAGTATGTGAGTCTCAAAGGGCAAACATGTTTTTATCTGCAGCTAGTTTCTCCAAAGATTAAGTTTTCAGCCGAGTAGCCGATCTAAACAGTGAGGCTAATGTATTTGTAGCAGATTTATATGCCCACCCAGACTGCATGCATGCATACATTCAAAAATATGACTGTACAATGAGATCCAAGCAGCAATGTAACTGCCAGTCTTCAGTTAAGTTTGCACTCTTTGAATAACCAAATTAAGTTTTAAAGGCACTCTTGAGTGCTGGCTATGGGTTCACACTCAGTGAGATAAGATAATTAATGGTCAACATTGATGCAACTGTATTGGTCCATAATAATAAAATTAAGATTTTTCTGGTGAGAATGTGCAGTGGCAGAATTTGTTTTTGTCAGTCTAACAGAAAGAATGAACCACTTATGGTGTTCTCACCTGATTTGACTCCTGAAGCTCTTGCTGCCAAAATAAAATCACAGGATGCATTAACATCAGCAGGAACCATTCTAAGAAACGTCCTTAACAATTTAGATTTTGCACTTAATGATGCTCCAGAGTGCCGCAAATCATGGGAGTCAACAAGAATGCCTGATGCTGTCTTAACATTTTTTACATCATTGTTTAACATAAGCAAAGCAAATCTGTTAAAAACTAAAGTTCTTGAGTTCGGAACAGAAGCTGACAACATTGACGATGGCTTTGAAGATATAAGCGAAGAAGTGGAAGGCAATTCCATGCACCAACAGGCTTATGCTGTGCAAATGTACTTTCTTTTCCAAACCATGTTTTATGGATTACATCACTGCAAAAAGAAAACTCCGCTACACATGATGACTACCTACGCAATCTATGACAAGTGCAAAAGTAGAAAGCTAATCACTTCAATTAATAGGATTGGTGCATCAACAAGTTATAATGACATTGCACAGAGTAGGAACTTGTTAGCAGCCAATGCTGTAAAATCTTGTAAATCTGACAGCACATCACTTCCAAGTCACCTTTCCAGGAAAGGATTTACAATTGCTGCTCTTGATAATTTTGAAGATAGCTCTTCTTTGTCTGGAACATCCTGCACACATGATACTGTCATGGTGCTTTTACAAAACTGTATCAATGAAGTAACTGCTAGAAAACAATCTGTGTCAGTTGTGCGCATAAACAAAAAAAGCTGCAAACTTATCACCCAATTCATGCTATGATTTCGCAGAATACAGCCCCACTGAAGAAGGTTGGGTGTTTACCATTAATACCATCTCCAGACTCAAACTACGCAACAGTGTACACAGCTCTAAAGAATATCCAAAATGTGTGTGCTCAGCTTGAAGACCAGACTATCCTGCCAATTGTCTGTGATGAAGGTGTTTCCCATATTCCCGCTGACATTTTTATGAGCAATCCGGTAGAATTTGATAAGCTTTATCCAATGATGGATGTTTTTCACTTGACAAACGTTGTTTTACGGTGTGCAGGAAGTTATTTCAGTGGATTTTGCATAGACTGTGCACTTATTGAGGCTGAAATCTTTGGAAGCAAAACTGACTAGTCAGTATTGAGCGGAACTCATTATTTTCGTTCATTACAATGTATGCTCATCAAATCTGAGGCTATAGAAACATTGTGTTGTAATGCTTTCTGGAACAAGAATGACAAATTAGGTTTTGCACGTGTTATCTCAGAAGTGATCAAGGTACACTTAATTCAAAAGGCATAATGCAAAGCCAGGCAATGTTCAATACACTCAGTTCAAAATCAGAAAACCTGAAAACCTAGAGCCGGATTTACAAGGCCCTATTGCCACCGAAGCGTCACTTTTTGTAACGCTCCGGTAGTGCAGTGCCCTGCGTGGTATTTACAAGGTGGGGTTAAGCCACTTTTTGTGGCTTAACTCCGCCTTGTAAATAAGGCCTCTTCACATACAGCACTTTGTGTGGAAGGGGCATGCAATTGGTGTTGCTGTGGGCGTGTCACATCAACACCCTGTGCATTTTAACTCTGCCTCAGATTTACGAGTGTTTGTAAACCTGAGGCAGCGCCAAAATTCAACGCCACCCCTGGGGTGGCATTAGAGTGGCACAATGAGGAGAAATGCTTCCATTTCTCTTCGTTTTTTGCTCTTTCTATGTGTGCTGCATACTGCATCACACATAGAAAGAGCAAATCAATATTTAAAATTGTTTTTGTGCAGGAAGGTGTCTCTTCCTGCCCAAAAACAATTGCCTCCTCAACGCAGCCATCCTTGCACTATGGCGCAAGGGTGGCTGCGTTGGCACATCACAGCAAATTTTGTGCTGGCACAGGGCTGTGCAATATTCTAGTAAATACGGCACATCTCTGCATTTTGAAAATGATGGTGCACGGCACTGCCATATTTGGTGCAGAGCTGCACATCATCATTTTCTTGTAAATCTGGCCCGAGTTCATAGACTTTGTCAAAGGATGTGAAGAAAAATCAGAACTTTGCAAATACTGGGGAAATGTTTTTCACATTATATCTTTAAAGGAAAACTTGGTAATTGTGAAGGTCATTGGGAGCAGCAAGTGAAGACTGTGGAGTCACTGATTACTGTGTTCCATGAATTTCCTTGCATAAACTACCTGAGATATGGGTCCTGGTACTTGAAAAGAGTGAAGAAGCTAGAGGTGGAAAAACCATGCCTCTACAGAAAATTAATCCAAAGTAATTTTGTGGTGAAAGACACAGACAGAAGGTTCAATGCTGCGGTCCCAGATATGAAACTGGAACAGAAAATACAGAGATCACAGAGAAGCTCCAATAGAATTGTTGGTCAGACACATAAAAGTGAATATGTTGCTAGGTGGCAGCTAGTTTACCATGAAGCCTTTTCTATTTGCAATGTTTTCAGAGAGATGGCAAATTACAAATTAATGGACTTTTGTGAAATAGTTCCTCACCTTTTGAGAAAGAGAGGGGAACATTTTAATAAACATGTTGGTGGCATTCTTCATTTTATATAGCAGCAAGGACACCCCTTGAAATGACTGAGCCTGTGTGACTAAACAACTTTGTGACCAAACAATATGTGAATGACAATATAAAGACAAGTCTGTTAGATGTCCTAGAACATGGATTGAAACTATATGCAGAACTGAAGCAGTAAAGATTTGTATTGAAAGAGAAAAAGATGTTTGGCATAATCACTAAAGCTAAACTTCAACTCTTTAATTGCCATAGTAATAGTTTAATCCAACCAGCCACTACAAAACAGGTTAAAAAAACAACTTTCACAAGCACATAGAAAGACGGATGTAGCAAAAGAAAGGGGTACATTAATCAGGGGCATTCTGTTGCATGATCTTCTTCGAACAACTGCATTATTTAATGGTGATACTGCAACCAAACCAGTGAAGCACAAACTTATATTACAGCTTGAAAAAAAGCTCTCATTTGAAGAATTTCAATTTCAAAAAGAGTCCAGAAAACTGTTGTTGTTGTGGACTATATGTCACAACGTGAATGGTTAAGATTTCATCCATGAAAAAATCAGAGAGGTCATAAAGACTATTCTACAAAATATAAAAGTTAGTGTGCCCCTTGCAAGAACTACACACTGTCTTTGACAATTATCTTGAACTATCTGTCAAAAAATGAGAGTCAGATGAATGTCTATAAGAGGAACAATTGACCTTGCCTGCATCAAACATTCAACAGCTATACCTGTGCAACTTGATTAATTCTGGTCATCAACATCAAAAAAGATGAACTTGGAGATGTTAACTCACCAAAACATTTCTGATGCTTCAGAGAACACTGGAATTCCAATTGTTGCAAGTGGAATGATTGTCAATGAGGAGAACTTAACAGCTAATTGGCAGAAGCTTACCTTCGTGTTGTGCCACATGTTGAGTGGGCTGTTCAAAATGGTTCTAATTGACTCATTGTACTGTCAAATGACACACATGTTATTATTGTGCTGCTTAGATTTGTTGTAATGTTCATAAGTCAAAGACTGTCAATGCTATGGATTCGATATGGAACAGGCAAGAAAAGACACTTAATCCTGCTTCATATTCTGTGCAAGAAACTTGACCCAGAGATGCCCAGTGTTCTTATCAAGGCACATATTCTAACAGGTGATGAAACTATGAGCAAAATTGGAACAAAGCTTGGAGCTTTAACCTGTGAAGTTTCTAAAAGGATTTGCTGAGCCTGAAGAAGAATGTTATTTTGAAGACATAGAAAAATACCTTGTGCATGTGTGGAAAATGAGTTCTGACTGTCACACATGTGAAGATCTTTGGTACAGTGAGTTCAAGAGATCAGTACCGCTAAGTGACCTTCCACCAACATCATATTCTGTGCATAGACACATTAACAGAGCGTTCTGCATGATCAGAAGATATGTAAATGTTTTGGATCATGCATATGTAGAGAAAGATATGTATGAGTTTGGTTGGGAAGTTATTGATGGGGTGATAAAACCCATGAAATTTCGAAAGCCTGTACCAACAGAACTTACATGTACTTGCAAAACCTGTGCTACAAAAAAGATGCCCCTGACGATATGCTCTTCTCAAATGTTCAACATTATGCAAATGTAGTATGAGTGATTGTCGAAACAAATGGATACAGTGAACTATGAAAATGTGTCTAAAACAGGAGTGATAAACATTATTTTTTTTCATATTCAGTTCATAAACATTGTTTGGTGAATGCGTAAAAGGATTAAAATTCATTATTATTTGTTTAATTTCTATATATGTCTTTTCTTCCTCTATTGTAATGACCATTTTGGAAAATGGCAGAAAGGTTGCTCTGAGGAGTTATTTTCTGTCTCTAGAAGACCACTTGACCCCCAAACCCTATGTTTTGACACCAAAATGAAGTATATAGGTCTCATGTTTCCTGAACTATTACATCATCACTGCAACACATCCACCATTTTTAAAAATGTTGTCCAGATAAATTTGGCCCTGAACAGCAATGTCTACCCAAGCTAAATTACTTCTCTAATGATCCAAAAACACTAATCAAAAATGAAAATCTGTGGTCAACAATTGTTTTACGGAGGTATAAGGGGTTCGGGATTAAGTTTTTCTCTTGACAATGCTGATGAGACTGCTGACACTAAGTGTGAGAGGTCACTGATTGTTGACATCATTGAAACTATGGATCTGAACAGTTACCTTCAACAAAGCTTCTGACCTGGATTGTGAAAATCAGAATCAGCATTAAATACACATTTCATCAGTAAGCTCTAAAGACACTGTAGAACAGTTCAGCTGTAATTTTTTTATGAGCATGCAAGTAGATGTATACCATAGAGTACTATTAGTCAAGCTACTTTAGAAGCGTGAGATCCTTCAGGTTGTCTGCAAGCCACACTGTAAGATTCAACTGTATGGAACCAACAAGCGGAGTAAACACTAGGGGTGGATAGAACTTGCAGAGTTTCACTCCGTGGATTTCGGTAGAGTTACGTACAAACTCTGTGATATTTCTCAGAGTTCCATGAGTGGACAGAAATCTACATGTTGTGGTGCCCGTGCTGATTTTTAGCCCCAGGAGCTTATTCCGTGCTGAGAAATTAGCACAAATGACACCATGCAGTGCACCGGAGGATGCTGCTGATCGAGCTGGGCTTGCTGCCTGTTAAGTAGATTTTCTACTTGAGCGGCAGCTTTCCCAACGCGAACAACCACCTGTATTGGAAAAATCCCACTGGGGTGCACTAGGGGGCAACAATTCCTGCTCACGCTTCCCAACTTACTGATGGCAAGCCGCATATGAGAAAAAACTGCACCACGCGGTGGTCAGCGGAATTTGGCTGGAACCTCATATTACATGCGTAACAGAAGTGGCTAAAACTCCGGATGCAGAGCGGAATTTATCACAAACCCCTAGTAAACAGTCTTGAAGAACTGAAAACAGAAGTGGCAAGATACATGAATAGCATGATGTTGAGAGAGTGCTAGCTTCATATAATGGGATAACATTAAGTCAGACAACAAGAGTTGGGCAGCAATCTGTATTTATCTCTGTCTCGGGGGCAAATTAGCTTGAGGAGAGTCACTGTTGAAGAGTCTGTGTGTCTGATGTAGTATGTTGGGATTCTGCTTATAGTGGTCCGCTGAAGCCTGAAGCAGTTATGTTGATGGGCTATTTTCCTTACTGAGGGATAGCTGTACTTCCCTTTGACAAAGTAAGTGTTTTGCTGAAATATTCCGATTCTTGAGGGTCAAAGAATTCTCGACTTTTCCCATTCACTGGCACTGTCATCACTGATGGGGGTACTAGACCATACTTGATACCTCTCCATTTGAGCACCAGATGAAGGGCAAAGAGCTTTCTCTGGTGTACTCTGGTGTTGTAGGGAAAATCAGCAGCAAATAATTATTTGGAGCCTTTATGTGTGTAAGGACCATGAATACTGGCTATATTGTGATAATTCTTGTATCTTGATAATTCTTGTATCTTGATGACAACGGAGGCACATTACAATCAGCTACGGAGAGCTGCCTGGTGAGCTTTTTTGGGCCACCGTTGATGGGCCTTTGCAACTTCAAGAACTTGGAGAACGTCAATTCCCAATAATGTAAGGAGGGAAGTTGTAAGGAAACCTAGTACGTCATCAGCCTCTTCCATTTCAGAAAGACCATATTAGTAGACATCATTTCATCTACTGTTGTTCTCCATGTCAGCAAGCTTACTTTGTTACTGACTGACATCTCTATTCCATTTGCTCACTTCGTCTACCCCAGTGCTTAATTTGTAAATAAAAAGGTGCCGGTGCCCAAAGCCCTCCTCTTAAACACACGGCTTCTGCAATTAAATGTGCGAGCACGGAATACTGAGGCAGCTTAATCCTGAAGCTATCTCGGGCCTCTTCAATCCATATAAAGCCACTCCCTGCCACTTCAGCTCACACTTGCAGCTTACTGCTTTCTCTCATTGTGACGCTTTTAAAAAAAAAATTTTGCTCCATCTTTCCCAAATGTGTCTTTTGCTCCCGGTAATTGCTTGAGGCAGAAGACTAAGCGCCGGCCCTCAAAAATAAGTGCCGGTGCTCAGCACCGGAAACAACAAGCACAAATTAAGCACTGGTCTACCCGTTTTTTCAAGGGCCATGAGATGCTTGTATGTGGTACTAAATCGGGCCTTAAAGAGAGACAGTTCAGTGTGGAGTGACTTCATTTCTCTTACTGTTTCTGTTGAGGAAGATTCTACTGTGGTGATTTAGGGGCATATTTATACTCTGTTTGCGCCGAAATTGCGTCGTTTGTTTTGACGCAATTTCGACGCAAAACTAACGCCAACTAACGCCATATTTATACTATGGCGTTAGAGGCGAATAGCGCCAAAGTTCCCGGAATGTGCGTCATTTTTTTGCGTGAACCCCTTCCTTGCGTTAATGATATGCAAGGGAGGCGTTCCCGTCTAAAAAATGACTCCCAGGCCTTTACGTGGTATTTATACTCCCGGGCAAAAGAGACGCCCGGGAGTGGGCGTGGCTAAAAACGGCGCATTTGCGCCGCTTTTTAACGCCTGGGTCAGGCATGGCGTTAAGGGACAAGTGGGCTCAAAATGAGCCCAGAGTGCCCTCCCCTGCCCCCAGGGACCCCCCCTGCCACCCTTGCCCACCCCAGGAGGACACCCAAGGCTGGACGGACCCACCCCAGGGACATTCAGGTGAGTATTTTTTTTATTTTTTTTAAATAATTTTTGGTGGCATAGGGGGGCCTGATTTGTGCCCCCCTACATGCCACTATGCCCAATGACCATGCCCAGGGGACAGAAGTCCCCTGGGCATGGCCATTGGGCAAGGGGGCATGACTCCTATCTTTACAATGATAGGAGTCATGTTGATGGGGGATGGGCGTCGAAAATAAATGGCGCAAGTCGGGTTACGACGATTTTTTCGACGTAACCTGACTTGCCCCATTTTAAGACGCCCATGCGCCATTTTCCCCCTACGCCGGCGCTGCCTGGTGTACGTGGTTTTTCTCGCGCACACCAGGCAGCGCCGGTCTGCTTGCGCCGGCTAACGCCATTCAATAAATACGGCGCCCGCATGGCGCTGCAGAATGGCGTTAGCCGGCGCAAAACTTTTTGACGCTAAACTGCGTTAGCGCAGTTTAGCGTCAAAAAGTATAAATATGGGCCTTAAGCTTTTATGTTTTTTAGGTCATGCAGGTGGCCCGCCAAACTTACTGCTGGCATATTAGCGTCTGATGATATGCAGGTGCTCCTCTTCAACCCCACCCCTCCCCCCAATTAGTGCTTTTGAGAAAGACAGCTATGTGGATTTCTTGTGATTTGACTTGGAGTTGATCCAGAATCGTATGACGTCAATGCAGAGGATCAGCCAAATCCTTTAAAAAGTTGTAAGTCTGTCACAGGCAAAAGGAGACATAGATCAGCACGATTACATTAAAAGGGCCTAAACATGCATTCTGGCCTCTTCCCCTTTGCTGACATTATTTATTTGAAAGGGTGTGATTCTGTACAGCCACTGCTAGATATCCAAGTTTTGTGTGTTGTGTATCCCAAGTTTACAACTGGAAGAGGCAGCTGACATCAAGTTTGTGTGTCTCCAGTATCTAAACTTCGGCCCAATCCAAGATTGCGGGCGAGCCAGCTCTAGAATACTATACCAGTAGGTGTGTCAAGAAGGAGATTTACTGGTGTGTTTGTACTTGCTGCCCTTAAAATATAGTGTGGGCTGCTGGGCGGGAGGAAAGTAGGTTGCTGCTGGATGTGAGAGAAGTAAGCAATGAGGATTTCTCACTACGGCCGAAGTGACAGCACCAGCACCACACTGAGCAGGCCGGACGTTTCGTCTCTTCGTGTTTGGGTTAGTGGAGGAGAGAAAGTGTGCAGGAGTGTAAGGGCACTCAAGGCTGTAGGTGTTGTGAGACAGGTACCCCGGAGTAAAGGACATGAAGGCTTGGGTGAGTGGGGCCGGCACCTCACGTACTACAGCACACCGATATTGTGTGGGCGGTTGGCCTGCCACCTTTCCTGCCCAGATATAATCAAGCCCACCTGAATACGGTCCCAATTATGCAGTATTTTATCACGTCGGCGTGGCTAATCACGGAACGCACTTGAAAGCAGCCACCTTCATTCATCACCTAGCTCTACCCGGTGCTTCCTTTCAATGTGCAGCCAACAAGAGAGCAGCTTTCACAGTCACCGGAAAAACCAGCTTTCAGCCCTTTATTATAACAGAGTACTCTGAAAGCAGTCATCTTACTCCCTTTGCAGATACCAGCAGGTGACTTTAAGGTTGTGGGAGCTTTACTGTATGGGCAATGCCAAAAATAATGTGTGCCTTTCCCTAAAATGTCAAACTGGTTTAGAGGAGGGATGGTCAGGTTCCCCTGCCGAAACTATGTTGCCTATCTGTAAATCCTAATTCATCAACCAATATCATGAAAGAGTGCAATGACAAACCTGATTGTTTAACACGGCCTCTGACTGAAGCAGGTATCAAGCTCTTGTTGCAGAAGGTAAGCTAATGAGATCCAGAGAGGATACCAACTGAGTATCAGATGTATAGTTTTGCAGTTGCACCAGATACAGACTCACTGGCACCCTTGTATCTTGAGGTCGAGACACAATGGGCTGCATATTTGCAAAACATCAGCATTAGTGTTACAGCCGACAACACCTCTGAGACAGGTTTCCTGGTTAAGAAGATTATCTTCATCCAGTTGTCAGCTATCTTTTTGCCAGCAACACTATTGCCACTAGACAATGTACAGGGTTAGGAGTTTTGGAAACAAACCCCAACACTGCAATGTCTGGAGTTAACGGAACCTCTCACCCAACAACCTAGGATATCACTTTCAGTACTGCCCTACAGTAGTCAGCAATAAACTGACATTCTCATCCTAGGTGGGCAAAGTCAGCCTGGGGCTGGTGACAAGGGATCATGGGACCTGATAATGTCTGTTCTATGCTGTTTGAAAGGAGGGGGTAGTACAGACTGTGTAGCAACTGAAAGTGTGTTAATTTGTGTTCATAATCCATGGACATTGGTCCCAACTGAGCACAACAATGATAACATTTGTGAACATCCCACACGTCGCCCAGGCCCTCTTCCCAAGAAGGTCACCGCAGGTATGAGTTCTATTCGATGCTCACCAACCATCACACTATGGGCTTAATTTACTTAAAAGTGCAGCAGTGTGGCTCTACGTCAAAACTGTCAGCACTGCCCTGCACCAAAACTGGCAGCGCCGTGTTGCATCACTTCAGAAACACAGGGGTATGTCGTATTTAAAACAATACCGCGCACCCCTGTTTAGGACTGACACTAAAATTAGCTGCCAAGCGCCAACGCAGGCACTTTTGCACCATAACAGTCCTATGTGTGCTGCATAAGGTAAATCGTCATAATTTAATGATTTTTTATATGCAAGAAGGGGCACCTTCCTGCACATGAACAATCATTAATGGCTGTTTCGCTCTTCCTATGTGTGCTACTGAGTACAGCCTACATAGGAAAAGTAAAAATGAGGAGAAATAAAAGTATTTCTGCTTGTAGCGCCGTGCTAACACCTTCCCTTGGGCAGCGTTAGTTTTTTAAACTGCCTCAGCATTATGAATCCTTGTAAATCTGGGGCAGCGTCACAATGTAATGGTTGTGGCAGTGGAACGCCCACAGCAACACCCATTGCACGCCGCTCTGCCGCAGAAAACTTCATTGGGGGGCCATAGTTGCAAGGTGGTATTAAACCATGCAAACTTTACCTTGTAAAGATGGGAAATGGCACAGTGTTACTGGAGCGTCACTGAAAATAAGGCTCCCATGGTGCTAGGGCCTCGCCAATGAGACCATATAATTGTAAAACCCACCCCCTGATAATTCAAAGGTAAGAAGCTTGATTAGAGGTACAAACTCCTGTGGCTTCTGGGGAACCTCAGGAAAATCTTGTGTTCGGACATGTCCTTTGATATATGAATATGTCAAGTATATTAGTTACGCCCCTATTTCTGAACTGCTCAACCATTATGAATGTACCATCCTTATGCATATTAACCATTTCGGTCATAAGATGTTTAATAAGCGAGTCCTTCACAACCTTTTCAGTGATGATAGGTAATGTCATATTATCTCATCTCAGCCTGAATTGCCCACCTGCTCAAATTAGTCTGCTGAACTCTGATTTCATAGATTTCAGAAATATTCATGAAGGTATAGAACCTAGGCATTTTCATCATTTTAATGATTATAACCTTACCAGCAATTGAGAAGGTTATTTTTATCCATTTTCCACCTGTGTATGCGTTTGACCTGTCAGTTCTTGCTGTGGTTTCCCCTGTCTTTTTGTTTCTAACCGAGTGGTGTTGATCCTGTGCTGAATTTCGTTTTTGATGGATTTAGGACTCTAGGCACTTTACCACTGCCGACCAGTGCTAAGTGCAAGTGCTCTATGTCTAAATTGTATTGTTGATTGGTTTTTCCATATTTGATTTACTAGTAAGTCCCTATTATAGTGCACAGTGAGTTCCCAGGGCCTAGAAACCAAATGCTACTAGTGGGCCTGCAGCACTGATGGTACCACCCACATGAGTAGCCCTGTAAACATGTCTCAGACCTGATACTGCAGTGTCTGTGTGGGCAATTTTAAGCCTCCATTTCGACCTGGCAAGTGCACCCTCTTGCCAGGCCCAAATCCCTTTTACAACATGTAAGTCACCCCTAAAGTAGGCCCAAGGCAGCCCCATGGGCAGGGTGCAGTGTCATTAAAAGGTAGGCTAAATGTTTTTAATATTGCAAGGTCTATCTCTCCCATAGGGTAACATGGGGTTTGCCTTGAAATATCTGCCAAGTATATTTTCCTATTGGGAGCAGATAGAGGTGTGGAGTTTGGGGTCTCTGAACTCACACTTCAAAACACAACTTTTTAGTGAGGTTGGTATCTCACTCCACGCAGCTGCCTGCACCAGAGCTGTGGTCCACGCTGAGTGCAACAACCAGGCCTGACGCTACCACAGTGCCTCCAAAGTCCAGCCACAGTGAAAGTCCAGAGCCCCATGTCACTGTTGTCCATGGCACCTGACTCCGCTGCAGCACCTATGGCCTTGTGGTGTGATTGTGACACCGCAAAGTCGATGCCTTGCCTCTTGACCTGCTGGATTCATTGACCACGCCTTGTTGTAAGGAACCCATGCCTCGCAACTAGTGCCACATCACCTCCCCTGCCATTGTAAGGAACCAACACATCACCTTCCCTGCCTAAAAGTAAGGAACCAATTCCCTGCCTCCCCAGTAACAGTAAGGAACCGATGCTGCACCAGCTCCACTGATGCCTCAACTCTCCGACTCCATGCAACGTCTTTGTCGTCTTCCAGGGTACTGTACCTGGGATCTGGCAACTCCGTGACCAGCTTGCACGCCCCCGCGAGTTGCATCAGACTGTTTGAGATGAACCCTTCAAGATGGTGTGTTAGCCCCAGTTGGAGATATGGTGTTTCTAAGAGCTTTACTAAGATTTAATCTTTGAAAATTTGTGTTTTACTTGTGTGTGTTGTTTTTTTGTCATTTTGGTCTTATTTGCCTCAGATAAATATTGGCTATTTTTCTAAACTGGTATGGAGTACTTTTGTGGTGTTTTCACTGTGTTACAGTGTTTGTGTACAAATACTTTACACAGTGCCTCTGAGATAAGCCTGACTGCTTGTGCCAAGCTACCAAGGGGTGAGCAGAGGTTATCTTAGCTGTGTGACTCCCTTGCCCTGACTAGAGTGAGAGTCCTTGCTTGGACAGGGTGCAAACCACTGCAAACTAGAGACCCATTTTCTAACAGTATGTAATTTAACTATCACTGGGCCATAATTATTGTGAATTACAATCCCCTTATCTCTGCAAATTTTGATGCTGAAGTATCTGATTGACTCTTCCCTCCAAATGATTGGATATTTTAATGTAAATTCACGGACAGAGGGCATCAACCGGCATATCTCAAATTACTTCAGTTACTCATAATGCTAGAGAATTCATTATTTTTTGTAGTTTCACTGAGTGTAGTATTTATAAGCAGCACAATATTGTCTTCATACATCAATACTCTTAGATGCCTGTGTGCAAAGATCAACCTTGTATGTACGTGGTGATGCCTCAGCTTACAAGCTAGGAACTCCATAGCAATGGCAAACATGAGTAGAGACAGGGGGGCATCCCTGCCTCATGCCTCTTCTAAGCACCCTAGTAACTAACACCATTTTATTTATAGGGACTAGTGCCGTCACAGATATATACAGCTGTCGGAAAGTCATCCTCTTAGCCCTGCTCATCCCATTTTTGTCAGACTGATACTGGTGGTTACTGACTCTGACTGTGCCCAGGGCCAGTGCTCTGAGTGAAAAGGTATATGTTAATTAAGTATAACTACAATTGACAATGACATATCTCTGTAAGTCCCTACTATAAAATAAGGCAGGGGGATTCAAACTACCTATAACACCCCCAGTATATAATAGGGCAGGGATGTTTAGAGGCCAGTAGATTTACTGCGCTGGAATGTGCACTACTGTGTTGCCTGCTGTCACTTTTGAAGGCATTCCTGCTTTGCAGACTGTCTTTAAAAGTAAAATATATGTAAATTCGACTTTGGAATTAAAGGTACTTACAAAGTGATAATTTTTACATATAAGTGCCCCCTGAGGTCTCCCCTAGGTGCCCCAGGGTGTGAGTGCCATGTAACTATAAGCAGGGACATTATGAAAAATGTTTTATATGCCCTGGTGAGGGGAAAAAACTCCCCATTTCGTTTTCCCCATTGTAGATGTCTAGCTCCATAGGCTAACATTGGAATGTTTTATTTAAGTATAAAGTATTAGAAAGAGCTAGAAATGTAATTCAAGGACTCAAAGGATTGGTTATGGTAAACCAACAATGTTGGATTTACAATAACTATTGCAGAAAATAAGTTATAAGACTTTATTTTCTGTGAGCCAAAATTCATCCTTCTAGCAGCCTCTCCTGATTGGTTAGTCTTAACAGGCTTAGCCAGGCTGATTTGATGACATGATAAAGGGCCTGCAGATGCAGTAGGGTGTTAATGGTAGCCAGTAGGTTGGCTTAGCCAGGTCTTACTTCTATTGAGAGGAACCCACCATCTTGGATTTTAAAAGTGCAGTGCTTTGTGGGACAAGAATATGCCACACTTTGGAGGAAGCTGTCATGCTCTTGGGTGGCACCCTGTATTTCACTGGTCAGGGGTGCCCCCTGCTTGTCTCCACAGACCACTGAATAAATATGTGAGAGCTGCATTACAACACAGATCTGCTGCCTGAAACCACAAGGAGAAGAAGGATTGTCCTGCTGGAACCTTGGTCTGCACCCCAAATGACTGCTCTTTGAAGGACTGCTCCTGCTGCACACTTGGAACTACAGCCCTGAAGACTTTACCTTGCTTCTAAAAGGATTAAGGAGCGGACTCCCTGAAAGTAACAGGTTAAAAGAACTTCCCTGCACCATCTCCACAAGAAGTCCCCAGCTTGGAGTGTTTCCACTGGTCTTTTAAGAGTTTGGCCCGGTGCACCATGGGAATTGTAGTCCAAACCTCAAAGGACCATCTCATAGCTTCTAAACCCTGGGATTGGTGTTTTGGATACTTCAAACCCTCAAGGGGAACTTCAGGAGGAACTTACAGAAGTTTGGAGAAATTTGGTGCAACTTTTGGTAAAGGCTACAGAAGGTGACTGACCTGTCAACGAGAGAGTAAAGCTGCAGCTGCCAAACCGTGACCCAGCCTGAATTTCAAGTTCATCCAGCTGCAACTGCAGAGCATTTCCCCATCAACGAGACTTCCAGGAGTTGACCGGGAGCTCGCGCTGAGCCAAGCCGAAAACATTGCATCACATGATGGCCTAAAGAGGAGCCTGACCCAACAACGAGAGAAAAAGGTCCAGAAAATGACAGTCCAAAAGTAAAACTTTGACCAAGGCCTCTTGCTCAGTGCATTCAAGCAGGGCTCCATCGTGATCAGCCTCAAATTGTGACTTAGTCTCAGTCTAGCGCAAACAGATGTCCCCAGTTGGCGCTACTGGCTTTTAAGCACTAGAAAGCCCATTTCTTGATTTAGGGCCAGATGTATCAAGTGTTTTTGCATTTGCAAACGGTACGAATGGCCGTTTGCGAATGCAAAAATGCCTTTCATTATGTATGAAAGGCATTCGCTATGCAATTTTAAGGAATCGCTAAAATTGCGATTCCTTAAAATTGCGAGCCCGTTTAGAGAATCGCAAATTGCGATTCTCTGTATAAGAGATCACAAATAAGGAATCCTTATTTGTGATTTCTTAACCACATGTATCAAGCTTTTCCTTAATACAAATTGGGCATTAAGGAATCGCAATTACCACCAAGTAAGACTTGGTGGTAACCATGTGCAAATTTAAAAAATGCATTAAAAATCCATTTTTAAAATTGACACGTAACACACACATGCACCTTTGGCATGTGTGCGCCTTACATGTCCTAAAACATTTTTTGGGGTGCAGCAGAGGGGGCGTTAGGCCCCCAGCACCCTGGGGTTTTCCATTTCCTAAATAGCGAATTCCAGTTAGGAATTCGCAATTTGGGAAATGCAAAAAATTTGCAAATATGGGGGCCCATAGGTGTGAATGGGCTCAGAATCACTATTTGCGGTTCGGTAATAGCATTTGCGATTTTTAAGAAATCCCTATTACCGAATCGAAAATATGATACATACCTTTTTGCGAATCAGAAATAGCGATTTCTTAAAAATCGCTATTATAGAATCACAAAGTGGTTTCTTCATACGTCCGGCCCTTAATCTTTAATAATTCATAGCTCAGGTTCCTGTATTGGATTTTTGTTGTTTTGGTGTCATTTTAAAGAAAAAAATATTTCCTATTTTAATAAAGTGGTGTGGGATTTTTATTGTGTGTTTTGTCTTACTTATTTACTGCATTGATGTATTTGAATGCTTTACATACCTGTCTCCTGAGTTAAAGCTGCCTGCTCACAGCCAGCTACCATGGACTGAGCCAGGGACTAATGTATTGAGACCTTGACTGGACCTTATGTTGGGGTGGTGGCTTTATTACGAGTGGTGGGTGCATGCTTATCCCTGCTAATAATGCATCCTCCAATAAAAGCAATTAAATCATGCACAATATTTGAGCACCCAGGCACATCCTCTGCAGGAAGGCGTGCACTAAAGACCAATCACATGAGTCAAAGGTCTTTTCGCAATCTAAAGAACACACTGATCACAGGAAGCTCTGGGTGAGTGTAATAATCAACGTGAAAAACAAGCAAATGTTTTGTGCAGTGGATCTGGTGGGGACAAATTCCATTTCGTCCAGGAGTATCAGTCCCTTAATCACATGTCAGTATATTGGCAATTATCCTATCAATTATTTTACTATCTACGTTCAGAAGTTCTAATGCTTTCCATGGCCTCATTATAAGCCTGTGAGGAATGAGGACATAGAATCTCCTTGAAGGCGTTATACAATTTAGCAGTGAGGGCGTCTGAGGTAGGGGCCTTGCCAGTCGCTAGACCGGCGATTGTACTGAAATCTCCTCTGATGATAAAGGCTCATTGATCTGCAATATGTCATGCTCTAGTCAGGCTATTGCTGTGTTGTCTACGTAGTCTGTTATTTGGGATTTGGTGAGATGTACCCTAGCGGTAAACAGCTCTGAATAGTATTTACTGAAGGCCATGGCAATCTTGACCGAGGTTAGCTAGAGCCCACCTCACTTGTATGCTATGTATATTATTATTTTTTTGACAGTCCTTAAGCAACCACACAAGGGTCCTATCATAGCGCCGAGCCTCCAGCTCCCACAAAATACATTCAAGCCTGTCCCTTTTTAATATTTATGTTGACATTTTGTGGCTTCATCCTGTTTTCATATGCTAATATCACCAAGTTATTTTTTTCCCTCTTTTCCAAGTTTGGCAGGTCGTTGAGACAACTAAGAAGCTTCCTCTCAGCTGCATCTAACTGGATGTGGCAGAACTGCTTATAGCTCAATGACAGCAAAATGGAAGTTCTTGTAGTAGTAAACCAGCCACGTCTTTGGCCACTAGTTTGGTGGCTGGATAAACTTGGCCCATGCCTTTTCCCTAAGCCTGCAGTACCAAAGGTCTATATCTCAAGGGTGCTGGTCCTACCATAGGCCTCCAGATTAAAAGACTGGCAGACTGCTGCTTCTTCAGGTGCCTTAGAAGAATTAAAAATGTCTCTGGACCCTACTGAGTCATAATAAAATAAAGGTTGGTCCAAGCTCTAACCACTTCCTGATTGGACTACAGGAATATCCTCTATTTGAATATCTTGCTGTCTTCCATCAAGCGGTTGCAGATTGTTTAGAATGCTGTGGCATGGCTGTTGTTACATATAGCTAAGCAATATGCAGTTTCTGCTCAGTTGGTGATCATCCATTGGCTTCCATTGGTGAAGCAGATTAGATTCAATGCTCTTTGCCCTTCGTGCTTTCACAGACAGGGGTCCTGTTTTAATCAATTACCTTATCCAGCCTTATATTCTCCCCAGGGTGCTGAGATCTGTTACCCCCAGTCTGACTATTCAGTCTAGATTTAAGAGCCAGACTGGTAGGACTGTCCTTCCAATTTTAGGACTCCAAACTGTAGAACTCACTCCCACTCTACAACCACCTTTGCCCCAGTGAAGCCAGTTTTAGGAAACAGAACGTGCCCCTTTACTTCAGTTTTGGTCTTTGCTTGTGGTCTTCTGTAGAAGTGGGAAGCCCAGGTTGGGTAGCTATGGGTGTCATAAAAAATATAACCATAAGCACAGCTCTGTAAGCAAACAAGTTCTATTTATTTCATCTATATATATTTTAACTTTATATAGTAAGGACATAACCTTGTGGGCACTGTAGCACTTCAGAAATAACAGGACTTACATTATAACAGGAAATGTATGAAGGGGACAGAGAGCAACAACCACAACAACAGAGAGGGAATACAGGCGGTAGTGGGGTCCAGCAAATCAGTTTTATATTTCAGAGAGGATCTGAATATGTGGTTCTTCGGGTTCCTTCTGAATGAGAGTAAACTGCCACTGATCCTCCATTGGCACCATGTTTCAGAGTCTTCAGACAGATCCCAGAAGCTTTGTTTCAGTATTTTGGTTTGTCTACCTTTCTGGTTATCTATGCACAACCAAATTTAGGACCTGATTTAGAATTTGGCGGATGGGTTACTCCGTCACAAATGTGACAGATATCCTGTCTACCCTTTTATGATCTCCATAGGCTATTGTGGGATTGTAATACGGTGGACGGGATATCCGTCACTTTTGTGACAGAGTAACCACCTCTGCCAAACTCCAAATCAGGCCCATAGATTCAAGTACATCCCATCCCTCCAGTGATCATGAGTTTGTTTTAGAAAATAGCATGGTATGCCTAGGTGTAGGACTTTGTGGGGAATCTATTTTAATTTGAAGTGACTTCTGGCTTCTATGGGGGAGCCAGTATAGTTCTTGTATGATGAAGGTGATATGATTTGTTAGCAGATTTTTTCTGGCAGTTGCATGTGGTGTATATAGCTCAGAGTGCCTGGAACTGCTTTGAGTTTTAAATGTACTGCCATCAAGGTGAGAGGAATATTGCCTCTACTGTGGTCTAACATTTTTGGGTGGGATGGAAGGTTTACATTTTCTGAGAAAGTGGAGGTGGAATGGGACAGTTTTTACCTAATTTGGAAATGTGTAGATTTGGGGACAATAATGTTTCCATGGGCAGATTATGGGACAATATGTTTTCCAATGACGTCTCTTAGACCGATATTAATCATTACCAGTCACTTGTTTTCTGTGAGAAAATTGTCTTTTTGTGTAGTCATCCCCATTTTTGCTCAATTGTATTGCTGATTTTGTGACTCTGTACACTGAGGCAGTGCAGTCCATTACCAAGTATATTTCCTCTGACCCTTAAAACATGTAGAAATCAGCTACTTTCTCATTGGACTACTTAACTTGCCATGGAGGCTATACTTTTCTGGTATGGAAACAGCACCAATTTCATGGAAAGTTTAATATATCTCCTGTGGACTGCTGTAGTTATTGTTCCATCCACTAATCTGACAAGGAAAACAATGTTTGAGGCCCTCAATTGTAGCTTGACTGCTGAACTCTAAACCTTCAATGTGACCTGGTAAAAATGCCTGGTATGCTGGCCTGTTTGCAATAAGGCAAGCAGGAACTTCTACATAAGTAGGTAGGTCAAGGCCTGAAAACGTTAATTCCATTACAGAGAGGAAATAGGACTGTCTTATGGTGTCTCCCACCCACAGACTGCTGAACCTTACAAAGCTGGACCCTCACCAGGCCTTCCTCGGAACACTGCTGAACTTGCAAAAGGATACGAGGTGACTGGCCCTGCTGCACTTGGCATCTGTGACCTGTGAGAAGGACCTGAAGAAGTTTGGTCTCCTCCCACTAGAAATTCAAGGACAGAAATATCTCCCAGGATCCTAAGGCTGATTCCCTAGCAGTCTCCAGAAACATAAAAATGCTGAAAAACTATAGAGGAAATTTCTGTGAAGAGTTCCAGCTGACCAGTGGCAACTGGACCTGGGCTGAACTTTGCTGTTGCCCTCTGCCTTACACCCTGGAAGTCTCTAAGGGCCTCTCCTGAAGTCCAGGGGACCTTAAAAAGGTACTCTTGTAGTTGTTCATGCACAAATAGAAGTTTAGGAACTTTTTTAAAACGTTTGCTCCAGAGCTTCAGAGATGAAATGGGATTGACTGCCAAAAGTATCTGACTGGCAGTTCAACAGCAGACTGAATTTCAAGTTTGTCCTGCCTGGAAAATATGTTTTCTTTAAAAAAATGGCAAAGTCCCTTTTAAGATTGGGGCTTGGAATCTTTTTCAAACGTCCTCACTTTCAGGGCCTACCAGGGCCAATTTACTTGAAGTACCTAACTCTTGCTCCATCTCAGTCATCTCAAATTGCACCTAAGTCCCAGTCTACCGTGAATCTTGACTAAAATTGGTGCTTTGTGTTTTTTGGTGCTTTTTTCACTTATTGGATTTTTGTCATTTTGGTGTAATTGTTTTATTACATTTTATTTTATCTTTCTAAGTTGGATTGGGATTTCTATTGTGTTGTGCATTTGGCTTTTTAAGTGTTTTGCTACTTCTAAATGCAGTGGAAATGTTCTCCAAGTGAAGCCTGTCTGCTCTGCTTCTAGAGGTTGAGCTCAAGTTTAAATTTCTGAAACCTTTGACTGGACATAATAAGACAGTGACATCATTACTTGTGGTGGGCACCAATCCGTCCCAAATAATAAATTACTTTCACATACTTTCTATAAGATAACCACATCGATAAGCCTGGAATAAAATTTTTACCAATGAAATCTAATAATCTGTGTAAGGAAATGCCTCTTTTCGCATTATCATCTCCAAAGATTTGGACTGATGCTGCTGTTTTTTTTTACTCTGACATTGCACTGAGCCCTACTAACCAGACCTCAGTGCCAGTGCTCTGACCCTTAAACTTGTATGTTTAATTGGATTATTCCCAATTGGCATAAATTAATGTATTTAAAAGCCTCTAGTATATGATAAAATACCAGGGGTATCCAGGACCTTTATGTTAAAGTGCCCCTCATAACTGCAGCAGTAATTGCGCCACCCTGAGTTTGACTATGTAAAACATGTCTCATAGCCTGTCACTACAGACTGGTAGAGCAGATTAAACTACTAACTCGACTTTGCCATTTATATTGAGTTGTTTATTTTGTTGTGGTAGATAAGTTGGCAATGGGGACAGAGAGGGAAAAACAGTGGTCAAACCAGTTTTCCTGTTGGAGTTTAGCCCTCAGGTAGACATGCCTCCAGGGTGGGCTACCAAGCTTCACACACTGAGAGAAGGGTTCTGCCATCTTGGGAAAGAGCAGAATAGTGCACTTTGGGACAGCTAGATGCCACGCATTGCAGAAGTTCATTATCATGCGGGAGGGATATGGTAGCACTTTGGCTAACAGTCATTGCATCCCCTGAGGGCAAGTGTGGGCATAAAAATGACACCTCTGGCAACTAGACCACAGATCACATCTACACTGGAGATAGGACCAAAGAAGGGCTTCCCTGCTGCTCCCTGACACCCAGACTACAGATCATATTTCATACATTTCAACATTTTAGAAGAGGAAAGTGGGAGATTTTAAAAATATTAATGGGAGAATGTATTCCTCCCACTGACTTATATTGAAGCTGAGGCTATTTCAGCTGAGAGACAGACAAAAAAAGAAAGCAATTTTGGCTTAACAAACAGGGAGTATCCCGCCTGAATCGGGTCTGTTGGCATGTATAACCCCTGTACTGGAGAGAGGACCAAATAAAGACTGCCCTGCTGTTCCCTGGACCTGGAAAAAAGAGGTTGCACCAAGAACTGTACAGCAAGTGCAGCTTCTGGGCTAGCAATGAGAGACGCCTGCACCTGTGGTACCCCGCTCAAGGAAATATCTCCTCTGAGCCCCAGACAGAAGAGGTGAACTCCAAGATTCAGTTGGCTGACTTCCTGTTACATCTACAGGACCACAAAAGCTGAAGAAGCTGCCTAAGCAAGTTGGTAGCCACAATCACTCCTGGTCTTCGAGAGACATTGTCCTCTATGGCCAAAGTCACCCCATGTCTGTGGACCGAGGGGTGACCTGAGATGAGCGGACCTGGGTGACCAGGTCAGCATCCTGAGCACCTTCACCATCCTGTATTCCTTGCATCAGTACGCTTGCATTGATGTGTATGGCGGTTTGCTCATAGAGCCTGGAACTGAACTAGAGACTGCTTTGGCTGGAAGATAACTGTCCTACTAAGCCTTATTGGCACTCTGACTTGGTCTCTGCTGGATTTGGTCACCCAAAGTGGGCTGTAGTAGCTGAACACAACTTTACAAAAAGTTTTCAAAGGCTTTCAAAGTAACCAATAGCCACAGTAGTTGCCAATGCTTGTCTCAATTTTCAATTGGGTATGAGTGTGTGGACAGTTCGTATGCACAGAGAAGCTAGATGCAAAACAACAGTACGGAAAATGGTGGGAGGACTTTAAAAATTATAAATACCATTCAGAGCTCATACGTAGTCAGGCAAGGTAAAGGGTGAATATGGAAACCCCTGCTCCCACCCCCAACAAATGCACAACTCCATTACCTAAAGCACCGCCCCCCGCTCCATCACTACCAGCTTCAAGTGAGGTGAAATGTGTACTCCTGATGAATGATTGTCTTTCGCCCAGTACCGTCTTTGACCATGTGTACACCCATCTTCCTAGATAGCAAACAATTAATCCATCAACGTTTATTGCCTACCCGTGTGCATAGCCTTTATAATTGCACTGTGCTCCACATTTATGTATATCTGTATGTTTGCCCTTCCCCCCAAATCCATCCAGCCACCTACCATTAAACGTTTTTGCCCACCTTACCATCTATCCACTCAGATGCCATTCACTCATCATTCCTACAGCATGCCAACCAACCTAGCTAAGGGTGCCATCCATCTATCATCATCGATTCAACACCATTTATCCAACCAGAGTCAACCAATCCATTTCCAATATCATCCATCCATACATACATCCAACCCTACTTACTCACCTATCCATGAATCAACTAACCAGACACTCTTCAACGTATCCACCAGCACACCTGTTCCTAGCCAGCCTGGCCTACTTATAAAGCTGACAGTAGGTCGGTTGCTGGGGAAAGCCTCCTCAATCTGACTATATCTGTCTTTTTAACATGGTAATGCAGAGACAGCGCTGCCTTATGCCACCCGCTCCCAGAATTACAAAAAAAGTACTTACAGGAAAGAACATGGTCGGTGTTGAGTGGCTGCTGATAAGTTTTAGGCTTCTTACCCCCTAAAATGCACTTCTTATGACTCAGACCATCCAGGTAGATTGTATTGTATGCTACTTGCAATTATATAGCGGATACTACTGCTGATGAGGTATTAAAGGTCTTTGCGTGAGCGGCACGCAAGAATGGAACTCAATGTTGGTGGTTAATCCAGGAGCTATTGTGATTTGTTTTTTGTTCTCAAGGAAACCACTTCATGCATTTATACCAGTTTCAGTGTGGTGGATTAAAGTTAATAGGAGTTCCGTGTGATCATTAGTGGGGTCAACAAGAGTTACTACAAATAGTTGTTGGGAGTAACAAGTAGGTAGGTAGAGAGTTATTATTATTACTCTAGATACCGTATTTTAGACACCTCACAACCTCTGGATAAGCAGAGCAGCAGCATCCCCAACCCTTCTTGCGCTGCCGGCCCCTGCCACAAGGGAGCAAGAAGGTCCTTGCATTTCAGATACCTACAGACTTTCTCTTTGCACACCTGCCTCTCATATGTCCTGCTCCATCATACTGCTAGGCGCTGCATCCCAGAAGAAGGTTAGAGTAGCTCCCTGGTCAGGGGCGTAGGAGACACTAAATTTCTGGGGGGGACAGGGACAACCTTGAGGTGGGCCCCCTGCACAAAGTTTGCACCCAGAAGGGTTGCCGTGGTGGGGGGAGATGGGGAAGACGGTCGCTTCCAGTCGAGTCCTGTGTGGCCTGCAATTCCCTGTCTGCTGGGCCCTTTGCTGCCTGTTAGGCAGCGACAGGCTCTGTGATGCTGTTCGCCTGTGTGAAGTCCTAAGAGGCCTGTACTGCCTGCTGGGCGCAGTGCTTCCTGTCGATTCCTGTGCTGCCTGCCAGGCACTGTGCTGCCTGTTGGGAGCTTTCTTACTAGTCAGGCTGTATAAGTCTCTGGGTCTCCGCCTGCCTATGAAGGCCAGTAAGGCCTATGATTGCTGCTAGGTCCTTGTCTGACTGTCAAGTGGCAGTCTCTGTGCTGCCGCGTTCCTGTGAACTGCTGTGCTGTCTGATAGGGCCGTCCTTAGTGCTGGTGGAGCCCTGTGCGACATTGTTTGTTGGTGCCCCCCAGTGACCACCTCTGCCAAGGATTCCCTCACTACTATCCATCACCACTCTCTCTCAGATGCATTTCATTCGTTTTATAGCACCACTCATACCGGGAAATATCCCTTACAACGCAATCAATGCAATGCAATGCATTGACCATGCTGCCATTACCACAAATATGGGTCTAGCACACATGCCTTTACCACACATATCTTTACAACACATATGCGTGGTTACAGCATAGATAGCGGTCTAGCTGTCCGGGTGGAACAGGAAGAAGCAGAGGAGAGAGAGGTAAGTAGGGCTGTGGCCGGGTTTAGAGTGGGAGGTTGGGGTCATTTTTAGGTCAGGGTAGGGTCGGGGTCGTTTTTAGGACAGGGTGGGGTAGGTTTTAGGGGTCAGGAGGAGTGCATGGAGTTCAAGTAGTTTTAGGACAGTGTGGGGTAGGTTTTAGGGTACAGGGTGGGGGTCATGTAGTATTTAGGACAGAGCGGGGTAGGTTTTAGGGTTCAGGGTGGGGGCAGGGGCATCAAGGTAGTTTTTAGAGCAGTTCAGGGTAGGTTTTAGGGTTCAGAGTGGGGGTCGGGGTAGTTTTTAGGACAGGGCAGGGTTACTTTTAGGGCTCAGGGCAGGGGGGTTTAGGGCTCAGGGCAGGGGCAGTTTTAAGTGCTTGGATGGGTGGAGTATGGTATCAGGTGTAAGGGGGCAGGGTAGGGAGAATTTACCACGCATGTTCCTTTACCAAACATGCTTTTACAATGAAATTCGTTGTAAAGGCATGCGTAGTAAAGACACGGTCATTGTTGAGACCGCGATGTTAAGGCATGCACGATATACGCATGTGTTGTTCTATCATTCATCCCTCATACCAGTCTAGGGTGTCAAAGCACTTTACATCACACAGACATTACGCAGAGACAATCATCATATATGTGTAAATCAGTGTATATGAAATGTTACATAAGACAGAGGACTACAAGGTGTAGGTGTCACAGGTCATCCATACTGGTAGCAGGTATAGTTTCAGAGTGCTTTATCTGGAGAAGCGCAAACTCAGAATTTAAAACATAACACCATGGTTGGGGGCTCTCTTTAATAATAAGAACTGCACTCAAATCAACTTGTTTTGCAACATTAAGTTAATCAAAAAGTGGGGGGAAATCATGACGCTCTAATCTATACCTTGATGTTTGCATGCAGCTCTTTGATGAGTTCATTGCTCACTGTTCTATATTCAGTTTTCATTTATAAATTGCAGGGGACAAAAAAGGAGCTCTCTGATGTAGGAAGCTGGCCTTGTGTGTGGTGAGTACCTATGGTATTATCACCTTATACCAGGTCCAGGTATCACCTTATTAGTGAAGTGTAGGCAGTGTCTAGAAGCCAGGCTCTCTAGTCTTTGCTGTGGATGAGCAGCCAAGACTTATCTAGGACACATGCAAAGATCATGCAATACCACTGTAGTCACACAGCACTTACACACATGAAAGAAACACGTGTTACGAAAATAAAGGTTCCTTATTACAGTAACACAAACTCTAAAACACTAGATAGGCAATACTCCAATAGGATGTAAGTAACACACTATTATATGTACAGCAGCAATCACAAATTGGCATAAAAAGCAATAGAAAACAGTGAAAAGCAATAGGCAATACTGAAGGCCTAGAGGGGACCAGACCATAGACTAAGAAAGTGAAATGCGAAAGCCGGGTCCCCACCCAAGGAAGTGGAATTGGTAGAGGGGAGCTGGAGGAACTAGGAAACCCCAAAGGTAAGTACCAGAGTGCCCCCCAGCGACCAGGAGAAAAGAGGTAAGTTACAGTTTTTTCCCTGACCCACCAAAAGGACTTCAGAGAAGGATATTGCAAAACGCAGACAAGACTGCAAGAAACTAGAGGTGGATCCTGGAAGAGTAAGACCTGGAAAAGAAGGGCACCAAGTCCAGTTTACGTAGGATGGTCCGGTCGTGGCAGGAGCCACAACCCACCCATCTGTGGATGCAGGAGTTGGTCGAAATGCAGCACTGGAGCAGATGAAGAGTTCCTAGGTGATGCAGTCGACGTCCCACGCCAGATGAAGAATTGCAGTCAGTCTGTGGTGTGGAAAACCCACCAACAAGCCATGGCAAAAGCAAATGTCGCAGTAGGAGAAAAGTGGAGCTACCGGGGACCAGCAAGGTCCAGGGGGACTCAACCCATGGAGGGGAGTCTCAGGTGACCATCAGCAAGGCAGAGAGTCTGGAGGAGGAGAGGCAGCCCCCACAGAAGACCTACAGGCAAGGAGCCCAGGAGCTGTAGAGAGGCCCACAGCACACCTCAAGAGAGATCCCACTTCACAGGCGAAGCACATTGAGGGCTGTGCTTCACAGAGAAGAGTGCCGGGGGTAGCTGCAAGAGATGCGGTGCATGGGGGTACTGTCCTGCATGGGAAGGCAAGGACCTACCTACTCCAAAGTTGGGCAGCTGGTAGAGAGGACCAAGGAGACCACTCCAGACTACCACCCCTGATGCAGGATCCACGCAGCTCAGGAGGAGAGGAGAGGAGATCCACGCAGCCGGTTGTTGTTGCAGTTGGTGCCTGCGGATGCAGATAAGTGACTCCTTCACTTCAAGGAATTTTCCTTCTTTCTTCTCATGCAGACTGAAGACTTGCTGCCCTCAGAGGAAGCACAGCTGGGCAAATGTTGCAGTTGCTGGAAGGAGTCGGAGAAACAATGTTGCGTGGCAAAGTCGTCGCTGGAGCTGCAGATTGTAGGTTCCTGTGAAGTCCAGTTGCGGTTCCAGTGGCCAGAAGTCAAAGTAAACGTTGCAGAGGAGTCCTGCTGGAATCTTGCACGTCAAATCTGAGGACCCACCCAAGAGGGAAACCCAAAATAGCCCAGAAAGGGGGATTGGTCACCTAGCCGGGTGACCACCTAGGAGGGGGCTGTGATGTCACCTCCCTGACCTGGCCACTCAGATTCTCACAGAGGCCTCTGCCAACCTTAGATTCAAGATGGAAGAATCAAGTGGCCACCTGGAGGAGCTCTGGGCACCACCCCTGGGGTGGTGATGGACAGGGGAGTGGTTACGCCATTTCCATTGTCCAGTTTCACGCCAGAGTAGGGGCTGAGGTCCCTGAACTGGTACAGACTGGTTTATGCAAGGAGGGCACCAAATGTGCCCTTCAGAGCATACTAGTAGCTTGGCGAGGCTACCCCTCCCAAGCCTTGTAATGGAGAGGGTGTTGCCTCTCTCTTCCAAAGGAAATCCTTTGTTCTGCCTTCCTGGGCATGAGCTGCTCAAGCAGCAGAAGGAGGGCAGAAATCTGTCTGAGGGGTGGCAGCAGCGTGAGCTGTTCGGAAGACCCCATAAAGCTGGTAGGAGCAATGCTGGGGATCCTCTAAGGAGCCCCCAAAGTGCATGGAATCATACAATCAATACTGACAATAGTATTGGGGTATGATTCTGACATGTTTGTTACCAAACATGCCCAGGTTCGGAGTTACCATTATATAGCTGGACATAGGTAGTGACCTATGTCCAGTACAAGCGTAAAATGGCGTCCCCGCACTCACGAGGTCCAGGAAAATGGGGCTGGAGTTCGTGGGGGCACCTCTGCTCCTGCAGAGGTGCCCTCACACACAGGTACTTGCACCCTACCCTCTGGGCTAGGAGGGCCTACCATAGGGGTGACTTACTGTGACCTGGTGCAGTGGCCTGAAGTGAAAGGGTGCAAGCACCTTTTCACGCAGGCTGCAATGGCAGGCCTGCAGACACAGTTTACATGGGCTCCTATGGGTGGCATAATACATAATAAATGCTGCAGCCCATGGGAACCCCTGATCCCCCAATGCCCTGGGTACCTGGGTACCATATACTAGGGACTTATAAGGGGCACCAGTATGCCAAGTGGGGTGTGTGTGTGGTCCAAGCAACCAAATTTAATGGGAGAGAGCACTGGGGTCCTGGTTAGCAGGATCCCAGTGAACACAGTCAAAACATACTGACAACAGGCAAAAAGTGGGGTAACCATGCCAAAAAGAGGGTACTTTTCTGCATCTGACAAAAGCAGAAACCCACTGACCTATTCACATTATATACACTTTGTGATCTGCATGTAGACGGCCTTTGTAGCAGGCATAGTAACCCTGTACGGTATGATGAGTCAAAACTTCCACTAGACAAAACTTCAGTCTCTCTCCAGAATGACCATTAATCACCGGAATTATCTTAAGATTTTTATTGTTGCCTGAAAACTGTTGGTGGCAAGGAACATCCAGCAGGTGCTTTTAAAGTCACAATATACTTGCAAACATAGCACCCCCATCCTAAGTCAGCACCCAGTGCGGCAGCACCGGTTGCATCGCCCTAGCTGCCTTACCTAGCCCTGTCCATCTCTTAGGCCATCTGGTTCTTCCTGGGACCCATGCTGTGTGATGGTCTCTCTGCTGTCTATCCAGCAGTGTCAGGCTCTGTTCCACCATAGCCTGTGAAGTCCTGTAAAGCCTGTGAGCTGCCACAGTGCTGGCTTCGCATCCACAGGCCATTGGCAGGAAATGAGATTTACAGACAGCCCTTGCCCTTCAGAGCGGGCTTTCACAAATACCAGGAAGGCTGAGGGAGAGACAGGGGACAGAAATGTTGGGGGGGGGCAGGATGTCAACTTAGGGGACAATAATTAGCACTCGGGCAGGCAAGCTGAAGACAGAGGAGAGAAGAGAGTGAGAGAGAGGCGACAGAAAGGGGGGCCCTAACAAACACTGGCGCACAGGGTGCCACTAGCGCGCTAAAGCCTGCCCTGCTCATATCTAACAGTAACTCAACAATACTGTTTTTAGAAAGGGAGATACTCTGCAACACAGCACTGTATTTAAAAAGAAAGGGAGTTACTTAGCAATAGTTTATTTAATTACCCAAACCTCCTCACCTTCTCAAATCTTGCTGCTGTCTTCAGGGTTCGATCTTCAAGGGACAGGAAGGGTCGGGCTCAGGAGGGACTGGATGCGCACAGCAATCAACAAAGGGCCTCTCCTCCCCCTTTGTTCTCAGAAGTGCAAACTGCAGGCAGCTGTGGCGGCAAGGTGAGAAAGAATCCCTTGTGTGCTGCAGCACAACAAAAGGGCAGAGGGCGAGTGTCCTGGAGCCAGGTCACAGGTCAAGTGCAGGGCCATATAGGTAGCGCTTTCATGCGCTAATGGCCCTGCGAATTACAGGAGAAAGGAAAATTCTTCTGTCCCCTCGTCCCCCCCACCCTTGTCCCCCGTGTCCCCCCCACTCCAAAATCTGGGGGGGACATATCCCCCGCGTCCCCCACACTTCCTACGCCCATGTCCCTGGTCACTCATGCACGACCCCAAAACGCTTCACATGTAGGATTATAGCAAATACAGCACTGCCAGCCATGCAGTCCCCACGGTGTAGCGTGGTGTCTGTCAGATAATGCGCTTCAGTGCCCATCAAACAAGCCATGAAGCACTATAAAAATGCTACAATGCAATGCAATATCTGTTAACAGGGGGGACCCAAAATAATTTTATGTAACACAGCTGACAACAGAATAGCTGACAAAATGTATTCCGAATGCCGAATTTGCTGAGTATTCTTTAATGTCGAAAGTTCTAAACCTGGCCAAACTATCATACTGACAATAAAAGCATTCTCATACACGTATGTTTCTAGCGCATAGTAAAATCGACGTGGCTCCGGGTGTAAGAAAGAGACATGGGGCCCGCGATTGCTGGATCGTGGTCAAATATAGCAACAAACAGTTTCAGTTGGCTCTTCATGTCTCCGGGGTCTGGTGCACCTGCACCTACCGCACTACTGGTAGCTACCTCCAGTATGTTTCCACATTTTTTCTTATTTACTATGCTTTCATCACCTCAAATTGTGACATTAAATCAAGAAAGCCAAAAATACGAAATCATCAAAAAGCATCACTTTGATTTCTGTATCTAACCACACATATCAGGATTAAAACGATTATTCAACAGAATGTGACCATCTGGGTTTGGATTTGGGCGAATATATCATATTTGCTTGAACTTCAATGGACACCTGTTGGAAGCATAAATTTGACACACCCCTG
Source organism: Pleurodeles waltl (assembly GCF_031143425.1). Classification (NCBI taxonomy): domain Eukaryota; kingdom Metazoa; phylum Chordata; class Amphibia; order Caudata; family Salamandridae; genus Pleurodeles; species Pleurodeles waltl. The sequence goes on from NC_090438.1 coordinate 667,589,902, forward strand.
CCGGCGCAATAATAAAACTCATTAGAGGAGAATATGTTCAAAGGACACATCTGAGAAATAAAAACACCCTTATCAACTCTGCAGATAGGATAGTTATGTCAGAATGACGTAAGTGGAGAAAACATACATCTCAATAAAATCTATACTAAACGCAAGTTATAGCGGAAGTTCCAAAGGTTTCTTGAAAGTATCCAGTTATTGCCTTGCTTCCAGTGTAGCCCCAGGCCCGGGCCCAACCCAACAAGGCGGCAAGTTAGCACAACCTCCTGTACACCTACCTCCTCCGTACATCTGACACAGGTAGGGGAACCGCCACACATTGCCCAGTCCCACGGCGTAAGAGATGCAGGCAAAGATGAACTGCAGTGGGTTGTCCCACACGGGCCGGGATTTCTCCATGTCTGTCCAGTAGCGCGCTCTTAACCTGAGCAGTGTGTGTGAAGCTCACAGAAGCCCGACGTCCCTCCTTCAGGTGGCTGCCCACGGTCCCCTCTCTCACAGCTGGCCTTAGGAGTCAAGGGGGGAGTTCCCTGGCCAATCGGTATCAAGCCCTTTAATCGCTAATCTCATGAACGAGCGCGCGCTTGGAATGCCGGTAAACAGATTATAGACAAATAAAAAGCTGTGAAATGTGCAGTGATTTGGCAAATTACGTCTTTACTTGAAAAACCCCGATAGAAAACATGGGCTGCACTGTATTGCAACATTCACGCAGAAAAGAACAGCAAGAGACATGCACAGGGTTGGATTCGGGCCACAATTTTGCCCGGGTGGTCACAAAATGTGGCCCTCATTCGCAGTTCGCAACCTTTCGCAAAACACTGTTTAATTAAGAGCATGGTGAACATTTGCAGTAATAAAGCAAAGCAAATGTTAACTGCTTCCCATCAGCAGCTGTGTCACATCTGGAGGGATCCAGGGGACATGCGGAGACAGCTGGGGAAGCCCATTGTCATTCTGCCTCTGACACCAGGTACAGCATGTGCACATCAACATGGTGGCTTAATTTGTAACTAAAAATGTCTAGCACTTCTCCGTATATTTATTGAGGAAAAAAGGCTTGATTAATGTGAACTCAATCAGTGCGCATCAAAGGATTACCAAACTTTCCCAGCAGATGGGCATGGTTCCCTATTACCATTCAGGCCTGGCCTCAGGATTCAGATCTAAAAGAAGAAGCATGGGTGGGTTTTGAAGATGACTAGGGCTGCCTAGTTACTCTCAGGAGTCTGATTGCAGGCTCTGGGCATAGTGGATGGTTTACTAGTTTTATTCTGTAATCCTGGGGATGTATGTTTGCTCCCTATCTATGGTGCTGTCTCCTTTCTGCCCGCCTCACTTTCTGTTCTATCTGCCTCCTCCTCTGCTTCGCCCTTCTCTTCTGCCCACCTCACCCTCTGCTTCCTCCTCTCATCCTCTTCTCTCCTCACCTCATCCTCCTTTCTTCGGCACCTTCACCTCTCTCACCTCATACTCCTCTCTCCCTGCTGTGGCTTCCTCTCTCTCTCTCTGCATCACCTTCATTTGTCTTTCACCTCGCCCTATTTTCTTTCTCCACCTCACCATCCTCTCGCTGTACGTCAGCCTCCACTCTCTACATATCACCCGTTTGTCTCCACCTCGTGCTTCTCTCTCCACCTTATCCTTCTCTCTCCACTTCTTTGTCCCCCTCTCACTTCCTCACAGTCCTCCCTCTCTCGTTCTCACCTTCCTCCCTCACCCCTAACTCTGCTTCATCTCCTCTCTCCACCTCGCCTTCCTCTCTCGCCATCTCACCCTCTTCGGTCAAACTCATCCTCACTGCTGCTGCATATGGGTGAACAATTGTGTGTATCTAATGGAAGTGTGGACTGTTACCACATAAGCTGGTGTATATGTTCTTGCGTGAGTGTGCAGGTTTGTGCAATCGGACCTTGCACTCCTGTTGCCCTATATGTGTCCTTCACTGATAGTTCCCAACATTTTGAACAATTGCAGGACCAGGACGTGGAGTTCACGGAGCAAGCACAAGAACTGCAGAGACCTGAGAACCATCTCTATTTTAAACCAATAGTAAGACTTTGTGGGACTTTTCAAAGTTGTGGATAATGCCTTCTGATGTACAGATACCCCACAAAGGCGTGATAACAATTGGAAGCGCAAAGTGGCAATCTGAGCAGAACTGACAAGGTATCAAACGTGGGCCTGCTTCTACCCAGATCTGCTCACTGTGCGAAGAGTACAGCTTTCAATGTCAACAACTGGACTTCTCATTTGGTGGCTAGTTTCTCAACCTATATTTGGGTGTCAGTTTCTTAAGCAAAAGGTATTTTAAGGGGAGCAAAGATGATGAAATTTATGGCTCACGCGAGTGCCTCAAAACTGAACTGTCTCCCCTATATTGTGACTAGCATGTTCCTGCTTTTTTTTTCCTGTTCTCTTTCTTTCTTCCATTAGTTTCTCCTATTCCCACAATCTTCTCTTTCTTCATCACCCTCCCTTCCCAACACTTGCCTCTTTGTTAGGTTCTACCACTCTCCTCTAGTCTCTTTACCCTCCTCTGCCCCCTCCCACATCACTTATCATTTGCCCATCACCCTTCTCTCTGACCATCTCCTTCAAAAGCCTCGTCCTCCAATTCATCCTTTTCTACCCCTTTTGCTCTACTCATCTCTTATTGCCCCACCTAGTACACACCTACTAGTCACCATACTCCCATCACCCACTTTGCCATCTGCAAGTTAATCTACACTCAACAACATTTAGAGATCTACGTGAGTTATGCCCTTTACCTTTCAAAGTGCACTAAAACGTTACATGTATACATTCAAATAAGGGTGCTGTATATCCAGATCAGAGACACCTAGCAGCTCAGAAATGTAATTTCAATAGTTTTGGGCTTGACGTCTGTGGTGTGTTTTTTCCACAACCTTTTGCTTTCAATCCTCATGTTTTTGCTGAGTATGTTTTTTGCAGGCCTTAGAACTCTGCACACTTGCTCTGCTAATCAGTGCTAATGTGCTTGCACTCTCCCTCTAAACATGGTAAAATTGTCTTACGCCCAGTTGGCACATTTAATGTACTTATAAGTCCCTAGTAAAAGGGTACTACATCTACTATTGCCTGTAAATTAAATACTACTGAGTCTGCAGCCCTTATTGTGCCACCCACTTAAGTAGCCCTTTTAAAAGGCTTTCAGGTCAGCAGTCCTTCTTCGTCTTAGGTTGCAGGAATCTAGTTACCTAGTTACATAAATACTCAATTTAGTTGTGTGTTTAGGTCTGGGGGGTTAGTAGCCAATGGCTACTAGCCCTGAGGGTGGCTACACCCTCTTTGTGCCTCCTCCCTGAGGGAAGGGGGGCACACCCCTAATCCTATTGGGGGAATCCTTCATCTGCAAGATGGAGGATTTCTAAAAGTCAGAGTCACCTCAGCTCAGGACACCTTAGGGGCTGTCCTGACTGGCCAGTGACTCCTCCTTGTTTTTCTCATTATCTCCTCTGGCCTTGCCGCCAAAAGTGGGGCCGTGGTCGGAGGAGGCGGGCAACTCCATTAGCTGGAGTGCCCTGGGGTGCTGTAACAAAGGAGGTGAGCCTTTGAGGCTCACCGCCAGGTGTTACAGCTCCTGCAGGGGGAGGTGAGAAGCACCTCCACCTCCACCCAGGACAGGCTTTGTTACCAGCCACAGAGTGACAAAGGCACTCTCCCCATGTGGCCAGCAACATGTCTCGTGTGTGGCAGGGTGCTAAAACTAGTCAGCCCACACTGGTAGTCGGGTATGGTTTCAGGGGGCATCTCTAAGATGCCCTCTGGGGTGTATTTTACAATAAAATGTACACTGGCATCAGTGTGCATTTATTGTGCTGAGAAGTTAGATACCAAACTTCCCAGTTTTCAGTGTAGCCATTATGGTGCTGTGGAGTTCGTGTATGACAGACTCCCAGGCCATATACTCTTATGGCTACCCTGCACTTACAATGTCTAAGGTTTTGCTTAGACACTGTAGGGGCATAGTGCTCATTCACCTATGCCCTCACCTATGGTATAGTGCACCCTGCCTTAGGGCTGTAAGGCCTGCTAGAGGGGTGACTTATCTATGCCATAGGCAGTGTGAGGTTGGCATGGCACCCTGAGGGGAGTGCCATGTCGACGTAGTCATTTTCTCCCCACCAGCACACACAAGCTGGCAAGCAGTGTTTCTGTGCTGAGTGAGGGGTCTCCAGGGTGGCATAAGACATGCTGCAGCCCTTAGAGACCTTCCCTGGCATCAGGGCCCTTGGTACCAGGGTTACCAGTTACAAGGGACATACCTGAATGCCAGGGTGTGCCAATTGTGGAAACAAAGGTACAGGTTAGGGAAAGAGCACTGGTGCTGGGGCCTGATTAGCAGGCCTCAGCAAACTTTCATATCATAACTTGGCATCAGCAAAGGCAAAAAGTCAGGGGGTAACCGTGCCAAGGAGGCATTTCCTTACACTGCCACTGGGCGATGTATCTCTTCAGCGATGGCTCCTTAAATGTGCTGCTGCACAATGCATCTTCTCATCAATGGCTCATTGACTCACTGCGGCGTGATGAGTCTCACTGCCGGACCTTGCATTGCAGCTCCTTGTCGATGGCTCCTCAACAACATCCCACACAGCACGACACAAGGACTTTGCATCTTGACACCCAGGCCACGGGGTACTTTTCAGATGACTGAACTCAGTTCTGAATCGGGCTCGTGTTCCATAATGGTCGGCCTCAATTTTTGACCTTGACCCTGTTTATTGTGACCAGATAACCACGGTTGGCGCTTTTTTCTTCTTAGCGCTTTTTTCTTACAAACCTTTAAAATTACATATCTTTGGTTCTGCTAATTGGAATTTTGTAGTTTTAATGCCAGATAATTTATAACATTTTATTCTATTTTTTTAATTGTGTGGGATTTTTCTTGTGTTGTGTCTTTACTCAGTTGCTGTTTGTGTGCTGCATAAATTATTTGCCCATTGCCTCTAAGTTCAGCCTGATTGCTTTTGTGCCAAGCTTCCAGAGAGCTGAGTACAGATTAAATCAGGGTTTGCTTGTGTTTCACCCTGACAAGAATTGTGGTTACTGCTTCAATAGGGTTTTACCCCCCTCAATCAATAACTCAATTTCCTGTGGATGGCATGACAGAAACATTTTTTACATCTATTGTTGTCCCACTCTCGTGTTGGAAATAATAAAAGGGTGAGTAGCAACCTTTGACCCTGCTTGCAGGTAGGTCGCTCCCCGCTCCGCCTTCTGCGCCACCTCCTTTTCCCGTTCTCTCTTTGCTTTTTTCCCTGCTGCTGCGTCCTCTGCAGCCCCTCCCACCTCCCCCCTCCTTCTCACCACTTCCTTACTGGTTTTTTCCCCAGCCGTTGCGTCCCCTGCGGCCCCTCCCACCTCCCCCCTCCTTCTCACCTCTTCGTTAGGCTTTTTTCCCCGCTGCTGCGTCCCCTGCGGACCCGCCCCCCAGTGCTCTCATTGGACAGGCCCTCCCTGCTCCCAGCTGCCACTCCCACCCTCCCCTCCTCTTATGGCAGCCGCAGCGCGCTAGCAGGCAGCAACCTTTGACCCTGCTTGCAGGTAGGTCGCTCCCCGCTCCGCCTTCCGTGCCACCTCCTTTTCCAATTCTCTCTTTGCTTTTTTCCCCACCGCTGTGTCCCCTGCGGCCCCTCCTTCTCACCGCTTCCTTAGTGGTTTTTTTCCCCGCCGCTGCGTCCCCTGCGGCCCCTCCTGCCTCCCCCTCCTTCTCACCTCTTCGTTAGGATTTTTTCCCCTCCGCTTCGTCTCCTGCGGCCCCGCTCCCCAGCCTTCTCATTGGACAGGCCCTCCCGCCTGCCAGCTGCCACTCCCACCCTCCCCTCCTCTTATGGCATCCGTGGCGCTCTAGCAGGGAGCAACCTTTGACCCTGCTTGCAGGCAGGTCGCTCCCCGCTCCGCCTTCTGCGCCACCTCCTTTTCCCGTTCTCTCTTTGCTTTTTTCCCCGCCGCTGCGTCCCCAGCGGCCCCTCCGCCTCCCCCCTCCTTCTCACCGCTTCCTTTGTGTTTTATTCCCTGCTGCTGCGTCCCTTACGGCCCCTCCCGCCTCCCCCTCCTTCTCACTGCTTCCTTAGTGTTTTTTTCCCTGCCGCTGCATCCCCTGCTGCCCCTCCCACCTCCCCCCTCCTTCTCACCTCTTCGTTAGGCTTTTTGCCCCGCCGCTGCGTCCCCTGCGGCCTGCCCCCCAGCCCTCTCATGGGACAGGCCCTCCCACCTCCTAGTTGCCACTCCCACCCTCCCCTCCTCTTATGGCAGCCGCGGCGTGCTAGCAGGAAGCAACCTTTGACCCTGCTTGCAAGTAGGTCGCTCCCTGCTCTGCCTTCCGCGCCACCTCCTTTTCCCGTCCTCTCTTGGCTTTTTTCCCCGCCGCTGCATCCCCAGTGGCTCCTCCCACCTCCCCCTCCTTCTCACCGCTTCCTTAGTGTTTTTTCCCCGCCGCTGCGTCCCCTGCGGCCCCTCCCTCCTCCCCCCTCCTTCTCACCTCTTCGTTAGGCTTTTTTCCCCGCCGCTGCATCCCCTGCGGCCCCGCCCACAGCCCTCTCATTAGACAGGCCCTCCTGCCTCCCAGCTGCCACTCCCACCCTCCCCTCCTCTTATGGCAGCTGCGGCGCGCTAGCAGGGAGCAACCTTTGACCCTGCTTGCAGGTATGTTGCTCCCCGCTCCGCCTTCCGCGCCACCACCTTTTCCCATTCTCTCTTTGCTTTTTTCCCCGCCGCTGCGTCCCCTGCGGCCCCTCCCGCCTCCATCTCCTTCTCACCGATTCCTTTGTGTTTTTTTCCCCGCCGCAGTGTCCCCTACGGCCCCTCCCACCTTCCCCCTCCTTCTCAATGCTTCCTTAGTGTATTTCTCCCCGCCGCTGCGTCCCCTGCGGCCCCTCCCGCCTCCCTCCTCCTTCTCACCACTTTGTTAGGCTTTTTTCCCCGCCGATGCATCTCCTGCGGTCCGTCCCCCAGCCCTCTCATTGGACAGGCCCTCCCGCCTCCCAGCTGCCACTCCCACCCTCCCCTCCTCTCATGGCAGCCGCAGCGCGCTAGCAGGGAGCAACCTTCGACCCTGCTTGCAGGTAGGTCGCTCCCCGCTCCGCCTTCCGCACCACTCCTTTTCCCGTTCTCTCTTTGCTTTTTCCCCCGCCGCTGCATCCCCGGCGGCCCCTCCCGCCTCCCCCTCCTTCTCACCGCTTCCTTAGTGTTTTTTTCCCCGCCGCTGCGTCCCCTGCGGCCCCTCCCGCCTCCCCCTCCTTCTCACCGCTTCCCTAGTGTTTTTTCCCCCGTCGCTGCGTCCCCTGCGGCCCCTCCCACCTCCCACTCCTTCTCACCTCTTTGTTAGGCTTTTTTCCCCGCCGCTGCATCCCCTGCGGCCCGACCCCCAGCCCACTCATTGGACAGGCCCTCCCGCCTCCCAGCTGCCACTCCCACCCTCCCCTCCTCTTATGGCAGTTGCGGCGCGCTAGCAGGGAGCAACCTTTGACCCTGCTTGCAGGTAGGTCGCTCCGCCTTCCGTGCCACCTCCTTTTCCCGTTCTCTCTTTGCTTTTTTCCCCACCGCTGCATCCCCTGTGGCCCCTCCCACCTCCCCCCTCCTTCTCACTGCTTCCTTAGTGTTTTTTTCCCCACCGCTGCGTCCCCTGCGGCCCCTCCCGCCCCTCCCTCTCACCGCTTCCTTAGTGTTTTTTCCCCGCCGCTGCGTCCCCTGCAGCCCCGCCCCCCAGCCCTCTCATTGGACAGGCCCTCCCGCCTCCCAGCTGCCACTCCCACCCTCCCCTTCTCTTATGGCAGCCACGGCACGCTAGCAGGGAGCAACCTTTGACCCTGCTTGCAGGTAGGTCGCTCCCTGCTCCGCCTTCCGCGCCACCTCCTTTTCCCATTCTCTCTTTGCTTTTTTCCCCACTGCTGCATCCCCTGCGGCCCCTCCTGCCTCCCCCCTCCTTCTCACCGATTCCTTAGTGTTTTTTCCCCCGCCACTGCATCCCCTGCGGCCCCTCCCGCCTCCCCCCTCCTTCTCACCTCTTCGTTAGGCTTTTTTCCCACCCTGCGGCCCCAGCCCTCTCATTGGACAGGCCCTCCCAGCTGCCACTCCCACCCTCCCCTCCTCTTATGGCAGCCGTGGCACGCTAGCAGGGAGCAACCTTTGACCCTGCTTGCAGGTAGGTCGCTCCCCGCTCCGCCTTCCGTGCCACCTCCTTTTCCCGTTCTCTCTTTGCTTCTTCCCCGCCGCTGCGTCCCCTGCGGCCCCTCCCACCTCCCCCCTCCTTCTCACCTCTTCGTTAGGCTTTTTTCCCCGCCCCTACGTCCCCTGCAGCCCCGCCCCCCAGCCCTCCCATTGGAGAGGCCCTCCCGCCTCCCAGCTGCCACTCCCACCCTCCCTTCCTGTTGTGGCAGCCGCTGTGCGGCCGCGCTGCTGGCGCGCCAAAGGCAAGCCCGTCTGCACCCGTCCGCACCTGAACTGCATCCAGCGCCATAACCCCTGGCCCTCTGAGACACACCTACTCCCCCCTCACCCTCCACTCTCTCAACCCAGGCCCCCGCCCCACATGCACCACATCTAGCCACACACACACTCATGGCCCCTTCACCTGCCACACCTGCCACTTCTCCTGCTCGTCATCCCTCACACCACACACCAACCATAGCGACCCCACCTTCAACAAACACAACACCCCCAATGCAAGACTCACCCACCCTGCCCCAACCAACCAACCCCGCAGCACACCAGCCCACAACCAGAACACACCCCGCAACAACACCCTCACGCACCACACCAACGCCACTCACCACAACCACCTGAACTGCCTGCTCCTCAACATCCGCTCCCTTCACAAACATGCCATAGAACACTGGGACCTCATCACATCACACTCACCTGACATCGCCTTCCTCACGGAAACCTGGACTAACCCCTCCTCAGAACCCGACATAGCCATAGCCACCCCCAAAGGATACAAACTCCAACCCCAAAACCACCCGACAGGCCAGGCAGTGGCATCACCATCCTACACAGAGACACCGTCAAAGTCACCACCAGTTCCCAAGACACTATCGGCAACACTGAACACATGCACTTCCTCATCCACATCAACAACAACTCCACCCTCAGAGGTATATTAATCTACAGACCACCCGGACCACGCCCCGCCTTCTGCGACACCATCACCGACAGCATCAGCCCGTACGCCCTCACCTCCACAGACTACATCATCCTCGGTGATTTCTACTTTCACTTAAAAAACCCACAAGACCACAACACTACCTCCCTCATAGACAACCTCAACAACCTCGGACTCAAACAACTAGTCACCGCACCTACCCACTCAGCAGGACACACGCTGGATGCAATCTTCACCTCAAGCCAACACATAGACTACACCCACACAACCGAACTCCTCTGGACTGACCCCCGCTGCATCCACTTCTCCTTCACCAAACGCCCCACACACTACCATCAACACACCACACCCTACCGCATGTGGGACAAGATCCCCACAGAACGACTAAACTCCCAACTGGCCCATAACAACCCCCCACACCAATGACTCCAACGCAGGAGCTCACAACCTCTCCAAATGGATCACTACCTGCGCAGACACACCAGCCCCCCTCAGAAAACACATCACCACCCGCAACATCAAGAGAATCCAATGGTTCACCCCTGAACTTCAAGACTCCAAGTGCAAATGCTGCCAAGCTGAGAAAATATGGAGACTAGAACCTTCCTCAACCAACTTCTCCACCCTCAAAACCACCATTTGCACCCATCACCAACTCATACGCACCGCCAAAAGAGATCACTACAAGACACGCCTTGACAACAACTCTCAAAACAGCAAAGAACTCTTCACCATCATCAATGAACTTGCCAAACCCAAAGCCAGCAACATAGACCCCACACACACACAGCCCCTATGTGACGCCCTTTCCAACCACTTTCTCCACAAAATCCTGGACATCCACAACAGCTTCATACCACACACACCCACCACACATACCCCTCACCCACCCAACTTGACCCCCACTCAAGACCCCACACCACACTATCCACATGGACCCCCACCACACACGAAGAAAACTGAAAAACCATGAACTCCATCCACTCCGGTTCCCCCTCCGACCCCTGTCCACACTGCATCTACAACAAAGCTAGCCCTACCATTGCCCCCATACTCTACAACATAATCAACTCCTCTTTCGACTCCGCCACCTACCCAGACCCCTGGAAGCACACGGAAGTTACCGCTCTACTAAAAAAAAAAAACAAGCCGACCCGGAGATCCTCTCCAACTACCACCCCATCTCCCTCCTCCCTTTCCCCGCCAACGTTGCAGAGAGATTAGTCAACACCCGCCTATCCCACTTCCTCGAAGTAACCAACACCCTTGACCCCTCACAATCTGGGTTCCTCAAGAACCACAGCACAGAAACCGCCCTCATCGCATGGACTGACGAAATCTGGACCAAAGTTGACAAAGGCGAGACCGTCGCACTCATCCTCCTAGACCTCTCCGCAGCTTTTGACTCCATCTGCCACCACAAACTCCGCACACGCCTCCACAACATGGGAATCCGCCACAAAGCCTTAGACTGGCTCACCTCCTTCCTCACCGACCAGACCCAGAGAGTCCGCCTTCCGCCCTTCCACTCCAACACTACCAAGATCACCGGCGGAGTTCTCCAAGGGTCCTCCCTCAGCCCCACACTCTTCAACATCTACATGATCCCCCTAGCCAACATCCTCCGAGCACACGGAATCACTATCCTCTCCTACGCAGATGACACCCAACTCATCCTCTCTCTCACCCGCAACCCCACCACCGCCAAAACCAACCTACATGCCGCTCTCCTAGACACCGCCAACTGGATGACCACTAACCACCTCAAGCTCAACTCAAACAAAACCGAGATCGTCATCTTCGGCCCAAACAAAACCACATGGGATGACTCCTGGTGGCCCACTGCCCTAGGCCCTGCACCCAACCCCTGCAAACCCACGCACGCAACCTCGGCATCATCCTCGACCCCTCCCTCTCCATGACACAACAAATCAATGCTCTAACCTCCTCCTGCTTCCACATACTCCGCACTCTAAAAAATCCTTCAAATGGATCCCCCCAGAAACCAGAAAGACAGTCACCCACGCACTCATCAGCAGCAGACTGGACTATGGTAACGCCCTCTACGCCGGCACCACACTCAAACTCAAATGCAAACTCCAAAGAATCCAGAACACAGCCGCGCGCCTCGTCATTGGCCTCCCCCACCACTAACGAATCTCACCACACCTCAAATCCCTTCACTGGCTCCCCATAGACAAGAGAATCACATTCAAGGTCCTCATCAACGCACACAAATCCCTCCACAACACAAGCCCAACCTACCTCAATGAGAGAGTAAACTTCCACACTCCCACACGCAACCTCTGATCAGCCGACCTCGCCCTAGCCACAGTCCCCCGCATCCAGCGCACCACCACAGGAGGCAGGTCTTTCTCCTACCTCGCCCCCAAAACCTGGAACTCCCTCCCCACCGACCTTCGCAAAACCAAAGACCTACTGTTCTTCAGAAAGAACCTCAAGGCATGGCTGTTCGACCAGTGACCCTCCCTGGCCCCCTTCCTGGACCCCCCCGCGCCTTGAGATCCTCACGGGTGAGTAGCGCGCTCTACACATTTTTTGATGGATTGATTGATTGAGTAGCAAAATTTAAACTTATATAGGACACAAAGAGTAGGAAAATCTCGAAGCAAGGCTTCACTATATTATCAGTTTAGGACCTTAGAACTAATATCAGTAAACGTTGAGTTACTGGTTTTATATCCAGTTATGAAATCTCATCAGATAATTAGTTGGAAGAAAATACATGCACAGTCACAGATGCCCTAAAGTGTGGTGTCTGTGCCCTAAGTTCCTTCTAATTATATTAACAGACCGAGGGCCTAATTTAGGTCTCAGTGGACTGGTTGTTCCAGCGCAGCAGTGACGGATGTCCCCCTCTGCCGAAATCTAAATCCCATTGAAAGAATGGGATTTAGATTTCGTCAGACTAGATATCTTTTACCGTTTGTGAAGGAGTAACCAGTCCGCCGAGATCTAAATCAGACCCTGAGTCTTCTGCAAGCACCTCAGGAGACTGAGAGTAGGCAGAACAGTGAGAACATTTGTTGCACAGTAGCATCATGTACTACCAGTACTGCCGCAAGAGAGCTGCTAGTTCTGTTCTTTTGATAACCGCAAATTGCACCAGTTCTTTTCTTTGTATGACAGCACATTGCTCTGCTCCTGCCCATGATGTATCAATGTGATGTATGGTGGAACGTGTCAAGCCTTTTCACTTCAGAAATTCAGAACCTATGGTAATGTTCTATCTATCTATCTATCTATCTATCTATCTATCTATCTATCTATCTATCTATCTATCTATCTATCTATCTATCTATCTATCTATCATATCTATCATATCTATCTATCTATCTAGCTATCTATCTATCTATCTCCTTTTTGTTTTTTATGCACTTTCCCAACTACTATTCTCGAGATATCAAATCTCTATCAGATTGTTTCAGTTTCTTAACTGCTGTTCACATGTGCTTGATAACAGCCACCAAGCCCACTGACTTCACACTTATCCCAGACATTTCAAATATGCCAAGACATTTAGTTAAGCAATTAACTTGTGAAAGCTAAGCTGTAGGCCAACACAAACAACTACCAAAAGTACAAAAGATGTTGTCCTAATTGTAAAGGGTCCTTGGAAACACCACAGGGCTACGTTGGAAGGGCCTGGTCCACCTGGTGCCCCCTTGAACTGGGCCTGTCACCATTGATTTTTAACATCTATGTCGGACCTCTCTCTGACCTGGATAGGTCCCTTGGACACAGAGCTCAGTTCTCTGCTGAGGATAACCAGGTTACCTTAAAGCAGAATAAGCATGCTCCACGTCAGCACTGAGGCTGAAAGACTATTTGTCAGTCATTTATCAGTGCATGAGTAACAACTTCAAGAAGCTTTAAGTTGGGAATATATAGCTTCCCATGATTGGGAAGAACCAGAATTGCTTGGTCAGTGCCCCATGTTTTTCACTCAGGAATGTGTTTGTCTGCTGGAGTTGGGTGGCCAATCCCGGGATGACATTCATGATGGCAGACTGACCTTTAGAGATGGTTCTTAGGAGGTCAATAGCCTCCTGACCGAGGGCAGCAGTGGTAACAGGGGCTGGGGTGGAGGTACCTCCGGCAAATGAGATGCTCACCCTCGTAGGGGAGTGGGCTTGGCCTACTGGGTTGGGAGCAATAGGGAGGGTGGTGATAGAATGCTGGGTGGCAGACAAATATGGTGCTGGGGGAGGGTCCCTGATGGGTCCGCAACCACTAGGGAGTGGGCACTGGTGGAGAAACCTGAGGATGAAGAGGCTGTTTCAGTCTCCCCAGTGGCGCTCCCCTCACCCTCTGGCCCACTCGGTTCCTCTGTATCAGTTGTATCTTGACATGAGGTCCCATGGGAAGATGCTTCCCCACTCTGCTGTGCCTCGTCTCCTTCACCTGCCAATGCTGAAGCTGCCAAAAGAAACAGAAATAGGGTCACAACATGGACATAAAAATACCTCAATCACAAGTCTGAGAGACAAACCATGCCATCATGTCAAGCTGCCCCCTGCAAAAAGTGGCACCTAAGTGGCACAATCATGTGCCATTACATAACCATCTGGAATTACAAAAGTGACACATGAGAAAATCAGGATCTCAGATATTTGCATGGATGAAGTCTAGCAACCACACTAACAATACAGCTACTAGATTTCCACACCATCCTCAAACCTTTGCCACATGCAGCAGATCCCAGTGAACTACTAACTAACAATTGGATACCATTTTACGGTACTCTAGCGAATACACAGACACAAACTCAGGCACGCATTTATTCTCCACTGATGTGATGTACCAACAACATCAGAGGTTGCAAAGGAAATCCAGCTGACACAGGTACAAATCTGCAAAAACCTGGAGTTGGTGACATGGAAATGCCCGTGTCACTATGGACACATCACAACAATGTACATCTCCACAAATGTACATCTCCACAAGTGACACCTGTACAAAATGAGTCAAGGAGGTAGTAGCAATGTCACTCAGACATTCCCCAACTGTGGCATTGAAAGGAACAACAATGAAGTAATGTTCAAAATCTCATGCAGAGATGTCTCCAGAATACACACAACAATGATTCTATATGGCCCAGCATAGCCACCACCAATGTCTGACACCCACTACAATGTTCACCTCTGAGTGTGTTTTAGTAAACAACTGTACCATGCAGGTTGGATAGACACAGAACTTGCAATGACCAACAGAAGGACCCCAGCTTGTTGTCCAATGAGAGGCTACATCACTACCCGCATCTCAAACAATGCAAGCATGGCATCTGTCTGTGGATGAACCCCTGTCCCTAAACACATGTGATGCAAACATCACTGCACGTCACTCCATGATGCACTCCAACAGTCAGGCACAATCATTACACAGGTGCAGTGCACTTCTCAACATGAATCCACGTTAAGGGTACAAACGAACAGAAAGTGGATCCACACTTTGGCCCTACCTGTCATGTCCCTCATTGCTACTACAGTTTTGCATGACTAATGACATGCTATGAGGCATGCAGGTATCTGTCAGACAAAATATGATGGTAACACCCTCCTGTCTGTGGCACCCAAAGAAATGGACCACCATTGTCGATGTACCATTACAACAACAGTTCCCCATGCACATGTATGTGAGAGACTCCAGGAATCATCCCATCAACATGAGTAGCACATGCATAAAACAGCATCATAGATATGTATCCTAAGGAGAATGGAGCACATGCTGACATGTAGGCACACTGACTGTTGGCTACAGTGATGACACATCACTCATGTCAATGCACATTCCCCACTTACCAGGGGGAATTAGTTTGCTACAGCTGCCAACAATTGGCCATGTATGTCATGTCACATGTATGATGGACACCTATGCATTACAGACCGCAGTGAGGCACCAGCAACCATCATAGACTAAATATAACTAGCTCCAGGGCGTCAGATGTCAACCTATGCATATTCCCAGACACATGACAGAGGACAGTGATCCACACCCTACTTACCTTTCACCTGTAACATTTAGGAGGAGTGATCTGTTGGAGATAACTAACACCCATTAAAAGAATAAATAGTACATATTTGTTAACTTCACACAACCATATGTGGTGCCTGCCAAGCAATAGGTTTGCGGATTCCCCATAGTTTTGACCTCATTTCCAGGTCTAAAAGGAAAAGCACACCAGCTGGAAACGCATGACCTGTCTACACAAATAGGTCCCCCTATGATCTGTGACACATGGCACATCCCTCGTTGTCAGGGAGAGCAGTCAGTCCTTCACCTGGCAAAGGACAAGCAGGAATTTGCCTTGTACTCACCTACTTGTATCTGCTGTGCTGCCCTCAAAAGCCCATCCCACTCCAGGTAGGCCACCAAAATGCAGGCCATTAGGGGGGTCATTGTCTGATGGGCACCCTGTTCACATTGGGAGGACAACCCCAGCTTGGCCTCCGCGATCTTCAGGGTCCAGCGTCTCAGGTCCTCCCACCTCCCAGCGTCTCAGGTCCTCCCACCTCTTCCAACAGTGGGCACTCCACTGGTTGTGGGCCCTCAGGGTCCACACCTTCTTGGCGATGGTGCTCCAAATCCTCTACTTTTGATGGGTGTTGACCTGCATGGATTCAAAAGACACAACAAGAAATCATGTCAAAAGTCCCATAGAAGATGGCTGAGTCACATACATGTTAGTGTGCCAAGATAAGAGCATCCTGTCCTGACCATACTGCCCACGTCATTGGACACAGGGGCATGACTACAATCACTCCCCAATATGCTGCCCCACACACCACCCAGCTCAGGCCCTGCACTGACCAGGTAGGTCAACTATGATTTCTGTGGAACATGAGCTAGCAACCTGATAGAGATCAGAACAACTATGAGACACATCATATCAAGCGGCTACTAACAGGAAAACCTCTCGGCCAGTAATGCACACATAAACATCCACTATCCCATATTATCAATTGCAGCATACAGTCCATATAGGCCACAGCCAGCCTACAAACTCAACTATCGTCCTTGGCTCACAATGAAGGGAGTGGTATGGTGGGAACACAGAGTGTTAAGCCTGTCCGTGTGTATACATGTGCTGATACAGATGCAGGCCCTTGACACTTGAGGGGGTGGGGGTCTGTGTGTTTCATCAACAACACAAAACACACTTCTGCTTATGTGTGTTAGCTTAACCTAGAGTACCTTTGGAAAGACATGGGCATGCATTGTACATGTCCTACTATGTGTCCAAACAACAGAGTCACATATCATTGCTCAACATACTGTTTCCACTTATCCAATTACCTAAATGCAATGACCCTGCACTGGAACACATGTGACTCGGATGAAGGTGACAACAGGGCTGTGGGATCAAGGGACCTGACAAGGAGGCTATGCAACACACACTGAAAAAGATGATAACAGCACATCCGTCATAGATCACCAGCCTGCCCCTAATATCATTTCCATTGTAATCAGTGGACAGATGCTCAATACGCTGCACATTGGCACAGAGGCATGATCTGGCGTCTGACCATGCTGTGCAGGGATACAGGGTGTGTGCTAGTGTCACACTAGCATAGCAAAAGGGATTCAATACCAGCCCAGGTTATGACGGACACTGTGAGAAACATTAGACAGGCCACGTTCTCTACAGGCTGAGCATACAGACCTACATGGAACACCACATCCGACACTTACATGCATAACAGTACATCATATAGCCAACAGCCAATTGGTATGTGGTGCCTATGTGCCGAGCTGAGGGCCATAGTAAGTCATGAACTGTCTTCCATACAACAGTCTAACAAGGCCAGATGTGGTTTGAGATCACTGTGCCAACAAACACAGAGCTCAACTTACAATCAACTGACACATACAACATGCATTCTCCAATCCTGCTGTCATGCAATCACATGTGATTGCACACTGATAACATATTTTGCTTAGAGATGCAGTGGGATGGCTATCATGACACCTCACCTATTTATGTGCATCGAACACAAGCTGGATCTGGGAACATTCAATACACACTCTCAACAATGTTTCAGAGCTCAATACACGTCACTTGACACAGACACATGCCCATTGACTTACCCATTGATGCACACTGACAGCACCTACAGGGCTTGACTACACAATCTGACAAACTGGGCCAAACTCTAGGCTGTCTAAAGGTGAGATATGTCGAAGTACAGAAAAAACTGTGCACATGGGGCACTTGTATGCTCTTCTGGTGCACAATAGAGCTGTCCTCCACAAGCTTCTCCAGCTCCTCGGGGGAGTAGGCAGGGGCCCTACCACTTGTTAGACGTGGCATTATTGCTCCCAGAGGTGGTACACAGCTGCTCAGATAGTGGAGGTCTTGCTGGCAGCAATGTCAGGATTCAAGTGAGGGATTTTGCAGAACATGGCGGTCACGTCCGCTACCTATGCGACCATCACTGACGGTGGACACAGCCATTGGCCCAATACCACAACTGGCAACAATGTTAACCTATGGCTGTGGCAGCCACTGGAGCATCTGCCTACCACCATGACGAGATCCACCAGCAATCGTGGGCGCTTTCTAATGTCCAGTGGACTAGGTCAGGCAGACGCCAATTTAGAGGCATACTATGCCATTTTTAGCTGTTTTAGATGTGTCACATATCTGAAAATTTTGTTTTGGAGAATTATGAGTCCTGGCATTGTCCTGTCATGTATGTCAATCACATTTGACATAATTTTGGTATGACGCCAAACACATGTGACAAAATGATTAGGGGCACAGGGCAATGTCAGTTTGGGGCATTAGCTCACAGTTCGAGTGGCAAGTCACACCCACATATTGTTGCTATCCAGATAGATGATGTGTACAAATTTGTGGAAATGCAAGAGGGAAACATGTTACTTGGAAGTGGCGATGTGTAAAGTGTATCATGTCCTCTGCTACTTACATGCCATGTCACTGTTCGTCTATCACATGCATTATGTATCTTGCAAGGGACACATTGCATGACGGCTATATTCTCCTTTTGTCCTAAATAGTTACCTTGGGAGGGGAAGGATCAGACAACCTCATGTATACCGTCCACTGGCAGATCTTAAGGCAATGGAGGATAGGCACATCACCCAGATGTACCACCTGGATAGGCAGACCATTATGGATCTTTGTCTTCAGTTGGAGCCAGATCTGATGCCTGCCATCAGTCATCCAAATAGCATTGCACCCATCACTCAAGTCATGGCAGTGTTACAATTCCTGGCCACAGGGTCCTTCCATAATACAGTGGCCCTATTTGCTGGGATGTCCCAGTCTATGGTCAGTTTGGTCTTGAAGAATGTACTCTCAGCAGTGTTGAAACACCTAGTCAGCTACATTCAGTTTCCTCAACATGAGGATTTTACCCATGTGAAGGCTGACTTCTATGGTTTGGCACACATTCCACATGTGGTGGGAGCCATTGATGGTACACATGTAGCCTTGGTTCCACCACATGGCAATGAACAAGTCTTTTGGAACAGGAATAACTTCCATTCCATCAATGTCTAGGTTGTTTGTTTGGCAGACCTCTACATTTCCCAGGTCTGTGCCTGTTATCCGAGTTCAGTCCATGATGCCTTCTTCATGCGGAACAGCGATATTCCACAGCTGATGATACAACTGTACCCAGAATGGGCCTGGCTGGTTGGTAAGTCACATATGTCCTGTTTGTTTGCATGCTATGTCTGCTGTTAGAGAGACGGTGCTTGGTACTCATGGTTGCACATATGTTGAATTCCCTTACAGGTGACTCTCCATACCCAAACCGTCCATGGTTGTTGACACCGGTGAGGAACCAAACTACGCCAAGGGAAGTCCCCTTCAACGAGGCTCATGGAAGGACACAGCGTGTCATGGGGCGGACTTTTGGGCACCTGACAGCCATATTTTGTTGTATGGACAAGACTGGTAGCTCCCCTCTACTCACCTGGAAAAGTGTGTGTGATCATTGTGGCCAGCTACATGCTTTACCACATTGCCCTGAGGAGAAATATCCCATATATTTCAGCTAGCAGTTCCACAGAGTGAGCCTCCTGAAATGCCAATTGAGGATGGCAGTGATGAGGATGAAGGTGGAAACATGCGGGCAGATCTCATCAATCAGTACTTCACTTCAGTGTAAGTAGGTGATGTTATGTGATTACTGTGACTGTATGGGGAAGTATAGGGGGTCAGGATGTGTTGAGTAGGGTATCTCTTTTTCCAAGAGACAGGGCATCTCATCCTATGCATTTTACAGGAAAGGTTTTCTAGCTAGGTTTGATTTAACATGTGACTAACTTGATGATCGGCTTTGTTTGGCTCTGTTTCATTGCATTGTCAGTGGATCACCTGAAGTTTGAAAGAATAATTGGGTCATATGCATGCTTTTACCTGCCTGAACACCTTGTATTTTATTCCTTCTTCCAGGTTCCTTCACCATGCAATCCTCATGTGGACATTTCAGAGTTGTGTCTTGCTGGTCTGACGTGTGAAGTGGACATGGATTGATCCAGGTAATGTTAGTCACAGATTTGGGGTGTGTAGGAAGTTGGCTCTGTATATACTATTTCAAAGTAAGAAATAGTGTGCACAGAGTCCAATGGTTCCCCTTAGAGGTAAGATAGTGGCAAAATTAGATAATTCTAATGCTCTATTTTGAGGTTGTGTGGTCGAGCAGTAGGCTTATCAGAGGGTAGTGTTAAGCATTTGATGTACACACACAGGCAATAAATGAGGAACACACACTCAAAGACTTAGTCCAGGCCAATAGGTTTGTTATATTGAAAAATATATTTTCTTAGTTTATTTTAAGAATCACAGGTTCAAGATTTGAAGTAAACACTTTAAATGCAAGGTACTTCACTTAGATACTTTAGGAACTTTGAATAAAAGCACTGTCATATACAGTCTGTGTAAAAATGACAATAAGCTATTTTCAGAGTGGACACTGCAAAAATCAACAGTTCCTGGGGTAGGTAAGTAAAGGTTAGTTTTGGAGGTAAGTAAAACACTTACAAGTCTCAGTTCTGGGGCCTAGGCAGCCCACCGTTGATGGTTCAAGGCAACCCCAAATTTACCACGCCAGCAGCTCAGGGCCGGTCAGGTGCAGAGGTCAAAGAGGTGTCCAAAACAAATAGGCGCCTATGGAGAACAGGGGTGCTCCGGTTCCAGTCTGTCACCAGGTAAGTACCTGTGTCCTCGGGGGGCAGACCAGGGGAGTTTTGTAGAGCACTGGGGGGACACAAGTAGGCATACAAAACACACCCACAGCGGCACAGGGGCGGCCGGGTGCAGTGTGCAAAACAGGTGTCTGGTTTCAGGTAGAAAACAATGGAGGGACCCGGGGGTCACTATAGCGGTGCAGGCAGGCCCGGGGGGGCTTCTCGGGACAGCCACCACCTGGGCTAGGCAGAGGGTCGCCTGGGGGTCACTCCTGCTCTGAGGTTCGGTTCCTTCTGGTCCTGGGGGCTGCGGGTGCAGTGCTGGTTCCAGGCGTCGGTTCCCTTGTTACAGGCAGTCACAGTCAGGGGGAGCCTCTGGATTCTCTCTGCAGGTGTCGCTGTGGGGGTTCAGGAGGTCGCCTCTAGTTAGTCACAGGCTCGCAGTCTCTGGGGAGTCCTCCCTGAGGTGTTGGTTCTCTGAATCTCGAGCCGAGGGCATCAGCTGCAGAGTGAGAAGTCTCAAAGAAGTGGCTGGTTTTGAGGAGGGCCGCGGTTCACTGGAGTTTCTTGGTCCTTTAGTCCAGGGCAGTCCTCTGAGGCTTCAGAGGTCACTGGTCCCTGTCGGATGCATCGCTGGTCGCAGGTTTTCGAAGTTGGAGACAGGCCGGTAGGGCTGGGGCCAAAGCAGTTGTCGTCTTCCTCCTTCTCTGCAGGCTTGTAGGTCAGCAGTCCTTCTTGTTTCTTCAGGTTGCAGGAATCTCATTTCCTGGGATATGGCGTGCCCCTAAATACTGAATTTAGGGGTGTGTTTAGTTCTGGGAGGGCAGTAGCCAATGGCTACTGTCCTTGAGGGTGGCTACACCCTTTTTGTGCCTCCTCCCTGAGGGGAGGGGTGTGGTTCTAAAAATTCTGGACCCATGTAATTTACTTTGCCACAGCAGTACGATTTTAGTATCAAAAGACCTATAATGACTAGTACACTAAGCATGAGCATTTTCGCTCAATTCCAGCAGCGTTTTCACCTCGAAATCGCCATTTTCGTCCTGCACTCGTGGCTCCCATTTTATACACGGCAGCCATTTTTAAAAGTTGCCCTCACATAGGCTTATAATACAGTCAGATTTGATTCCAAGGACACGTACACCTTGATTGACTTTTCTCTGACCTGGGCAAGCTGGAACCATTGCCTCAGGCCAAACCTGTTTGGTCAGTCCCTCTCCCAGTGGCCGAATCAGATAGCATCAAGGCACACCATGCCATAAAACCCTTATTATCGCTCACACACCTTGCCTAATCTTACTCACACCTGCACCTGCTCTTTTCTTCTTCTTACTTTACGAGGGGGAGGTGCCCGTTTTTTTGGGGGGTCCACACTTATCTGATGTAAAATACTAGGCCTTGCCGGGTAATTTATTATGGGTTGGATGACATGAAATATGAGGTTTCATCATGACACTGTTTTTTCCTTTGTAGTGAAAACATGTGAATGACCAACCAAAATGTCAAGAATGTTTGCCTGAAGCTTAAAAAACTGTATATAAGGAAACCTGACTTTGCATTGAAACACAGTCTCCTGAGAACATACAAACCGTGCTGTTGTACTTCTAGGACGCTTGTTACTTGGTTGCAGCCAATAAATTCGATCTTTGACTTCACCTAGAAGACTCTGAGTTTCTGTGGTCTGAATCAGGAAAGTACCCGAGGTCTTTGAGTGTACCCTGGTACCACTGGGTTACCGGATCAGTACCGGTTCTGAAAAACCCAGTACCTCAGTTGGCGCCCAACGTGGGGCGATACCAGCGGTACCGGTCCAAGCCTGAGGTCCGTGGGGAGCTTCGTGTGAAAATTCTGGAGGAAGGCCGCCACTTCATCGACCCCTGCATGTCGACGTGGTCCGAAAGTCTTTGCTGCGAGGTTCCCCGCTTCCCGACGGCTACGAAGGACTGCTGCCCTGGCTATCGCCCTGATTTGGACCCTTGATGTTTGGTAGAGCGAAACGATAAGATGAGTCTTCTGGTGACGTCATCGATATTTTCAGTTAAGTATAAGTGGAGCGTCTCCCAGTCCTTAGTTGGACACTTGGTTTGGTCCTTAGTTGGACATTTGGTTTGGTATCCCTTCGGGATCACTTTGATTTGGAACTTGCAAGTACCAAAGCCGAAGGACTCGTGTATTCACGAGACTATCGTAAACGATAATCCTTTGAAGTTTGAAGCTAGACTAGTGAGCGAAGATGCCTGGTCTTAGTAGACTTGGAAATTTGTTTTGTCTTGGTTGTAAAAGGGACTCCCGGTTGGAGGACTCATGTCCGGTTCCTCCGATTGGAACTCCAACCTATGAACTATATGTGAAGCACGGAGTGGGCCCCATCACGTTTAATAAAGTATGGGTCCACTATTCTTGGAAATAAATGTCTGTGAGGCTGTTTTTGCAGTTTTTTGGAACACTATTGAGAAAAGTTTTCTTTTCTCTTGTAAATATGACTTACAACTAGGATCTGCAAACGGTTCTGTAAGTAAATTGCGATGGCGCTATTTATGAAAAATGGCTAAAGCGCGCTGTATTGTGTGTCCTGAGTGTTTTCTGTTTATATCTGAAATGAGCTCAATGTGTGTTTGTG
Organism: Pleurodeles waltl; assembly: GCF_031143425.1. Taxonomy (NCBI): domain Eukaryota; kingdom Metazoa; phylum Chordata; class Amphibia; order Caudata; family Salamandridae; genus Pleurodeles; species Pleurodeles waltl. The sequence continues at coordinate 667,612,833 of NC_090438.1, forward strand.
GGTCTTCTTGATGTTTTCAGTTTGTTAAGTAAAATGTTGGTTAATTAATATTAAGTAGAAACTTAGAAAAAAATCCAGAAATGAACCATGTGATGTGCTAACATAGCTATATGTTGCTCTTTAATTTATAGAATGAGCAATTGTGCACATATACAAAACTGCAGTTAAATGCTTAATAAATTAGAAAACACATTCAATAGATATAAATAGGGCCCCAAAAAAAAAAAACGAAATTATCTATTTTTGCAAAAAAATAAATAAATTTACAGCATTTTTCTTAGATGCATTGTATTAGATGTTCACAGGCAAACTTTTCAGCTGCAGTATATTTGATAGGAATGTTCAATTCAGCCAGCACTTTCCCAGTTAAACACGGGTGGAATTTTGCATAACCTTCCTTTTAAATGAAAGTGGCGCAAAAATGTGACGCATTTCAAGTTAGGCTTATGCGCTTAGGCTTGTGAGTTAATGTATCCCAAATAATAGGCAAGGGATGCAGCTTGCTTTTATATGTGGAATTATCACAAAAAAAAGAATAATTGGTTTAATTTTTTTTTTTTTTTTTATTAATTATGGAAAAATTATTTAAAAAATAAGTGCCTTTCAAAATCGTTTTTTAATATTTATAAAGCTTAATACCTATACTATGACCTCCTAGCATTAAAATTTAATTTAAGTTATGTTGCACCGCTAAAATGACATTTGTATGTGCAATTTTCCCTTGGCGCAGGAGCAAACAAGCTCATTTCTATAAAGTATAAGTTAATATTTTCAATGGCTGACTCATGGATTGTGTAATAGACATTCTGGTAATGCATATTATGCAAGAAAATTGTAGGATATTGATTTTTAATGCCTAAAATATCAAAGTCGATTTTGGGCAAAAGCACTGTTTAAACTGCATTTTCTTTCATTCAGAGTACTTTTTAAAGTGTCTCAGGCTTCAGTAAATGCATACATTTAGGTTTGATATATATTTGCAGGTTGTGCCTTCTTATGATTCAATGAGTCAATGTGCCAGTACAAAGGCTTGTTTTAATATCAAGGTTGAAGGTTCTAACTTCAGCTGGGCCTACTGAGACGTTCATTCATTCGAGGTTGATGAAACATGTACCATTGCATGGGATTGCAACAAGCATTTATTCTAACAACTGGTATGTGTGTTATTAAGGTTTGTGAATTATTCACAGTAAATGTAGTTTAATAATCTGGAAATAGAGATCATTTTTTTTAGCGCCTAAAAAGGATTTTTTTTTTTTTTTAAATAGAGTGAATTATTGCAGGTTAGAAGGAAAACAGGAAGGCCTACTGTCTTTGACAGATTCAGAGTGGCAGAAGCTAGGAGAGCTACAGAGGCTGGCTCAAGTCACGCTGCTGAGATGCTATCTTTAGTTTTCCCATAAACAATGGAGGAGGCTGTCATGTTGACACTTGTGACCTTTTAAATTAGGGCCTTGTCTCTGTGAAATGCAGAATGACCCTACCGGGCCTCTAAAAGTGGGATTTCTGGTTTCTCCAGAAGAACATCAATACAATTAAAGAACTTGGGGCCAGATGTAGCAACCCTTTTGCGAGTCGCAAACGGCGAAAATCGCCGTTTGTGACTCGCAAACGTGGGTTTGCAATGCACAAATGCATATTGCTAGTCGTTACCGACTCGCAATATGCATTTGCGAATCGCAAATAGGAAGGGGTGTTCCCTTCCTATTTGCGAGTCGGAGTGGTATGCAACTCCATTTGCGACCGCGTACGCGGTCGCAAATGGAGTCGCAGTTACCATCCACTTCAACTCGCAAACGGGAAGGGGTCCCCATGGGACCCCTTCCCCTTTGTGAATGGACCCCAAATTATTTTTTCAGGGCAGGGAGTGGTCCAAGGGACCACTCCCTGCCCTGAAAAAACCGAAACAAAAGGTTTCGGATTTTTTTGAAATGCAGCTCGTTTTCCCTTAGGGAAAACGGGCTACATTTCAAAAAAAAAAAATGCTTTATTGAAAAGGCAGGTCGCTAACATGGAGGCCTGCTGACGTCAGCAGGCCTCCATGTTAGCGAGTGCCTATACTCGCAATGGGGCCGCAATTTGCGACCCACCTCATGAATATTCATGAGGTGGGTCATTGCGACCCCATTGCGAGTTGCAGACGGTGTCTGAGACACCGTACTGCATAGCAATTTGCGACTTGCAAATTACTTTTTTGCTACATCTGGCCCTTAATTCCAAAGGGAAAATATAAAAAAAAGGGGTTTCTTCGAAAGTCCCAACATCATGTTAAATGCTCTGCAGAACTGATACATTTGTGTCTCCGCTCTAAGTCTCCGCTCTAAAAAAATAAAATGATGCCTGCTAGTTGCTTTTATTTGACAGAAAACGAAGTGTTGCATTAAGTCTTAGACAGAAAATAAGATGAAGCCCTTTTCTAAAATTTTGAAGGCTACATGCCTTAATGAGAACGATTTACCAATTAAGACTTATTTTTCACAGTGGAAATTGTAGGTGCCAAATTAATATGAAGTGTCAGTGTAACAATTTTTACTTTTAGAAAGGTAAAACTAAGGTGGCTTGAGGTTGCGAAGTAACTGACAAGAGGGTAACAGTTAAGTAATGGAAATTTATTTTCGTGTATTTGGTCCTATCATGAATTGTTCTTGCTGGTCCTGTATGTTAGAAGAGAAACAGTAAAGTTATATTTGACAGCAGATTTCCATTGCCTGGTGATCTACTGTCAAAAGGAGGGTAAGGATTTTAAACCTGACAAATTAAACAGGCCCAAATATTGGGTTTTGGGCTGCAGGTTTACAGTGCATAAAGTACATGACATGGTGTTGTGTGTCACCGCTTATTCACACATGCTATTGTTTTGTCTATGCTTTTTGTGCTTGATACACAGCAAGTATATCTGATGGCTTGACGTTTTGTGCGTTTTTATTATTTTTTATTTGTTTTTTGCATGTTTGTTGCTGCTTTTGATACTATTACAAGCTCCCCTGTGTTGTGAGGGGATGGTCATGACAATGCCCATCGCTACGCAACAGTTGGTTGAACTTGTTCTGGTTACTAAATTCCACAGATAATGATATTTCATGCTGTGAACATAAGAGACAACACTTCACCAGTACATGTCTATTTGGCTATAATGGTATTGAAGGAAAATAAAAAGAGATATACAGGATCAAAGTGTGTCACCTGCAGTTAGTCACGTTACTGCCCCTTCCCTTAAAGGAACAGGCAGCCCTACATTTATGTAGCCTTGATTGGACCTAAGGATGAAATTATAGATCTGTGACTCAAGGTGGCCTAATTTCTATATTACATTAGTTAATGATGTTCTGTTTCCTAAGTAGCATATGGCTTTTGTTCCTTAAAAGAAAACCAGGTTTTCATTTTTTCCTGAAGAAGAAACTGAAACATTAGCTAGGAGTACCGTATATGGTGTAGTCACCAACGGTAGAGTTAAAATTTGTGTAACTTTGGCCTTTGTGTATCACCCATACTCTCGGTGTTGTGTCACATGCCTGACTATCACCCAAATAATTGTTTTGTTCTTCCTATAGATTTTTTCTTTTGTTACTTCCCCTGACCAATGTCGCATCATGCTTAGTTATTGAGATTTTAGCTATGTCCTAGTCCCATTTCTCTTTTTCAAATTCCTTTCACCAGTCAGACCTTTTATTATTATTGATGTATTGTTCAGGTTCACATTTCCAGACTGCAGTGATGTACCAGGGACCCCCATGTTATGTATAATTCCCTTTGGTATGACCAGACTGGTTTTCAAGAATTTGCCTTAGGCCTGCTTCAATGTTTTCCAGCCTGACTGTCAGGGTAGCGATAGACTGGTTAACTGACTCAATATTATAGTAAGACAAGTTTTCCATTTCAATAGGAGATATCTTATGTTTACCTTTTTGAACATGATGAATTTTCAATGTCTATTTTAATTTGGTTTTCGGTTCCCTTCTGTTCCTGCTACTTTAATTTTTGGTGGGATCAGATGTGTCCTAATCATGCAAATATCAGGACCCTCTAGTTCTTGTCTTTTTGTTTGCACATTTGACTATTAGCCTGTGTATTGTATAGTGCACCTGATGCACAGTTTTTAAAGGAAGGTTTCTACATGTCCCTGATAATCGGTATCATGTGATTTCTCTATTGAGATGCTCTAAGATAAGGAGGAACACCTAGACTTAATCATTGAGGAAAATATGTGTTTACCCCATTAGACAATGCCACTGTGTGAGGAAATCCATTCAGATAGAATTCTCATGTAGCTATAGATGGCCGAGAATAATGGAGAGAACCCAATTAAAGATGCTAGAGACCCTGTTTTGCCCTTCTGCCTTCGTCTTTGTATTTTATGCCCATGGTGTATGGCTACTCCTTTGAAGATTGCAGACCACCTGCTTGCAGTCCCCTTGCTAAAAACCATGAACTTTTTTTTTACTAAATTGAAGGAAACTAACAACTGTGGCACATTTCCTACGTCACTAGATTCTGCGGGTGTCAAGTCATAATAACCTGCAGGACATTGATTTAAGCCTAATTCCCATCAGTGACAGCTACAGATGAAAGACGGACGTCTTGGCCCTACAGTCTCAGCACCCAGAAAGTAGCAAAGCTGGACAGCGATCGCCAGCGCATGGTATCGTACTTGCTCCATCAGACGGCGTTGGACATCACAAAACCAAAGTTTCAGTGTAAAAGAGCTAAAGAGAAGGATTCCTGTTGTTGATGGCAGAGCTGTTTTGAGGTTTCATTTCTCTACCTGTCATGTGCTGGTAACCTCTGACAGTGTGCAATCCCTTGAGCCCCTTGGCCTGAGTTTTGGCCACACACCCCCTTTTCTTTGCTCCAACGGAAGAAGGGCAGTGCACCGGAGATTTCAAGTTTGGAAAAAGGCACTATATTGTGGTGCCCATGAAAGAGCAGCTTGAGTGTCCTCTGACACTAAATAATGAGTGTTGGAGTCTGAAAGTGCTGCTGAGCTTGAGCTATTTCCCAATTAATGGTGCTTGGGTCTGCACGAGATGATTTGTGCCCTTGATCAATGAAGAGCACATTGTTTGTAGTGTCTGCCACAGAGGAGAGACACTGGTGCATTGCTTTAAGACATTGAGACTTTCAAGTGAGCTGTGGGTGTTTGCCAGGAGGGCACTCCAACTAAGCAGTACTTTTCTCACAAAGAGGCCTGAATTGAGAGGCCCATGCGAAAGAAAACAACAAAAGAAAATTTGATGGACAATAGAAGCCTGCCAGAGAGGCTTTTTGAACGGACTCTGGGCATAGTTGGTTTCACAAGAGGTTTCCGTGTGATTGTATAGACTAGGTGTTAGGAGACTGATTGTTTTGCTGGCATTGTTTTAAAGTACTATTCTGTTTAGTAAAAGCAGAATAAAGTCCATTTTCTGTGGAAAGAGTACCCCCTTTTCACCTTAGAGCATTGATGAGAGTCACCACTGTTCCACCTGAACATACCAAAATTACTGAAATGCAGAGGAGCCCTAAAAATGTTACTAGATAATTTTAGGATTTGCTTTTTGGTTAGGGTTGTGAAAAATTATTATTTCATTTGTAATAGTGGTCACTACTTTCTCCCATTGTCTATATGTTCTTAATAACGTGTTTTCTAGTGTCTTTTAAACATGACGTTGTCATTTATGGGTGGGATTGTTTTTCTCTACTCAATTGACTTCTGCACCCACTTCCCAACCTATGTCTTTTCCTACTATTGTTTCTTTGCACTCTTTTCACCCTTTTCCTGAACATGAGCAGGTTAGAAGATCAGAATTCGTAAGCAATTCTTTTGTACAGCTTCTGGATCAACACTAGTTAGTAGTGAACATCACTAATTGTTGGGTGTGTGATCTTATGCCACCTACTGCAGATAGAGGTATTCCTTATTTTGTCCTGCCATATGTGGCCTTTTGTGCTACTTCATGTTCGAGGAGACCTGTCCAGAGAGAGTTACCAAGTACTAGAATTTTGCTCCAGCAACATCTCCATGGCCTTATAAACATAGACCTGGATTCAGATTAGCATGAGAATAGGTTTATTGCCTATGTAAGGGCAAAAGGAGGGTTTGTGGTTCTAAAAATTCTGGACCCATGTAATTTACTTTGCCACAGCAGTACGATTTAAGTATCAAAAGACCGATAATGACTAGTACACTAAGCATGAGCATTTTCGCTCAATTCCAGCAGCGTTTTCACCACGAAATCGCCATTTTCGTCCTGCACTCGTGGCTCCCATTTTATACACGGCAGCCATTTTTAAAAGTTGCCCTCACATAGGCTTATAATACAGTCAGATTTGATTCCAAGGACACGTACACCTTGATTGACTTTTCTCTGACCTGGGCAAGCTGGAACCATTGCCTCAGGCCAAACCTGTTTGGTCAGTCCCTCTCCCAGTGGCTGAATCAGATAGCATCAAGGCACACCATGCCATAAAACCCTTATTATCGCTCACACACCCTGCCTAATCTTGCTCACACCTGCACCTGCTCTTTTCTTCTTCTTACTTTACGAGGGGGAGGTGCCCGTTTTTATTGGGGGTCCACACTTATCTGATGTAAAATACTAGGCCTTGCCGGGTAATTTATTATGGGTTGGATGACATGAAATATGAGGTTTCATCATGACACTGTTTTTTCCTTTGTAGTGAAAACATGTGAATGACCAACCAAAATGTCAAGAATGTTTGCCTGAAGCTTAAAAAACTGTATATAAGGAAACCTGACTTTGCATTGAAACACAGTCTCCTGAGAACATACAAACCGTGCTGTTGTACTTCTAGGACGCTTGTTACTTGGTTGCAGCCAATAAATTCGATCTTTGACTTCACCTAGAAGACTCTGAGTTTCTGTGGTCTGAATCAGGAAAGTACCCGAGTTCTTTGGGTGTACCCTGGCACCACTGGGTTACCGGATCAGTACCGGTTCTGAAAAACCCAGTACCTCAGGGGGGGCACATCCCTTATCCTATTGGGGAAATCCTCCAAACTCAAGATGGAGGATTTTTCAAGGCAGCGGTCACCTCAGCTGAGGACACCTTAGGGGCTGTCCTGAGTGGTGCGTGACTCCTCCTCGTTTTTCTCATTATCTTATCCAGCATTGCCACCAAAAGTTGGGGCAGTGGCCGGAGGGGCGGGCATCTCCACTAGCTGGGATGCCCTGGGGCACTGTAACAAAAGGGGCTCACCTCCAGGTGTTACAATTCCTGCAGGGAGAGGTGAGAAGCACCTCCACCCAGTATAGGCTTTGTTCCTGGCCACAGATTGACAAAGGCACTCTCCCCATGTGGCCAGCAACATGTCTGGTGTGTGGCAGGCTGGCAGAAACTGGTCAGCCTACACTAGAAATCAGATTGGTATTCCGGGGGCATCTCTAAGATGCCCTCTGGGTGTATGTTACAATAAATTGCACACTGGCATCAGTGTGCATTTATTGTGCTGAGAAGTTAGATACCAGACTTCCCAGATTTCAGTGTAGCCATTATGGAACTGTGGAGTTCGTGTTTGACAAACTCCCAGACCATATACTCTTATGGCTACCCTGCACTTACAATGTCTAAGGTTTTGCTTAGGCACTGTAGAGGCATAGTGCTCATGCACATATGCCCTCACCTGTGGTATAGTGCACCCTGCCTTAGGGCTGTAAGGCCTGCTAGAGGGGTGACTTACCTATGCCATAGGCAGTGTGAGGTTGGCATGGCACTCTGAGGGGAGTGCCATGTCGACTTAGTCATTTTCTCCCCACCAGCACACACAAGCTGTGAGGCAGTGTGCATGTGCTGAGTGAGGGGTCCCCATGGTGGCATAAGACATGCTGCAGCCCTTAGAGACCTTCCCTGGCATCAGGGCCCTTGGTACCACAGGTACCAGTTACAAGGGACTTACCTGAATGCCAGGGTTGTGCCAATTGTGCAAACAAAGGTACAGTTTAGGGAAAGAACATTGGTGATGGGGCCTGGTTAGCAGGGTCCCAGCACATTTTCAATCAAAACTCAGCATCAGAAAAGGCAAAAAATTAGGGGGTAACCATGCCAAGGAGGAATTTCCTTACAGGGTGTATGAGCCCTGTGGCCAAGCAGCCTAGACAGTGGGTGTGTAGGAATCTGAAATTCACAATACACTTATTTGCTGTGGTGTGTTCGTCCAATGGTCTTATGTGTGTGATCATGTGACCTTGCAACATGTCATCCTGTGCAATCCATGCATTTTACCTTCACACTGTGTTCACATAGATCCTGTAAGATCTTTTTGTGGCTGTCAACGTGTTTCCTCATTGCAGGCCAGTGCGCCTGTGCCACAACACTGACACATGTTTGTGACACTGCTATTGTCCCCTGGCCTTGGCATTCCTGTCAGTGCCTGTCCTACTCCCACACACTGTACAGTTGTCCTCCTCTCAAGTGAGTACCGTTCACTGCGGATTTGCAGAACAAGGTAATTTTGAGTGGGGTACCATGTTCTTATTTTTGTGATAGTAGGGCCTTCTGGGAATTGTGGTGCTGTCCTTCCCTGTGCTACACACAGTATACATAGACGTGGTTCCCCCAGGTGAGTCTAGTTTCCATGTGAGATGGGGGAATAGTGGTCTTTGGAAAGGTGGTGATGGGGCTGGTTGAGTGGGGGGACAGTGTAGGTAGCTAATTGTGATCAGTGTGCATGCATGATGATGCATTTTGTTTACATGTCTTTTATGTTGTGACTTACCTGACTCCACTCTCCGAGGTGTTCCTGTCAAGTCCTCAGGATGCAGGATGGCCAAGAACTGTTCCTTCCATGATGTTAACTGTAAGGGAGGACGTGTGGGACCACCAGCAGTCTTCAGGACCACAAGCTGGTTCCTTGATGCCATGGAATGAACATTGCCCCTGAGGTCATTTCACCTCTTCCTCATGTCGCCCCCTGTGCCCGGGGAGGTGCCTATGGAATTCACTCTGTTGACTATCCTTTGCCACATTTCAATTTCCCTAGTAGTTTGCTGGACTGGAGATCTCAATAATTGTGGCTCTACTCTAATGATTTCATCCCTATGACTCTCAACTCATCATCGGTGAAACAGGATTTTTTCTGGGGTGACAAGGTGGTGTTTGATCGAATACCTATATTGATGGGTGCTGGGTGATAAACAGGGAACAAGGAGTGTTTAGAGTGATGAGGTGCAACTGGATGTGATGGGTGTGTGTTGAGGATTTAGGATATGTGGTTGTGAATGTTGCTTAATCTATGGTTTGGAAATTGTTTTTGCGAGCTCTATCTTGCTGTGTGTGACATTGTAGATGCAAAGGATTGTGGTGTATGAAGATGTGTGTTTTATAGTGTGCCTTGCAGGTGTGTTGAGTGTATCAATGTGTGTCAGCTGTGTTGTTTTCAAATGCATCCAATGTGGTGTTGTGGGTTACTGTGGTGATCACCAACTGCTGCGGTTCGGACAACCATTGGAAGTCCGCCAGAGGGTCGGTGGTTGGTTGATGGGCTGGCGGTGCCGGAGGTCAGACCACCTATTTCCTACTCTCCAGAGTCTTTGGGGGGCCGGTTTTCTGGCTGACCTTTGGTGGTCCTGCCTATGCTACTCGTTGGCATAAGGCAGTCCGACCACCAAACTCGTAATGAGGCCCTAAGTTTGTCTTCATTTTGTTGGTAGAAAGGACTTTTCATTAGTGAATTGTAGTGGTTGGCTACCTTTGTAACAGGGACATAGGCTAGTGCTATCATTTCTTTATTTTAAAAACAAATTTGTTTTTTGTGGAATATTCCACACTTAAGGCCAGATTGAGATCTCAGCGGAGTGGTTACTCTGTTGTAATAGTGACAGATATCCCGTCCGCCAAAATTTAAAGAACATAGGAAACAATGGTATTTAGATTACGAAGGATGGGATATTCCACACTTTTGCGACAGAGTAACCCCTCCACTGAGATCAAAATCAGGCCCCTTAGTGCACATTTTTGGAGGTGTCTCCATATACTTTGATTGAAACGATAGTAACAGCCCTGTGTGGCTGTGTGGGGGTAATATTTTGAGAATGGTTTGAATCATGGCTGGCTCAAAGTCTATGATTTTTTGGGGGGTTAGTAGTTATTCGTTTTATGTTTTATGTAGTCTGAGAGCTTGTAAAATGTGCTGCTTTGTTTATTTGGAAGTAGGGCATATAAATAGAAGGGATATTTAAATTGTAGCATGTTGTGCATTCATTGGTTTGTTTGTGGTTTGATATTCACCATGATGTCTGAGCGAATGGTTTGGAACACATTTTAAAAGTCCCATCCATCATCCAGGTTTGACATTAGATTTGTTTCATTAAGTTGTCTGCCTTAGAGAATATTAGGATTCATTTCTCATTATTTGAATTGTCATGTAAAAGGAAAGCTTTTATCATTATTTCCAAGGTACTTGTATGTCTTGTCTTCTAGGAGGAGATGGGTTATCACTGGTTTCTTTTTTAGTTCATGCAAATAAATGTTTTAAAGTGGGGATAGGTAGTATTTGCCCTGTTATGCATTCAGGTACTCTAGGGAGCATATCTTTCAGGATTTTGCTTGTGAGGTCCTGGGAGTTAGTGCTTGCCTCACATATATTCTGCAATACTTTATTTACTTCTGTTTCTGTCACATTTGGGGGATGGTTGTGATCTCTTACATAAACACAATCTAATGTAGTTGCCCTTTCATAGCATGGATTAGAATAATATTTAGCAGATTTTCAGTTTATATTTTCTGATGATGCATTTTCTTAGCTGTAGGTGTAGCCCATGGTATTTAGTGATAAATTGGGCAGCCTCTATCATTGTATGTGGAAGTAGTATAATAGTATAACTATATATCATATTTTAACTTTTGCATGTCTGTTATTAACATGTTAAGAAATGCAACTACTTCTATTCTGTATTTTTACTTGTATGTTCTGTTGAGATGTTTTGCATGGTTTTGCAGCTTTTGTGTTCAGGGTGTTCTAATGTGGAGCAGGTGCTTTCTTTTTTGTTGAATGAAAAAAACATATGTTCCATTTTAAATGGTACTGTGTTGGTAGCCTGTAGAGGTTTAGGTCTTTAGGTTTATTTTTTCTTTCTATTCGGGGGAGTTTATAATTTGTTGTTTATTTATGTATACTTACTTTCTTGTATCATTTTGCTGGTTTGTGATGTAGATATGTCTTCTTTAATGGTTAGTTAAAAGAATCAAGACGAGTTTCCTTGTTTTGCAGCATTTGTCATTTCTGAAGTATTTAGGGCCTCAGTACGATGCTTTTGGTCCAAGGAACGCCAGACTCGGGGTGATGGTTGGACCTCCGCAACTGTGGTGGTCCAACTGCCACATTACAACCCTCGCAGGAGGACCCGACAGGCAACCGCTGTCTCTGCTGGAAACGTGGTTCCCGATGGGGTGACGGTGGTCTGAGTTGTACTCAGCCAGGGCGGTGCTGAGTTCAGCGCTTCTGGCTGATTACAACTCAGCTTTCTGCCTGCCCTTTCATGGCGGGGTTCCTGCCATAAGAAGGCTGGTGGAAAGCCAGTGCCGGCTGCCACAGAGGGGGTCCTGCACTGCCTATGCCCCCCTGTTAAGCACTATCAGAGTGCGCACTTTCTGCAGTGCAGACGTTGCGAATTCTGAAGGTGCTGTGGGCCACAGTATTGGCCTCGTCTCCCTTAAAGGGTCAGCCCAACAGGAATGTGTATTACAATGTTCCCGCCGGTCAGCCTGTCGGGGACATTGTAATACATTCAGGGGGGATGCCACTGCCATGGTCGTGGCGTTCTCCTCACGAGTTTGGCAGTCCCACAGTGGGACCGCCAAACTCATAATTAGGCCATTAGTTGTTAATTTAATTGCTTTTTTGAGTTTATTGGTTAAAGTTGCTTATAGTTTTATTTTTTGGGGTTGGTTTAGTGTAGTTAGAATTTTTTTTATCAGTTGAGTCCAAATATGGTAAACACTAGTTTGGGTTTTATTTTTTATGTATAATGTACAGTTTGATGTTTTTGAATATATATATATATATATATATATATATATATATATATATATATATATATATGTACACACACACACAAAAGTATATATATATATATATATATATATATATATATATTTAGGGTGGTATTTCATTGTTTGTATTTATTGCAATTTTTTGGGGGGTTTATTGTATATATTTTAGATATATATAATTTGGTGAATGGTACTATTTTGTTGATGTAACATATGTTTATTTAATTTAAATATGTATATAATAAGGTTTGAATGTATTTGAAGGAATTGTTTTAAAACAAAAGTTTATTTTTATAAATGATTATTTTATTATTTGGGGAATAATATTGTAGTCATTATTGTGTAAATCGATATTTTTGACATAGATTGGGCCAGATTCACAAAGGTAAACTTATGGGCTCATTATGAGTTTGGTGGTCCCACCACGGGACAGCTAAAGCCATGAGGAGGACCCCACCGCCATGCTGGTGGTGCCCCCCGTCTATTACAATGTTCCCGCCAGGCTGACCAGTGGGAACATTGTATCATGTATCATTGTATCATGGCTTAACATATATATATTTAGGGTGGTATTTCATCGTTTGTATTTATTGCAAATTTTTGGGGGGTTTATTGTATATATGTTTGGGATGAATGGTACTATTTTGTTGATGTAACATATTTTTATTTAATTTAAATATGTATATATTAAGGTTTGAATGTATTTGAGGGAATTGTTTTAAAACAAATGTTTCTTTTTATAAATGATTATTTTATTATTTGGGGAATAATATTTTAGTTATTATTGTGTAAATCGATATTTTTGACATATATTGGGCCAGATTCTCAAAGGTAAACTTATGGGCTCATTATGACTTTGGTGGTTCTACCACGGGACAGCTAAAGCCATGAGGAGGACGCCACTGCCATGCTGGTGGTGTCCCCCCCTGACATATTAAAATGTTCCTGCCAGGCTGACCAGTGGGAACATTATATTATGGCTTAACAGTGCTACGGTATAGGCCTCTGCTCCCTTACATAGCACCCCAGCAACCTGGAATGTGCAATGTCTGTAAAAGCAGATAGTGTGCATTCCGACAGTGCTGGGCAGAGGCACCCCTGTGGCCCCCAGCACTGGCTTGCCACAAGCCTTTCCATGGTGGAGTGACTGCCATGGAAAGGCTGACAGAAAGCTGAGTTGCAATCAGCACGGTGGCAATCGAGTTCAGCGCCGCCGTGGTTGAGCACAACTCAGACCGCCGTCAGCCCATTCAAATCAAATCAAATCAAATCATTAACATTTATAAAGCGCGCTACTCACCCGTGCGGGTCTCAAGGCGCTAGGGGGAAAGGGGGGGTTATCGCTGCTCGAACAGCCAAGTCTTTAGGAGTCTCCGGAAAGCGGAGTGGTCCTGGGTGGTCCTGAGGCTGGTGGGGAGGGAGTTCCAGGTCTTGGCCGCCAGGAAGGAGAAAGATCTCCCACCCGCCGTGGAGCGGCGGGTGCGAGGGACGGCAGCAAGTGCGAGGCCAGCGGAGCGGAGGGGGCGGGTGGGGACGTAGAAGCTGAGGCGTCTGTTGAGGTATTCCGGTCCCTTGTTGTGGAGGGCTTTGTGTGCGTGGGTGAGAAGACGGAAGGTGATCCTTTTGCTGACTGGGAGATGTGGCTGTTGCGGGGTACGTCGAGGATGAGGCGGGCCAAGGCGTTTTGGATGCGTCCCCATTGGGAACCATGTTCCAGGCGCTGACGGCCGCCTACTGCCGGGTACCTGTCAGGGATGTAATGTGGTGGTTGGACCACCTGGAGTGAGGCAGTCCAACCACCACCGCGAGTCTGGTGGTCAAGGACTTCCAGACTCATAATGTTGGTCTAAACTTAGACCAAGAGTATATGTTTATGACTTTCAGTATTCACAAAGGGCATTTACGAATAGTTTCCTTGCGTTTGCAGTCGGGGTGGAGAGATGCTCCCTTAGTGTGGAAGTTCCACTCCGGGTACAGAGAGTACTCTCCAGGTGAGGGTAGTACACTCCGGGTGCAGACGGTGCACTCTGCACACAGAGTGGAATCTCTGTCCCCAGTGCAGACGTAAACATACTACTCTAAGTTTAGACCAAAAGTCTAAGTTTACCTTTGTGAATGGGGCCCTATCTGTTTATTTAAAGGTAACAATATTTTTGTTTCGATATAAGTAAAAATCAAAATTTTTAACAACTATGGGGGTCATTACAACATTGGCGGTAAAAGCCGCTTACCGCCGTGCAGAAGACCGCCAACACACCGCCGCGGAATTCCGCCACAGCTATTATGAACCACATCTCAAAATACGACAAAAATCAGACAACCACACAATTCGGCCACACCAAAGGTCAGTGATAAACTGGCAAAAACAAAACCTCCACCGTCACGCCAACAGAAATACACCCACACTATCACGACACACGAATCCACGCGGCGGTCTTTCAACCGCGGTATTCCATTGGCGGTACACACCGTCACGCTCAAAATACACACACTTCTACAAAACACCGCCACATTGTACAATTCAAAATACACACACCTGATACACATACATACACCACTCCCACACACCCAATACAATATAAAACACACACCCACATCACCCACAAACCCCTACGACCAAAAAATTCGAAAGAAGGCCAGAGAGAGACACCACCATCCACAAACTAGCAGCCACAGGCACTCAACACCATCACCCACACAACTTCCACGCACAAAACACCACACACCACTACATATCACCACACTTATCACCACACACACCACACATCACCCACACCACGGCAAAGACACCCCAGGTTCTCGGAGGAGGAGCTCAGGGTCATGGTGGAGGAAATCGTCTGGGTAGAGCCACAGCTATTCGGAGCACAGGTGCAGCACACCTCCATTGCAAGGAAGATGGAGCTATGGCGAAGAATAGTCGACAGGGTCAACGCAGTGGGACAGCAACCAAGAAATCGGGACGACATCAGGAAGAGTTGGAACGTCCTACGGGGAAGGTGCGTTCCGTGGTCTCCAGACACCACCTGGCGGTACAGCGGACTGGCAGCGGACCCCCACCTCCTCACCCACAACTAACAACATGGGAGGAGCAGGTCTTGGCGATTCTGCATCCTGAGGGACTTGCAGGAGTCGGTGGAGGAATGGACTCTGGTAAGTCAAACCTTTAACTACCATATCCCCCACCCTACCTGCATGCTATCACAGACCCCCACGCTCACCCTCTCCCCTATCACTCCAACTCCTCACAAATGTACCAATAACACAAACCACACATGCAAACACCAAGCCCTGCATGACACAACAAAGCATGGACACCCATCACTAAAGCATGCCCATTGCACATACCCATAACACCCCCCTCAACCATCATCACACAAGCCCCCACACAGGAATGCTAGCACTGGGGTACACGGTCACCCACCCATTGCACACCATGACATACACAGATGCAATAATCATGTTTTTCACCCCTGCAGGACCCCTACCCAACGTCACCAGACAGGAGGGTCCAGACATCTCCACCCCACCCACAGAAGAGGCCCACAGTGATGACAGCAGCTCTGTCCAACTGGATTCAGATGACCAGCCCGGACCATCGTGGGCCTCTGGACAGTCGGTTCCCCTCACACAGGCACAGCCCACCACAGACCTTCCACCCTCTGGTAACACCAGCACAGCACCCACCCAGCGGGCCCATACCTCCGTCCCCAGCACACGTCAATCAGCTGTGTGTCCACCACTACAGGGAACCCAGGATAACCCACCACCCCAACAACAACAGGGACCTGGGGGCAGTGGTAGTGGGCACATGGTCCAGGGGACGGAGGCCCAGGAACACAGGGGAACTGGGAGGGCTGCCGTGCGACAGGGAACAGGCTGGCCAAGGGAACCCACTCTCCACGAGGCCCTCTCCTCCATCATGAGAGCATACCACCACTCCCAGGAGACGATGGCAACGGTCCTGGCCAAGTTTCAGGAGACAAAGCGTGTGCAGGAGGAACAGTATTTGGGCTTCAGGGAGGAACTCAGAACTATCAGCTCTGCCCTGGGCACCATCGTAGGGGTGCTGAAGGAAATACTTAACACCAGGAGGGACACTGTGGCACTCCAAGGGGCCCCTGACAGTAGCATAGACGATGAACTGCCCACCACCTCCGCCGGCGCTAGTGGACAGGAGGCACCGCCACAGGACCACCACACCAGCACCCCACCCCCTGCAGATGGAGAACCACCCCGCAAGCGGTCCCTGAGATCCAGGAACAAGCAATGAGACCACCCTCATTGTCATCCTACTGTCCCACTTTGTAACCCTGTCTATATTGGAACTGCCCCAGCTCCACTTCCTATCCCCATATGGGCAAAGCACCTGTGAGACTAATAGACTGGACTCTGCCATGGACATTCCTCCACCATCACCCCTCACAATTTTACAACCCCCTCCAATATTGAGCACTTCAATATACACCCTTGAAGCACAAAACAATCTGTAGTCAGTCTGTGATTTCGAAATTGTGTATTAGCAATTAGAGTGACAAAATGCTTATTTTCAAATGTCATGTCAACCTACCTATGTCACACAGCTCAAGTCCATGAGGAATCTAAGCAGATGACACACGTTGGAAACCACACCTGTGAAACCGTAAGGGAAAATTACAACTCAGTGACCATACACTGGGTGAAATCGACAGACACGATAGAGGTAGAAGTGTTAAAGTACTTGTAGTAGGCAGGAATGTTTTCTCACCTGTGTGTCACTGGAAATATTGCTGGATGACTGAATCCCTGTTGTCAATGTCTTCTTCCTCTGCTTCCTCCTCATCACTGTCCACAGGCTCCACAGCTGCCACAACACCGCCATCTGGACCATCCTCCTGCAGAAAAGGCACCTGTCGTCGCAAAGCCAAGTTGTGAAGCATACAGCAGTCCACGGTGATCTGGCACACCTTCTTTGGTGAGTAGAATAGGGATGCACCTGTCATATGGAGGTACCTGAACCTGGCCTTCAGGAGGCCGAAGGTGCGTTCGATCACCCTCCTAGTTCGCCCATGTAGCATTCCTCTGCCCTGGTCCTGGGATTCCTAACTGGGGTCAGTAGCCATGACAGGTTGGGGTAACCAGAGTCCCCTAATAGCCACACCTGGTGCCTCTGGAGTTGACCCATCACATAAGGGATGCTGCTATTCCGCAGGATGTAGGCGTCATGCACAGAGCCAGGGAACATAGCATTTACCTGGGAGATGTACTGGTCTGCCAAACATACCATCTGTACATTCATGGAATGATAACTCTTCCGGTTCCTGTACACCTGTTCACTCCTGTGGGGGGGGGGAACCAAAGCTACATGGGTCCCATCAATGGTACCTATTATGTTGGGGATATGTCCCATGGCATAGAAGTGACCTTTAACTGTAGGCAAGTCCTCCACCTGAGGGAAAACGATATAGCTCTGCATGTGTTTCAGCAGGGCAGACAAGACTCTGGACAACACGTTGGAAAACATAGGCTGGGACATCCCTGATGCCATGGCCACTGTTGTTTGAAATGACCCACTTGCAAGGAAATGGAGCACTGATAGCACCTGCACTTGAGGGGGGATTCCTGTGGGATGGCGGATTGCTGACACCAGGTCTGGCTCCAACTGTGTACACAGTTCCTGGATTGTGGTACGGTCAAACCTGTAGGTGATTATCAGATTTCTTTCCTCCATTGTTGACAGGTCCACCAGCGGTCGCTACACCGGAGGATTCCGCCATCTCCTCACATGTCCCAGCGGACGGTGCCTATGAAGGACAACACCGAGCACAGAGTCAAACAACTCAGAGGTATGTACCCACAGTCTACACAGAACACCATTCATACACAAAATGTGGCCTGTATTTCTGTTGTGAGACAAGGCCTAGGTATGTGTGACGCAGTTGGTAATTAGGCCATGTGGGCCCCTGAAATGGCGGCTGCCTGACCTCTAAACTGGGACAATGGGATGTGAGGTAACTGCGCTGGCGTTGTACACCGTCGCGGTAGGCGGTCGAAGACTGCGGCGCAATGCTCCACTGGTTAACATTGAACGCTATGGGTCCCAGGAGCCAATGACGATGTACACCGGCGGTGAAGGTACGCACCGCCGCGGACGTGACGGCTGCGGACGTGACCGCCATTTTCTATCTGTTGAATCACTCGATACCTAATCTTCGACAGGAGAGGACCTACACTGCAAGTGCTGCTGTGACCTCGGTCTGGAAGAGACAATGGCTCGTGCGTCTGGGGAAAGGGCCCCTGCCTTCACTGCAGAGGAGTTGGAGAAGCTCGTCGACGGGGTCCTCCCCCAGTACACGCTACTCTACGGTCCTCCAGACCAACAGGTAAGTACACAGGGAGCATGTTGTATGGGCTATGCCTGTGTGGAGAGGGCTGGTTGTAAGAAGGAAGGGGGCACAGTTCTGCGTGCATGAAGGACTGTGAATGCATGTGCCACATGGCAAGGGTAGGGATGTGGGCCACTCACTTTGACCGTGCAGTTGGTAATGACTTCTCTTCTTCCCCTGTACATGTCATGTAGGTCAGCGCCCACCAGAGGAAGGATATTTGGCGTGCCATCGCCAAGGACATCCGGACCCTGGGGGTCCACCCCAGACGGAGCACCCACTGCCGGAAAAGATGGGAGGACATTCGCAGCTGGAGCAAGAAGACGGCGGAGGCTCAGCTGAGGATGGCCTCCCAACGTGGGAGGGGTGCCCGTCGAACCATGACCCCCCGATGTTCCGGATCCTGGTGGTGGCCTACCCTGAGTTGAATGGAGGCTTGAGGACATCACAGCAGACACAAGGGGGTGAGTACTCTCTCATTCAGCGGACTTTGCGCGCAGTGAAGGTGTCTGGGTGGGGGAGGAGGGCTGTGGGTTTCCCTAGGCCAGGGCGAGTTCCGTAGGCAAGGCCCCTCCGTAAGGCAGCCCATTTGGCACCCCACCCCACCTCTGTAGAGTGCCAAGTACAGGTATTCATGCCCCTGTGTCATCTATGTGTGCAGATGTCATCCAGAGCCTTGTAGGCCATTTCCCATCTGTAGAGCCCAACAGCGCGACGTAGTGCAGGGGGCTGCTGTGTCTGTATTATCCGCAAGCGGTAGCGGTATGCCATGCGCTCAACCTGTCTTTCTTCTGTCGCCCCCCCCTTTTTGTGGTCTCCCTGTTCTTGTGTGCAGTAGCATCATCAGGCGGAGGTACAGTGGCACCGGAGCACGAGGGAGCTGCATCCCACATGGCCATGAAGTGCCACACTACGGACTCAGAATACACCAGTGGGACGGAGGGCGAGGGGAGCACCACAGCGGTCACAGGGTCTGCAACCAGCAACACGGACTCATCCTCCGATGGGAGCTCCCTTGTGGTGGCAGCAACATCTGTGCCCCCCACTTCTACAGATACAGCCGCCACCCCCTTCCCAGCATCGCCCTCCCAGCAGCCCCTCAGCCTTTGCCCCGTGCCCGCTCACCCAGGAGGGTGGGCATCACCTTCGCCCAGGCACCTCAGCCCCTGCCCCAGTCACCTCTGCTGCCCTCATTTTGAATGCCATCCAGGATGTAGAAAGGGAGTTGCAACACACAAATGCATTCCTGGAGGGCATTCATTCTGGTCAGGGTGCCCTTCACCGAACCGTTCAGACTCTGGCCTCAGCCTCAGCACTGATGGCATTCATTGTCCCTGTGTCTAGCCTCCCCCCTCCAACTTCCTCCACCCAGACCCAATCCCCTGTACATCTGCCTATCCCAAGCCCACCATCAGACCAGCCTGCACACACCTCAACACACCAGGGAAGCTCAGGCAAACATAAGCACCACACATCCCACAGGCACTCACGCAAGCATCACACACATACAGACACACCAACATCCACTGCCTCCACTGTGTCCCCCTCCTCCTGATCTCCCTCCTCCCTCCCAGTCTCGTCTACACTCACACCTGCATGCACTACCACTACGTCCCGCACCAACACACCCACCACCACACCCCTCTCACGTGCACTCACCACCCCACTACCATTTACACGTCCCCTGTGTCCTCCCCCAGTGTGTATGTGATGCCCCCTCTGAAGATACACAAACGCAGGCACACACACACCCAACAGCCATCCACCTCACGACAGCCTCCAGCGCATACACCTTCACCCAAAGTCACCAAACGTACACCTCCTACAACCACCACCTCTTCCTCCACTCCCAAACCCCCTCCAGCTACCGATCCCAGTGTCTCCCAAAAACTTTTCCTGTCCCCCCTTAACCTATTTCCCACCACCACCCCCGTCCAACTCTTAGGTCCTGTACTAGCACCGCAAGCCACAGCCCTGCTGGGCAATGAAGGACCACCTTGGGAAGGAGCGCTGAACAGGTCAGACACTGGCAACTCAAGCACCGCTGAACAGGCCAAGGACCGCTGAACAGGGCAAAGACCGACATGGCAAGGACCGCTGAACAGGGCAAAAACCGCCATGGAAAGCACCGCTGAACAGGGCAAAGACCGCCATGGAAAGCGCCGCTAGCCCATTTGCGGCAGGGGCAGTGACGCAACTGGGACCGTCACGGGGTGAGTGCTGCACTCTGGCCACCAGTCCCCCTCCAGAACCAGTGGAGACCTGCATCCACTCCGTCTGTCCTTGGCAGGATGAAGCAATCTGGGCACCAGTTCCCCTCCAGAACCAGTGGAGACATGCATCCACTGCCTCTGTCCTGCACAGGGTGAAGCAATCTGGGCACCAGTCCCCCTCCAGAACCAGTGGAGACCTGCATCCACTTGAGAGACTGTGGCTTTGCACTCCCCAGGATGAAACAGTGGGCAACCCACCCACTATAGAGACTTGAGAGACTGTGGCTTTGCACTCCCCAGGATGGAACAGTGGGCAACCCACCCACTGTAGAGACTTGAAAGACTGTGGCTTTGTACTCCCCAGGATGGAACAGTGGGCAACCCACCCACTGTAGAGACTTGAGAGACTGTGGCTTTGCACTCCCCAGGATGGAACAGTGGGGAACTCACCCACTGTAGAGACTTGAGAGACTGTGGCTTTGCATTCCCCAGGATACATCAATGTGCATGGAGCCCCCTCGTGGATCTGGCGTGGTGCACTCATCCGGCTGAGGTGCCCCCCCTTCCCTTCCCCCTGAGGTGCCTGTTGTATTTCTATCTGATGCCCCTGCAGTGTTCTCTCCGTTTGGATCGGGTATCTTGTGTGGGCCTCGCCCATGCATTTTGGGCCCAGTGGTCCACGGACTATGAATGGTGCAATACCTGCACTACTAATTGTGGAGTATATTTTGTTTATTGTGTATATATATATGTATATATTTGATTACTGTATTTTGATATATTACAATGGTTCCACTCATTTCCTTTTGTCTTTGCATTCTTCCAAGGGGGGTTTGGGGCTGTTACTGTAATGTATAGATAAGCATTGGTGTGTGTATTGTAGTGGGTGAGGGTCGGAGTGGGGGCTGGGGTGTTGAGTGTGTGTTCCTGTTTTTTGCCTTCCCCCTCCCCTATGTCGTAGGTGCAGTGCTCACCGTGGTCTTCGCCGCCAGCGTTGATGCTCCTCGTAGATGAGCAGGAAGACTAGCGCTGGAAGAATATGAAGTTCCGGCTCCATGGTGTTGTCGTTCCTCGTGGAGTGTGTAGAGGTGAGCGTTTTCCCTTTGAAATGGCTGTTTCTGCCATGTTTTTATCCGTGGTGAATCTGCCCCAGAAAAGGTGGCGGATTGGCGGGTTGTAATAGTGTGGGCGGTACATTGTCTTCCGCCTGTCTGTTGGCAGTGACCGCCGCGCTGTTTGTTTGTACCGCCGTGGCGGTCGGAGTGTTAAAGTGGCTGTCTTTGTTGGCGGTTTCCGCCACGTAATTGCAAAATTTTTACCGCCGGCCTGTTGGCGGTCTTACCGCCGCTTTAACACCGTCCGCAAGGGTTGTAATGACCACCTATATATTTGTGTCCCATATATTTGTGGTTTTTATAGTTCAGTATATGGAGTCAATATTTTTGTTAGCAATATTAAATTTTTTATATTTATATGTTTTGATATTTTATGGATCGAAATTATTACATTGATCCTGAGCATTTTCATGATGATTACTTTTCAGTTAAAGATTGGAAATCCACAGACATATTTTAACTGTACCAGAATGTGCCTTAAAACACTAAAGGCCTGATTTAAGAAAAGTGGTGCTGCACCCAGTGCAGCACCACTTCTCCTGTGCCCCTAAGCACCCCCCATAACGCCACCATATGTGCATCATATCTAAGATACAGCACGTCATGGCGGTAGATAGGGAACTAGCGTCAAAATGTTTGAGGCAAGTTCGGAGCTTTGCAGGATAGCGTAAAGAAAATTGCACTAATCCTGCAAAGCCTAGTGAGGCCCATTGAAAACAATGGTGTGCCACCTTTTAACACCTAGTACCAAAAAAATGGCGCAACGAAATCTCTTAGATTCTTTGCACTATTTTTTGTCCCCCCCCTAAATGGAGAACACTGCCTTTGCATACATTATGCCTGAAGCAGGCATAATGCATGCAAAGGGTTACAAAGTGGCCCAATGCATGCATTGCCCCACTTTGTAAATTTGGCATGGCGATTTTGGCCTTGTTGGGCCACATTAGCATAAATAAAATTACGCTAATGTGGCGCAATGTGGCACTAGGGGCTCTTAAATCTGCCCCTACATTTTTCTACAGCCTTAAGGATGATCAAAACTACATCATCCACATCAGAACATCCAAACTAGGGACAGACAATTTATAGGGTGGGTATTTGCTATTCCCTCCAAGGATCGGTAAATTGAACATACCAGTCAAAATTTCCTCCTTTCACATTGTTTGTTTGTTAAGGATCTTGCAGCAACACTGGAACCTTATTTGATTTTATAGGAAGTTTTATTTGAAATCTGTATGTATCTCTGAAATTACAATGTTTTCTTTGCTGAGGCCAGCTTATTTACCTCACTTGGGTACCGGTGTAGGGAAAAAAACAGATGGGAGTTTAATTGACTCTGAGATTTTCTTGACTATCCAATACCTCCCAGAATGGAAGCAAGTGAGTGAAGGGAGAATCCAAGATAAACGTTATAAATGTGTTTCGGTGTCCTGGCATTTATTCTTAAGTCATTTATCTTCAAAGTGTTGTTAACCTCCTCAACAACACATATTTGGCAACAAGCCAATACGTCTACTTTCCTAAAGATGGGCAAGGTTTCACTTTAATGCTCTTCATTTAGACTAATGTTTTATGAACAGGAAAGGAGAAGTCTATGTAAAACTCTTTGCAAACAGTTTGGGTACCTATGTCTATTTGCCTGTTCCAGCAATACAACATGGTTTCATATTAAGTCACCTGACAAATGAGTGAACACTGCAATTTAAAGATATCTATTACTGATAGCAAGATGAGACTTGTTAACATGGCTTTTTTAATTCAAAAAGGCTTCCAGTAGCATTTGATTCTATTATTGATGCACTTTTTTCAGAAAAATATTTACCTTCCTGAATATATTTGATATAATGTCTCCATCTGATCATGTAAGAATTTAATCCTTGAGAGGGTAACAGGACAGTGCGGTTCTGTTGAAGGTGATCAAATTAAAATGCCGCCAACTAAGAGGGAAACCATGAGGGGTCTTCAGCATCTTAATAGGCTGTGCTGCAAGAGGGATCTCTGAATGCCAGTGTCAGAGAATTTGCCTTCTCTTACAAATTACTCAGCTTTCATACCTTTGCAACCACATAGAAGGTAATGAAAAAAGATGATTCAGGGAAAAACATTAACATTAACAGCAATCACACATGTCCTTGATAGGATGCAGCTGCGCTGGGGGTTTTGTCTATTTGGCAGTGACTACTCCCTATAGTTTATCTTGTCCCCTTTTCAATCACCAGCTGGAAAGACAGATGAAACAAAACAGTCCTTGAACAATATCAAGAGCATTCTGTGGTTAGAACATTTACATATGAGTTATTCATGCAAAACTTTGTGAGAAAAGCTGCACCTAACTGATAGATTAAACATGGTTTTAGAAAAACATGTTTACTCAATCAGTTAGAAGGGCATCTGAATGCCCTTCTACATTTACTCAGATTCTATATGCATCATTTGCATAATTCATGCTGTTCTGGGTTTATTTGAGATACCATTGTTTGAGTTAGGCTTAATATACATGTTGAAATACACACAGGTAATACATTTATAAGGATACATACTGTTACCATATTGCCAAGCAGATGAATAATCATTTCTACAACCACGAACCTCAGGGACCAAATAGTGATTCCAAATTGTATCACAGAGTTCTTTCTGCCAAGTTACAAACTTGTGTTCCAATGTAGTGTAAGTTCCTTATTGCCTCATAAACGTTGGCGGCATTTTCTGGGATATATGTACAACACTCTGTCTGCATAATTTTGCAGACGCCTGCCTTTTCTGCTAAATCATATGAAGGGTCATACGATTGTCCCTCCTTTCCCCCTGTTTTCCTGAGTACTTTCTCCTGCTTTTTGCCTTTTTTCTTTTTATGTTCATTCCTTTTTTCCCCATTCCCACTCCTCCCTCCTACCCATTTTCCTGCCTCTCGCCTAGCCCTGCCCACCTCCACCTTCCTTAAAGAAAAACGAGATGTATTACAAAATGGAAAAATTAAACATTTTCGTTTCATTTTTTTCAGAGCAGGCAGTGGTCCATAGGACCACTGCCTGCTCTAAAAAAATTTTTGCAGTGCCATTCACAACGGGGAAGGGGTCCCCTGGGGACCCCTTCCCTTTTGCGAATGGGTTACCACCCATTACAAAAGGGTGCAAACTGCGATTGGTTTGCGACTGCGTTCGCGCTCACAAAGCAATCCTGCATTGCACTGCGACTCACAATTAAGAAAGGAACACCCCTTCCTAACTGTGACTCGCAAACCTGTTTTGCGATTCGGTAACCAGGTTACATGCATTGCGATGTGCATTTTGTATGTCTCAAACAGCAAAATTTGCTGTTTGCGACGTGCAAACTGCTTAGAACATCTGGCCCTATCTCCACCATGAGATCTGTACACTCGGGAGCACCCACGGATCTTTGCCCCCACCACATCTTCAACCTCAGAACCAAGACAGTTAATGATGAGCTCAGGAAGGTTCTGAATACCTCCATTACCGCGGCCTCCTTCCCAGAGGTTTGGAAACACACTGAAGTGAGGACCCTCCTGAAAGAACCATCCACCGACCTTACTAGTACATCCCTCTGCTCCCCCATCCAGAAAAGGTCCTCAAAAAAAGCGGTCAACCAGCAACTCAGCCAACACCTAGAAGACCACAACCTCCTGGACCCCTCCCAATCTGGATTTTCAGCAAACCAGAGCACAGAGACATCCCTAAGTGCAGCCACAGATGACATCAGAGCCCTCCTGGACCATGGGATAACAGCAGCCCTCATCCTCTGGGACCTGTCTGCCGCATTAGACAACATCTCCGCCCACATACTGATCAGCAGACTCCACCACATTGAGATTCAAGGAAAAGCCCTCAAATGGATCGCCTTGTATGTCACCCGCAGAACTTAAAGACTCAGGCCCTCATTACAACATTGGCGGTAAAAGCAGACCGCCAACACACCGCCGCGGCCGTGAAATTCCGCCACAGCTATTACGACCCACTGCTCGGAATCCGCCAAAATTCAGACACCCACACAAGTCCGCCACACCAAAGGTCAGTGATGAACTGGCGAAAACAAAACCTCCACCGTCATGCGAACAGAAATACGCCCACACTCTTACGACCCACGAATCCACGCGGCGGTCTTTCAACCGCGGTATTCCATTGGCGTACATACCGCCGCGCTCAAAATACACAAACATTGACAAAACACTGCCACATTGGACAAATCGAAATACACACACCTGATACACATACACACACCACTCCCACACACCCATTACAATATAAAACACACACCCACATCACCCACAAACCCCTACAACCAAAATACCGAAAGAAGGCCAGAGAGAGACACTATAAACTACTACCAAGCATCCACAGGCACACAATACCATCACCCACATAACTTCCACGCACCTCACACAACACACCACTAAATATCACCCCACTTATTACTACACACACCACCCCACACATCACCCACACCACCCCATGGCAAGGCAAAGACACCCCAGGCTCTCTGAGGAGGAGCTCAGGGTCATGGTGGAGGAACTCATCCGGGTAGAGCCACTGCTATTTGGATCACAGGTGCAACACACCTCCATAGCTAGGAAGATGGAGCTATGGCAAAGAATAGTGGACAGGGTTAACGCAGTGGAACAGCACCCAAGAAATAGGGATGACATCAGGAAGAGGTGGAACGACCTACAGGGGAAGGTGCGTTCCGTGGTCTCAAGACACCACCTTGCGGTTCAGCGGACTGGCGGCGGACTCCCACCTCCTCCCCCACAACTAACAACATGGGAGGAGCAAGTCTTGGCGATTCTGCATCCTGAGGGCCTCACAGGGGTAGATGGAGGAATGGAGTCTGGTAAGTCAAATCTTAACTATTACATCCCCCACCCTACCTGCATGCCATCACATGCCCCCACCCTCGCCCTAACCCCATCACTCCAACTCCTCACAAATGTCCCAATATCACAAACCACACATCCCAACACCAAGCCCTGCATGCAACAACAAAGCATGGACACCCATCACCAAAGCATGGCCACTGCACATACCCATAACACCCCCCTAAACCACCATCACACAAGGTCCCACACAGGAATGCAAGCGCTGGGGTACACGGTCACCCACCCATTGCACACCATGGCACACACAGATGCAATAAACATCCTTTGATACCACTGCAGGACCCCTACCCAACATCACCGGACAGGAGGGTCCACACATGTCCACACCACCAACAGAAGAGGCCCACAGTGATGACAGCAGCTCTGTACAACTGGATCTAGACGACCAGCCTGGCCCATCAGGACCTCAGGACAGTCGGTTCCCCTCACACTGGCATAGGCTACCACAGAGCTTCCCCCCTCTGGAAACACCAGCACAGCACCCACCCAGCGGGCCAATACCTCTGTCCCCAGGACACGTCAATCAGCAGTGTGTCCACCACTACAGGGAACCCAGGATAACCCACCACCCCAACAACAACAAGGACCTGGGGCAGTGGTAGTGGGCACATGGTCCAGGGGACAGAGGCCCAGGAACACAGGGGAACTGGGAGGGCTGCTGTGCGACAGGGGAGGACAGTCCCAGGGAACCCACTCTCCACAAGGCCCTCTCCAACGTCATGGGAGCCTACCACCATTTCCAGGAGACGATGGCAACGCTACTGGCCAAGTTTCAGGAGACCCAGCGGCTGCAGGAGGAACAGTATTTGGGCTTCAGGGAGGAACTCAGATCCATCAATTCCACCCTGGGCACCATCATAGGGGTGCTGAAGGAAGTCCTCAACACCAGGAGGGACACTGTGGCACAACAAGGGGCACCTGACACTAGCCTGGACGATGAACTGCCCACCACCTCCGCCGGCGCTAGTGGAAAGGAGGCACCGCCACAGGACCACCACACCAGCACCCCACCCCCTGCAGAGGGAGAACCACCCCGCAAACGGTCCCTGAGATCCAGGACAAGGACAGAGAACGATGCCAAGACCCCCGCCAAGAAATTAGATCACCCTGATTGCCATCCTTCTGTCCCACCTTGTCACCCTGTCCATCCTCAAACTGCCCCAGCTCCACTTCCTATGTCCATTTGGGCAATGCACCTGTGAGACTAATAGACTGGACTCTGCCGTGGACATTCCTCTACCATCACCCCTCACCATTTTACAGCACCCTCCAATATTGAGCACTTAAATAAACACCCTTAAAGCACAAAACAATCTGGAGTCTGTCTGTGATTTTGAAATAGTGTATAAGCAATTACAGTGTCAAAATGCTCTTTCAATTGTAATGTCAACATACCTATGTCACACAGCTCTAGTCCATGAGGAAACAAAGCAGATGTCACACAGTGGGACCCACATCTGTGAAATCGTAAGGGAAAGTGACAACTCAGTGACGATACACTGGGTGAAAACGACAGACAGTAGAGAGGTAGTAGTGTTAAAGTACATGTAGTAGGCAGGTTTGTATTCTTACCTGTGTCTCAATGGAAGTATTGCAGGATCACTGAGTTCCTGTTGTCGATGTCCTCTTCTTCTGCTTCCTTGTCTTCACTGTCCACAGGCTCCATAGCTGCCACAACACCTCCATCTGGACCATCCTCCTGCGGAAAAGGCACCTGTCATCGCAAAGCTAAGTTGTGAAGCATACAGCAGGCCACGATGATCTGGCACACCTTCTTTGGTGAGTAGAATAGGGATCCACCTGTCATATGGAGGCACCTGAACCTGGCCTTCAGGAGGCCGGAGGTCCGCTCTATAATCCTCTGAGTTCGCCCATGGGCCTCATTGTAGCATTCCTCTGCCCTTGTCCTGGGATTCCTCACTGGGGTCAGTAGCCATGACAGGTTGGGGTAACCAGAGTCACCTGCAAATGGCGAGGGACAACTGTTAGACACACCCTAACCTGTAGGGATATCCCCAGACCCAGATAACCATTCCCACTGACTTGCTTCCAGGTGCTCACCTAATAGCCACACCTGGTGCCTCTGGATGCTGCTATTCCACAGGATGTAAGCGTCATGCACTGAGCCAGGGAATTTGGCATTAACATGGGACATGTACTGGTCGGCCAAACACACCATCTGCACATTCATCGAATGATAACTCTTCCGGTTTCTGTACACCTGCTCACTCCTGCGGGGGGTACCAAAGCCACATGTGTCCCATCAATGGTATCTATGATGTTGGGGATATGTCCCAGAGCATGGAAATCACCTTTCACTGTAGGCAAATCCTCCACCTGAGGGAAAACGATGTAGCTCCGCATGTGTTTCAGCAGGGCAGACAACGCTCTGGACAACACGTTGGAAAACATAGGCTGGGACATCCCTGATGCTATGGCCACTGTTGTTTGAAATGACCCACTTGCAAGGAAATGGAGTACTGACAGCACCTGCACTTGAGGGGGGATTCCTGTGGGATGGCGGATAGCTGACATCAGCTCTGGCTCCAACTGGGCACACAGTTCCAGGATTGTGACACGATCAAGCCTATAGGTGATGATGACATGTCTTTCCTCCATTGTCAACAGGTCCACCAGTGGTCTGTACACCAGAAGATGCTGCCATCTCCTCATATGTCCCAGCGGGCGGTGCCTATGAAGGACAACAGCGAGCACAGAGTCAACCAACTCAGAGGTACGTACCCACAGCTTACACAGAACACAATTCATAATCTGAAATTTGCATGTATGAGTGTTGAGGCAAAACCTAGGTATGTGTGACGCAGTTAAAAAGTAAGCCATGTGGGCCCCTGAAATGGCGGCTGCCTGACCTGTAAAGTGGGACAATGGGATGTGAGGTAACTGTTGTGCACCGTAGCGGTAGGCGGTCGAAGACCGCAGTGCAATTCTGCATTGGTTAACATTGGACCCTATGGGTCCCAGGAGCCAAGGATGATGTAAGCTGGCGGTGACGGTACGCACCGCTGCGGACGTGACCGCCATTTTCTATCTGTTCAATCACTCGATACCTGATCTTCGATAGGAGAGGACCTACACTACAAGTGCTGCTGTGACCTCAGTCTGGAAGAGACAATGGCTCGTGCGTCTGGGGAAAGGGCCCCTGCCTTCATATCGGAGGAGCTGGAGAAACTTGTGGATGGGGTCCTTCCCCAGTACACGCTACTCTACGGTCCTCCAGACAAACAGGTAAGTACACTGGGAGCATGCCGTATGGGCTATGCCTGTGTGGAGTGGGGTGGATGAAAGATGGGGGGGGAGATTGAGGCGTGCATGAAACGACGGTGAGTGCATGTGCCACATGGCAAGGGTAGGGATGGAGCCAATGACTATGACAGTGCAGTTGGTAATAACTTTTCTTTTTCCCCTGTACAATTCCTGTAGGCCAGCGCCCACCAGAAGAAGGATGTTTGGCATGCCATTGCCAAGGACATCCGGACCCTGGGGGTCTATCACAGAGAGATGGGAGGATATTCGCCGCTGGAGCAAGAAGACGGCGGAGGCCCAGCTGGGGATGACCTCCCAGCGTGGGAGGGGTGCCCGTCGCACCATGACCCCCCTGATGTTCAGGATCCTGGCGGTGGCGTACCCTGAGTTGGATGGGTGCTTGAGGGCATCACAGCAGCCACAAGGGGGTGAGTACACTCTCATTCAGCTGATTCAGCGTGCTGTGGAGGTGTCTGGGTGGGGGAGGTGGGCTGTGGGTTTCCCTAGGCCAGGGCGAGTGTGCCAATTAGGTCCCCTTCTTCTGGCAGACCCTGTGCCACCCCACCCCACCTGTGTACAGTGCCAACTACACATAGTCAGGCTCCTGTGACATCCATGTGTGCAGATGTCGGCCATAGCCTTGTAGGCCATGTCCCAGGGATTGAACAGTGGACCCCAAGTGCGTGGCGTAGTGCAGGGGGCTTCTGTGTCTGTCGTGTCCGCCAACGGTAGCGGTAATGCATGCACTTAACATGTCTTTCTTCTGTCGTCCCCCACCTTTTTGTGGTCTCCCTGTTCTTGTGTGCATTAGCATCATCAGGCGGAGGAGCAGTGGCACCCGAGCAGGAGGGAGCTGCATCCCACATGGCCCTGGAGGGTGAGACTACGGACTCGGAATTCACCAGTGGGACGGAGGGCGAGGGGAGCTCCACTGCAGGGACAGGAGCTGAGACCAGTGATACGGACTCGCCTTGTGGTGGCGGCCACATCTGTGCACCCGCATCTACAGGTAGAGCCGCCACCCCCCTTACCGGCACCGCCCTCCCAGCAGCCCCTCAGCCTTTGCCCGTGCCTGCTCACCCAGGAGGGTGGGCATCACCTTCGCCCCAGGCACCTCAGGCCCTTCCTCAGTCACCCCTGCTGCCCTCAGTGAGGAGGCCATTGACCTCCTTAGGTCCCTCACTGTTGGGCAGTCTACCATTTTGAATGCCATCCAGGGTGTAGAGAGGCAGTTGCAACAAACAAATGTATTCCTGGAGGGCATTCATTCTGGTCAGGCAGCCCTTCAGCGAGCTTTTCAGACTCTGGCCTCAGCACTGATGGCAGCTATTGTCCCTATCTCTAGCCTCCCCCCTCCAACTTCCTCCACCCAGACCCACACCCCTGTACCTCAGCCTACCCCAAGCACACCATCAGACCAGCATGCACACATGGCAACACACAAGGGAAGCTCTGGCAAACATAAGCACCACACATCCCACAGGCACTCACACAAGCATCACACACATGCAGACACACCAACATCCACTGCCTCCACTGTATCCCCCTCCTCATCGTCTCCCTCCTCCCTCCCAGTCTCGTCTCCACTCACACCTGCATGCACTACATCTACAGCCACTTCTTCCATCACCAGCACACACACCACCACACCACGCTCACGTGCAGTCACCACCCCCACTACCATTCACAAGTCCCCTGTGTCCTCTCCCAGTGTGTCTGTGACGCCATCTCCCAAGATTCACAAACGCAGGCACACACCCACCCAACAGCCATCCACCTCACGACAGCCTCCAGCGCTTGCACCTTCACCCAAAGTCACCAAACGAACACCTCCTACAACCACAACCTCTTCCTCCACTCCCAAACCCCCTCCGGCTACCCGTCGCAGTGATCCCAAGAAACTTTTCCTGTCCACCCTTGACCTCTGTCCCTCACCTCCCCCACCCCGTCAGTCCTCTAGGGCCTGACTCTCCAGGTCCCAACCTAGCACATCAGCCACAACATCTCCAGGACCAGTGGTGCCAGTAGTCACCGGATTCTGGAGTGCACCATGCAGCAGGGCAGCCTGTCAAGCATCAAAAGTTGGCCAGTGCCCAGCGGGAGAGGGGGAAGACTCCAGCCACCAAAGCCGCTCCCAGGGGTACAGGTGGGAGTGTGGAGTCAGCTGCGACACCTTCCAAGGTGGGGAAGGGGCACAAGAAACTCATTAAGTCTGGGAAGAGCAGCACAGCGGAGAAGACCGCCATCAGCCCTGCTGCCCAGGAGGCCACCGCCATCATACCTGCTGCCCAGGAGGTTACCGCCATCATCCCCGCTGTCCAGGAGGCCACTGCCATCAGCCGGCTGCCCAGGAGGCCACCGCCATCAGCACCAGCAGCAGCCCCGCTGGGCCAGAAAGGACCGCCAGCACCAGCCCAGCTGGGCCAGAAAGGACGGCCAGCACCAGCCCCGCTGGGCCAGAAAGGACCGCCAGCACCAGCCCCGCTGGGCCAGAAAGGACCGCCAGCACCAGCTCCGCTGGGTCAGAAAGGACCGCCAGCACCAGCCCTGCTGGGCCAGACAGGACCGCCAGCAGCTGCCAAGGACCCCGCCGCAACAAGCACGGTTGAAGAGGACACCAACACCACAAGCACCGCTGAACAGGACACCGCCGCCACAAGCACCACTGCCAAGGACACCACCGCCACAAGCACCGCTAGCCCATGAGCGCCAAGGGCACTGACGATACTGTGTCTGCCACGAGCAGAATGAAGCACTCTGGGCACAAAGCCCCCTCCAGAACCAGTGGAGAAAGGCATCCACTACCTCTGTCCTTGGCAGGATGAAGCACTCTGGGCACAAAGCCCCCTTCAGAACCAGTGGAGATTGACATCCACTACCTCAGTCCTTGGTAGGATGAAGCACTCTGGGCACAAAGCCCCCTCCAGAACCAGTGGAGAAAGCCATCCACTACCCCTGTCCTTGGCAGGATGAAGCACTCTGGGCACAAAGCCCCCTCCAGAACCAGTGGAGATTTACATCCACTACCTCAGTCCTTGGCAGGATGAAGCACTCTGGGCACAAAGCCCCCTCCAGAACCAGTGGAGAAAGGCATCCACTACCTCTGTCTTTGGCAGGATGAAGTACTCTGGGCACAAAGCCCCCTCCAGAACCAGTGGAGATGTACATCCACTACCTCAGTCCTTGGCAAGATGAAGCACTCTGGGCACAAAGCCCCCTCCAGAACCAGTGGAGAAATGCATCCACTACCTCAGTCCTTGGCAGGATGAAGCACTCTAGGTACAAAGCTCTCTCCAGAACCAGTAGAGACTGTTATCCACTTGAGAGACTGTGGCTTTGCACTCCCCAGGATTGAACAGTGATCAAACCAGCCACTGTAGAGACTAGAGAGACTGTGGCTTTGCACTCCCCAGGATTGAACAGTGGGCAAACCACCCACTGTAGAGACTTGAGAGACTGTGGCTTTGCACTCCCCAGGATTGAACAGTGGGCATGGGGCCCCCTCGTGGATTTGGCGTCGTGCACTCAACCCGCTGAGGTGCCCCCCCCTTCCCTTCCCCCTGAGGTGCCCGTGTTATTGCTATCTGATGCCCCTGCAGTGTTCTCTCTGTCATGCTCTGGTATTGAGTGTGGGCCTCGCTCATGCCGTGTGGGCCCAGTGTTCCATGGACTTCTATGGAGCTATACCTGGACTACTATTCTCGGTGTATATATTTGTTAATAGTGTATATATATTTTTGCGTACTGGATTTTAATATATTACAATGGTTACACTCATTTCCTTTTGTCTTTGCATTCTTCCAGGGGGTGTAACTGTAATGTATCATGCTGTATTGGTGTGTGTGTTGTAGCGGGTGAGGGTGGGGGTGGGGGTGTTGCGTGTTGCGTGTTGCATGTGTGTGTCCCTGTTTTTTCCCTCCCCCCTCCCCTGTGTCGTAGGTGCAGTACTCACCGTGGTCTTTGCCACCGGCGTTCGTGCTCCTGGTAGAGGAGCAAGAAGATAAGGGCAGGGAAAATGTGCAGCTCTGGTTCCATGGCGTCCTGGTTCCTCATGGGGTGTGTAGAGGTGAGTGTTTTCCCTTCGAAGTCCTGTTTCCGCCGTGTTTTTGTTTGCGGTGAATCCGCCCCGGAAAAGGTGGCGGATTGGTAGGTTGTGATACTGTGGGCGGTACATTGTCCTCCGCCTGTCTTTTGGCGGTGACCGCCATGCTGGTTGTTTGTACCACTGTGGTCGGAGTGTTAAAGTGGCTGTCTTTGTTGGCGGTTACCGCCACAGTCGTAATTCCATTTTCTTTTTCATGCGGCCTGTTGACGGTTGACCTTGCCGTTGACTGACACACTGTGGCCCACAGAGTTCAGCACACCCCCGGCCCCAACAGACCACACCTGCAACCTCAACATCATCCTGGGTAGCAACCTATCCAAGAAGAAAGAAGACGACGTAGTCTCATTGGCCTGCTTTCACACCCTTCGCATGCTCTGCAAGATCTTCAGGTGGCTCCCAGCAGGCACCAGAAGGACTGTCACGCAGGCCCTAATCACCAGCACACTGGACAACAGAAACACTCTTTACTTAGGAATCACAGCACACCTCCTGAAGAGACTCCAGACAATACAGAACTCAGCGGCAAGACTCGTACTCGACCTCCCCAAAAGGACCCACATCACACACCATCTCAAAAAGCTACACTGGCTCCTGATTCAGAAGAGATACCAGTTCAAGATGCTGACCCACACCTACAGGGCCCTGCACAACAAAGGACCAGCATATATCAACAAACACCTGACCTTTCACCAACCAACCGGGCACCTCCGATCTGCTTCCATTTACCACACAGACACCCATGGATCCATCGAGCCAACAGCGGAGGGAGCTTCTACTTGCTCCTGCCAGCCAAGGTACAGAACAACCCTCCCCCTGCACCTCAGGACCACACCATTACTCCAGCAATTCAGAAGGGAACTAAAGACCTGGATGATCGAATTATCATTCCTCCACACAATAGCGTACTCAGCTCTTTGAGACCCTCAGGGGTGATTTCCAGCCCTCTATAAATGTTTGGTTGATTAAAGGGCAACTGAGCGTTTCGTTGCTGATTTCATGGTCACATTATCCAATGTGGCTGTTGTTTCATGTACTGTTGTCTTCAACAGACAGCACATCCTGATAATCCCATGACAGTTGAGCACTACACCTAATGGAGGTATCATTCCTTTTTTAAAGTTACCAGCTACATGTGCTAAGGTATCTACTGACAGACCTTTCTTTTTCCTCTTGCATGATGTTGTACTGTCATGTGCTTTTAATAATGTGTTATGGGGTTGTGTCTTATTCTAGGGAAAACCAACCCCACATAAAAAGATTTTGACCAATATCATGGCAGCCACTTATATGTATTTTCCCATATATAAAATATACCTGTTCTCCTATATAAATAGGAAAATGTATTTAGATAAATTGGCCATGTTAATTGAAACATTACAGTTACCATGTGCCACAGGAATAGCCCCATTGCTTACAATGCATACAGGACCAACATTCCTATCAGTGAATAATGTTGAAGGTTTGGGTATTTTCAGATTACATGAGCTGTTATACAGCATATCAATAAATCTTCTACGCTCCCACAAAGTTGCATTTACCATAAACAAGTAATTAAATCCTTCCTGATGATATGGGTGCAAATCTATTGACAGGGTAATGGTTGTTGTCGAATGAGGGCCTTGTTTGCCCATGAGGATCATCATCTTGTATATGATGATTGCAAGAAAGCTGTCTAAGCATAATAATATATTAACAAACATAACAAGAGAAAGGAAGCTTAGCACTAGTTTTTTACACTCAATATGTCTTTCAATAGTTATATGCCTTCCTCCCTTTCTGAAAAGTAACAACCAGGTTACTGGGGTCCATATCTTCAGCATCACAAGGTATCTCTCTCAAAGGTTAAATGGTGTAGACTGCAAATTGTATCGAGGCTCATCAGTACGCACTGCTTACAGTAAATCTGGTATGCACTCATTCTGCTCTTGAAATGTCAGTGCAGATACTCTCTTTACGTGGCTTGCATTGATCCAGTTTTTATGCCCTTCACATTTGACAGCTGCAGAATAAATTAGCAGTATCTGAGGCCTTCCACCTCTGTTGAAGACGGTTATTAGCTGGAAACTCTCTGTGAACACCCTGTCTTCCATTTGCAGACCATGTCCCACAGGTGTGGATGAACAGGCAGAACATATTTCACCTGATGCTACAAATGGTTCAATAATACTGCATCACCAATGTGCGCAGTAGAACTTTCTTGGAGAGCGCCCCAATTTTTCCATCAATTTGCCAGTCACAATCTGATGGGGGCTCAGTTTGGTGGTTGGCATTTGGAGTAGTGATCATTCTTAAAAGTACTATGGGAAACACATCTACCCAACTCAATTCAGTCTTTGCACAAATTTCCACACCTTTTGCCTCAAGAGTGCCTTTTGTCTTTTTCACTGTGCATGCTGCCTGTGGGTCGTACAGTGACATTTTTGTTTTATGGCCAGGGGCTTTCATACCCACTCTACCACCTTGTTCACAAAATGTGGGCCGTTATCTGACAAAATCATCAGTAGGATTCTGAATCTTGGTATCAGATCCTTCAACAAACATTTAACCACATTTTGAGCATCATTCTTCATAACATAAGCCTCTATCAGCCAGAGAACACATAGACCACCACCAGTGCATACCGATAATTATGCATCGGGGGAATTCCACAAAATCTACCTGCAAATGTTCATTGCACCTCAGCACCTAATCTTGTAGGTGTTCGCTTGCTGATGTCCAACATTCCCCAAGTGACAAAGTTTTAACATATAGTCGCAGCATTCTTTTGAAAATATTATTGTACCAGAACTAGGAAAAATACCTACACATGGCATCATGCCTCAAATGTGCAGGTCCATGAATAGTAAGGGCCAGATTGCATACCAGAGCTTTGGGCAAGTGGATCCTTCTATTTGGCCCCACCCAGACGCCATCGACATTGGTTCCCTCCTTCTGTCACTCAATTTTTCTTCATCAATTCCACTCTGTTGTTTCAACAGGGGTCCTTCTCAACATTACATTGTATCCATGGCATATGTTCTGATTGAGCTAATCTACATACATGGTACTCATTTCTACTAATGCACTTCTTTTTTTCAATTACATAAGAAAAACATTACCTTTACTCACATCATTTGTTACTTTATGATGTGCTGCACATTTAATAATTGCTAAAGCCTTGGGCAAGGTCAATACATGGAGGAGGCAGACAATTAGGGTGCCAGCACCGCTAGATGCAACAAAATTCTCTTTTCTCGCACAGTGTACCACAATCGTGCACAACTCCCAGGGCATATTGGCCATCAGTGTAAATGTTCACTGTCAAGTCTGCACTCAACTCACATGCTCATGTTAGGGTTGTTATTTCAGCTGCCTGTGCTGACAAGTGTGGTATTTGTCAATCTTCCACTAATGTTTGAAATGTAGCTATAGCATACGTTGCTCTAGTTTCTCCTGTTGTCAATTGGAAACATGACCCATCTACCCAAATGTCTGTGTCTCTTTTGGTACAGGCTTTGTCTGACACATCTATTCTGCCTTTAATACACTCTTCAGTCACCAAATCCAATTCTGTATTTCTACCAATTGAGCTTCCACAGGTAGGGGTATTAATGTGGTTGGACTCAAAGAAGTGCAGCGGTGTAAAACAATATTTTCAGCTGAAAGTATGGTCAGTGTACACCTTGATAATCTGTCATTAGTAAAATGCTATGTGTGAGTCTTGTTCAATAGTGTATCAATGGAGTGAGGGAACATATACATTCATTGTATTCCCTAAAACCAAGCTTTTACTTTGGTCTACTAAAACTGCTGCTGCACTCAGGTATTTAAAAAGTGCTCTTGCCATGGGGTCTAATAGGGCTGATAAATATACACAGGGTCTTCTAAGGGTGAGTAACGCAAGGGCACAGCCTTTTTGCTCATATGTGAATAGGTGAAAGTATTTTGGGTAATCTGGAAACCCCCATTGCTAGAGACTCACAAAGAGCTTTCTCAATATTTTGAAACATATCCTGGTGTATCTCCATCGAGGGGATAGGTAACTTCTTTGTCATTTGTCAGGTCTTGCAAAAGTTTAGAAATGAGGGAGAAATTTGGCATCCTTTCTCTGCAATACCTACACAATCCCAGAAATGAGTGTACACAGACCCATATTTATGAGCAATTGGTGCAGGGCAGCTCCGCAAGTCTTCTGGCTGCTCTGCCCTAATGAAATGTGAAAGGGCAAGAATGAAATATGGGGCATTCTTGTCCTTTCTCCCTGCGTCAGTGCATAATTTGCTGCCTCGCTCCAATGCAGGCTCCCTTGCACCATGAAGCAAGGATGCCTGCATTGCGTGCAGGATTGTCTTTATGCAAGAAGGGGCACCTTCCTGCACAAAAACATTCCTGAGAAGCATTTTCCTTCTTCTCTTTTGCTGAATGCAGAACACATGGAAAGAGGAAAAACAAGGAGAAATAAAAATATTTCTCCTCATTACGTCACCCCTGGAGAGGCATAAGGTTTTGCTGCTACTCCAGGTTCACATAATTAAGTAAATCTTGGGCATCCTCAAAATCCATGGGTGTTGTGTGGGAAAACGCACTGCAATACCTGTGGAATGCCCCCTGGCACGGAATAAGGGAACTCAGGCCACTTTGTCTTACTCCATATCTATGAGACCATGAAAAGCGTCACAAAGTGGCTTTGCGTGGCTTCATGGATGTGTCTGAGAGACTTGTGCAGCCGGAGTATCAAAAAAGTGAAGTTCCGGTGGCGCAAGCTTCTCATAAATATGCCCCTGATTGTTATGTAGTGGGGATAGGATGCTGCAATATGGCACAAATGCGTTCAGGTGATATTCTCCTCTCCATTATAGAAATAGGGTGACCTAAATAGGACACCTGTTTCTACAAAACCCAAATTTCTTTGGTGATATTTGTGAACGTGTGATGTCAAACAATTAAACAATTGTATAGTGGCCATTGTCCACTTTTCTTCGATGTCAGCTGCTATGAGGAGATATATATATATTGTATCAGTGTTACCCCAGGCTCCAAAGCATGTTGGCCAAGCTCTGCCTGCAATATTTGTGAATACATAGAGAGAGATTCTGTTTACTCTTGAGGAGTAAGTGTCTACAAAAAGGAAAGACCTTGAAGAACAAAGGAGAACAATTGCTGACTATCTGGATGTAGGGGGGTAGAAAGAAATGCTTTTGCCAAATCTATGGGCCTCATTACGAGTTTGGCGGTCCATGCTGCTCCATGGTGGCAGTCTGACCCCCAGGCAGTTTAGACCCCCAGGTCACGAGGCCACACAAACAGGCCGTAAGAGCCTGTGTTTCTTCTGGACACATTATGAAGTTGCACACCACCAGTGTGACCGTGGCAGTCGAACCATCACGTCCCAGCAGACGGAAAAGGAGAGTATAAAGGGAGCAACTTACCTGCAGGCAGTATAACACATTCTGTGCCGCCATGGAGCCCAACACACACATCATGCCACTGCTCCTGCTCATTGAAGGTGCACAAAATCCCCACCGCCATGGACGCAGCCAACAGTAAGTACACACACCTACCTGTGCCATAAAGTTAAATAACAGATTGACGCGTTGTCATCAACATATTATATGGGAGTCAGGTAATGGGTACCACGTACACGTGTCATTGTGTACACAGTGGAAGTCATTCACAAAGGACACATTACAGTCCAAAATGCTCTATTTGGGCAGGGCAATCACACTGCACCGCAACAATACACAAATACACTTGTCTGACCATCTTAGGAACAGGGGCAGTGAAGTGTACACATCGTGTCACTCAAC
Organism: Pleurodeles waltl; assembly: GCF_031143425.1. Taxonomy (NCBI): domain Eukaryota; kingdom Metazoa; phylum Chordata; class Amphibia; order Caudata; family Salamandridae; genus Pleurodeles; species Pleurodeles waltl. Next base: position 667,652,556 of record NC_090438.1, read on the forward strand.
ACCAACAACACAGCAACGTCACATCTACCAACACAACTGACACCTTCACATTTCTCACATGCCATAAACTGTACTCAGATTTAACATACAAATGTATGGAAGTGTCATGGAACACAAACGCCATTCCCATGAAACAGCCCTGTATTAGACCCACGCATCACCTACATTGCAACACAATGGAAGGACAATGGGATGGAAAATAATCAGAGAGACAAATATACAAAACTCACAAACAATACCTGCACAATAGGGATGGGTACATTAGGAGCAGTCGAGGAAGGATGCTGCACTGGGACACATATCACTTTGCACATGCCCCTAAAACAATATTTGCACAGGAACTGGCCCTGCATGTCTCTCAGGGACAAACAATCCTACAGCCAAGTGACATGCCTATCTTCAGAATGTGGAAGTGCAAGTCAAGAAAGCAAATATAACTCCAACTGCATGGGACATACATCTAGATTAAGTAGCTGCAAAGTACACACAGCTAAATGGACACATGCACAGTCAAATGCAAACAAAGATAGAACCATTGAACACCCTCCATGTCTGCACAAACAAGACTCGAGATCCCACATATGGGATGAATATACAATATATATTAGGGGGACAAGTCTAACACCATACATGCTGACATTGGACCCTAAAAGATTAAGGGCCTGATTCTAACTTTGGAGGACGGTGTTAAACCGTCCCAAAAGTGGCGGATATACCACCTACCGTATTACGAGTTCCATAGGATATAATGGACTCGTAATACGGTAGGTGGTATATCCGCCACTTTTGGGACGGTTTAACACCGTCCTCCAAAGTTAGAATCAGGCCCTAAATACTTACCATATCAAACAGAACACAATTCAGTGACACCACAATTGTATTAACAAACACATACCCATACAGTCAACATATATTTTTATCTTGTGTGACACCAGCACTGCCCACAAAGTCAGCTATTGGAAACAATAGCAAATGGATTAGCAATCAGGGTGAAATACACAAAACTGTAGACAGACAAAACAGGAACAAAATAAAGGTAGAAAAGGAATTGCAGGACACATGTGTATTTAAAAAAACAAATGGTTGGGTTTATTAATAACAAGATGCAAAAAATGAAAGGCCATTGGCCAGTCCAGTAAATGATCAGTCGACAGTACTCTGCCCACACCTGACTCCTATTACAGCTAGGGAACCTCCACAAGAAGGGGTAACATGTGGGCAGGCAGGCACCTTAGGGATCACCCTTGGGGGGGAAGGGGGGATTTAGAATTGGTGGGTTTGGGTTGGAGTTTGAGAGAGGTAGTCTTCTTCTTTGGAAGGGTGGGCTTCTTCTGGGGGGAGGGAACAAAGGAAAGGGCAAGCTCAAAAAGGAAACTTTCCTTTGGAACACAGGAACAGTCATCAGAAGGTGTGGGGGGATTGAAGTTAAAGGGGGAGGTTGTCTGGTGGGCGGGGTTGATGTCTTGGGTGTGTGCGTGTGTGAGGTATGCTTATATTTGGGTGGTGTCTGTTGCGTTTGTGAGTGTGGGCATTTGCATGTCTTGGGGAGCTGGGTGGTGGAGGTGCTGGATGGTGTGGGAGTGGTGGATGTGTGTGTCTATTGCAGTGGTGTCTGCAGGTATGCTAGTATTGGTGGATGTTTGTGTGTCTGTTGGGGTGGTGCCTACGGGTATGCTGGTTGTGGTGGATGTCTGTGGGTGTGTTGTGGTGGTGTCTGCAAGTATGTTGGATGTGGTGGATGTCTTTGTTTCTGTTGGGGTGGTGTCTGCGGGTATGGTGGGTGTGATGGATGTGTTACTGGCTGTTGTGGTGGTGCCTGTGGATATGCGTGATGTGGTATATGGGTCAGTGGGGGTGGTAGGGGTCTCTGGTGCAGTGGTGGCTGATGTTGTGTTTGTATGTTGGGTACCTGTCTACTGGTGTCTCTTGTGGTGCCTATGTTTATGTGTGCTTCTTTTGTGTGTTGAGGTGGGTGCATGCAAATGTGTAGGTATGCTTAGGAGAGGGAGGGGTATGGGGGATTTGGATTGGGTAGAGGGAGGTGGGGGAGTGGCATGTGAGGGGTGACTGGCTGCCGTCAGTGAGGAGGCCACAGCCTGAAAAGGTCTCTGTAGGCCAGACATGGCACTATGCATGCCTTCCAGGAAAACATTGGTCTGCTGAAGTTGTGTGGGCAGACCCTGGATGGCATTCACAATGGCAGTCTGACCCACAGAGATGTTTTTTAGGAGGTCCATAGCCTCCTCACTCAGGGCAACAGGGGTAATAGGGGCTGGGGCGGAGGTGCCTTTGGAAAAGGAGACACCCACCCTCTTGGGTGAGCAGGCACAGCCAACTGGTTGGAGGGGACCAGGGAGGGTGGCAATAGAACTGGGGGTGGTGGCATAGGTAGTACAGGGGTACGTTCAGATGGGTCGGCCACCACTAGGGAGTGGCCACTGGAGGTTGAATCTGTCGATGAGGATGTAGATCCCATCTCCTTTGTGGCATTCCCCTCTCCCTCTGGGCCACTGGTTCCCTCCATGTCAGTGATGCCTTGACCGGAGGTACCGTTGCCAGATGCTTCCCCACTTGGTTGTGCCCTGTCTCCTTCATTTGCCTTGGATGATGCTGAAAATACAAAGAGAAAAAGGGTCACCACATGTTCCTGAGCACACTTGAACAACAGCTCTGATTAGCAAACATTACCATGATGTTAAGTAGGCCCCAGCAACAAACTACATCAAAGTGGCCCCTACATATACCATACCATGTGCATGCATGCCATATGAACTGCCAAATGTTGCCCACAGGAAAATCAGGATCTCAGACAACTACAATTCCACAGCTGAAGTTGTGCCAAGTAGGAGACCACATCACCTTCAATGCTTTGCCTCATGGAGCATACCTCAGTTAAGTGTTGTCATACAATAGAAGCCCAATGCCAGCTTTATTCCCACAGATCTGACACAAGGGTATGCAGACATCTAGTTGTCACACAATAAAACAACAATAAGAAGCAATGCTCCAAAATCCTGCCATGTTGCTGACAGCGGTACAGTAGCATTGAGAAGGTGACATGGAAAAACTCATGTCACACTCTAAACATGTCTACAATGCACATTTCACCAAGAGAAATTTGTCCAAATGGAGCCATGGAGGTAGTACTAATGTTGCTCAGATACATCACACATTTGGCATGGAAATGTACACTTTAAAGAATGTGCAAATTGGCAAGAAGATATGTTCCCAAAATCCATAACAGTATCAATCAGCAAGCCCCAGGGAAATCATTGCTAATATCTGGCATCCCTTACAATGACATACTTTGATGGAATCAGAAGATGCCAGTAGCCCAAATTAGAGACTTGCAAGTATTTGGAGAAGGCCCTCAACATGTTGCCCAATGGGAAGTTACATTACTGCCTTAATTTTGGTCCTGCAAACCCAGATGTATGTGGATAAATGGTTGTTCCCAACCACATGTGATTTCAACATAACTTCAAGACACTCGATGGTGCATGCCAACAGTCAGGTTACAAACCTTTCCCATTACACATGAGCAGTGCACTTTGCTACATGATGCCACATCAATGGCCTGGAAATGCACAATGTTGCTAAAAAATCCAGTCATACACATCTTGTCCCTCATTGCTACTGCAGTTCTACATGCCAAATGACATGCTATGATGGATGAGGGTATGTGTCAGTCAACAATCAATAGTGACACACTCCTGAATGTGGCATCACATGAAATGTGTCCCTATTGTAAATGTCCTATTCCACACACAGGTTGATATGCACATATATGTAAGGGAATACAGAAATCATCCCATCAACACAGATAGATAATGCATGAAACAGCAGCTTACAAATGTTTTTCAAAAGTGAAAGGGACACATACTGAAATGTCAGCACTAGGAATGTTGGCAACAGTGATGGCGGATAAATCATGTCAATGGGCATTCCCCACTTACTAAGGGAAAGTACTGATCAGTAGCTGCACCCTAACAACAATGTATGCTCTGTCACATGTATGAGGGCATCTGCACATTGCAAACAGTAGTGAGGCACCAGCACATATCACATGCTGAAGACAAGTAGCCTCTGGGTGGCAGATGCTAATACACTCATTTGACTAGACACATGGCTAAGGACAGTGATCCATCACAACCTTTCTTTTGGCCTGTAACGCAGAGGATTAGTGGTCTGTTGTATAGAATTTACACCCACTACAACAACAAGCATTACTTTATTGATCAATGTACACAGCCATATGATGTCCCTGGAGAGAAAATTGTTTGTGGATTGTACACAGTTGTGTCCTAGGTCCCTGGGCCAATAGTCAAGGCACATCAGGTATGTCTACAAAAACAGTCACTCATCTACTGTAGTACACATGGCTCATCCCTAATCAACAGAGGAAGCTGTCAGAACCTAACACATTCTCTTGGCAATGTGACAGGAGGAATATGCCCTGTACTCACCTCCTACTGGCTGCTGCGCTGTCATCAAACGCCCATCAAAGTCCGGGTAGGCCACTGCCAGAATGAAGACCATTGGGGGTAGGGGTTTCACGGTCCAACATGCCCCCCCTCCAAGTTGGGAGGACATCCCCAGCTGGGCCTCCGCAATCTTCCAGGCCCAGCGTCTGAGGTCCTCCCACCTCTTCTGACAGCAGACACTCCGGCTGTGGACTTTCAGGGTCCACCCCTTCTCGGCGATGGCTCTCCATAGCTTCTTCTTCTGATGGGTGTTTACCTGCATGGATGCAAAAGACAAATCAAGAGATTACAATCACATTTTGGCACAAATGGTTGAGTCATCCACATGTCAGAAAAACAAAGCTAGAAATTTTCAATTTGTTAACACTCCACAAGTGTGAAGCACACAAGTCAATAAGTAAAGGGACATGACTACATACATATATATTTCCATCTGCAGACACCCCCACTACCTTGCTCCTGGCCTACAATGATTAAGCATGCCTACTGACATCAGTTAGCTTATGCTCCATCAACATGTACTGTGACATGAGCCCCAATGAAACTCTACACACCTATGTGGCTTCTGAAGGGTAAACTCCTCAGGCCTAAATGGACCAACACATTCACACTGTGAGATTGACTTACTGCATACAGTTACTACAGGCAACTAATATAGTATAGACTTCACCCTTACACTTGAGTGACAATGAAGGGGCTGGCATGGTGGGTATAGAAATTGTCTTCCCAGTGTATGTGTGGACATCGGGCCTTACTAATGCAGAATCATGCCACTGCAGGGTGTATGTTCTGTGGTATGTACCTGTACCACAAAACACTTCTTTTGACATATGTGTCTATCTTTCAGAGATGACTTCCAAACATACATAGGTATGCATGGTACAATTTCTGTTATGTGACCATGCTACTGACTCACATATCATGGCCTCCCCCAAATCTATACACTGCCAGCACTATAGGGCTGTCATTAGTGCAATAAGCCTGTACAGGATAAATATGATTTATGTGAAGGTGGCAGCAGATCTGTGGGAGTAAGGGACCTGTCATGAGTCAAAGACACAAATAGGCAATGATGCAAAATGCACAGATGGACTAGTTCAGGTATGTACCCCTGTACCCATTCCTATTCCTAACCTAGTCAATGGACTGAGGCATTCAGGGCAAGGGTTGCCACTAGAACATCATATTGTCCACATGCCAGGATATGCTGGTGTGCAGGGAGTGGGCACAGTGCAACAGTTGTATAGCCACAGTGACTCTCACTCAGCCTAGACTAGGTCCTATAGTGGAAAATACATTTGACAGGCCCTGGTCTCTGCAGGCTGTACGTCATGTGGCCATCAGCAATTTGGCATGTGGTGTGTGTGTGGTAATCTGAAGGGCAGAGTGAGTCGGGATATGGATTCCAGAAAACAGTTTGGCATGGCAAGATGTGGTTTGCAAGATCTGTGGTACTATTCACATTGCTTACACGGTCCTCAAATGACTCATACAAGATGCATACACAGCTCATGCTGTCATGTACATCAATGTTGTACAACATTTTCAAAAGTAATGAAGAAAGAGATGCCATTGAATGGCAGTAAAGTCTCCTTAGCTAGTTATGTTCACCCAACACATGGAGGATCTAGGACCCCAAAAACCTAACACAACACAATGTGAATGGACTTAACATATTGTACAGGCCACCAATACCTGCACTTTGTACATCCGATTGATGCTACACAGACTGCAACAACAGGTACACAAGAAGTCCTACTGGAACACAGGTGCACACTGTACCTGAGGAGGGAAAGGATGATGAATTACAGAATCAACTGTGTCTACAAGATTCTTACCTGCTACTCTGGTGAGCCATAGAGCTGTTCATATAGGGGTAGGACCTCATTAACTAGCTTCTCCAGCTCCCCTGGAGAGAAGGCAGGGGCCCTAGCCCCTGATGGACATGGAAAGATTGCTCTCAACAGCTCAGGTCATGGAGGTGTTGCTGGTAGCAGTGTCAAGAGTCAAGTGGGTGAATGTGCACACCATGGTGGTGTCAAGAAACCAAACCCTGCTATGACGTATCTGACAATGCAATGATTATACAATACATAATATACACAGAGCTCATACATAAACTTAACAATTTCTCTTTATTATATGTTGTTTCATATTAAGACACTCATAATACTTAAATATTCCCTTAACAAAGCTACAATAAGATATACATAATAAAATAAATTAATCTGATGAGTAAAAAAGAGAAAGACTCATACACCCCCCTACATCAAGCTATCACACCTCACATCCATGAATGGACACAACTCCCATACATACCCATTCAACTATCCTTACTCTAAATCAGTGGTTTCCAACATTTTGACTTCTGTGGACCTCACTTCATCATTACTGGTACCCGGGGACCCCCACTGAATTCTTATTGGAATCCGGGGACCCCCCTACTGACTCATTACTGAAAGCTGGGGGCCTAATCTGTTAATATTATTTAATTTTCTAAGTAGTCGCTGACCCCCTGAGGAGGTTTTGCGGACCCCCGTGATCCTGGGACCACAGGTTGGGAACCACTGCTCTAAATCAAACATATCATCCACTCTCCTTAAGACAATCACCTTCTATTCCAACACTGCATTGGATTATTGTTTCTTAATCAAATGACGGCTATTACAATATGTCATTGCCATCTACTAGATCGAACATGCATGAAATCATATTTCTTATTTGCTATTGTCAAATCTGTTCTTTCCTTGCTGACCAAAATAGTAGTCACTTTCCTTCCAAGATCGAATACTTATTCTTATTTGATACATCCTATAATTACCACAAATAGTAGCGCCGACGCGCGTTGCGGTGTCTCTCCAACATGGGAACCACCATCCTCAGGGCATATCTGGATGCCATACACAGTACTTTGTAGGAGAGGGGTAGGTGTATCTTAAGAGCTCAAAATTCCTAAATAAGAAGGTCCCTGAGTTTCACTTTTCTATTTAAATATTCAAACCATCCATCTAAGGGTCATACATAGATCCTACGTGGGACATGATGGAAACAGGTAATACCCAAAATTGGCTCCTTGCCCAAAAAGTCCAGTTCCAGGGGATCATTCCCTGTCAATTTGTTATTCCGACAGTATCCTCAGCGAATACATACAGGTATTGTATAGGTCTAGGAGAAACATAACCACTCAGAGCAGAAGGTCTTTTCTGATTCCATGCTATGTGGGTCGGTCTGAGGTGTGTCAGTGCAATATTTCTTAAAAGGTCTCATGGCCCCTGTAATGGCTTAGTATGCGTCTGTTATCTGAAAACTCTATTCTCAATCCAACAGACCCCAGAAGAATTACCACGTACGTAGACCTGGTATAAGGATAGAAATGGATGAGGGGGCCTGGACCAAGGTTTCCTCTCAACGCATGTCCCGCTACCTCAATGAGTAGTGGGACAAATGTGGTTGTGGTAGTGGGACACGCATCAAGAGGAGACCTTTGGCTCAGGCCCCTTTGTCCTTTTCAATCCTGCACCCCTGTTAAGGAGGCCATGTTGGAATTGTGGGCCTTCATTTGTTCCCCATATCTCTGTGCATGTCCCTCTGTAGCTGCTTGATTTCCCGGAGTTCGGCAAAGACCTGGCCCATCATGCCTTGGGACTCCTGATAGACCCCTGAGATGTGGCTGATGGTGTCCTGGCCAAGGCCAGTGGCCTCACCCTGCTGGCCCACAGCATCCCTGCCATGCACCCTACACCCATCATCCTGTGCCTTTGCCACGGGGTGCCCCCTCCAACCTGCTCCTGGACCCTCATTGTCAGAAGTGTTGCACTGCAACTCAGGACTGTGGGGCACAAGATTATAGACACTGTGGTAGGGACACAGGTTGGTGTCTGACCAGGTTGCCCAGATGGGCCAAAACCGTCCTACTCATCCAAACAACCAGGAGGGTCTTCTTTACTGAGGGCTTCATCCAGGAGGGTAGTAGCAGTCCCGTCTGTGGCCTCTGTGTGCCCAGTGGCAGCTCGACGTGTTGATGCAAAACATACAATATTACTGGTTGTATTGTGACATCTACCTCCAACAATCTAGTGTTACAATAAGCAGAGACCTTGCACACAGTTAAGTTGCAGTTAATTCTATTATGGCAAGTAACCATGGTATTGGGTGTATTGACATGATGTGAGAAGCATGCCAATACAATTTGACTCAAGGAGCTGCTGAAATATGTAGATCATTAGCACTGGGGAGGATGGCCTGAAAGCGAAAACTTGCCATTAGAGCAGGCAAAACAGTTGCTAGGTGAGATATGCCTTTGCCCATTGGGTGACCTAGTTGAGTGTGATGCAGGCAGACCCAGGATACTTTGTTGTATATATGACTGGAGTCATCATGTGCCTACCGCAATGTGAAGGTGTCTACTGCCAATACCAATCTGGTGATGCATCTTGAGGCTTTTTGAATACCTATTATACACACTGGGTAAGGTGTCATTCCTGTCCTCACATATTTAATCTTGGGTTAGCAAGTCAAGATGGAGCTATGTTAACAAATATGTCTGTGATTTGAGCATGATCTGTGCTTGATCACTCCCAGATGAGTATACTTCATTTGCGGGATGACAAACAAGGGTATTTGAACAAATCTCCACTGTGCTGGTGGTTGGAGTTAGAGTTACAGGGCCTGTTGGGCTTTGCAGTCAGGTCACTCCCTCTACTTTCCAACACTTGACAATTGGTATCCTCGCAGGTGAGGAAACTTCATTTTAAGGCTAACAAACAGGTGTATTTAGGCATATGAACACTGGTCTGGTAGTTGGAGTTGGAGTAAGAGTGGCTATTGGTCTTTGCAAACATGTCACTCCCTGTATTACACACACTACACAAATGTTATCCCCCCAGGTGAGTATACTTTATTTGAGAGATGACAAACAGATGTATTGTAGAATGTGACCACTGTGCTGGTGGTTGAAGTTACAGAAACAGGGTCTGCTGGGAGTTGCAGTCAGGTCACTCTCTCTAGTACACACATTATACAAATGTTAGCCTCCTAGGTGTATACACTTCAAATGAAAGTTAATAAACAGGGGTATTTGGGCAACTGTACACTGGGCTGGTGGTTGGAATTAGAGACATATGGCCTTCCTGGCCATAGTAGTTATGTCACTCCCTCTGCTTCCTACACTTGACAAATGGTATCCTCTCAGCCAAGTAAACTCACATTAAGATTTACCAAACAGGGGTCTTAAGACAAGTGAGCACTGGTGTGGTGCTTGGAGTCAGAGAAAACGTGCCTCCTCTGAGTTGCAGTCAGGTTATTCCTTTTACTTCACACACTCGACAAATCGTATCCTCCCAGGTGAGTACACTTCATTTGTGGGTTACCAAACAATGGTATTTGGATAAGTGAACACTGTGCTGGTATTTAGAGCTAGAGAAACAATGCCTTCTGTGAGTTGCAGTCAGAATTGTATCAAATCATTGCAATGACTATACACTTTTGCTGAGAAAATCTGGAATAGTTGAAAACTTTATGGTGTCAGCGGCAACCATTGGAAACTGAACCTTGTGAGTAAGATGAGCCTAGCTGAAGGACGAATCGAAAGGCACATGGATATTTCTAACTAGTAAGGAACTTTGAAACTTTTGGTCACTCTTGTCTCTGTCTGCTAGAGCCTGTATTGACGTGCTGATGATCCCAAACGTGGTGCTGCTCTCTGCTTCTTTTGAACCCCTCTACACTTAGCCATCTTCTGAAGAATAAAGTTATACTTTCTAATTTACCTACTTACTAGTACTAATGTGCCCAAACAATTCTGAACTGGTAGCCTGTCCTATGTACAGCCGTTGTTCTGTGCCGTCCTCATGTTGCTGTCTACTGATGTCAGAAGAAGGTGAACGCTCTGTCGATTAAAATTCCCTGTTTGATGTCCCATGAGGAGAGATTTAGCTAAATGTGGTTTCTTTGTTTCCTTTCCAGTTTAGATAAATACACCACCATATTTTTTAGAGAGTAACCCTAGTTAGATGATTTTCCAATTTTCTTTTGTCTTTTCTTTAGTGTGGCCCGTATGTATAGCTCGTTCCCACACATACAAGTCCAATTTGTGTTAGTGATAGGAACAGCCCAGCCATGAAATCTGAATGATATAAACTGAAGTTTTATGATGTACTGATGTCACCATCATCTGCTTCAAAATCTGAAATGAATGTGCCTGTTGTAGTTTTGATAATTTATGTTATTCTTCTGGAGTGTTTAACAGTATTGATGTTTAGTAGGCTAAATCTTTTTAGTAGTTTCGGTCAGCCTATGGTTACACTCTTCACTTAGTCCAAAGATCCAGTTGACTTCTAGTGGTGGGATAAGGTATTGTGGTTATGATGTCTCACCAGCGCCCTTGTGGTTTCTGAACCCATGGTGGGGGGAAGACTTTTGCAAGCACGACAGTGTTAGGTATTCAATCTTCTGTTCTGTCATGGGAAATGGGGTCCTCCAAGACTATGAAAATTGTGTTGGAACCAGGAGATGGGGTTCCTTGGGCCAAAGATGGCACTGAACAAGGGACCCAATGCACTCCACCTCTCCCTTAAATTACAGAAACATGAGGTTCCACTAACCTCTGGGAGCTTTTCCCTTCCTGGAGGGATTTCTAGTAGTTTGCAGCAGACTGTTCCTGGTACCATTTTGCAGACCCCTCTCTGGGGAACCAAGCATTCAGTAATTGTATGTCTGGCCCCATAGGACTGATATTGCTTTTCTTGGACTTGTTTGGTTGCCAGCCTTATCCACTGGGAACATTTCTTCATGACTTCTGCCCTTCAAATTGTGTTTTTTTGTTTGGAACTTGCTTTTCTGGCTTCCTCTGCCGGACCTGTTCTCTCCTTGTGCTCCTTGTGCTCTCTCTAGTATGGAGGGGGTGTCTTCCACAGCCCCTCCATGGCCAGCAGTACACCACCCCTGCTGCATTTCCCAGGTCCCACAATCGCCTTGCTTTTGCAAAGGCACTTTTGTCTCACTGGAGACAAGGGCCAGTACTGAGAGTTCCCAGGGGGACCATCAAGGGTCCCCCGGCAGGTCAATTTCCCCAACTGTTCCTTGGGGGCAAAAGTGGGTAAGCATCACTGGCCCCTGGAAAGACTATAAATGAGGCTCAGCTGGAGATAAAGTCATTTAGCCCATCCATACAGTGGCAACAAATGGTTTCTCCTTCCAGCTGGTCATTTTTCCACTATCACTGCTCCCAGGCCCAGTGTCTTCTCATCAGTCTCTCCCTTCTGCAGGGTTTTTAATTGAGGGTGGAGATTTTTAGAGGCCAGGCAGTCCTAGCCAATTCTAGGGTGCCACTTCATCACTTCACTCCTGACCCAGCCCTCCTTCACACCATTCTGGGACAATCCAGTATGGGGACTTTGAGTGCTCTATGGATCTTCCCTGAAATCCTCAGCTCCACTGCTGCATCACAAAGCTGTCTGACCCCTTCTCACCAAAACTTCAAAGTGGAGCCCCTCCTGTGTTGTCCCCCAGAGGGCTGACATTCCTGTCTTGTACCAGTGGGTTTGGGCTTTCCCAGCCTAGTAGCCGTGTGTGGAGATAATTAGCTGTTGCAGATTTTTTCCGCACCACTTGCTTTCCCAGTAACTGTGTTGAGCACTGTTAATGACTCTATTGTGTGCAGAGCCCTTTGATTCTCTTGCTATCCAGCTGCATAATTAACTTGGTCCAGTAGGCGGGCAAAGCTCTGGAATCTAATTATAAGGTGAGCAAGGGGAATATGGAAATACTTAATGTGCATTGTGGAGTGTAGATATAATGAGAGACTGTGGAACTACTTTCAGGGTGCATGTTTATCCTAAAAGTGAGACCTTGCTGGACTCTGTAGTCCTAAGGAGCCTAAAACTGTACACTGATGCATATTTTGCCTGCAATGTGTAATTCAGTTAAGCACCACAAACCTTCAGTGATCACTACAGCCTACATTGTGAATGACAGCTCACAATATAAACGTTGCCCCAGGGTTGAACCAATCCTTGAAGGGTCCCTTCTGCAACAGGCTACTTGTGCGCAGATACCGGGCTGTACAATATTGTAGTCTCACATGCACAGCCTGCACAAGTGTACAAACCTGTGCTCGTGTTGACGTGCAACCAGCCCGGAGCCTCTTACCCTAGCTGGACAGCAGATGTCTCATCTTGAAATACAGACACTGGCGGTTAGCACTCTTGGTCCATTTATTGTGAATTTACAGTGATTGAGACTCAGATGGTGGGATTCGCTCAAAAGTGCAAACAATTGGGTAGCCAAAAGAGAAAAATCAAGGGGGATTAAACGGACAGAACACATTTGCTACAGAAAGTTTCCATGTAGGTGGATGGAGAGTGTGTTGGTGGAGAGGATGGGTGGAGAGGGTGGGTGTAAAAATGGGAAGTGTTTGAACAGATAGATGTGTAGATGTTGAGTTCATGTATGCATAAGCTAAAAGTAAAAGTTCTCCCAATACACCTTTACTTTCAGAGACAGAGCAATCCAGATATCCCGTCAGCAATATCATAAGTGCATTATATTCTATGGCACTTGTAAAATGGTGGACTGTATATATGTCACATTCGTGACAGAGTAACCAGTCCACCAAACAGACCTTTAACCTCCTTCAGGAACTATTATGATCCTGACTGAGGCAGAGGTGGCCTGGAGGGAAGTAGCTAAGCAAGCATTAGAGCAGGGCAATAACATACCACTTTTATTAGAGTTGCATTGGTAGTACATTTAGTGTAGTGGTGCTAGTGGAGGAAAAAACCCTTCTCCAAATGCAGCGGTATGGCGCTCCTCAAACAATGCCAATGAAAGAGGCAAGCCCATTACAAAGTCTTGAGGACTTCTTGGCCTCTGTTGAAGCCTGAACAGAGCCTATGGAAGACAATGCTGCTGCCAAAAGCCTTAGAGAAAAGAGAGGCTCAACCCTTGAAAGATTGGAAAGTCTCTGTTGCCTAAGAAAAGAACAGCATTCTGGCTAGTACTGCTTGAATGGACTCAACTTTATGGTAGCGATAGTGTCCATTGTGTAATATTGGAGGAGATGATGAATTCCAAAGATCGCTGAGGCTCCTTCCAATAAACAGGAAGGGGATGACTTGATATTGGGCCTCTAACTTGAAGTCAGCGCTAACAAACTCCTCTATTAATGTTTATCCTTGATGTTAATTCACAATTTAAACCCTGATGGACTTGTGCGAGATTTTCCAACTATAAGTGGATTATAATAAAGAGTAAGTTCAAGGGCAGGCCCTGTTTTCTAAGCACATCTCACAATGTTGTCCTCGGAAATAGATAGAAGGCTGCATGGAGATGCATAAATGCAACATATAGTTGGGATTTACTTATGATGATGGCCTTCCACTTAATTATCAAACAGAGGAAGACCTAGTCCACCGTGCTAACCTATAGGTGACAATCTGCCTGGAAATGGTAAAGGATCTATTTTTCCTCGATCCACTGTGATAAATTATAAAGCAAGTCTTTGCAAAATATCTTGTGCATATTATCGATCAAGCTGATTGGCCTATATTTCCCCAGAAGGGTAGGTTCTTATCTATAGGCGTGGCTAACCAGACTGTGCAAGTAAATTGGGGGATATCATATAACTCAGGAAAGTACTACTCCAGCTAATGAGATGGAATATGCACTTCAGGTTTTATGTGATCATTTTGCCCTCCGTGGAAAACAATGTGCCACAAAGTCCTATAATCATGTGTGCAGACAGCTTCCAACAGATCATTTCAAATGTTGAGTTCCTAGGCTCTTTTCAAATGGCTTCAGTTATTTTGTATTTTTTCACTATTCCTATTTGAAGAGATAACAGAATTCTTGGCACGTTTGCAGTCAGAGTTTAATCATCCATGCGTTTTATTGGGCCAACAGCTTAATTTCGAATCTCTAGAGAAGTAATATTTATTCAGGTGGTCAAAGAAACTAGTATGGGCAATACGACTCCATGAACTGTGGTATGGAAGGAAGTCGTCCAAGACCACAGTCAGTAATTGATGTATTTTAGAAGTAACAGACGATGAGAGTAGGTTTGCCTATCTATTGGTTCCTTGCTTGTTTAATATAACGGTCTTCCTTCTCACATCATTTATAGGTTACTTTTGGTCTATAAAGAGAGTGATTCCCTCACAAAACATTTCCACAACACTAAACTTGTTTTATCCAAAACACCATTTCCTTTGGAGCGACCTATTTTATAACTCACTGAAACTTTCTCAGAAAAGGGGCCAAGAAAAGATGGAATGAATTAAATTAATCGATATGGGAGACAATTGTACGCAACTCGACTCGGACCTACATGAAACCATCTAGATTGCAAAGGAAGACTGAGGTGCCTAGACCTATATCAAACATGTAACATCCTGATTCCCAACGTGAGAGTACTTTCTTCCATTATATAAACCAGAGTGGGAATCTGGGTAATATGCCGGATAGCGCATTAGGCCGTAGCTCAGGTAAATCGACACAGCATTGCATGCTTATCTCCACATAGGACCCCTCCTACCAAAAACATTATTAGATGTGCAAATTGGAGTAGGACAGAATTGGCTAGCCCTAACACCCTATTTATGATTAATGTCCCTAAACTAAGATAAGGCTTCTACGAAGATCAAAGCTCACTAACAAATACAGTTATCTATTGCATTAGAAATCTTCACAAGTGTTGTTCTATTATCCACTGAGGTGAAAGTCACAGTGATCCTATAGGGAAAAGGGACTATGTAGACGTGATGCTATTGGGCATAAACCTTGCCCAGGGCCTCATTTAACTTGAAAGTAGGTCACCCTTGTTGGGAACATCTGAAATGAAACTAAGATAAAATCACCCCAGGGTGCAGATAACCCTATTGTCAACTAATACGAACACTCGAATGTATTTGTTTCCCCTGCAGTTAAGGTTTGTGTGCAGTGTGTTTATGTTTTTACTCTGATGTTTTTAAAAATTGAAATGAAAAATAATTTTCCTGTTGGCTTGGCACACTACATTAAATTGATTCAAGTTTGGGTGAGTGGGAGGTCTTACGCAAAACGGTAGTTCCCTATCCCTTCAAACGTGCGGTTCCCTGAGTCAGTCTGGAATTGGGAAAAGAGACAGATTTACACTGGCAGATCCCCTACTGGCTCCGCTACTGTACACTCTGACCTACCTACCGGACTGATAAAAGGGCCGCCACCCTAACAGATGATGGTGATCCCCCCCTCCTAAGGGTAGGACAGCCATTACATGTTTGTGCTGTCCGTATCAATGCAAGACATGGCGGACACAGGTAGGGCGTAGGGCAGTGCCTATTTTTGAGGGCCGGTGCTTAGGGCCAGATGTAGGTACAAAAAAATTAGCGACTCGCAAATTGCGTGTCGCTAATAGGAATGCAGGTACACTGTCCGTGTACAATTTGCGACTCGCACCCGGAGTCGCAACGCAGATAGCGAGTCCGCTGTCTGCGAGGTCGCTGTTTACAACCGGGAAAAAAAACGGACTCGCAATTTGCGAGTGGGTGTCGCAAATTGCGAGTTCCATGTAAATTGATTGCAGGTGCTGCAGAACACTCCAGAAACCACTCCAGAACACTCTGGAAACACTTCCTGGCACATGATGATGACATCACAGCCAGGAAGTTTACTAATTCTACTAATTCCTGGCTGTTACTAATCCCATTTTAAACTGCTGAACAGCCAACAGGAGGAACAGCAGCTACAATGGCAGAAACACCAAGAAAAAGAAAACTTACATTTTCTGAGAAGGAGCTGGAGGTGCTGACAGAAGAATGCTGTCGGCACTATGATGATCTCTTTGGAAAGGCAGCCCTCAATGTGCCAGACTCAACCAAAAAACAACTCTGGCTGGAAATTCAAGAAAAAGTGAACTCCCTGGGGGTCAGCCACAGGAGTGTGGATGAGATCAAAAAGAGGTGGTATGACCTCCGCTCCCGGACCAAGGAGAGGGTGGCAGAAAGGCTCCGGGAGATGAGAGGCACAGGAGGGGGACCATCATCCGTACCACCACCCACACCCCTGGAGGAAAGGGTGGAGGAGACCCTGGAGCAGGAGGCAGTGTCAGGATTTGGAGATCTGGACACCTCTGAGCCCACTACATCAACCAGTGAGTACCATGTGGTATGCCTGTACCCCCATCAATGCCATACCCCCACCCACCATGTACACAGGGGTATGCACAACCAAGATAGCTACATTTCAGGGTAGCAAACACCAGACTGATGCATTATTGGCAATGTAGTCAAGTAGGCGGTAAATAGGCAAATGTTTATTAGGAAGTGTGCAACAGATAGTAGACACTGACAGTCTGTTCCCCATGTCCCACAGGTCACCCACAAGACACCACCACAAGCCACAGCAGCCAGCCCCATGAGGAAGGCACAGGAGCTGCCACCACTCCCACCTGCACCACCAACACCATCCCCTTGATGTCAACACCTGCTGCAACAGTGGTTCAGGAGGCTGCGCCAGCAACAGCCAGGAGTGCCACAGTAGAGCTCACAGGGCATCCACCGCTGCGCAGGCGACGCAGGTTCAGGAGAGCAGGGCTGCAGGCTGAGTCCGGCCGTCCATCGACCACCATCACCGAGGCACAGCTGCTCCGTGGTCAGCGCCTGCAGAACAATATGTTAGGGAGAATTAGTGGGGTTCTGCACCGCTTTGTGAGGAGCAATGAGGCAAGCATGCAGCAGCTCCATTCCCAATTGGACGTCATTGGCACAAACACTGGGGACCTAGCCCTGTCCAGGCGGGAACTGGTGGCAGGACTACTGTCACAGAGCGAGGGTGGGCGGTGCAGGGACCGTCAGCTGCTCCAGAGGCTGGACAGGATGGCCACATCAATTGGCAGACTGGCAGTCAACACCACTGGCCTGTCGAGAAGGACAGTCGGCCTCCAAGTTGAAATGGGCCACTTTGCTGGGGATGTGGCTAGAGGCCTGGGCCGGATCACACATGTGATCGATTTAATGGAGGCACGGCATCTGTCCAGGGGCACAGGGGACACCCCCCAGGACAGCGAAGAGGGCTCCACAGTGAGCAGTGTCTCTGCCAGTGACACTAGGGTGCTCCGGAGTGGGAGTACCATGCAGAGCACTGCAGAACAACCTGGGACCAGCCAGGCTGGCTGAGGCCGCCATAGGACATAGACTGAACCCTGTCCCTGATGTTGGGGCACATGACAGCAATGTACCCCATGCATGGTTTGCTTTTTGATGTACATGAACAGTTAGTCATTGTAAATAGTTCAATTTCTGCACATATTAAATAGTTTTTTTGTTCCACTTAACAAATGGAGTTTTTGGTCAATAGGTGAGTATGGTTGAAGTTGACACGTACCTTCCAAAGTATTGGGTTGCAATGTGTTCCCGTCTCAGTCTGCCTTGATTTGCTATACTCCGATCCCCATGATGGCGATGTGGTTGCTCCTGCTCTTCATCCTCTGAATCTGGGTCTGCAGGGGTGAGAGGTAGCCCACGTCGGGTGGCAATATTGTGCAGGATGGCGCATGCGACAACAATTTTGAATGCTGTAATGGGGGTATACTGGAGGGCACCTCCACTGCGGTGGAGGCATCTGAACCTTGCTTTCAGCAATCCGAAGGTGCATTCTATTATGTTCCTGCTCCTCTTATGTGCACTGTTGTATCGCCTCTCGGAATCATTGCTGGGTGTTAAGAACGGAGTCATTATCCATGGCCCTAGTGCATATGCACTGTCACCGGTTGGGCACAAACATTACATTGTTAGAAAGTCCTGGTTGGTGTGCACAGTGACCTGTGTGTATGTCTACGAGGTGTATGCAGCTCTACCTAGGAGGTATCCGTCTCCAAACTCCCCACGTTCCAGGCGTTGGTGTATCCCACTGTGCCTAAAAATGTAGGAGTCATGGGTACTGCCTGGAAATTTTGCGACAATGTCAGTGATGACATAATGGGCGTCACGAACAACCTGAATATTGAGTGAGTGGGTACACTTTCTGTTGCGGAACAGATATTCCAGGTTTGCAGGGGGGCATATTTGAATATGTGTCCCATCTACACACCCTATGACATGGGGAAAGTTGGCAATCCGGTAAAAGTCCAGCTTGGTGCTGTTAATTTCTGCCTCATTCCTGGGTAGGTATATGAAGTGAGACATGTGTGAGTATGGCATCTAGGAATGCCCTGAGGAACCTTGACAGTGTACTTTGAGATACCCCACCTGCCACAGCAATGACCCCCTGATAGCTCCCTGAGGCCAAGAGGTGCAGTGAGCATAGCACTTGCACATGCGTAGGGATGGCGCTGCCGCGCAGAGTCTGGCGTTCTAGCTGTGGTTTTAGTAATTCAATTAATCCTAGTATGGCTGCGCTGCTAAGGCGGTATTTGTCATAGATCTCTTCCTCAGTTTTCTGAAAAAGAGTCTGCCTTGTTCTATAAATCTTCTCCTGTCTCTGGCTCCTCCTCCTCCTCTGCTGGGCTGCGTGGACTCTCCTCCTCACTGCTATCAGGTATATCTCCGCCATCTTTAGTAACCCAGATGCCTTCTGGGTCTCCTTTTATACTTTGGTATTGGTTACCACCTGCTCTGAGTTAGTGGTAAATGGGACATGCAAACTGGGCTTTTTGCGACTAGTCGCAATTTGCGAGTTGCAATTGCATATGGTTTACGACTCGCAAATTGCGACTTCCTATTTGCGGGTCGCAAAATGGGGTTGCAATTTTTGCGAGTCGCTAACGGCTAGCATCGCTTTTTGCGAGTCGGAAATGGGATTTTTGCATCCCATTTCCGATTTTGCACAGTCGCAAATAGCGATTCGGGCCATTTGCGACTCGCAAAACTTTGCTACATCTGGCCCTTAGTCTTCTGCCTCAAGCATTTGCAGTGAGCAAAAGACACGTTTGGGATAGACGGAGGAAGAGAAAATTGAAAAAGCGTCACAATGAGAGAAAGCAGAAAGCTGCAAGTGTGAGCTGAAGGGGTAGGGAGTGGTTTTAAATAGATTAAAGAGGCCCGAGATGGCTTCGGGATTAGGCTGTCTCAGTATTCCGTGTTTGCACATTTAATTGCAGCAGTCGTGTGTTTAAGAGGAGGGCTTTGGGCACCAGCACCTTGTTATTTACAAATTAAGCACTGGCGTAAGGGATATGTAAAAGGGTCCCCCAATGCAGGGAGAAAACTCCCTGTGTGTCAGGCCCATTTATTGTTTGTACTGAGAATAAAATCTCATTTTGGGTGTTTGTTTTCTTAATTCAAAACGCACGTTTTATTCTACACACATAGATTTAGAGTGGCGGCTCTCTTTGCAGCACACAGATCCCTACCAGCGGGCATTACTCCAGTATGGCCTAAATGGTCCCTCTAAAACTAGAAGGATGATAGAATGAATAATCCTATTCACAGGCAATTCAAGAATAACAGCACATCAACATGGTTAGCAGTCTTCATTTCCCAAAATCATTTATGTTATAAAGTAATACTTCCAGAAAATATTTTAGAGAAATATCCGCACAAAATAGAACACCAATTTTTTGCTTTGAACATTTATCACAGATATGGGTGGCTTCTGTGGGGGGAACAGAACAGACCAGCATTATGCCACGATAATGATTAGCAGAGCCGAAGGTGCTGTAAACCAGTACTGAACAAGAGCCACTAGGAAAACAGCAACTGAACGCATTGCCCATGCAAATCATATCTATCATATCACAACCTGACTGTGTTGTTTCCCTCCCTCACACCAATGCTATAATGAGACGAGGATGCTAATCCGTGTCAGCCATAGCGGATGAAAAAATGTTAAGAATATAAAGAATGCTTAAATCATGCTTACAATCCCTATTCTCAGACCAACTCCCATGTAGAGTTCAAAGGGAAGTGCGATTTCCTGGGACAATTCCAAATGAAATGTAAAATCTGCCAATTGAATTTCCTCACAAATTGCTGTAGCAATATGTATGACATTCAGTTCCATTCAAACCCTAAAAGAGTTCAAATACAACTGAAAATCATCTGATTCCTGGAGAAACATCTACATGCAGAGTACAATTTACTGGTTCAATTTCCTCTACTAGAAAGATAGTTTTGTGGAGGAAATTCAATCCGTGTATTTTAGTTCATATTGAGAGTTTCTTATCTAAACAGAATTATTTTGTGTTACCACTGACATCTAAATCAGGTTCCATAGGAGGTGGGTACTTTGGTCTCAGGTTTATATACTGATCACGTTAAAGGAATCCTAAAATGGAATGTTTCTCATGACCTTTCTCTTCCTTAACTTTGCATACTAGTCTCCATTTTCTATTCACGTTTTTCACCAATTTTATTAATTTAAATGTATGTTCCAGAATAAAAATTAGTGGGCTACTTGGCGTTGGTTTTTATCAGTTCCACATTCTTCCTCTGACAGAACTAAATTAAAAAATAATTACTTGGTCAAACTGAAGAAGAAAACTGAATACAAGGCCTTTGAAAAACGAATGACCTTACATGAAGGGCACTATAAATTGTGCAGAAAAAAGACAATGGCCCTCATTACAACATTGGCGGTAAAAGCCGCATACCGCCGTGCAGAAGACCACCAACACACAGCCGCGGAAAACCGCCAAAGCCATTATGACCCACAGCACGGAATCCGCCAAAAATCAGACATCCACAGAAGTCTGCCACACCAAAGGTCAGTGATAAACTGGCGAAAACAAATCCTCTACTGTCACACCAACAGAAATATGCCCACGCTATCACAACACATGAATCCACGCGGCAGTCTTTCAACCGCGGTATTCCATTGGCGGTACACACCGGCGGGCTCAAAATACACACACTCTTACAAAACACTACCACATTGGACAATTTGAAATACACACACCTGATACACATACACACACCACTCCCACACCCCCAATACAATATATAACACACACCCACATCACCCACAAACCCCTATGACCAAAAATCACGAACGAAGGCCAGAGAGAGACACCACCATCAGCAATACTAGCATCCACAGGCACACAACACCATCACCCACATAACTTCCACGCACCTCACACTACTACATATCAGCACACTTATCACCCCACACACCACCCCACACATCACCTACACCACCCCATGGCACAGCAAAGACACCCCAGGTTCTCAGAGGAGGAGCTCAGGGTCATAGTGGAGGAAATCATCCGGGTAGAGCCACAGCTATTCGGATCACAGTTGCAGCACACCTCAATTGCAAGGAAGATGGAGCTATGGCGAAGAATAGTGGACAGGGTAAACGCAGTGGGACAGCACCCAAGAAATCGAAATCGGGAGGTCATCAGGGAGAGGTGGAACGACCTAAGGGGGAAGGTACGTTCCGTGGTCTCAAGACACCACCTGGCGGTTCAGCGGACTGGCGGCAGGTTCAGCAGGTCTTGACGATTCTGCATCCCTCGCAGGAGTAGGTGGAGGAATGGACTCTGGTAAGTCAAATCTTAACTATTACATCCCCCACCCTACCTGCATGCCAGCACATACCCCCACCCTCACCCCATCACTCTAACTCCTCACAAATGTCCCTACATCACAAACCACACATCCTAACCCCAAGCCCTGCATGCAACAACAAAGCATGGATACCCATCACTAAAGCATGCCCACTGCACATACCCATACACCCCCCTAAACCATCATCACACAAGGTCCCACACAGGAATGCAAGCACTGGGGTACACAGTCACCCACCCATTGCACACCATGGCACACACAGATGTAATAAACCTCCTTTTGTACCCCTGCAGGACCCCTACCCAACGTCACCGGACAGGAGGGTCCACACATGTCCACACCACCAACCGAAGAGGCCCACAGTGATGACAGCACCTCTGTCCAACTGGATCTAGATGACCAGCCCGGCCCATCGGGGACCTCGGGACAGTCGGTTCCCCACATCCAGTTACAGGCCACCACAGAGCTTCCCCCCTCTCGAAACACCAGCACAGCACCCACCCAGAGGGCCCATACCTCCGTCCCCAGGACACGTCAATCAGCAGTGTGTCCACCACTACAGGGAACCCAGGCTAACCCACCACCCCAACAACAACAGGGACCTGGAGGCAGTGGTAGTGGGCACACGGTCCAGGGGACGGAGGCCCAGGAAAACAGGGGAAATGGGAGGGCTGCTGTGTGACAGGGGGCGGACAGGCCCAGGGAACCTACTCCCCACGAGGCCCTCTCCTCCATCATGGGAGCCTACCACCACTCACAGGAGACGATGGCAACGGTACTGGCCAAGTTTTAGGAGACCCAGCGCCTGCAGGAGGAACAGTGTATGGGCTTCAGGGAGGAACTCAGAACCATCAATTCCACCCTGGGCACCATTTTAGGGGTGCTGAAGGAAGTACTCAACACCAGGAGGGACACTGTGGCACTACAAGGGGCCCCTGACACTCGCCTGGACGATGAACTGCCCACCACCTCCGCCGGCGCTAGTGGACAGGAGGCACCGCCAGAGGACCACCACACCAGCACCCCACCCCCTGCAGAGGGAGAACCACCTCGCAAACGGTCCCTGAGATCCAGGACAAAGACAGAGAACGATGCCAAGACCCCCGCCAAGAAATGAGACCACCCTGATTGTCATCCTACTGTCCCACTTTGTCACCATGTCCATCCTTAAACTGCCCCAGCTCCACTTCCTATGCCCATTTGGGCAATGCACCTGTGAGACTAATAGACTGGACTCTGCCATGGACATTCCTCCGCCATCACCCCTCACCATTTTGCTACCCCCTCCAATTTTGAGCACTAAAATAAACACCCTTAAAGCACAAATCAATCTGGAGTCAGTCTGTGATTTCGGAATACTGTATTAGCAATTACTGTGGCAAAAAGCTCTTTCATTTGTAATGTCAACATACCTATGTCACACAGCTCTAGTCCACGAGGAATCAAAGCAGATGTCACACTGTGGGACCCAGATCTGTGAAATCGTAAGGGAAAGTGACAACTCAGTGACCATACACTGGGTGAAAACGACAGACAGTAGAGAGGTAGTATTGTTTAAGTACATGTCGTAGGCAGGTTTGTATTCTTACCTGTGTTTCACTGGAAATATTGCTGGATCACTGAGTCTGTGTTGTCCATGTCTTCTTCCTCTGCTTCCTCATCTTCACTGTCCACAGGCTCCACAGCTGCAACAACACCGCCATCTGGACCATCCTCCTGCAGAAAAGGCACCTGTCGTCGCAAAGCCAAGTTGTGAAGCATACAGCAGGCCACGATGATCTGGCACACCTTCTTTGGTGAGTAGAATAGGGATCCACTTGTCATATGGAGGCACCTGAACCTGGCCTTCAGGAGGCCGAAGGTCCGCTCGATCACCCTCCTAGATCGCCCATGGGCCTCATTGTAGCGTTCCTCTGCCATTGTCCTGGGATTCCTCACTGGGGTCAGTAGCCATGACAGGTTGGGGTAACCAGAGTCACCTGCAGATGGTGAGGGACAACTGTTAGACACACACTAACCTGGAGGGATATCCCCAGACCCAGACAACCATTTCCACTGACTAGCTTCCAGGTGCTCACCTAATAGTCACACACAGTGCCTCTGGAGTTGACCCATCACATAAGGGATGCTGTTTTTCCACAGGAAGTAGGCATCATGCACTGAGCCAGGGAACTTGGCATTCACATGGGAGATGTACTGGTCGGCCAAACATACCATCTGTACATTCATCGAATGATAACTCTTCCGGTTTCTGTACACCTGTTCACTCCTGTGGGGGGGTACCAAAGCCACATGGGTCCTATCAATGGCACCTATGATGTTGGGGATATGTCCCAGGGCATAGAAATCACCTTTCACTGTAGGCAAATCCTCCACCTGAGGGAAAACGATGTAGCTCCGCATGTGTTTCAGCAGGGCAGACAACACTCTGGACAACACGATGGAAAGCATGGGCTGGGACATCCCTGATGCTATGGCCACTGTTGTTTGAAATGACCCACTTGCAAGGAAATGGAGCACTACAGCACCTGCACTTGAGGGGGGATTCCTGTGGGATGGCGGATAGCTGACATCAGGTCTGGATCCAACTGGGTACACAGTTCCTGGATTGTGGCACGGTCAATCCTGTATGTGATTATCACATGTCTTTCCTCCATTGTCGACAGGTCCACCAACGGTCAGTACACCGGAGGATGCCGCCATCTCCTCACATGTCCCAGCGGATGGTGCCTATGAAGGACAACAGCGAGCACAGAGTCAAACAACTCATAGGTACGTACCCACAGCTTACACAGAACACCAATCATAATCTACAAAGTGGCCTGTATGTGTGTTGAGTCTAGGCCTAGGTATGTGTGATGCATTTGAAAATGAAGCCATGTGGGCCCCTGAAATGGCGGCTGCCTGACCTGTAAAGTGGAACAATGGGATGTGAGGTAACTGCGCTGGCGTTGCACACCGTCGCGGTAGGTGGTCAAAGACCGCGGCGCAATGCTGCATTAGTTAACATTGGACCCTATGGGTCCCAGGAGCCAATGACGGTGTACGCCGGCGGTGACGGTACGCACCGCCGCGGACGTGACCGCCATTTTCTATCATTTCAATCACTCGATACCTGATCTTCGACAGGAGAGGACCTACATTGCAAGTGCTGCTGTGACCTCGGTCTGGAAGAGACAATGGCTTGAGTGTCTGGGGAAAGGGCCCCTGCCTCCACATCGGAGGAGTTGGAGAAACTAGTGGATGGGGTCCTCCCCCAGTACACGCTACTCTACGGTCCTCCAGACAAACAGGTAAGTACACTGGGAGCATCCTGTATGGGCTATGCCTGTGTGGAGAGGGGTGGATGTAAGAAGGAAGGGGGGAGAGTGTGGCGTGCATGAAACGACAGTGAGTGCATGTGCCACATGGCAAGGGTAGGGATGGGGGCCAATCACTTTGACGGTGCAGTTGGTAATAAGTTTCTCTTCCCCCTGTACAAATCATGTAGGTCAGCGCCCACCAGAAAAAATATATTTGGCGTGCCATCGCCAAGGACGTCCGGACCCTGGGGGTCTACCACAGACCGAGCACCCACTGCTGGAAAAGATGGGAGGACATTCGCCGCTGGAGCAAGAAGACGGCGGAGGCTCAGCTGGGGATGGCCTCCCAATGTGGGAGGGGTGCCCATCACACCATGACCCCCCTGATGTTCAGGATCCTGGTGGTAGCGTAGCCGGAGTTGGATGGGCGCTTGAGGGCATCACAGCAGTACACTCTCATTCTGCTAATTTTGCGCGCAGTGGAGGGGTCTGGGTGGGGGAGGTGGGCTGTGGGTTTCCATAGGCCAGGGCGAGTTCTGTAGGCAAGGTCCCTCCGTAAGGCAGGCCATGTGGCACCCCACCGCACCTCTGTAGAGTGCCAACTACACCTAGTCATGCCCCTGTGTCATCCATGTGTGCAGATGTCGTCCATAGCCTAGTAGGCTACAGTGGAGCCCAAGAGCCCGGCATAGTGCAGGGGGCTTCTGTGTCTGTCGTGTCCACCAACGGTAGCGGTAATGCATGCACTCAACATGTCTTTCTTCTGTCGCCCCCCCCCCCTTTTTGTAGTCTCCCTTTTCTTGTGTGCATTAGCATCATCAGGCGGAGGAGCAGTGGCACCGGAGCACAAGGGGGCTGCATCCCACATGGACATGGGGGGGCCACACTACGGAATCGGACTTCACCAGTGGGACGGAGGGTGAGGGGAGCTCCACGGCGGGGACAGGAGTTGATACCAGTGACACGGACTCGTCCTCTGATAGGAGCTCCCTTGTGGTGGCGGCCACATCTGTTCCCGCCCCATCTACATGTACAGTCACCACCCCCCCTTCCAGCACCGCCCTCCCAGTAGCCCCTTAGCCTTTGCCCCGTGCCTGCTCACCCGGGAGGGCGGCATCATCTTCGCCCCAGGCACCTCAGCCCCTGCCCCAGTCACCCCTGCTGCCCTCAGTGAGGAGGCCATTGACCTCCTCAGGTCCCTCACTGTTGGGCAGTCTACCATTTTGAATGCCATCCAGGGTGTAGAAAGGCAGTTGCAACAAACAAATGCATTCCTGGAGGGCATTCATTCTGGTCAGGCGGCCCTTCAGCGAGCTTTTCAGACTCTGGCCTCAGCCCTGATGGCAGCCATTGTCCCTGTCTCTAGCCTCCACCCTCCAACTTCCTCCACCCAGACCCAATCCCCTGTACCCCAGCCTATCCCAAGCACACTTCTAGACCAGCATGCACAC
Organism: Pleurodeles waltl; assembly: GCF_031143425.1. Classification (NCBI taxonomy): domain Eukaryota; kingdom Metazoa; phylum Chordata; class Amphibia; order Caudata; family Salamandridae; genus Pleurodeles; species Pleurodeles waltl. Next base: position 667,679,276 of record NC_090438.1, read on the forward strand.
ACGTCAACACACAAGGGAAGTTCAGGCAAACATAAGCACCACACATCCCACAGGCACTCACGCAAGCATCACACACATGCAGACATACCAACATCCACTGCCTCCACTGTGTCCCCCTCCTCCTCGTCTCCCTCCCCCCTCCCAGTCTCGTCTACACTCACATCTGCATGCACTACCTCTACAGCCACTACTACCATCACCAGCACAGCTACCACCACCACACCCCGCTCACGTGCAGTCACCACCCCCACTACCATTCACACGTCCCCTGTGTCCTCTCCCAGTGTGTCTGTGACACCCCCTCCCAAGATACACAAACGCAGGCACACACCCACCCAACAGCCATCCACCTCACGACAGCCTCCAGTGCATGCACCTTCACCCAAAGTCAGCAAACGAACACCTCCTACAACCACAACCTCTTCCTCCACTCCCAAGCCCCCTCCAGCTACCCGTCACAGTGTCTCCAAAAAACTTTTCCTGTCCAACCTTGACCTCTTTTCCACACCTCCCCCACCCAGTCAGCCTCCTAGGTCCCGAACTAGCACCTCAGCCACAACATCTCCGGGACCAGTGGTGCCTGTAGTCACCGGAATCTGGAGTGCACCGGCCACCAGGGCAGCCAGTGTGGCACGGAGCCACAGCACAGTCAGTCCCCCACCTGTCAAGCATCAGAAGTTGACCAGTGCCCAGCAGGAGAGGGGAAAGACTTCAGCCACCAAAGCCGCTCCCAGGGGTACAGGTGGGAGTGTGGAGTTAGCTGCGACACCTTCCAAGGTGGGGAAGGGCCACAAGAAACTCAGCAAGTCTGGGAAGAGCAGCACAGCGGAGAAGACCACCATCATCCCTGCTGCCCAGGAGGCCACCGCCAGCACCAGCCCAGCTGCCCAAGAGGCCACCACCAGCCCAGCTGCCCAGGAGGCCACCGCCACCAGCCCTGCTGCCCAGGAGGCCACCGCCAGCACCAGCCCAGCTGCCCAGGAGGCCACCGTCACCAGCCCAGCTGCCCAGGAGGCCACCGCCAGCACCAGCCCAGCTGCCCAGGAGGCCAATGCCAGCACCAGCCCAGCTGCCCAGAAGGGCACTGCCACCAGCCCTGCTGCCCAGGAGGCCACAGCCGTCATCCCCGCTGGGACAGAGAGGACCGCCAGCACAAGCCCCGTTGGGCCATGAAGGACCGCCAGCACAAGCCCCGCTGGGACAGAAAGGACCGCCAGCACAAGCCTCGCTGGGCCATGAAGGACCACCAGCACAAGGATCGCCAGCACAAGCCCCGCTGGGACAGAGAGGACCGCCAGCACAAGCCCCGCTGGGCCATGAAGGACCGCCAGCACAAGCCCCGCTGGGACAGAGAGGACCGCCAGCACAAGCCCCGCTGGGACAGAGAGGATGGCCAGCACAAGCCCCGCTGGGACAGAGAGGTCCGCCAGCACAAGGCCCGCTGGGCCATGAAGGACCGCCAGCAGCTGAGTCACTGCAGAGGAACCCGCCGCTCCAAGCAACGCTGAACAGGGCACCGCCGTCTCAAGCAACGCTGGCCCATGAGCGCCAAGGGAACTGACGCTACTGAGTCTGTCACGGGCAGAATGAAGCACTCTGGGCACAAAGCCCCCTCCAGAACCAGTGGAGAGATCCATCCACTACCTCTGTCCTTAGCAGGATGAAGCACTCTGGGCACCATGCCCCCTCCAGAACAAGTGGAGAGATCCATCCACTACCTCTGTCCTTAGCAGGATGAAGCACTCTGGGCACAAAGCCCTCCTCCAGAACCAGTGGAGAGATCCATCCACTACCTCTGTCCTTAGCAGGATGAAGCACTCTGGGCACAATGCCCCCTCCAGGACCAGTGGAGACTGTTATCCACTCGAGAGACTGTGGCTTTGCTCTCCCCAGGATGGAACAGTGGGCAACCCACCCACTGTAGAGACTTGAGAGACTGTGGCTTTGCACTCCCCAGGATATGGCAGTGTGCAACCCACCCACTGGAAAGACTTGAGAGACTGTGACTTTGCACTCCCCAGGATATGGCAGTGGGCAACCCACCCACTGTATAGACTTGAGAGACTGTGGCTTTGCACTCCCCAGGATATGGCAGTGGGCAACACACCCACTGTAGAGACATGAGAGACTGTGGCTTTGCACTCCCCAGGATTGAACAGTGGGCATGTGGCCCTCTCGTGGATTTGGCGTCGTGCACTCAACCGGCCGAGGTGTCCCCCCCTTTCCCTCCCCCTGAGGTGCCTGTTTTGTTGCTCTCTGATGCCCCTGCAGTGTTCTCTCCGTCATGGTCGGGGATCTTGTGTGGGCCTCGCCCATACCGTGTGGGCCCAGTGTTCCACGGACTTAATTGGAGCACTACCTGGACTATTATGCTTGGTGTATATTTTGTTAATGGTGTATATATATATGTATATTTTTCCCTACTTGATTTTAATATATTACAATGGTTACACTAATTTTCTATGGTCTTTGCATTCTTCCAGGGGGTTTCGGGGGTGTAACTGTGATGTATCAATATGGATTAGTGTGTGTGTGTTGTTGTGGGTGAGGGTGGGGGTGTTGCGTGTTGCGTGTGTGTGTCTCTGTTTTTTCCCTCCCCCCTCCCCTGTGTCATAGGTGTAGTACTCACTGTGGTCTTCGCCGCCGGCGTTCGTGCTCCTGGTAGAGGAGCAGGAAGTCTGTCGCAGGGAGAATTTGGAGTTCCGGCTCCATGGTGTCCTAGTTCCTCGTGGGGTGTGTAGAGGTGAGCGTTTTCCTGTCAGAATCCTGTTTCCGCCGTGTTTTTATCCGCGGTGAATCCGCCCAGGAAAAGGTGGCGGATTGGTAGGTTGTGATACTGTGGGCGGTACATTGTCCTCCGCCTGTCTGTTGGCGGTGACCGGCGTGCTGTTTGTTTGTACCGCCGTGGCGGTCGGAGTGTTAAAGTGGCTGTCTTTGTTGGCGGTTTCCGCCACGGTCATAATTGCAAATGTTTTACCGCCGGCCTGTTGGCGATCTTACCGTCGCTTTGACACCGACCGCCAGGGTTGTAATGACCACCAATGATCTGTCTTTGTGTTTCCTGGTGAGCAGCACCTAGCAAATGTTGCAAAATACAAATAACCAACCTGAGATCATATACAAAGATAAGAAACTGGTTACCTGTGACTTTCCCAAATGGTAGATATTTTGAAGACAGCCTAAGGCTATGGAATTAATAAAGTGCTGCAATCTTTGCAGGTGTCCGAGTCCAGTTCTAGCCTTGTTCATTTTGCTATTCACTCCACCTTAACCATATTGTTTCAGTATCCTGTTTTGAACAGTCAATAAAGATATCCCTAGTTCCTGTATTGTTTACCGTTACATTCTCCCATTTTAGCACAACATTTTGATTCAAATTTGAAAGAAGGAAAATAATGGGAAAAGTCCCATCCAAGGGACAGTGTTACAAAGACAGTGCTGTGATGTAAGTGGGAAGAGGCAGGAAATCTCTTTTACAGTAAGAAAAACTTGAAAGTGGCCATTGGAGTTTGACAGTAATACATTAAACTGTGACATAAACACCAACGCTGATGAGTGTGCAGTAGAGTTTCACAATTAAAGTGATTGTAGCATAGGCTAGCCCTTGCTTTTGGAGGATTGTGTTGGTCTATTTGATTAGTGTGGTGTGATGGTTGCTGTTAGACTTGGCATCCTTGGTGTGGTCTCCCCAAACTTTTTGCCTCTGTTTCCCAGGTTGTTGATGTGTGCTGGACTCTGTTTTTGCTGTTTGTGTTACTCTGAGTACTTTACCACTGCTACCCAGTGCTAAAGTGCAAGTACCCCTATGTAAAATATATGTGTAATTGGATTTCCATGATTGGCATATTTGATTTACTGGTAAGTCCATAGTACAGTGCACTAGAGATGCCCAGGCCATGTAACTCAAATGCTACTAGTGGGCCTGCAGCACTGGTTGTGCCACCCACATTAGTAGCCCTGTAAACTTGGCTCAGACCTGCCACTGCAGTGTCTGTGTGTGCAGTTGTTAACTGCCAATTTGACTTGGCAAGGGTACCCACTTGCCAGGCCTAAACGTTCCCTTTTCTTACATGTAAGACACCCCTATGGTAGGCCCTAGGTAGCCCCATGGGCAGGGTGCAGTGTATGTTATAGGTGGGACTTCTGTGTTTTAAATGTCCTGACAGTGAAATACTGCCACATTCGTTTTTCACTATTGCAAGGCTTTTCTCTCTCATAGGTTAACATGGGGGCTACCTTTAAATATGACTAAAGTGTAGATTCCCTTTGGGAGCAGATGGACATGTGGAGTATGGGGTCTCTGAACTCACAATTTAAAAATACGTCTTTTAGTAAAGTTAGTTTTGAGATTGTGAGTTTGAAAATGCCACTTTTAGAAAGTAGGCATTTTCTTGCTTAAACCATTCTGTGACTCCGCCTGTTTGGGGATTCCCTGTCTGGGTTAGTTTGACAGTTGGGCTGTTTGCAGCTCTCTGTAGACAGTGACACAAATGGAGCTGGGGTGTAGCCTGAATATCCTCATAAGCCATCTGTGCTAGGAAGGAGGGTAGGAGTGGTCACTTACACCTGAAAGGGCTGTGCCTGCCCTCACACAATGCAGTCTCCAACCCTCTGGTGTGTGTCTGGGGCCTGGACTGGGCAAGGCAGGATCTCACAAACAAGAGACTTTCCTTTGAAGGAGGCCTACTTCAAAGGCCAAAATTAGTACTGTATAAGAAGACCACCCAAACCCCTGAAAAATTAGAGATGACTTCTGGAACCAAGAAAAACCTCTGCCAACGAGAACAGCTGAAGAGCTGAGGAGAAGTACTGCCCTGCCTTTTACTGTGCTTTGTGGAGCTATCCTACAGTTGCTGTGAAAGGGGACAAAGACTGGACTTTGTTGTGCATTCCTGCTTGTGAAGAAATCTCCAAGGACTTGATCTGAGCTTGCCTCCTGTTGTTGAAGTCTCAGGGCCATCAAAGACTTCCCCTGCCAGCACCTGGACTCTCTGCTGAGACTCCTGCCCTGCCAAATGGTGCCCTATCCAGCTACTGGGCCCTTGAAAGGTGAAGCTGGCAGACCAAGACTGAAAATCCACGCACAGACCGCCGTGCTGGGAAATTTTCAGCGCACCTTCCGAGACGTGGCTGAAAAACGACGCGCCTCCAGCTTCACAGCTGAAATCAATGATCCACCTGCAGCGCGGCTGGAAGTTCGGCGCATGAGACTGGAGAACCAACGCGCAACACCGGCTAATGGAGGCTGATAACGTCGCAAACCCATGCAGCACATTATTTGGATGACGTGCAACCGGATTTTCAACATAACATCATTGAGCGTGGAAAAACAGCGCAAAGCCTGCCCGGACCCGAGGTGCCTGTCCGGATCAACGCATCACTCTCTTGGGGAGAGGAAAAATGGCGCACGCTGACCCGACCGGAGGAGGAATGACACACGGTCTCACTTGCGAGTGAGAAATCGACACATCTCTGCCCTTTTCCGATGCACACTTGCCCGTGCGGTGTTATTTTGACCCAACCCAGGTACTCTTTCATGCTAACAGTATTCTCACTGTTATCTAAGGATTTAAGACTCTTATTCTTTAAAAATTCATAACTTGACGTACGCATGTTGAATTTTTGTAGTTTTGATCTTGTTTTGTTTAGATAATATTTTCTATTTTTCTAAACCTGTGTTGAGTCACTTTGTTTCGTTTTTACTGAGTTACTGTGTGTGTTGGTACAAATTCTTTACACCTAGACTCTGAAGTTAAGCCTGCCTGCTCGTGGCAAGCTACCAAGGGGGTGTGCGGGGGTTAGCTAAGGGGGATTCTCCTTTACCTTGACTAGAGTGAGGCTCCTTGCTTGGACAGGGGGTAACCTCACTGCCAACCAAAAACACAATTTCTAACAGTTGCACATCACTCCGTTCACTTCCAAGGATCACATGTGCTGGGATCATTTGTCACTCTCAAGCCCTGTCATTCCTCTGTCAAGAGGCACAAGCTTCGCCTGCATCGCATGACAAGCAGGAACCCTGGTGAATGCATGAGGCCTGACCAAGTTTGAAAAGGACAGCATGCAGTCTCTAAGGGCCTTATTTACAAAGAAGTGGCGCAGCACAAATTTTGCAGTGCTGCGCCATTTCAGAAACACAGGGATGCGCCGCATTTACTACAATATGGCACACCCCTGTGATTTCCCTAGCGCTAACATTAGCTGCCTAGCACCACGTAGCACCCAGGCACCTTAGTGCAAGAGTGCCTGCGTTGCATGGAATGTCTGTTTATGTACTGGAAGGTATCACTTCCTGTACATAAACAATCAATAATGGCGTATTTCTCTTCATTGTGCCACTCTCACTCCATCCCTGGGGTGGCTTTAGTTTTTGGCACTGCCTCAGGCTTACGAATTCTCCCAAATCTGGGGCAGTGTCAAAAGCAATGGGTGTTGAATGGACTACCTATAGCAACACCCATTGCACACCCCTCTACGCAGAAAACTGCATTGGGGGCCCATATTTACAAGGTGATGTTAACCCATGCAAAGTGGCTTAGCGCCGCCTTGTAAATATGAAAAAGGGAACAGTGCCACCAGAGCGTCATTGAAAGTGACACTCCAGTGGCGCTACGGGCTTGTAAATGAGCCCTTAATAGTGCTGGTTAAAGGCAGTTTGCATACTTCTTGGCACAGAGTGACCAGAAGAGATGGCATGACTTCTTCTAGCACTTATGTCAAGAAATGTGCCTTGCTTCCCACTAACTGCGAGGTTTCTTAGGTTGTGGAATGTTGGGCTTGGCCCTTTCTTCAGGGTCATCCCTAAACTTTTTACCTTCACTCTCCTGTTTTCTGAGCCCATATTTTGTTGGCTTTTAGGGCTACCAACAAGTACTGCAGTTCTTGTGATCTCTTCTTTAAACACGGTAAAACTGGCTTACACCTGATTGGCATATTTAATTTACTTAAAGGTCCCTAAAAAAGTGGTATAGTATATACCGGGGTCTGTAAATTAAATGCTAGTCGTGAGCCTGTAGCACTTATTATGCCAGCCACTTAAGAAGCCTTTTACAACATGTCTCAGGCCTGCCACTGAAGCTTCTGGTTGCAATTTTCAACTGCCATTTAGCTCTGGCTAAATAAACATTTTGCCCGGTCTAAAACAAGCTTCCTTTTTAATACCTGTAGGTCAGCCATAGAGCAGACTCTGAACAGCCCAGAGGGCAGGGTGCAGTGTATTTGAAACTTTGGACATGTACTTTTAAGTTTTACAAGTTTGGTAGTGATAAACTCCTAAATTTGTTTGCATTGCATCAAGGCCTACCTCTCCCAGAAGATAACATTGAGTTACCTTATGTCATTTAATAAGAGATAACTTTCAATTTGATTCATGTAGACAATTTGAGTTTGGTGTCTAAAGAGTTGTAATTAAAAGCATCCTTTAGTGGTAAAGTCAGATTTTTAGTCACAATTCTCAAAATGCCACTTTTAGAAAGTTGGCATTTTCTTGTGCTTGCAGCCTATTCCTCGGTCACAAAACCAGGTGTAGCTGGCAGTTGGTCTTTGTGTAGTGCTACCAGGCAGTAAGACAAAAGGAAGCTATGTGTTGAAAGCTATGTATTGAAAGCATCTTATTGATGGCATCCTCAGCAATAAAGCAGGACCTCACATCGCAGCCTGCAGGAACGGCCACATCTCCCCATTCGGACTTTGCATCGCCTCAGCTGTGCAAGGCATTCTCAATGAGGGATCTTGCAGCACTCCGCAACCAGGATTTAAGGTACTCTCGGTCAGTCAGCCTAACTATATCTCTGTAGCCAGCCCACGCTCCATTGCAGTCAGCCTGAACGTGTGGCTCTGTGCTTTTTGGAGCTATTGCCACTTAAAACTTTGAAATTGCATCTATCTGGTTCTACTGATTGGATTTTTGTCACTTTGGTCTTGAATTATTTAATCAATTGTATTGTATATTTCTAAATTGGTATGGGATTTCTCTTGTGTTGTGTTCCACTTCATTACTGTTTGAGGCCCTGCATAAATACTTTACACATTGCGTCTAAGTTAAACCTGACTTCTTTTGTGCCAAGCTACCAGAAGTTAAGCACAAGTTAATTTGAGGTTGCTTGTGACTTCACTATGACAAGCAATTGTGGTTGCTGCCTGAGTAGGGGTTTCACCCCACCCCCGACAAGTATCCCAGATTCTTGCAGGAAACAATTTGGTTGGTGAATCCTGCATATTCACATGAGCCATAAACATCTTATTGTTAAAGCATGTGTATGGTTAGTAGGCTTCCGTGTAAGTTGACTTCAGTTGTTTGAGAATTGCACTTATGTTAATGGTTGTGGTGTGCTGAACTCTTAATAGTAATCCACCTCAAGGTTGTTTTGGGACTACTTTGTGAGTATTTACTTTTGATTCCATTTGGAGACAAGTTGGCAGTTAGAAGAAAAGTGTAGTATCTATTTGCATATTGTTTTTAGATACATGCTGGTTGCGCATTTCTAAGGTTCACAGATGTAGGGAAGAGACCTGCACTGTCATACAACTGTAATACGAGTGTGTGGGTAAAGTGGAGTATCCTGTCCATAGAGGTATGGAGGAGTAGCCAATGGTTTGCAAAGCTGGGAAGTGTAGTACCTTTTTGTCAGAAATTGCATGAGGGAGTACCCCACTGTATGCTAAGTTAGGGAACAGTAGTACCCTGCAGTGTGAACTTGCCCAGGGTGGCACCCAATGGGAGTGATGTGGGAGAAGTACCATGTCACAAGAGGTTGTAAGGGTAGGTACACTATGGAAGGAAAATGTAGGGAAATGTAGTATGTTGTGGTGTTCTGGGTAATAGCCACTGGTTTTGCTTGGGTATTGTGGGTTATACCCACAAGTTTCACATGAGCCATCATTCTATACATATGGGAAGTGTGTTGCTTGTGATAAAATGAAAAAGTTTAAAATATCTTGCATCTGTGTCACCTGTGTAGTTAAGTAGCATGAGATGGTTGTCTGGGGACATTTCATATCAGTGTAGTTGCAATGACAGGTTTTGTGTTGGAGTCTGGTCGAAGGAATTTTGAATTCGATTGCAGTGATGCCTGGTTTAACTTTTTGTTTATAGTTTGTGTTTAAAGGTGTAGACTTAGGGTTGACAGGGAAACCCTTTTTTGATGGGAGGCATTGAGTTCTGGCCTTGGCTGTCTTGCATGCATAAATGTTGTATGGGTACATTGAAAGAGCGCAGATGTGTGAAGTTAGGGCTTTATGTCTGAGGAGGTTTCAAGACATGCATATTTTGGACATTGTGTGATGATAGTCACAAATGTCTCGTTTCTTTGTTTAACATGAGGTGTGGGAAGCTTCATATCTTGAACTGCTGTAGAGTTTCTGTGTCTGCTATTTGCTGTATTTGTGTGTCTGTGTAGATAGTGGAAAGTTCAAGAGATTGTTGTTGGGTGAATGTGTAAGCAACACATGTTGGAGATTAAGTGATTGTGAATGATTGTCCATCTCATTTGTATGCAAGATGATGACTGCTTTTTGTTTTTTTGTTTGTAAAATGGGAGGTGGGTACTATCCGGTGGGTTCCCATTCCCTCATGTTTGAGCTGGTGTGACCTGGAGTGCTTTTAGTGTATGAAATATTAGGATGTTGGTGTGCGGTTTTCAGTGGTCCTTAGCGCCTAACAAGAAATAAAAAACTACCGCCCAGCGGAGTGGCTGCAGACTCTTGAATGAAGATGCTGCCCTGTAACAAAGGAGCTGGCACAAATACCCCAGCGCCCTTCTCTTTCTTTAATGAATGCTTTAAAGGAAGAGGTCTCGGCTGGAACATTAACCATAATAGTTTTTAAAAAAAGGTGACAAATAGCAAAAGTCCTTTGTACAGCCACACTCAATAAACTATTTACAGGGTGACATCCCACAGACACACATTGACCACAAATCAAACACCTACCACCTAAGACTTTTTAACGTGAACAGTAAATGAATAACATTTGGAATATCCCATGCATGGCTTCAGATTCAGTGAAGTCTCACTAACGCACCTATCTGTCCTACCTCATAGGTAGCTGTGTTATATGATTGGCCACAACCAGTAAGATATGTGATATTTAGGCATTCTCTCACGGTCGACACCACAGAGCTGTGATCGAAGGTATGCTTAACACCTGATCAGACATCTTAAAGTTTGCATTTTAAAGAACGCTGACGTGTCCTTTCAGGTAAACTAGCAGGGTCCTTAGCGAGGATAAATTTGGAGGAAACTATAAAGGAGTCACACGATGATGATTGAAGGGGATTGCTGAGGATCGCTCGATATAATTAGCGATGGGAAGGGTGTCAAGATTAGAAACCAAAGCTCCCAATCCCACTGTCGCCAGTTTAGCCGCTAGATCTCATGTCCTCTTATTTGATAACATCGAGAATATCGATCACAAGTTTCTGAAATACAGCATGCATGATAAGCATGGCCATCTGTTAGGCAAACTAAGGACCAGATGAAAAAAAGTTAAAGCGGCAACGCAAAACAGCAAATGGGCATCTGCAACAATCATCAATGACAAGTGAAATCACGTATACCTACTGAGAACAAAACTAAGCTGACTGCAAGTACTACATGCTCTACTTCTCGGACAATGTCTATTGGTCTCGATCATACAACTGCACAACAAACCGAAAGGGTAATGCAAAAAACCCTCCTTGCAACTAACAAGCATTGGCAAAGCCAATAGCTGTCGCTGTCGCATAAGTGGGATCTATTAGCGTTGTCAATGTATTTTTACACGTTGCGTTGCAGCACGAACTGATGTGTAAAATGTCTTAAAGTAAAAAAAGAAACAAAGTTGGCTAATTGCTAAAATGCAAACTACTCATGGGAGACAAGGGGTCACGTACCATCTCCGAATCAAGGAAATTCAAATCCAAATAAGTACACACCACATGCCAGCCACCAGCTTCTCAGAGACAAAACGTAATCTTTGATTTATCTCCAGGAAAACAAAGTGAAGAGGTTTTCATTACAATGCCAAGTGGCACCATGTCATGAATGTGACTCCATCAATTTCAGCTATCCTAACCAACACTACTAAGCATGCTGGGAATTGTAGGTCCAAACCCTGAAAGTGAAACTAAACACCTCAACATGCTTAGTAATGGTGTGTGAAGACCCAGGAATAGCATCTAGACCAAATGTACTGAGCCTGTCATGCCCACCCCCAAATTTCAGCCATTTACATGCAGAAGACATCTGGTGTTCGACGAACACTGAAGCGTGAAACCTATATTTTAAATATGACCAGGTGGAGAGCACTTGAAAAGCAAAAATCTCTTCCCCTCAGAAAGTCTGCTCAAACACCTCCCAGGCGGGCAAGTGCCCCTTGCGCTCCCTGGCTGCTAGCATGCACCCAACTTTCCCTTGTGGCATCACGAGTCTTTGATGGTGCAAAAATGGCCTCTATTCACACAACATGTTTAAACAATGCAGTTCAAGATCATACCAAGCACAAAAACCTCATTAAAGCCAAATTGTTTGTAGTTCCAGTTCAGTCCTAAACAGCACCTCCGGACACCCCCGGAGCGAATGCCCCATGCCAGCAAGGGTCAAGAGTGCCCTGTGAGCACCTTGGCCGCCAGGATGCATCTAACCTTCCCTTGTGGCAACACATGCATTTTTTATGTTACTTAAACGGATGCAGTTTAATCACACAACATGATTAGACAATGCAGCTCAAGATCATACCAAGCATAAAAACCTCATTATTGCTAAAATGTTTGTAGTTCCAGTTCAGTCAATTCAGCCCCAAACAGCACCTCCTGACAACCCCTGAGTGAATGCCCCATTCCAGCAAGGGTCTAGCACATCCTGCGACCTTGCTGCTAAGTGTTGTAGGCTGCACGTGTGCCTAAGCTGTGTCTGTCCTCTGCTGACCCCTTGCTGACCAATAGCCTGCTCCCCGTGCCCCTGCCATAAGGCTTCCCAAGGGCAGGCACTTAACTGGCTCCTCCTTTGGCTATTGCACTCCTTTTGCTGTCCCTCTGTGCTGTCTCCGCCATGCTGCCTGGGATTTTAGTCCACCGGCAGCTCCCCCCCTACCTGCCCCCGTGCTCTCCTAATTGAAGCCTAACAGGACGAGAGTCCTCCAATATTGAGGAGGAACAGGCCCATGCCTGCACCCAATATGTGTACCCCATAAAGCTCGTAATATCCCTGCATTTTGAAGTTGTTGAGTCCATGCCTCACGAAATCCCACCCATTGGCCTCGCACACCTTGGACATGGTTATGTTCAATTTCTTTCTTGACCTTTCCACTGCTGCATTGTCCAAAGCCCCCCTCCATTTGAATTGTGATATGATCTCAGACCATACCAGCTCTGCTGGTCTAGTGAGTCTGGCTACCGCTGTCAGCCCCTATGCCCCAGGTCAGCTAGGCCGAGGCCCAACAAACAGGATTCTGGTGTAGGCAGTAGTGTGTGTTTGGCCAGTTTAAGCATGGCAGCTGTGAGCTCAAGCCATAACACCTGCAGTGGGGGGAATCCCACACCATGTTGTAGAAGCTGGCATCCAACAGTCTACTGCGGGGGTCAATCTGTTCCTGAGGTGGGGAACATGCGTCCGATGCAGTGAGGGGATAGATATGTGTGGTATATGTAGTTGAATTACATGTACCTGAATTGAGGATTGCGGGACACCTCTTTGAACTGTTGGAGCACCTGTGTCCATGATTTAGCCGCGAGTTGGTGGGGTAGTATGTTTTGCCATCTAGTCCTCACCTTTTTCTTGGTGCCCAATGACGCAGCCAACAATGCAGAATATAACATGGAGATGGCATGTCATGAGTTTCAGCATATAAGGAGGGTATCTAGGACAGGTGCAAGTACAGGTTCACTCTCTAACCGCGTGTCACTCTCACCTGTTGTCTAATAGCATAGTGGGAGAGGAAATGTCCAGCTTTAATGTCATACTCATCCCTAACATCCTGGAAGGACATCAGGGCGTTGTTGTGAAAGAGGTTCCCTACCTGAGTAAGCCCTACCTCGTGCCAAGGCAATAGAGTTTGTGGGCAGGTCAGCCAGCAGAGTACAGGGACACACTTTAGTGTGATAGAAGAGGAGTATGGGATGTGAGGGTTCCTGCCATGCACATAGCACCACCTGTTGTGCCGTGATCAACAGGCACGGCTCACATGGTGGGTGACAGTCGCGGTCTGTGAGCCAGGTGACAACACCAGTGTCCCCTAACACACTCCAGACCTCCTCTTGCTCAAGGCTGGTAGCCTCATCAAGCCAGTGATTCGGCCTCTGAAGCTGCAGAGCTCGAAGTGGGGTGCACCCATCCCCTCCTCCGTAATTGGACATTGTGCGATAGTGAGGGCTACCTGACGGCGACCTGTTCCCCAAATTAATTTCAGCAGCAGTCCAGTGAGTTTGCGGAAGAAGGGCCTGAGGAGCACTATAGGGAACACTGCAAACAAATAAAATAGTCTATGTAGGATCAGCATTTTAGCAATTACTACTAGTCCCAGTGGGAATAGAGGTAAGGAGTGCCAAAAAGAGAGGGATCTGTGAATTTACCTCACCACAAGCCACATACTGCCCTCCTTAAGAGCGATTTCAGAGTGGTAAATGTGAATACCGAGGTAGTTAAAGATGTCATGGCACCATAGGAGACAATGCATATGTCCCATGGCCCTGTGGATTTAACTGTCTGAGCAAGTGGAAACAAGCAGAATTTGTCCAGTTGACCTGGAGTCCAGAGACTGAGCCGTAGTCATCAAGTAACCGCATCAGTGCCGGTAGGGATGATCCTACATCGCTCAGTAACACTGGGAGTCATCCACGTATAGCGATACAATATGATGGGCAGTTAATTCTGGCATCCCCCATTCACCTTCGTGGAGGCGTGGGTGAGAACCCAAATGCTGCATGGCAACAGCAAATATTAGGGGAGACAGTGGGCACCCCCTGACGAGTGCCACACTGGATCGGAAGCTTTCTCATACCAACTGGTCAATCCTGACCCGAGCAGTTGGATTGGAGTATAGCATGCACACCCAACTACTAAACCCATGACCAAAACTCATGCATTCGTGTGTAGACAACAGATAAGTCCATCTCAAAGTGTCAAAGGCTTTTCGATATCCAAGGATACCACCATTCTACCATTTGTCACGGGGGTTGTATCTTGGCTCAGTCGCAATAGGTGCCTAATGTTGAGAAAAGTGCTATGTCCAGGTGTGAAACCTGACTGATGATCAGGATGTATTAATGTACAGATGAAAGAGAGCATTATATCAAAAAGGGTTTTTCCCAGGACCTTACAATCGAAGTTAGGAAGTGAAAAGGCATGGTATGAACGCACGTCCAAGGGGTCTCAACCAGGTTGATAGGAAAACCACTATTACGGGCTCACTCATTGAGGCCAGTAAGTGGTTGGACAAGTGGGCTTTATTAAACACCACTACCAAATGTTGGGAGAGCATTGCTGAATATGTAGAGTAGTATTCGATGGGCAAGCTGTTGTAGCCCGGAGTTCTTAGCAATTTGTGACACCGCTGACTTAATTTCTTTCAGCTGTATGGGGTCTCAAGCTCAGCTGCTGGAGGGGAGATAACAGTGCCTGCAGCAAATCTTGCAGAAACGCAGGTATACTGCAGGGAGCAGGATCACCTCCAGCCATGTATGATGTGCAATAATAACCATGGAATTCCTCACTGATTCCCGTAAGTGTGTTAATCATGAGTCCGCTCCGGCCATGAATGGCACCCATGGGTGTTTGTTGCTGGTCTTTCCCTGACCAACCAGGCCAGCAACCTGCCCAAGCAGGTCACCTTCCGTGCGGAGTGTGGTCAGTTGGTGTTTATAATCGTGTTGGTTCAGTTGCATAGCAATTTCCCTGTACTGTTCACGCATATGTCTGAGGCTTTCAATCCCTTATGTGTTAACAGCCACCTCCCTCTAATGGACGTCAATCAGTAAATCATGTTCCAGTGTCATAAATTCTGTGTGAAGTGTGTGGCAGAAGCCTAATGTGGTGGACAGGCAGTGACCCCGCACAACCACCTTATGGACATCCCACTCTGTTGCCCTAGTAGAGGTAGAGCCCCGGTTGTGCTCAAAGTATTGAGTAATACATTGCAAAAGGTCTTCTTGAAACGGGGAATCAAGCAAGGCCTCAGTTTGTAGTTGCATAAGGGAATATTTGGGTGCGGCACCCCCTATAGTATCTCTGCCTAGAGAGTGCAGTGGTCTTACAGTGTGTGGGCCATATATTCTGACCTGACAATCTGTACTCCCAAAGTTTGCGTGCAGCGTATCAAGTCCAGTCATGTGTGAATGTTGTGGACTGGCGAATAGAACAAATCTTCCCTTTCTTTTGGGTGACCCAAGCACCATACATTGTGGAGGCGTCTTTGCGTAAGCCTGGCCCTAAAGTGTTGCGTCATCTTGACACAAGTCGCATTGTGCAACAGTGGCAAGGATCGTTCCAGGTCTATGTCTACAGCACAGTTGAAGTTCCCTTCCCAGAGGCTCAGCGCCTGGAAATCTGCAAATAATGCTGGAGTGAGGGTGTAAAAGAATTCAGATTGGCTTGAGTTGGGAGCATATAAACCCTCGTGTTAGTGGAGAACCATCTAGATTTCCTTCTATGATCACATATATGCCTCCTGTGTTGGCCATGTGGCTGTCCACCACATGCGGGCACTTGTGGAGCAATCCATATTAGTATCCTGCGGGCATATGCTGATGAGGTTGTGCTATATACCTGATCATGCATAGTTCTGCAGAAGTGAGGTGAAACTCTTGTAGTAGAGTGATATCGGTGTGTTGCCGTTTAAGTAAGGAATGTATACGCTTGGCAGGTGTGGCCATGCCACACACATTCAAAGTGATAATGTTATATGTTGGTATCTGCTTGTCTAGCTAGGTGGCCATAGTGTGTGGTGGTGTAAGTGGACACGGAGTGTAAGTCAGTAGTTAGGCCTTGTGGTTGTGGGGAAGGGTGTGTGACCCTTAATAAGGCATGCCTTACTGCGTGTATGTGTCCCAGTAGAATATAGCTGGGTGCAGAGGTGTCCTTACATCATAAAGAGAACAATATAAACAATAAAACAAATGTGAAATCCCTCCCAGGTCAGGTGATATAGAGGTCCCTGGCCACAAATCCCCATTGGCAAACCAATGGAAATGCAATCAATCAATCAGTACATTTGTAGAGCGCCCTACTCACCCATGAAGGTCTCAAGTCGTTTTGAGGGGGGGAGCGGGGAAGCTGCTACTGCTCGAACAGCCAGGTCTTGAGGTGTCTCCTGAAGGTCAGCAGGTCCTTGGTCTGCCGTAAGTGGATGGGGAGGGTGTTCCAAGTCTTGACGGCGAGGTAGGAGAATGACCTGCCGCCAGTTGTTGTCCTGTGGATGCGTGGAACGGTGGCGAGGGCGAGGTCGGCGGAGCGGAGCTGTCGGTTCGGGGTGTAGAAGGTGAGTCGTTCATTAAGGTATGCTGGTCCAGCGTTGTGGAGGGCTTTGTGTGCGTGGGTGAGGAGCTTGAAGGTGATCCTCTTATTGACGGGGAGCCAGTGTAGGTGTCTCAGGTGGGCTGTGATGTGGCTGCAGCGGGGGATGTCGACGATGAGGAGTGCGGATTCGTTCTGTATGTGTCGCAGTCTTTTCTGGAGATTGCCCGTGGTTCCCGCGTAGAGAGTGTTGCCGTAGTCCAGTCTGCTGCTGACGAGAGCCTGGGTGATTGTCCTTCTGGTTTCGGTGGGGATCCAATCCACCTGTAGATCTTGTGGAGCATGCGGAGGGTGTTGAAGCAGGAGGATGAGACGGCGTTGACTTGTTGGGTCATGGAAGCGATGAGTCTAGGATGAACCCCAGGTTGCGTGCGTGGTTGGTGGGTGTTGGTGTGGCTCTCAGTGTGGTTGGCCACCAGGAGTCGTCCCAGGCGGAGGGGGTGGAGCCGAGGATGAGGACCTCCATCTTGTCCGAGTTCAGTTTTAGGCGACTGTTCTTCATCCAGTTGGTGACGGCCTTCATTACTTCGTGGAGGTTGGTTTTGGCGGTGGCGGGGTCGTTGGTGAGGGAGAGGATCAGCTGGGTGTCGTTGGCGTATGAGACGATGTTGAGGTTGTGAGATCGGACTATGTTGACAGGTGGGGCCATGTAGACGTTGAAGAGGGTCGGGCTGAGGGAAGATCCTTGGGGTACGCCGCAGATGGTCTTGGTGGCTTCAGATCGGAAAGGAATCATTTTAGGAGAGAAAATAAGTTCACTTTGAAGTCTCTGTGGAGCATGAGTTGTGTTGGTCAAGTGAGTCTGCACCATGGGCCATTTACAAGGCCCATGGCCAGTCATCTTAAGGTAAACTGGCTTGCCTCAGTGGTCAGCAGCTGCAGCTCAGGCGAAGGCCGTCATCGTCCAACATTGCTGTGTGATCATGTCAGTGTCATAAGTCGTCTGCGGACCGCAGAGTGATCACAGGGCCTTGGTAGGAGGCTGCGCTGATGATCCAGAGCCTCCCATTTCTGAGTCAGAATCAGTTGAGTGATCCTCTTGTGGGGGGGGGCAAAAGAGTAAGAGCTAAGGTGTGAAGCCTCCAACCCTGCTCTAGCCTGTTTGTTTGCCATTTGTTCATGTGAAGGTTGGGTGATCTTGAGCTTGCAACAGCAGGTGCGGGGTGTTAGTCATTACCCATCGTTAACATTTACAGTAGTTGTGAGCACTAGCTCCTTGCCATGAAGATAAGTCCAAACATCTTCACGAGAGAGGAATACATGAGTCATCTCACCTGCTACCACACGCAGGTTTGCTGTGAACAGAAGGGCATACTTGTAGTCCAGCTCCTGTAACTTTTGCTTCACTTTGAAGTAGGAGCCATGGAGCCATTGTACCTCAGCTGAAAAATCAGGATAGGTGGTGATTGAGGAGTTTTCACACTTCCTAGGACCCCTGGCACGAAAGATTTGAAGCACAAGGTCGCGGTCTCAGAAGTTGAGAAGCCGGGTGATGATGGGCCGTAATGGGGCGCCGATTGCCTGCCAGGTCTCGTGTGTGCTATCTCCAGCACCTCGTTGATCAGACGATTTTCCACAAAGAGTTCCATCCTGGCGCCCTCCACCAGTTCTTGCACCATGGGATGTAGGGTAGTCAGAGATGATTCTGTGTCATCCACCCGAATTTGGAAAAAAACATGTTACCATGGCTCTATCAAAATAGCCATTGGTACCTAGGGACAAAAGACAAATTACATCAAACACAATAACATTTGATTAATGCCTCTCCTCAAATATGGATCAGCAAGCTGCAACTGTCTTCGTCAAAAGGACATCTGTTCAGTCAGCATCAGCATCGGATCCTGAAAGGAAATGGTTTAGAATCTGGGGCTCTAACTATCTGAACCATTTGTAAAGCAACGTCTAATGATCTCCATTCAGCATCAGAAGTTTAAGCAATAAAGTTAAAGGTACAATTCTCTAGGTAAGGAATCAAACAAGAATGAGCACGGAAGGTGAGAATGGTTGAAGTGGCAACTCAGTGAAGGATTGGGAAAAATGAGCTCTCTTCTCCCCGTGCAGTCAGGCTAAGTTAAAATCCTCTAAAACTCTTCCCACGTTGCCATTGATCAAAGAATCATACGTTTACATTTAGTCCAATGAAAGTAGAACTTCAAATATAAGATATAACTATACTGTCTTTCACATGTCGATGATTGGCTCCTCTTCTCCTGTTCCCATTGTCGGACTCATCAGGTAACAATTTTGTATCTCTCAGTTCTTCAGTCAGCGCATCCATTGTTAACTCACAGGAACATCGCTTTCTCATGCACTAAACTCTTCAATGTAACTATAGCTAATACAGCATATTCTAGCAAGCAGTTCTCATGGGAAAAGAAAACCTTCTACTAGCATTTGGTCATCCCAGTGAAACAATACAAGTATTCATTTCTCTAACAGCCATTTTATCTGAATTATTCAAACGGTGCAACTTAACATGAGGCTGTGCAACTAGGCCCAAGACTTTGCTAACTTAAGACCTACAATTAATAAAGCAAATACATAATAAGTAATCATTAATATAACATACTACTACATTAATCCAAAGATGAGCACATCAAACACATTTTGATAAGCGATTAATAAGGACACTTCGGGGCATATTTATACTCCGTTTGCGCCGAATTTGCGTCGTTTTTTTCGACGCAAATTCGGCGCAAAACTAACGCCATATTTATACTTTGGCGTTAGACGCGTCTAGCGCCAAAGTATGAGGAATGAGCGTCATTTTTTTGCGTGAACGCCTTCCTTGCGTTAATGAGATGCAAGGTAGGCGTTCCCGTCTAGAAAAATGACTGCGACGCAAATGCGTCGTATTTATACTCCCGGGCAAAAATCACGCCCGGGAGTGGGCGGGGCAAAAAACCCTGCATTTGCGCCTCTTTTTAACGCCTGGGTCAGGGCAGGCGTTAAGGGACCTGTGGGCTCAAAATTAGCCCACAGCTGCCCTCCCATGCCCCCAGGGACCCCCCCTGCCACCCTTGCCCACCCCAGGAGGACACCCAAGGCTGGAGGGACCCACCCCAGGGACATTCAGGTAAGTTCAGGTAAGTATAATTTTTTTTTTTTTTTTTTGGCATAGGGGGGCCTGATTTGTGCCCCCCTACATGCCATAATGCCCAATGAATATGCCCAGCGGACAGAAGTCCCCTGGGCATGGCCATTGGGCAAGGGGGCATGACTCCTGTCTTTACTAAGACAGGAGTCATGTAAATGGCATCTGGGCGTCGTTAAAAATGGCGCAAATCGGGTGGAGGCAATTTTTTGCGTCAACCTGACTTGCACCATTTTTAAGACGCCCTAGCGCCATTTTTCCCAACGCCGGCGCTGCCTGGTGTACGTGGTTTTTTTCCACGCACACCAGGCAGCGACGGTCTGCTTGCGCCGGCTAACGCCATTCAATAAATACGGCGCCCGCATGGTGCTTCAGAATGGCGTTAGCCGGCGCAAAATTTTTTGACGCTAAACTGCGTTAGCGCAGTTTAGCGTCAAAAAGTATAAATACGGGCCTTCATGATTACTGGCTGCTACAAAAGTAGGCACATTTTCCAAGTTGGGAATTATTTTCTATATTAGGTCAAATTCTATGCAGATTTATAATTCAAAGTACATGAATATTCATTAGTAAAAATTCAGCGTTCAAACGTGCTTTTTGGATTCTTGACGAAAACGGGTGTCATCTATCATGCGTAGATATTCTGCTTCAAGCTGCTTTATTCGCACTTCTCTAGAACGAACACATGTTGGGTGCCGATGTATTTTCTCAAGCAGGACTGAAACTTGATTAGACAACTCGACTTTTAACATGTGTTTTGTGGTGTCTGGTGAGAAAGGCTCTAAATCCTTTGATAACAAGGGTCTTGGACAGGCATTGAGAATTTATCGCCCCCGATAAAACTTAATACCACTCAGTTCAGAATTTACTGGGTACAATAAAATCCAGTTCTGATTTTTTTTAACTTGATAATAGCTCATAACATACAGATTTGTCCCAGTAAATATCTGGATTTTTGCTCCGTAAAATTCTTGCAAGTTTAACTTGCGACATGTATGAAGAGATACAGGGCCATATTTATACTCCGTTTGCGCCGAAATTGCGTCGTTTTTTTTGACGCAATTTCGACGCAAAACTAACGCCAACTAACGCCATATTTATACTATGGCGTTAGAGGCGAATAGCGCCAAAGTTCCCGGAATGTGCGTCATTTTTTAGCGTGAACCCCTTCCTTGCGTTAATGATATGCAAGGGAGGCGTTCCCGTCTAAAAAATGACTCCCAGGCCTTTACGTGGTATTTATACTCCCGGGCAAAAGAGACGCCCGGGAGTGGGCGTGGCTAAAAACGGCGCATTTGCGCCGCTTTTTAACGCCTGGGTCAGGCATGGCGTTAAGGGACAAGTGGGCTCAAAATGAGCCCAGAGAGCCCTCCCCTGCCCCCAGGGACCCCCCCTGCCACCCTTGCCCACCCCAGGAGGACACCCAAGGCTGGAGGGACCCACCCCAGGGACATTCAGGTAAGTATTTTTTTTATTTTTTTTAAATAATTTTTTGTGGCATAGGGGGGCCTGATTTGTGCCCCCCTACATGCCACTATGCCCAATGACCATGCCCAGGGGACAGAAGTCCCCTGGGCATGGCCATTGGGCAAGGGGGCATGACTCCTATCTTTACAATGATAGGAGTCATGTTGATGGGGGATGGGCGTCGAAAATAAATGGCGCAAGTCGGGTTACGACGATTTTTTCGACGTAACCTGACTTGCCCCATTTTAAGACGCCCATGCGCCATTTTCCCCCTACGCCGGCGCTGCCTGGTGTACGTGGTTTTTCTCGCGCACACCAGGCAGCGCCGGTCTGCTTGCGCCGGCTAACGCCATTCAATAAATACGGCGCCCGCATGGCGCTTCAGAATGTCGTTAGCCGGCGCAAAACTTTTTGACGCTAAACTGCGTTAGCGCAGTTTAGCGTCAAAAAGTATAAATATGGGCCACAGACTTTTTCTGTCGTGGTGATTACGGGGTGAGACAAAGTCCACAGAACCTGAAATTCTGACACCTGTGTAAACAGGGATTTGCAAAGTGGTTGAAATTTAACAGGACAGCTCTAATCAAGTCCTCGCTATCTTTGGGGGTATTTTCTTCTCCAGGGCCTTTCACTGCTTTGCACATAGCCTTTCTGTCCATTAAAAAGACAAGACATAAGGACACAACCTCTGGTGTTTAACTATCCGTATCCGAATAAGCGTTCTCAAGATCGCACATCATGCTTTTGGATTTTATCACCGAGATTGGCCTCTGTACCTGAACTTTTGATAACTTCTGTAGTGGTAGGGGAAAGAGTGCTTAACTTTCGGATTAAATACCCCCATCATTTTGATGTAAAGAAGTCTTATATTGTTTGTAATTATAATTATTCCAAGTAAGTAGGCTTCTTATAAACAGAAGACACATTAGCCAATTAGAGTTTCATCCCTCAAAAGGCTGGGGTTACCTATCAAATTACTTCTTCAAATTATTACTTATATATGTATGTACACGGGGGACTCAATGCACATAGGGGCCTATTCAGAAAGGCATTTTGGAGTACATAAAGTTGTACTTCTGTAGCACCTTTCTACATACTGTTACATGGCTTTGTGAATAGGCCCCATAAACATCCAAAATGGTAATATTCAGGTAATTAGGTCGAGCCTGCAAGAGCATACCCTACATCATGGCCACTCACTTGCAGGACTTTTGTGTCCATAATGGGCTTGGAACCATTCCATAACTTATCATTCCTTGTTATCCTTGTCACTCTTCTTTGCTGCCTTGTCATTGGGCAGCGCTTGGCTTGCATCACTTAATTTTCGTTTCATGGTGCACGGATGAAGTTCAGATTAAGTTGCTTTGATTAGAGCCCCTCCGCTGGCCATCTGCTGCTTGCGCTGTGATTCATAGCTGTTTGGCTATGGTCTGATTTCCTGTCTGATAAGCATTGCTGCACGTGCAGAGAGCTGTTTGGTCTTCGAAAGGTTGTAGATGTTTCTTTCTAAGCTGCTGTCATGGGCCTCCGCTAGTCCTGCAGGTTTGGTCGTGTGCTTTTGTGCTGTCCTGTTTCAGGGAAAGGCAATATATTTAGCATGCGCTATAGCAGTGCCTAACTTTAACAAGCATTGGCAAAGCCAATAGGTCTCGGCAATGTACAAGTTCTGAGCTTTTGGACCTGTCAATATGTTTTAGCCATGCGTAGTATAGAATGAAGCTGCGTGGAGTGGCGTGGTGTCACGTGGCTTTGCATGGCATTGCGTGGTGTAGATCGGAGTGCTGTATAGTGGAGTGCAGTTGCGTTGAGTAGCGTTGCGTAAATCTTAGTGTCATGGCATAGAGTGGAGTGCAGTTGTGTGGAGTGGCATTGCATAGAATGGAGTGGCACTGCATGGAGCAGAGTGGTGTTGCGTGAAGCGCAGTGGCATTGCAAAGAGCAGAGTAGCATGGAGGGGTGTGGTATTTAGTGGCCTTGTGTAGTGTGGAGTGATGCTGCATGACCTGAGTGGCCTTGTGTGAACCAAGAGGCGTTGCATAGAGTGGCACTGCACAGAGTGGCATTAGTGCCGATTAGCATTGCATAGAGCAGAGTGTTGTTGCATAGAGAGGAGTGGCATTGCATAGATTGGAGTGGTGTGGCATAGAATGGAGTGGTGTGGCATAGAGTGGAGTCCAGTTGCATTGAGTGCATTTGCGTTGAGTGCAGTTCTGTGCGCTATAAATATAGTACAAAAAGTGTCCATGTGTGCTAAAGTGCTTTTAGAGAAATTGGGATCAGTTCAAGTCACGGTATCCGCACCCTAAGATTTCAACAGGACAGGAGCCATGCTCTACTGCACACATTAGGGTGACGTATCAGAAAATACATTTAGAAGCAGCCGAGATATGTTGTCCAAATAAGCATCCATTTTAAAGGAAATAAGTAATGATAGATGGAGGGAGCAAGCAGCGATAAGGGAGGGGTTCATACAAAATTATTTACCTTATGACCACCCATCCTTAGCCATTAAGAAGCGCTAAGTGCGTGCAGACGCGCAGTGCAACGAAGAATAATTTGAGTGCAAATCAACAAACCGCAGCATAAATTCCCAGCAGCACAAGCAATTGCGAAACAAAACATTGTAGTTTGCATAAAAAAATTCATTGAGTAAAATAATTGACATGCATCACAAATGTGTAGCTTACCTGAAAGCTTCCTAGCGCTCTTTTGCTTTTTGCGCTCCTTTGCTTTTTGCGCACTCAAGGAAAACTCCCAATGAATACTTAAATATTAAGAAGCATTGTCTTGCATTTTCGCTGATTGAGAAAGAAAGCCTAGATCAGATTGTGTTTTAGCTCTGGGTGATAAATCATTACAGCATTATACATGGTGGCCTCAGTTCTTGAGCAAACAGCTTGCCTCACACGATCCTCCAGCAGAGATAGCTTACCAGCTACATCTCATAAACACAGCTGCCCCTGGCTCTGCTCTGCCATCCTGTTTAAATTAAAAAAGCAAGGATTGCAAGCTGTTAACCCCTTCCCTACCAGACCTTTTCCCACTCAGGTGCCAGGCCTTTTTAGGGTCGAGCCTGCGTCGCATGCGCTCGCGCATGCGTATCGCAGCAAGACGCTTTAGGTATTAGAAAAGGGCTCGGAGCCCTGTCAACGTCACGTCAGTGTTTTTCATTGGTTCGTGGGCTTGCCTATTAAAATCTGCTTGCTTTCATTAGTCGAAGGCATGCATACGTCATGCCTTTTCCAGTGGCTAGCCCTCCTCGAGCGCATTGACCAAGTACAGAAAACATGCAAGGCTCGCTGTTTTCTGTCCGGTCAGTGGACTACTTTTTCTCTATTTTCCTAGCGCAATTTCGCTTGGCACAAGTCGAGCGCTTTACACAGTTAATTGCACTTTTTCAGGTTACGTACATAAATGCACTTTTGCCGATAGGTGAAAAGTCGGGTTAGGAGTTTATAACGCTATCAGCTCTAATATGAGCAAACGCGAGACCCGTTGCATTGCAAATGCTTGTTTTGGCTATGTGAGGCTGTTCACGCTTAGGCCCTCATAACTATTAGTCCACATAAGCTACCCACGCCAAATTTGTGTCTTTTTTCCCAACATCCTAGGGATTCCAGAGGTACCCAGAGTTTGTGGGTCCCCCTGGAGGAGACCAAGAAATTAGCCAAAATACAGCTAAAATTATTTTTTTTTTTTTTTTTAAATGGAAAAAATGGCTGCAGAAGAAAGCTTGTGTTTTTTTCCCTGAAAACGACATCAACAAAGGGTTTACAGTGCTAGAATCACCATGTTCCCAGCTTTCAGGAACAGGCAGACTTGAATCAGAAAACCACATTTTCAACATAATTCTGGCATTTTACTGGCACATACCCCATTTTTACTATTTTTTGTGCTTTTAGCCTCCTTTCAGTTAGTGACAGACATGGGTGTGAAACCAATGCTGGATCCCGGACAGATAAACATTTCTGAAAAGTAGACAAAATTCTGAATTCAGCAAGGGGTCATTTGTGTAGATCCTACAATGTTTTCCTACAGAAAATAAAAGCAAATAAATATTGAAATGGAGATTTAAAAACAGCCATTTCTCTCCACGTTTTACTCTGTAACTTTTTCCTGCAATGTCAGATTTTCAAAAGCAATATACTGTTATGTCAGCTGGACTCTACTGGTTGCAGGGATGTAGGTTCATCAAGAACCCTAGGTACCCAGAGCCAATAAATGAGCAGAACCTTGCAATGGGTTTTCATTGTATACCGGGTATACAGCAATTCATTTGGTGAATATAAAGAGTGAAAAATAGGTATCAAGGAAACTTTTGTATTTCCAAAATGGGCACAAGATAAGGTGTTGAGAAGCAGTGGTTATTTGCACATCTATGAATTCTGGAGTCCCCATACTAGCATGTGAATTACAGGGCATTTCTTAAATAGCCATCTTTTTTACACACTGTCTTACATTTGGGAGGAAGAAATGTAGAGAAAGACAAGGGGCAATAGCACTTGTTCTTCTATTCTGTGTTCCTCCATGTCTCCCAATAAAAATGGTACCTCACTTGCATGGGTAGGCCTAATGCCCACAACAGGAACGCAACATGGACACATCACATTTTCCCAAAGAAAACTGACCTGTTTTTTGCAAAGTGCCTAGCTTTGGATTTTAGCCTCTGGCTCATCCGGCACTTGGAAAATCTAGCAAACCTGGACATTTCTGAAAACTAGACACCTAGGGGAACCCAGGATTGGGTCACTTGTGGCGCTCTCACCAGGTTCTGTTACCCAGAATCCTTAGCAAACCTCACAATTTGCAAAAAACGCTTTTTCCTCACATTTTGGAGCTGCAAAGTACTGGAATCTGAGGGGAGCCACAAACTTCCTTCGACCCAGCATTCCCACAGGTCTCCTGATAAAAACGGTGCTTCACTTATGTGGATAGGCCTAGTGCCCGCAACAGGAAATGCCCCCAAAACACTACGTGGACACATAAAAATTGTCAAATACAAAACTACCTGTTTTTGCGGCGGGGTGCACCTGTGCCTTTGGTCCTGGTCTCAGCAGCTATCTAGGGGAACCAACCAAACCCAGACATTTCTGAAAATTAGACACCAGAGGGAGTCCAGGGAGGTGTGACTTGCATCGATCCCCCAGTGTTTTCTTACCCAGAATCCTCAGCAAATGTAGCTAAAAAATAATCTAATTTTTCCCACATTTCTATGTGGGATCACTGGACCGGCACAAATTTCCTACCACCCAACGTTCCCCTCAGTCTCCCAATAAAAATGATACCTCACGTGTGTATGTGGGCCAAGTGCCTCTGAAAGGCAAGAGCCAAAAACATGTTGAAATTGAGGGCAAACCAAAGCAGGTCTAAAAGGGCAGTTTGAAAAAAAAAGGTTTTAGGCTGACAAGTGGGGCAGAAGTTTTATCGGCATATATGCAACAATGGTGGGTGGTAGGAATTTTGTGGGATTCCTGCAGATTCTGGAAGGTTCCATCACACAAATGTGGGAAAAATGTGTGATTGCAAGCAAAGTTGGAGGTTTGCAGAGCACTGTGGGTAAGAAAATGGTGTGGGTGCATGTAAAGCACACCACCCTGGAATCACCCAGATGTTTAGCTTTCAGATGTGTCTAGATCTTGTAGATTTTTCTACATGGCAGTGTCCAAAAAGTGCAGCCCTCACCATTCCAAGTGGGACGATTTTGAGAGTTAGACATGCTCTCATGCCCCAAATGTAAAACCAAAACACAAAATAATCAAATGTCCTCTTGCTTGCTGTTAGATAAGATGTTTTAGTGTGCTGGGGGAGAGCTGAAAGACTGTTACCCCCCTTAGTTGGGGTGGGAGCATAACCGTGTCCATACTTGTTGGTAGCCAACACCCCACTATTTTGTTTTTTAATTACCTGGCATCTAGTAGGCTTTCTGCCCCCCCCCGGGGAGTGGATCGGAGGTAATTGCCCCATCTGCCCAACGGTGGGCAGAACAACTTTGTCCCCATTTATTTGGGGTGGGGGTGTGGCCATACCCCCACCCTCTTTTTTTGAAAAAAAATCTTTCCTGCTCTCTGCTGGGCTTTCTGACCCTTTTGGGGGCAGATGGTCCTTACAAAAATAGGCCGATCTGCCCCCAAGCAGGGCAGAAATGGCCAACAGTAATGTGCCCCATGGGGAGAGACCCTTGCCCAAGGGGCTGCCCCCTCCTAACAAAACACACACACACCAATCCCTGGAGCCTAAGTGGTTTCTGCTCCCCCCAGGGGCAGTACAGCCTAATAGAAATAGGCCGATCTACCCCCGAAATGGCTTAAAATAAATTTGCCCCCCAGGGAGTAGTCTTGCTTAAGGGGTCGCTCCCCTTGCGTGAAACTCACGTAAAAAAAACATCCCTGGCGTCTACTGTTTCCTGCCCCCCTTAGGGGCAGTTTGGCCTAATATGATAGGCCAATCTGCCCCTAAGGGGGGCAGAAATGGTCTAAAAAGAATTTGCCCCCCAGGGGAGCGACCCATGCCTAAGGGGTCGCTCCCAATCTGTAAAATAAAAAAAATAAAAAAACCCTTGTGCCTAGTGGCTCCTGCTCTCCCTGGAGGTAGATTGGCCTAATTAAAATAGGCCGATCTGCCCTCAGGGGAGGTAGAAAACACCTAATAAAAAAATTGCCCACCAGGGGAGTGACCCATGCTCAAGGGGTCGCTCCCCTTCATAGTTTATGTAAAACAAATATATCCCTGGTGTCTAGTGGCTTCTGCCCCCCCCCAGGGGCAGTACAGCCTAATAGAAATGGGCCGATCTACCCCAGAAATGGCTTAAAATGAATTTGCCCCCCAGGGAGCAGTCTTGCTTAAGGGGTCCCTCCCCTTGCGTGAAACTCACGTAAAAAAACACATCCCTGGCGTCTAGTGTTTTCTGCCCCCGTTAGGGGCAGTTTGGCCTAATATGATAGGCCAATCTGCCCCAAAGGGGGGCAGAAATGGTCTAAAAAGAAGTTGCCCCCCAGGGGAGCGACCCATGCCTAAGGGGTCGCTCCCCATCTGTAAAATAAAAAAATAAATAAAAAACCTTTGTGCCTAGTGGCTCCTGCCCTCCCTGGAGGTAGATTGGCCTAATTAAAATAGGCCGATCTGCCCTCAGGGGAGGTAGAAAACACCTAATAAAAAAATTGCCCCCCAGGGGAGTGACACGTACTCAAGGGGTCG
Source organism: Pleurodeles waltl (assembly GCF_031143425.1). Taxonomy (NCBI): domain Eukaryota; kingdom Metazoa; phylum Chordata; class Amphibia; order Caudata; family Salamandridae; genus Pleurodeles; species Pleurodeles waltl. The sequence goes on from NC_090438.1 coordinate 667,707,516, forward strand.
CTCCCCTTCATAGTTTATGTAAAACAAATATATCCCTGGTGTCTAGTGGTTCCCTTCCATCCCTGCCCTGACGGGGTGGGTGGGAGGCTCACTGGGGGAGCGCTAGTGCTCGCCCATGAGGCAGTCTCATAACGTAACAGTTATGTCCTTGGCGCCTCAGCGCAGCAGCCAAGGACGTAACCATTACATTCTTGGCGGGGAAGGGGTTAAATAGCATAACCATGTGCACAGCAGCATAGGCAAAGTAATTTCTTGGTGTGGGAGAGACGAAGAAGCTGCCTGCAGGGAACATCAACAGGAGGTGGGAGGGGGTGGAAGAGAGGTAAACAACTAAGGAGAGAGAGAATTGGTGGCTAATTGGTTTATTTATATGCAAGGCTTCTCCTTTCTGGGCCGTCTCTAAGTTTGTGCTTCAGAAAACCAACTGAAAAAAAAAACATACCAAAGCCACTTAATACGTAATCGAATCTATGGAACAGCATCATGGGCATATCTCCGCTGTGAGCAAACAGATAATGCGATAAACACGGCCGGATTAGCCCGCCTCGCCAAGTCCCAAATTCTGTGTTTCAGTACTCACAATGCATCTCTGTACAAATCCATGGAAGCAACACTTGCATGGGTGGGGTGGGGTGGGGTTCATATAACAATACCGATGCTGCTTTCAAATGCACAGAAATCTTTAAATATGCAAAGAAACTGAAATTTCCCAAAAGTAGTTAACCCAGCAACAAAGCAATTCATGAAAACATTGACGAGCTTAGACAAGAAGGAAGGCAGAAGGATATTTCTGGGCTGCTGGAAGAATGTAAACTAAGCAGCCATGCAGCCCGACCGCTGGTCACAATAACATTTAATCGATAACTTTCAAGCCAGACAAGAAAAAAGGCACTCTCAGAAAACAGGGTCTGACATTTGTTCTCAGTCTTTTAATGCACTGCAAATGTGACCAGCTAACACTCAGTGAACTGTGAGCACTCTGTGAACCACAAGCACTCCTCTTAAGTGCTCCAGATGAAAATCTAAAGTAGTTCCTGAATAGAGGACATAAATGGTGACCAGTGTGTTTATATAGTAGTCGGTCGATGCGCTCGGGGATGGCTCAAGAAAGCAAAAGGCATGACAAATGCACACCCAGGACAAATGGTAAAAAAACAATGGGTGAGTGATGATGGAGCTGGCAATTGCAAGCTTGTGGGCAGGCTGAAGCCCCCAAACTGGGCCATCTAGAGCAAAGACCTAAAAATGACTCTGCCACCCCACTTGCTGACTGTCAGTCGCCCCTCCTGGCAAGCCAGCCCCCAACAGATTGTCTATCACAAAGTCTGTTGAAGCATAGATTTTTCAGCAGTTCATGTTTCTGGGAGGCATCAAGAGTAGACATTGACTTAGCAGTGGTAAAGTGCTCAGAGTTCAAAAGCCAACAGCAACAGGTCAGAAAAAAAAGGAGGCAGGAGGCAAAAAGATTGAGGATGACCATGCATAAGCAAAAAATCCAACAGGGAGGCCTCAAGAGTAGACATCGACTTTGAAGGATCACTTACTCTTTCACAAAGGCAGATTGCGGCAAGGCTGGAGGAATGAGAGATTGAGAGATAACTTGATGCCAACCAGATGCCACACCAAGAGAGCCAACCAGGGCACAAGTGGGGGGGTAGAGGTGGCTGTACGGTGTCCACCCACTATCTTCACAAGGTGGACGCCGTCCACCCTGCTAAGTAGTTGTGCCGCACTGTGATATGCTGAACTAGTCCTGGTGTGATGTTTTAAGAACGCAACGCATTTAGCAGCGCCTGCACATTGTCTGCTTTCCTTCTGAGCAGCAATGTGCAAGCAGCAGTGAGGGAGCCTTTTTATTTTAATTTAGATCTGGGGCCACAACAAAGGCTGAAGGTAAGTGGCCGTCAGGCCTCCTTTTATTCTTGCTGGAGCAATCTGGAGACTCACACATTCCTGCAAATGCAATGGAGAGGAAACAAAGGCTCACATCTTGTTGTAACTTCACAAAAATTTGAGAGGCATTATTTTGACTTTGGACGGACCCTGATAATAAGAGATATACATGCATTGTAGGATTGTCAGATATGCTGGTCTGTTCCTGTATTTACACAAATAGCAATTTAAACATCACTGTTATGTTTTATTTCTTTTATGGCACTACTTATCTCAAAGCAGAGTGTGAGAGAGCTTCACATCATATATACACATTATATATCGATAACAAATCATATACGTGTAAATCTATGTACAGGATGTACGACATAGGATAGTGAGGGTAACAAGTTGTAGGAGTCACATGTCCTTCATAGATCACTGTGCCATATTAGAAGGATTACAATTTATAAACTGCAAGTAACAAAACAATCTCTGTGTTAAAAGCAATAGCCCACTTATCTATCTACATAAAATAAAAATCTGTCATGATGTGCTTTGCAGGAGACACGTAAATTCTCTATGGTACTTTGATTCAAAACTGGGACTAGACACGACACACATCTCTCCACCATATGTGTTAACCACCGGAGTTATCTTACCATTGTTACTATTCCCTGAGATTTACGGGGTATACAAAGCTTTCTGCAGCAGGTGACTTAACCCCATAAGGTTTTTTTTAAATGCGGTCTTTGCAACCAACTAAGCAGAATAGATGTATTGTTGAGTTTCTCCTTGTTTCAATTTCTTTGTGGCAGAGATTTGAAAAATTAAGGCCCTCATTACAACCCTGGTGATCAGTGATAATGTGGCGGTAATACCGCCAACAGGCCGGCGGTAACAAAAATGGAACTGTGACCACAGTGGAAACCGCTCACACAGACAGCCACTTTAACACACCGACCACCAGGGTGGGAGCAACAAGCACCACAGTGGTAACCGCCAACAGCCAGACGGAAGACAATGTACCGCCCTCTGTATTAAGACAGGCCTATCTGCCACCTTTCCCGAGGCGGTACCAACAACATCAAAAGCACGGTGGAAACAGAACACAGAAGTCAAAGGACTCACCTCTTTAGACTCAAGGAAGAACCACGACGTCATGGAGCCCGAGTTGCACATCTTCTCCATGCTTGTCCTCCTTTTCCTACATTACGAACATCAACGCCGGCGAAGATGACCACGGTGAGTACTGCCGCCTAGTACACAAGGGAGGGGGGGAGGAAAAAGAGTGACACACACACATGCAACACCCCCACCCCCAACACCATAGACACAACCAGATGAACTAACATTACATATTCACCCCGTACCCCTCAGGAATAATGCAAGGACAATAGGAATTGATTAAAGTGAGTGTAATAAGATAAAATAGTATAAATGCGTGCTTCAAAATCAAAAAGTATATACATATTTACAAATAGAGAGACACTGCCCAGTTCTCAATGTCCGTGGGCCACAACACATAGGCCAAGGCCCCACCTTACTCCTGCAACAACATGGAGAGAATACTGCAGGGGCATCAGGTCGAAAATACACAGGCACCTCAGGGGGACGGGGAATGGAGGGACACCTCAGCCGGAAGATGGTAAAACGCCACTGGTCCTGGAGGGGGCTACATGCCCTGTGCGATGTCCTGGGGAGTGCAAGGCCACATTCTCTCTAGTGGGTGGTTTGCCCACTGCTTGGTCCTGGGGAATGCAAAGCCACAGTCTCTCTAGTGGGTGGTTTGCCCACTGCTTGGTCCTGGGGAGTGCAAGGCCGCAGTCTCTCTAGTGGATGGTTTGCCCACTTCTTGGTCCTGGGGAGTGCAAGGCCACAGTCTCTCTAGTGGATGGCTTCTCCTCCACTGGTTCTGGAGGGGGCCTTGTGCCCAGTGTGCTCCATCCTGGCAAGGATGGGGTGAGTGGACGGCTTCTTCCACTGGTTATGGAGGGGTTCTTTTGCCCTGTGATGCAGATCTTGGGAAGTGCAAGGTCACAGTCTCTCACCTGGGTGTCACTCCTACAGGTTTTTCAGGGTCCAGGATGCACTGCAGCCCATGGAGGCAGGACTACACACTGCCCACCGGTGGTAAAGGCTGCTCAGTGGTGGCAGTGGCAGGGCTGGCCGTGGTGGGGGAAGGCTCCAGCCCTCAGATGGCTGCCCACTGTGGCTGCTGCTGCTGGCATTGGTGGGGGGAGACTCCAGCCCTTCCCCTGCAGCCTCGGATGGCTGCCCACTGGGGCTGCTGCTGCTGCTGGCAGTGGTGCTGGTGGCGGTGCTGGCAGTGGTGGGGGGAGGTTCCAGCCTTCCCCTGCAGCCTCAGACGGCTGCCCACTGGGGCTGTTGCTGCTGGCAGTGGTGCTGGTGGAGGTACTGGTGGCGGTGCTGGCAGTAGTGGGGGGAGGCTCCAGCCCTTCCCATGCAGCCTCGGACGGCTGAACCGCCATGGTTGGTGGTGGGGTCTCTGAATGAGTCCCAGCACCAGGCCTCTTGTCCTTCCTGCCTGCTGGTGCAAGCCCCTTGCCCTTCCCTTTGGCAGGTGGTGGTGCCTCCTTGTCCTTCCCTTTGGCAGCTGGTGGTGCCTCCCTGCCCTTCCCTTTGGCAGCTGGTGGTGCCTCCTTGCCCTTCCCTTTTGGCAGCTGGTGGTGCCTCCTTGCCCTTCCTTGATGCACCTGGTGCAGGTACACTTTCAGTGCTGCTGCCTGGTTCCCTGGAGCCTCTCCCATCTGCAGTAGTTGTCAACACTACTGGGTTCTGACCACCCTGGCCCAAAGTGAAGGACGGGGGAGGGGTAGGGAAGAGGTCAACAGTGGAGAGGAAAAGCTTCTTAGGGACATTGGGGCAGTATGAGGGTGAAGGTTTGGGAGTGGAGGAAGAGGAAGTGGTTATAGGAGGTGCCTGTCTGCTGTGTTTGGGTGCAGGTGCATGGGCTGGATGCTGTTGTAAGGTGGATGGCTGTTGGGTGTCTGAGTGCTTGCGTTTGTGTACTTTGGGAGGAGGGGGCACAGACACAGTGGGAGAGGACACAGGGGACGTGTGCATGGGTAGTGACTGCCACTGAGGGGCGTGTAGTGATAGGCGTGATGGTCAGAGTGGATGAGGATGTAGTGCATGCAGGTGTGAGTGTAAACGCAACTGGGATGGAGTTGGACGAGGAGGAGGAGGAGGACACAGTGGAGGCAGTGGATGTTGGTATGTCTGCATCTGGATGGTGTTTGTGTGAGTGCCTGTGGGATGATGTGTGGTGCTTGTGTTTGCCTGAGCCACTCCTGTGTGTTGTCGTGTGTGCATGATGGTCTGCCTGTGTTCTTGGGATAGGTTGGAGTTGAGGGGAATGGGAGTGGGCAGAGGAATTTGGAGGGGAGATGGTGGAAACAGGGTCAATGGCTGCCATCAGAGAGGAGGCCAGAGCCTGGATTGATCTCTGTTGGGCCGCCATGCCAGAGTGAAAGCCCTCCAGGAATGCATTTGTTTGTTGCAAATGGCCGGCCGGCCCCTGGATGGCATTCACTATGGTTGACTGCCCAACAGAGATGGATCGCAGGAGGTCAATAGCCTCCTCACTCAGGGCAGCAGGGCTAACTGGGGCAGGGCCTGAGGTGCCTGGGGCGAAGAAGATGCCCACCCTCCTGGGTGAGCGGGCACAGGAAACACACTGGGAGGGTGGTGCTGGTACAGGGGGGTGGTGGCTGTACCTGTAGTTGGGGTGGCCACAGAGGTGTCCGCCACCACCAGGGAGCTTCCATCAGAGGAGGTAGCACTGTCTGAACTGTCCCCTCCTGTCTCCGCTGTGGTGCTCCCCTCCCCCTCCGTCCCACTGGTGCCCTCACTGTCGGTGGATTCAGCCTCATGGGCCCTGTGGGATGCAGCTCCCTCCGTCACCGGTGCCTATGCTCCACCGCCAGATGATGCTAATGCACAGAAGGACAGGGTGACAAAGGATACACTTGGTCAATGGCTGCTCCAACACCAGCGTTGGCGTACACGACACACAGGAAACAGCCCTACGCACTAGGCAATGCACTACCAGTCACAATGCTAATCACCAGGCCATGGACAGAAATACCTAACGCCAATAGCAGCATACCTGATGCCCACAGACCCCTGCCCAGTAGTGGATACCTACTAGCTTGGTAGGAGGTGGTGTTCATCAGCCCCTGCCCAACATGGGACCTACCCTGCAATGTCTGGCCTGGCCTACGGGCACCCACAGGCCCACGTTCCCCACCCTGAGACCATCCCACCACGTGCAAGTAGTATATTGGGAAACTGTACTCACCCCTTGTGGCTGCTGTGATGCCCTCAAACACCCATCCAGCTCTGGATAGGCCACCGCCAGTATGCAGGCCATCAGGGGGGATCAGGGTTTGACTGGCACCCCTTCCTCGTTGGGAGGTCATCCCCAGCTGGGCCTCCGCCGTATTCCTTGCCCAGCGTCTCAGGTCCTCCCACCATTTGCGTCAGTGGGTGCTCCACCTGCCGTAGACCCCCAGGGTCCTCACGTCATTGGCGATGGCGCACCATATACCCTGATGGGCGCTGACATGCAGAAAAGTACACTTAGAAAAAGGTATCAGTCAGACCGTCCGGCCTGTTACACTCATGGCCTACCATAGCCCTCATATCCACTTACGCACAGACATTGCCCAGAATACATGCAGAACGCTGCCCAGGACTCTTCCACCAACCCCCACCCCTACACGATGCCCTCACACACAGAACTCCATGCTTTCATGCCCCATGCATCGTGCTCACAGTGTACTCACCTGTTGGTCTGGAGGCCCATACAGCATTCAGTACTGGGGTAGGACCCCATCCACCAGTCTCTCCAACTCCGCAGCGGTGAAGGCAGGGGCCCTTTCCCCAGTGACATGAGCCATGGTCGGTTCCAGACACAGGTCACAGCAGCACTTGCAGTGTAGGTCCTCTTCTGTTGAAGGTCAGGTAGCAAGTGAGCGAACAGATAGAAAATGGCAGTCATGTCCGCAGCAGTGCGTACCGTCACCACCGGCGTACATCACCATTGGCCACTGTAACCCATAGGGGGCAATGACAACCAATGAGGAGTTTCACGGCGGTGCTCGACCGCCTCCCGCAACGGCGCACAACGTCAGCGGAATTACCTCATTTCCACATGTCCTTCCACACAGGACAGGCAGACGCCATTTCAGGGGGGGGCAGGCCCTGGCACCTAACTTTGTCACAGTACACATAGGCACCATTTGGGCCTATACAACAATATTGTGTTACACCCACAACATGCAATGCAGTGTATTGTTTGGAAATGTGGAATACTGACCAGCTGCTCCCAGTTTTGCCCCCTAGATTACAACTGAAGCGGATAAATAGGTGTCAGAGTCACCAGATCCTCGGGGTCTGCGCACATTCCCAACACTTCCACCACAAGACAGCTCCAATACTCTGATTAGAATTGTCACAGAGTCTAAGAGAGTCCAACTGGGGAAAAGGGGATTAGGAAGGGAACAGCTGGGAAGGAGACCTGTAGGAAGCAAAAACGTTAAAACACACAATATCAAGATTATATCATATTAATCAATACTAGGCTTTGACTCTAAGCATTGTCATTCTGAAAACATGGACAACCTAAGCATAGACTTAAATAACTAGGCTTCAAGATGACTGGATACCTGTGAGGGAATCAAGAAAGGTTAAATGCAACTTTCAAATTCAAGTATTATCTTTTGCATGAGGATCAGGAAATAATCTGAATGATTTCTAAACCATCATATGAATCGTGTTTGAGAAACTTATTATGTACATACAACATTATATCTAGAACTCTATCTTTTTTGTTTTCTCAAAATTGCCGGAACATGAATAGCGCACATTGCAGATTTTTACAAAGGTTGTAAATACCATGGAATGATTGTGCGCCATGAATAACATAAATTAGACTAGAGAAATAAATCACGCGTCTTGCCAACTCGAAAACCACCAAGTAAATGCCTTAAAGTGGTAACGCGTAATGAACACAGCGATTTTAAACACAGGAAATGAATCGTGCATATTGCCGATTCGAGTACCCCCAAGTAAATGCCATGAAATGGTAACGCTCGCTGAATAGCATGAATTCAACACAAGTAATGAATCGCGCGTTCTGCCGATTCGAAAGACAGCCAATAAATGTAATGAAATGGTAACACACAATGAATATCATGAATTAGACACAAGAAAAGGAATTGCGTGGCTTGCCGATTCGAATGTCACCATATGAATGTCAGGAAATGGTAGCGTACAATGAATAACATAAATTACACACAAGAAATGAATCGCACGTCTTGCCGATTCGAATGCCACCTTGTAACTGCCGAGAAATGGTAGCGCACAATGAATATCAAGGGTTAAAGCACGAGGAACGAATCGCGCGTCTTGCCGATTCGAATGCCACCATGTAACTTCCAAGAAATGGTAGCGCACAATGAATATCAAGGGTTAAAGCAAGAGGAACAAATTGTGCGTCTTGCTGATTCGAATGCCACCATGTAACTGCCAAGAAATGGTAGCGCACAATGAATATCAAGGGTTAAAGCACGAGAAATGAATTGCGCGTCTTGCCGATTCCAATGCCACCATGTAACTGCCAAGAAATGGTAGCACACAATGAATATCAAGGGTTAAAGCACGAGAAATGATTTGCGCGTCTTGCCGATTCCAATGCCACCATGTAACTGCCAAGAAATGGTAGCACACAATGAATATCAAGGGTTAAAGCACGAGAAATGATTTGCGCGTCTTGCCGATTCAAATGCCACCATGTAACTGCCAAGGAATGGTAGCGCACAATGAATATCAAGGGTTAAAGCACGAGGAACGAATTGTGCGTCTTGCCGATTCGAATATTAACATGTAAATGCCAGGAAAACCCAGAGCACATTCACACACACAAGGTAAAATCTCTCAACATGAAAATTAGGCCCAAGAACTTGAATGCCATTGAAAACGGGATCGGGGGCCCAGCCCGACCTCCGTCTTACCGTCCTGATCAAGGATCACCAATGTAAATGAAGGGCAAAGGCCTTGAAGATCAAAGTAGGCCACCGGAACAGGAGCTCAGGAAGTTGCTGCTGCTCTGCACCAGGACCTCTGAATAGTGAGCACGTGGAGCTGGGCTGGCTCCCTTTTATAGAGTCTTATCCCAGCCCACCAACCACACCCAGGCATGCTGCAGGGAAAGCTTCTAGAAGGCCCTGGAAGGGGACCACACCCTGACACAGTCTGAAAGCCTGCAGCAGTACATTACATGTGAACAGTATTTATATGCATGCTGAACATAAGTCTTCAGGATTAAACTCTGCAATGCCAAAGGTTAAACAACATCATATCAGCACAATGCATAAATTATGTTAGCTTGAAATTGTTAGGTTTTTGCATTCTAGTCGCCCATAGAGCACGCACTGCCCTGATGTTGACAATAGGAGATGGAGACATCTCACCATGTACAGACCCCTGGTGGACTTGGCAACAATGGAGGACAGGCACATTATCCTCACCTATAGACTGGACAGGGCCACAATCACAGAGCTGTGTGCCCAAATGGAGCCTGACCTGATATCTGCTATCCATCACCCCACCGGAATCCCCCCTCTTGTGCAAGTCCTATCTGTGCTCCATTTCTTTGGAAATGGCTCCTTCCAAGTGACAGTGGGCTTGGCAGCAGGAATGTCACAGCCAATGTTCTCAATAGTGCTGACCAGAGTGTTGTCTGTCCTGATTAAACACATGTGCAGCTACATCGTTTTCCCCCAGGTGGAGGATTTGGCCATAGTGAAAGCTGACTTCTATGCAATGGGACATATCCCCAACATTATTAGGGCTATTGATGGTACACATATTGCATTTGTTCCCCCCCATAGAAATGAACAGGTGTTCAGAAATCGAAAGAGCTTTCACTCCATGAATGTGTAGATAGTGTCTCTGGCAGACCAGTACATCTCCCATGTCAATGCAAAGTATCCTGGGTCTGTGCATGATGCATTTATCCTGCGGAATAGCAGCATCCCAAATGTGATGGCTCAACTCCAGAGGCACCGGATGTGGCTAAAAGGTGAGCCCTGGTTCCCACCCAGTGCATGTTGGTGTATGGGTATGGTGTTGGCCATAGGGTTAGTGTGTGTCTAACAGGTGTCCCTCGATATTTGCAGGTGACTCTGGTTACCCCAACCTCTCATGGCTACTGACCCCTGCGAAGAATGCCAGGACAAGGGCAGAGGAATGTTACAATGAGGCACATGGGCGGACAAGAAGGATTATTGAGAGGACCTTTGGCCTCCTGAAGGCCAGGTTTCGTTGCCTCCATCTAACTGGTGGATCCCTGTACTACTCACCCAAGAAGGTCTGCCAGATAATCGTGGCATGCTGCATGTTGCATAACCTTGCATTGAGACACAAGGTGCCTTTTCTGCAGGAGGAGGAGGCTGGAGATGTGCGTGTGGCAGCAGTGGACCTTGAGGACAGTGAAGATGAGGAGGCAGAGGATGAGGATGAGGACAACAGAACAGCAATAATACGACAGTACTTCCAGTGACACACAGTTAAGACACTGTAACTTCACTTTACATTGACAGTTTTGTGTTGGACATTGTACATGGCAGGCAGATTCTCCAAATCTATGGCCATTTACTGTACCCTTTGGCATCTCTATTTTCAGATATCTATGCCCCACTCTGGCACCTGGTGTGTTGACTGCAGCCTGCTACAGGTCATTCCTATCTATACATTCATGTACAGTTGTTTTGCAGTGTTTAAAGCTTGTTAAACTAATACATAGTTCAATCATTTGACAAACCTCATACTTGTATTTTTTTAAATGGTGTTTATTTAAGAGCCAATATGTAGAGGGGTATGTGCAATGGGCTGGGGTTATGGTGGAGGAAAGCCCAGGATAGAGTCCAGTCTATTTGTATCACAGGTGCATTGTTCAAGGGGGCATAGGAAGTGGAGCAATGGCAGTTCATATTGGACAGGGTGACAGAGTGGGACATAAGGGTGACAATCAGGGGAGTCTTATTTCCTGGCGGGGGTCTTGGCAATGTTCTCTGGCTTCTGCCTGGATCGCAGGGACCGTTTTCAGGGTGGTTCTCCTTCTGCAGGGGGAGGGGTGCTGGTGGCCTGTTGTTCCAGTGGCAGGGCCTCCTGTCCACTAGTGTCAGTGGAGGTGGAGGGCTGTTCATCGGTGTGGCTAGTGTCAGGTGCCCTGGCGGTGTGTCACTGCCTCCCTGTTGGTGTTGGCCACATCTTCCAGCACCCCTGCAATGGTGACCAGGGTGGTGTTAATGTCCTTCAGGTCCTCCCTTGTCCCCAGGTACTGTCCCTCCTGCAGCCGCTGGGTCTCCTGCAACTTGGCCAGTATCTGGCCCATCGTCTCCTGGAAATGGTGGTATGCTCCCAGGATGTTGATGAGTGCCTCCTGGAGAGTCGGTTCCCTAGGCCTGTCCTCCCCCTGTCGCACTACAGTCCTCCCAGCTTCCCTGTTGTCCTGTGCCTCTGTCCCCTGAACCGTGTGCCCATTGCCACTGACCCCAGGTCTCTGATTGTCCTGTGTTTGTGGGGTGTCCTAGGGTCCCTGTAGTGGTGGACACACTGCTGATTGACGTGTCAGAGGTATGGGCGCACTGGGTGGGTGCTGTGATGGTGTTTCCTGAGAGGCGAGGCTCTGTGGTGGTATGGGACTGTGCCTGGGTAACAAACAGTCCGGAGATCCCTGATGGGCCAGGTTGGACATCCAGATCCAGGCATCTAGACCTGCTGTCATCACTGTGGGCCTCTTCTGGGAGGGGACTGGATGTTGCTGGCACCTCCTCTCCGGTGACGTTGGGTGGGGTACCTGTGGGGATGTAAATGCAGTGTTATTATTCCTGCGTGTGACATCTTGTGCATGGATGTGTTGCTCTCTATGGTTGTGATTGCCCTCTATGGTTGTAATTGCCCTTTCAGTTTTGACTTGTGTGCGTAGTCATTTTGTGGGCTAGGTGATTGTCTCTAGTGTGCATGCTTTAGTGATGGGTATCGATGCAGGTCTGTGATGGGGGTCCGTGCATTGGTGTTACATGCACAGCTTGGTATTGGGAGGGGTGGGGTGTGATGGTGCAGTGTGTGTGAGGAGGTGAAGTGATGGGGTGAGGGTAGGGGTGAGGGTATGTGATGGCATACAGGTAGGGGGGGTGATAGTAATAGAGATTTGACTTATCAGAGTCCAGCCCTGCTACTCCTGTCAGGCCCTCCGGATGCATGATTGCCAAGACTTGCTCCTCCCATGTTGTTAGTTGTGGGGGAGGAGGTGGGGACCCACCGCCAGTCCTCTGTACAGCTAGTTGGTGTCTTGCTGCTGTGGAACGCACCTTCCCCCGTAGGTCATTCCACCTCTTCCTGATGTCATCCCTTGTTCTTGGGTACTGTCCCACAGCGTTGACCCTGTCCACAAATCTCCTCCATAGCTCCATCTTCCTAGTAATGGATGTCTGCTGCACCTGTGATCTGAATAGCTGTGGCTCTACCCGGATGATTTCCTTCACCATAACCATTAGCTTCTCCTCTGAGAACCTGGGGTTTCTTTGTGATGCCATGGATGCAGTGTGAGTGGTGTGTGTGAGGGTGAGTGGGGTGATGTGTTGGGGTGTGTGCTGTAAGGTGCGTGGGTGGTGTGTGGATGATGGTGTTATGTTGCTCTGGTTCTGTGGGTTTCTCTTGGTGTCTCATTCTCTCTCAGTTGGAAAAATGTTTTGTCAAAAAGGGTTGGGGGTAGTGTGTGTGTGTGTTTTATAGTGGTGTGGGTGTGGTGTGTGTATGGGTGTCAGGTGTGTGTAGTTTAAACTGTCCAATGTAATGTTGTTTTGTTTGAGTATGTGTATTTTGAGCACAGTGGTATGTACTGCCAATGGCTTACCGCAGTTGAATGTCCGCGGTGATTCGTGGGTTATAATGCTGTGGGTGTAGTTCTGTTGGCGTAACAGTGTGGGTTTTGGAACCAGCAGTTTATCACTGACCTGTGGGCTGGCAGATTTGTGTGTGTGGCTGTATAGTGACAGATTGGTATGTGTGTCATAATATGGATAGCGGTAATCTGCTGCACCAACGGTATGTTGGTTCGCAGTCAGCATGGCGGTAAGCAGGACTTACTGCCAATGTCATAATGAGGGCCTAAAGGTTTGAAACTGAAGCCCAGATTTTGCATAAATTTGTGTAACTTTTTTGGCACAACCCTGATGCAGAATCTCATTTGTTAAATCTGGTAATTCACTCAAAAGTACTCTTATAGACCTGCTAAAAATATGTGGGAGTTCTTAAGATCAGATTCGTGATGTTACTTGTGAACAGTCTAACTTGGTTCGCCCCCCCCACTTCTTTTTGTAGGACTTGTGCCCTGGAGCCAGCGCAAGAAAGGGACTTCCTATACAGCTGTGATAACATCACCAACGTATCACCACCCCTCCTTGTTCCTTCCCATGTCCCTGTTTCTTTTCCCCCTCCAATGTTTGTTCTCCTACCCGCCTGTCTCTGTCTCTTCTCCCTCTCACCCCTGCTTTCTTTGTGTTTTTTCTCTACCCCCGCTTGCCACCCCCACCTGATTGCCCAAGCCAATAGCTAACCCACGGGTGAGACCTATTTGCTTTGCCAATGATTGATTTTATATCTAATTAGTACAAATAGAAAGGAATGTACGCTCTTTGCCCACTTACCAAAAGAGAGTTGAGGTTTCAAGGCCGATTCAAAAAAGACATGTACAAGTGTGTAAAAGAATACTCCTGTAACACTCGTGTACAGTGCTTTAAATGGAAACATAGAAGTGCAGGTACTCAGTAACTGGAGTACCTGTTTGCTGCGGCGAAATGCTGGTACTCTCCCATTAAATGTATTGCTGCAGTGCTCAGAAGTGACGGCACTATCCATTCCAAATTGAAAAAGTACAGGTACTGAGTACAGGACAGTGCCTGCCCATTCAACGCACTGCTCTTGTAGCAATATTTTACCTACTCATAAATCTTTTTGTGAATCGGATCATCTTTTTTACTGGCAAATTTATGTGAGCTTAAGCTATAATTTGGTAGAAAGAAAGCACAGCTTCTGTCGCCTGGAAAGGTTTCTACTTGTCATATGTCATATTTTAAAGCAGAGTGGAAAATCAGTCTCAAAAATGCAAAAGTCAGTTGCAGGTTAAAGTGGGTTCATTTATAAAAATAATAATACTGCCAGTAACAGGTATGTAAGATCCTTCGCAATCTGTAATGAAACATCACAAAAAACATGAACCATCATACGTAACTAACTCTGAGGTATGAATTGCTTGTAAGTCTTATTTTCTCTTCAACGCTATCACAGTAAGAGGAGCTTCTTGTTTCAATAGTGCCACGTCGGACTGCAACTTATTTCTTTTATTTACTTATTATTTGATTCATTGCTGTCTCTTCTTTTGCTGACCTCTGAATATGCTAGTTTTTTATGAAAATTTACAAAAATGACATGAGTGCAACATAACGTTATTGTAATTAACTACAAGTTAGACATATGCACATGAACATAAAGTAGTTACTGATAAAATAGTGATGTCCTTAAACATATTTATACTTACTTTAACATTTGTTTTCCTGGTGCTTTAGGTGACCTGATGGAGTATTTAGTAAATGCAGACAAAGTAAAGTCGAGTTGTTGAAGTAAGTGTAGGGAAGTAAATGTTAGACAAAGTAATGGAGACAAAGCAAAGTCAGACACCATCTACAATGCTGAATCCAATGTTGTGATGTGCAAAATGTGAACTTGTACTGATTAAACAGACCTATGCAGAAAGTTACACCAGTACTGTGTATTTAAAGCACGAGTATGTCTCTGGTTGTGGATAGATCTTGGGATGAGGGAGCCTTTCATCAGCAGCACCTACACAAGGATACAAAGAAAAAGGCTACTTTTTTATACCAAAAGTACTTCAGCATTGGTATCTTTCATCGATTCACACTCATGAATTATCCCTCTACATTAGGCTGCAAACCTTTGGTAGCCAATATAAAAATATTCCAATACATATTACAGCAACTAATGTTGAAAACAAATTGAAAAGAACCGTAGATTACCAGTGGCCAGTGCACCTCATTGTGTAACTCGAAGTCAAGCCAATAAGGCGGATGGACTCAGAGCTCTAATCCTCCTCAGAGGTACCAACTGTTAGATTTTTGTAGCTCATCTTTTAGAAACATGGGTAGTCTTTTGAACAGGAAGGCGGTGGGTGCATGTGAACCTGTGAAAGATACCAATACTGAAGATCTAAGTAACTTTCTTACTCTCCAGCATTGACTGATTTATAGCTTCACATGCTTAAATTAAAATTACCAAAGTAGTATATTGTTTAAAAACAACACAGAGGTGGGAATGAGGCTCCCCTTAACAAAATAGGTTGTGTAGCGGCAACTGTCCCATCACTATCTCTTGACTGAATATCAAGGCAGTAGTGTTTTGTAATGCTGTGAGTCGAATCTCGTGTTGCAGCTTTGCATATGTACGAGTGGCAATCCCGTAAACAGAGCCGCTGTAGCAGCCATATATCTTGGCGAATGAGCCTCTATTTTCCACTGAAGTTGTCTGCCAAACCTTTGAATGGCAGAAAGTAACACATGAAGAAATCCTTTTGAAATACTTTGGGTTTGAAACAGATTCACCCATAGATTTATTGCTAAAGAAACAAACACTAGATCTCTCTTCTTTACAGCACTTATTCTATCCATAAGCATTATATGCAAAGTGTGCAATACTCTTTCTCCCTGAGTTGATGGCTGAGCAAAGAATAGTGACTAATTGACTTTTTCATTTGAATGGAGTGGAGAAGGCATCTTTGGAATACAGTGTGGGTCTGTTGCTAAAGTGACTTTTTTCTTGGAAAACGTAAGGAAAGGTGCTTCAACTCAGAAATCATGCATCCTATTGATTCGTCTGGTGGAGGTTATTATCAGAAGGAAAGCAACCTTCCAAGAAGGCATTTGCATGGATGACTTATGAATAGGCTCAAATAGATCTCTCATGAGGGCTTTCAAAATTGGGATCAACTCCTAAGCAGTTGTTTTTTTTGATAACATGAAGGGTAGTGTCTAAATTAGCTGCTCATTAATTCCTAAGTCAGTGGTTCCCAACCTTTTGATTTCTGTGGACCCCCACTTTAACATTAATGGAACCCAGGGACCCCCACTGAATCATCATGGGAATCCGGGGACCCCCGCCTGAGTCATTACTGGAAGCTGGGGACCTAATTTGTCAATATTTGTTAATATTTTTTCATTTTCTAGGCTCTCGCGGACCCCCTGAGAAGGCTTCGCTGACCCCCAGGGATCCCCGGCCCACAGGTTGGGAACCACTGTCCTAAGTGATTGTCACAGAGAACAGTGATGGTTTGGAAGGGAAATATAAGATGTGGTCATGACAACCAATGTACTCATATTTAAGGAATTCAGATGCCTGATTGGGTGAAAAGAAGGAAGTATGTTAAAGATATTTTTGGATCCATTTGATGTGGGTTTAAATAATGTTGTCTTTCCCAAATGATAATCCTCCTTCACTTGGCAGTGTAGGCTTTATTCTTGTAATCAGCACTTGCTCTCCAAAGTACACACAGGCATTTTGGAGGCAAAATGAAATTTCCAAATTTGGGGCCTCATTATGACTGTGGCAGTCCAAAGACTGCCAGCGCCCCGGTGGCTGTCTCACCCACAACAGGCCAGCTGTGAAGACCGCTAGGGCCAAGGTGGCGGTCTCATTGCCAACGGGCCGGTGGTGAAGACCGCCACATTATGAGTGTGGCGGGTTGGCCTCTTCCAACCCACCACAACCCCACTTGTACCGCCAGGGCGGTTGGACACCTAGGCCAGAGATTAGCATCTCCAACCTGGCGGTCCAGTGAAGATCACCGGCGGTATCAAGAGTCGGCTTTCCACGGCGGTAGCACTGCCATGAAAACCCTCGCGGGAAGGCTACCAGTCACAATAAATTTATTTCCTGTCACTGGCAGATGACTCCCCCACCCCACCTGCAATCCCAATACCCCCACCCTCCCTCAATACCAGAACCCCCCTCCCCTGCCCCCTCTTGTAGTACAGCACCCCGTACCCTGATACCCATCCCCCTCCCCGCAAACACGCACACAGACACCCACATGCACCCCGCGTACACTCATTCACGCACCACGCGTACACCCATTCACACCCGGCATACACTTATTCACGCACCCCGCATACACTCATTTGCCAACATTTACATACTTACATACACGCATTCACTCACAAGCATCCATACACGCACTCACTCACAAGTATCCATACACGCACTCACTCACAAGCATCCATACAAACTCTACCTCACAAGCATCCATACACACACTCACTTTAACAATCATACACGCATACACACAAGCATTCAAACATGCATACACACAAGCATTCAAACACGCATACACACACACATTCAAACATGCATACACACGCAAACACACACACTTGCATGCACACACACAGACAACACCCACTCACACACACAACACCCGCCATCCTCCCACCCCTCTCCCCTGTCGGACGATCGACTTACCTTGTCCAGCGAAGACGTCGTCCAGCAGGGAATGGGAGCAGGCGCATCCACTGCAAGCAGCGCCCCGCCATCAGGACACTGCCAGGCCATATTACAGGTCGTAATAAGGCTGGTAGAGTCATTTTGGCTGGGTGGGGCCGGTGGTGGAACTGTCCATGCGCCTCTGACCGCCATCATGACTACTGGAGGATTTTCCCCCAAAATGTGGCAGAAATCCTTCAGTACTAGTGATATGGTGGTCGGAAGACCGCCAGCACTGGTGGTCTTCTGGCGCCTGTGGCTTCAGTGGTCTGCTGCAAAGGCCGCTGAAGTCATAATGAGGCCCTTTGTGTGTGAAGTAGACAAGCAGAGGAAGGCTGGTTTGTGCTATAGTATTTGGCTGTTGTCTTTTGACATTAAAATGAATTGGACTGTTCACTAATAGGTCACTTAGATCCATGCAGCACAACAGTCTGCTCTGCACTGGAGCCACAAGAATGAAGCAGCGAGTCTCCTGCAGGATTCTGGGGATTAATGAGATTTGTGGAAAGGCCAGTATCCATGACTAAGGTATTAAAAGTGCTTTCTCGTTTGGTTCATGAATTCCACCATCTTCACTTGCAGAGTGGGTATTTTGTGTTCTCCAGTGTGCTAAAAGTTCTAACTCTGGAGTTCCCTTCTTTGAAAAACGATTGCAGTGGTCTGGAGTGTGTCTCTCATTCTTGCCAATGTGCATCCTTTCTGCTTACAACATCTACCCACACATATAGTGTGGTTGAGTTTACTGTCACAGGATTTGAGATATTGTTCCTTCTTTCTTGATGGAGAAATGTAAACTTGGCATTCGGTCTTACTATTCTTATTAAAACATATTGGCCCATATTTATACTTTTTGACGCTAAACTGCGCTAACGCAGTTTAGCGTCAAAAAATTTTGCGCCGTCTAACGCCATTCTGAAGCGCCATGCCGGCGCCGTATTTATGGAATGGCGTTAGCCGGCGCAAGCAGACCGGCGCTGCCTGGTTTGCGTGGAAAAAAACCACGTACACCAGACAGCGCCGGCGTAGGGGGAAAATGGCGTATGGGCGTCTTAAAATGGGGCAAGTCAGGTTACGTCGAAAAAATCGTCGTAACCCGACTTGCGCCATTTTTTTTCGACGCCCATCCCCCATCAACATGACTCCTATCATTGTAAAGATAGGAGTCATGCCCCCTTGCCCAATGGCCATGCCCAGGGGACTTCTGTCCCCTGGGCATGGTCATTGGGCATAGTGGCATGTAGGGGGGCACAAATCAGGCCCCCCTATGCCACAAAAAAAAAAAAAAAAAATACTTACCTGAACTTACCTTAATGTCCATGGGATGGGTCCCTCCGTCCTTGGGTGTCCTCCTGGGGTGGGCAAGGGTGGCAGGGGGGGTCCCTGGGGGCAGGGGAGGGCACTCTGGGCTCATTTTGAGCCCACTTGTCCCTTAACGCCATCCCTGACCCAGGCGTTAAAAAGCGGCGCAAATGCGCCGTTTTTGGCCACGCCCACTCCCGGGCGTCTCTTTTGCCCGGGAGTATAAATACCACGTAAAGGCCTGGGAGTCATTTTTTAAGACGGGAACGCCTCCCTTGCATATCATTAACGCAAGGAAGGGGTTCACGCTAAAAAATGACGCACACTCCGGGCACTTTGGCGCCCGAAGCGTCTAACGCCACAGTATAAATATGGCGTTAGTTGGCGTTAGTTCTGCGTCGAATTTGCGTCGAAAAAAACGACGCAAATTTGGCGCAACCAGAGTATAAATATGGCCCATTATTTCTGGACACGTGGTAGGAAGGTTCTTAGCATGGGTCTTACTACTCTCAATTCCAAAAAAAATTATGTGGAGTGTCTGCGCCTGTTGGTTCCAGAGCACAGTTATTGCCAGCTCCTGAACATTAGTGTCCCAGCCCTTTAGGGATGCATCCATTTTTAAGTGAAGCTGAGGATTTTTGAGTGGGTTGGTCTTGTCCTACAAAGATATAGCCATCCAACATCACCACAAAAGTGCGTTTTTTATAATTGTTGAGCTGCTGCCATGAAGGTCAAATTGGTTCTTCAAAGGATGCATTTACAAATGGCACAGGGGCCCCAGGGGGATGCAAAATTACATCATGCCTAGCAGTACTTGTGTTGACCTGTAATCTGATTTCTTGAATCTAGACTTGATCTAGAGTTAGGAGTTTTTTTTGCCACATCTTTGTAAGGGGAGTGCTTTGAGAGTGTTCGAACATATCTGTGTGCCTAGGAATAACATCTGTTTTGTATGTGAGAGATTTGATTTTTCCACATTTAGAGTTAATCCTAGATGTTGGAAGAGGTTGAATGTTCCTTAAAAAGCATTGCTTTTATCAGCCAGTGTTCAAAATATGGGAAGAGCGATAGAGCGAGCAAACACAGATGAGCTGCCACTAGGGCCAGGTATTTTGTAAAGACCTGCAGGGCAGATTTGTGGCTAAATGCTAATGTTTACCACTGACCATGAATATTAAGTACTTCCACTGGACAGCTTGGATTAGTGTGTGGAAGTATGCAGGATCCAGGTCTATGGATGCCATGCAATCTGCTTTTGATAAGTTTGATGAAGAGCCTTGAATTGAATCTTTCAGTTCCTAATGCTCTTAGGACATATTCAACTGCGTTTTTGAGGAGGAGCTTTAGGATATTTTTTTTAAGTGCCTTCGAATGAATATGGTTTTCTTTCTTTGGAAGCCGGGCAGTGGTTTTGAAGTCAATGTCCATATTGGATAATATCCAAAGCACAGCGCTCTAAAGGGGGTTGGAAAAATTGTTTACATTTCACCCCCTGTGGATGCTAATAGTGGAGGGCATACCAAAGGGCCAAGTCTGATTAAATTGGTCTTGGTAGGAGAGATTCCTTCTTTCCTGGGCTGCTTGTTTGAGAGCTGCTAGTGTTTTCTGAATTGACAATTATAATCACTTTGTTGGTATTAATCCTTCTTGTATTAGTGAAAGTTAGCTGGCTATTATATGCCCCTTTGCCAATAACATTGTCTTTTATTATTGGTATTTTTCACGTTTAAAGACTAAAGGATGACCTGTGTTCCAGTCTGTTTTAACTGCATTTAACTCCTCATCTGAGTGCTTGTCAAACAAGTGCTCACCATTAAATGGCATATTCAATACTCTAGATTGCACCTCTGGTGTGAGAACCATCCATGTCACCTGAGGAGTGTAGATGTGGACAGTTAATGGAAAGCATTGTTTAGTGCATTAAGGGAGGCATTATTGGCATTAGATGTGAGTTTTCCCTTCTTTAAAATAGGTTTTGCCTGGGCCCAGCAATCCTCCAGAAGTTTATTCAGAAACTGATCTTATGCCACAAATGCATATTGGGGAACAGGGTCAAGACTGAGTTGCATATGGTTGGGTCCAAACTCGAATGGCATGGTGAGCAAATACAACTGATGGATTAAACCCAGATCTGTGACTGGGGGTGAGTGTTTGATTTGGTCTACATTCTGTCCATCAACTGTTCTTTTTGCATTTGTCGCCCAAGTGGGAAGAATATGCCCAGACATGGGTCCCGTGCTCAATATGCCACCAGATTCATGCTAGACTGGCTGAAGAAAAACCTTTTTAATGGTTGCTGACAATTACTCTGATTCACACAAGTTTTATTATTCACCTAATACTTCTCTCTTTCCTTGGAGCTTAAATCTTGGGTCTCTATGATTCTCTAAGGACTTCCATTGTCATACCTTCTCTAAGAAAACATTTACTTTCAAGTTAGTCCTAACTTTCTTAAGCTTTCTAGTGGCGCAAATTCATCCTTAGCATTACAAGTAAAACTGCTGCTTCTCATTCCTACCGGGATCCTTCCTTTTAACAGGCACCAGTTTTCTCAAGAACAAAAGAACTTGTTTATGCAAAGGTGCTGATCACAAAACAACTACAGTACATTGACTATTGTCTCAAAATGGCATTAGTGTTTTACCTGTCTTCATCTCACAGTGAAGTTCAAGTCATCAACTACAGTCTCATGGTATTCCCAAGCCCAGATTTAATAAAACTTTTGCATCAAGGTTGTGTCACTTCTTTGGTGCAATCCCAACGCAAAATCCATTTGGGGATTTACAAAGCCATGCAATTCCTGATTTGCAAGGCTCTGTGTGACTTTATTAAAAATGTAATGCAAAGCAGCACATAGGGCTTTCTTGTTTTACTTTAAGTAAAGTAGGTGTTACATGGGTGGTGCATGTGACATGGGCGGTGCCTGGGCGTTCCTGTGCATCCACCCATCAATCAATCGTAGATTTGTAGAGCGCGGCTAATCCCCTATAGGGTCTCAAAGCTCTGTTTGTAGGTTTGCTGCTCAGTCGAAGAGCCAGGTCTTGAGGTCCTTCCTGATCTGCTTTAGTGATGCGGTCTGCCTGAGCTTGAGAGGCAGCATGTTCCATGGTCAGGCTGCCAGGTAGGAGAAGGATCTTCCCCCTTCTGTGCTTTTCCAGAAATTGGGGACGGCTGCAACGGTGAGCTGGGAGGCTGGAGATGGCCTTTGGGTACGTAGAAGACGAGGCAGTGGTTGAGGTATGCCAGTCCTATGTTATGCAGTGCCTTGTAGGTGTGGATCAGGAGCTTGTATGTAATGTGCTTGTTGACTGGGAGCTAGTATAGGTCTCTGAGGTGGGAGGAGATCTGGCTGTGTTGGGGGATGTCCAGTATGAGTCTGGCTGCTGCATTCTGGGCTCTTTGTAGTCTTGATTGAAGTTTCTAGTTAATGCCGGCATAGAGTGTGTTGCTGTAGTCCAGTTTGCTGGTGACGAGTGCGTGGGTGACTGTCGAAGGGAATCCAATTGAAAATCTTCAGCAGGAGTCGGAGAGTGTGAAAGCATGATGGAGACAGCGTTGACTTGACGGGTCATGTTTGGAGAGACATCTAGGATGATGCTCAGGTGGCGTGCGTGGTGCAGGGGGTGGGGTTGTTTCCTAGAGAAATGGCCTGCCAGGAATTTTTCCAGGCAGAAGAGGTGGAACCGATTAAGAGAATCTCTGTCTTGTCCAATTTGAGTTTGAGGCAGCTGGCCTCCATCCAGGCAGTGACTGCTCTCATCCCGTTATAGAAATTTCTCTTGAGCTTTGCAGAGTCCTTGGACAGGGAGAGGATCAGTTGGGTGTCGTCAGCATAGGAGACCATGTTTAGCCTGTGTTGTTTGATGATCTTGGCAAGCGGGCCATGTAGATGTTGATAAGCGTTGGGCTGAGTGATGATCCTTGGGGAACTCCGCAGTATGTGTCTTTGGGTTCTTACGTGAATGGTGGTAGTCTGACCCTCTGTGTTCTTCCAGTGCGGAAGGGCCTGATCCAATCCAGTGCTTATCTCAGATGCCAGCGTTGTGTAGTCTATCGCAGAGGGTGGAGTGGGAGACGGTGTCAAATGCAGAGGAGTGGTCGAGGTGGATGAGTGCGGCGGTGCCTCCGCAGTCCAATATGATGCGTATGTCATTGGTGGCTTCTAAGAGTGTGGCTTCAGTGATGTGGTTGCTTCTGAATCCGGATTGGGCTGGGTCCAAGATACAGTGTCTCTCAAGGAATTCAGTGAGTTGCTGGTTGATGCCTTCTCTGTTATCTTGGCTGGGAAAGAGAGCAGAGAGATTGTTCTGTAGTCCTTCAGCTCCCTAGGGTCAGTGGTGGGGTTCTTGAGTAGCTGGTTGATTTTGGCGTGCTTCCAGTCTGAGGAGAAGGTGGCGGTTTTGAAGGATTGGTTGATAGCTCAGCAGAGCTCCAGTGCTATGGAGGTGCTGGTTAGGTTGAAGACATGGTGAGAGCACAGATCCGAGTGGATGGAGTTCATCAGTCTTTAGGTGTCCTCTTTGGTGATGGGGGTCCAGGAGTTCAGTATTTGGTGAGGTGCTAGGTCCTTGGTAGCGAGCGATGCTGGTGGGTTTTGGTTCCTGAAGCCTTCATAGATGTCCTGGATTTTTCAGTGAATGAAGGTGGCGAGGTTGTTGCAGAGGTCTTCGGAGGGAGGGATGGATGAGGTGTCTGTCCCCGGGTTCATGAACTGTTTGCAATGGTGAAGAGCTCTTTGCTGTTGTGAGTGCTGGTATTGAGGCGTGCTTGAAAGGCAGCTTGTTTGGTGGCTCTGATGTTCTGGTGTTGTGTGGTGTCTGCATTCTTGTAGACTATGCGGTCTTTGGTTGATTTGCTGATCCTCCATTTCCGTTCCAGTGGTCTGCAGGAGTGCTTGGCTTCCTGTAGGTCTACCGTAAACCATTTATGTGTTTTGGTCTGTTGATTCCCTGCTGTTTTCCTTAGAGGGGCTACGTTGTCGACGCAGTTCGTTAGCCAGTGGTGTAGATTGCATGTGGCTTCATTGGCATCTGCTGTGTCTGGTGGGAGGGAGTGGTTGAGAGCGTTGGTGAGTTGTGCTTCCGTGACTTTGCCCCAGCGTCTGCTGGGGGGACAGGGAGCATAGTGGCATGCGGTGTTCTTTGTGTAGGTAAAGTAGACGCACTTGTAGTCGGTCCAGTGGTGCTCGGAGGTGTGAAAGATTTTGATGTTGTCCCCTGCTGAGAAAGTACGTTGACGAGTTGTTTGAGGCCGCGAGTTGAGAGGCTGTCCAGTAGGTTTGTGGTGTTGGGATCATTGTGGGTATCAAGGTGGAAGTTGAGGTTGCCGAATAGGATGTAGTCAGATGAGGTGAGCACTTGGGGGTGTAGAGGTCGGCGATGTCTTTGCAGAACTGGGCTCAGGGTCCAGGCAGCCTGTAGATGAGTGTGCCCCATATGGATTGGGAAATGGCAATTGCCGCATCATGTCACTCAGTTGGGATGTGTGAGGTCATACTGTGTGGATGGCATTATGTCAACTGTCATGGACAATGTAGGAC
Source organism: Pleurodeles waltl (assembly GCF_031143425.1). Lineage (NCBI taxonomy): Eukaryota > Metazoa > Chordata > Amphibia > Caudata > Salamandridae > Pleurodeles > Pleurodeles waltl. The sequence continues at coordinate 667,731,868 of NC_090438.1, forward strand.
AATCAAAGGCATGGACAAATGTAATGTAGAGCAATACCAACATCTGGGGAGGAGCATGGACCCCAACATATGTTTGTGTCAGCCATGTCTGGCATGTCACCAACAACCTAGGCTGGACATACAAAAAAGATTCACAGCCACATTCTGTCCCTCCACACATGTGGCGGCAACCCAAAACATAGAGTGGACTAGAGTGATGGAAATCAGACACCATCCAAACCTGCTACACAAATATGCCAGTAAGGGAGCTGATTTGTTTGATGTATCTGCCATGCATTTGACCTCATGTACAGTGAGTGAATAGGCTCCTGGAAACGACATTACACTGGCATGATTTACATATCATGTGTTCATAATTGGGAGAGGTGCATGTTTCCTTTGACATTTCAGCTGACCAAGGTTACGGCATCCAGCCATGGGTAATGACACCTTTTGCAAATTCACACACGCATACAGGGCCTATACCCAGGCACATGTTCAGATCAGGAACATTGTGGAGCAGACCTTTGGTTTGCTAAAAGCCCGCTTTTGCTGCCTTGATGTATCAAGTGGGTGACTGTTGTATTCCCCACTCAAGGTCTGCAAAATGATTCTGGCATGTGGCATTTTGCACAATATCTGTCTAAAAACCAATGTCCCCTGGAATGAGGAGCAGGAGGCTCCCCGGGAAGAGGATAAGAATCCAGACATACAGAACACTGCTGCCGGTGCACGGTGTGGTGTGTAATGTTTGTTTTGTCTGCCAAACAAACGTGTTTTACGGAAAACAGTCAGATCTGCCATTTAACTGTTGTTCCAAAAGGAAATGAGATAGACAGGAATCACTATGTGATGCATCAGGGCAACACTGTATGCCAAGGTCGGTAAATAGTAGTCAGGAACTGCAGCAGTTGATCAGTGTGAGATATGTGGCAAAAAAATGGGTGAAATATTCATAACACTGCTGACGACTCACAACATCCACATCTTTTGTACTCACATGTATGACAATTAGTAAGTGTATCACAGAGGACAGTACATCTGTTTGTGTAGCATAATGTCCTACAAATCCCTGATCATCTTCCCTGTATGCCAATCAATGACATAGCATGTCCCATACTGCTGGCAAGAGATCTGAGTTTATCAGGACATAGAGGGCCTGATTCTAACTTTGGAGGACGGTGTTAAACCGTCCCAAAAGTGGCGGATATACCACCTACCGTATTACGAGTCCATTATATCCTATGGAACTCGTAATACGGTAGGTGGTATATCCGCCACTTTTGGGACGGTTTAACACCGTCCTCCAAAGTTAGAATCAGGCCCAGAATGACTTGTATGTGTATGTGGGACCATTAACTGTAAAGACCATTACCCCAAACCATACCTACACACTGTGCAGATAACAAGGGATGGAGTCTGTAGCTGTGGGTGACTACTCACAATCATGCCCTCATGGAAGCCCAGCAGGGTTCAAATCATGGCCTAAACAGGACCTCCTACATTGTGGAGGGGAATCCCAGAGTATATCAATATTAATCATGGAGTCAGAATATGTTTTGGGACAATTTACCCTAATTCCCAGCAATTGCCACTAAAACAATACTACTGTGCTGCATATTGCCAAACACATGTGCAGGCCATAATCTCCAATGACCCAATGACAATGAAGAGAAAGAACAGCTGGATGATAAGTATGTGGAAAATGGGGAGCAAGCACAAAATGTAACATCAATAGCAGCAACATTGCTGAGTTAACAAAAACTAGTCATGTGTGTGACACATGCATGAGTGATTTACACAATATCAGAAAAGTGTGATAACAATAAAGAGTGTACCAATGTAAGATAACATATAGCATCACAACCAGTGTGTGGTCACTGAAAATTGTGTTGACTGACCCTGGCTGTACCCTGGATCTGCTAACCAGGCCTAGGGCCACTACTCTGAATAAAAGGCATATGCTATATTGGCACAAGCAAAATTGCCAATGGCAGACTCCTGTAAGTCCCTAGTAGACAATAGGGCAAGGTTGTATCCAACTACTTAAAAGTCCCTAGTACATAATAGGGCAAGGTTGTATTCAACTACCTATAAGTCCCTAGGAGATAATAGGGAGAGGTTGAATCCAACTACATCTAAGTCCCTAGTAGATAATAGGGCAATGTTGAATCCAACTACCTATACGTCCCTAGCAGTTAAGGGGCAAGGTTGAATCCAACTACCTATAAATCCTTACTAGATAATAGGGCAAGGCTGAATCAAACTACCTATAAGTACCTAGTAAATAATAGGGCAAGGTTGAATCCAACTACCTCTAAGTCCCCAGTAGATATTAGGTGCAGGGAAGGTTCGACTGTCCGCTGTATGTCAAATGTGATCCAGGTGCAGATACAATATCCTGTGGCAAACTGGCAGTTTGTTCCCTGATGGGAGGCCCCTGGGTGGGGGGGAACATGAGCACATTGCACCATTCACATATGCATACCCATGCGTACTATCACAACACTTGCCTTCACCAGACACTGTACCCTCCCTCTTCCGTTACTTGACGGCCTGCTGTCTGCACTTTGGAATGCAGCACATATTGTCCGACATCTGGATATCCTAATGCGCAGCCCACATTTCATGGCTAGTCCATGGCATTCCTGGGAGTTACTAAGCAATGGACTCAGGTGCCAACCCATAGTCTGAAGGTATTGTGTCCATGAAGCATAGGAAATGTGGCATATGCGTGGTCTGATCCTTTTAATGCATGTACTTTCATTCATGTACACTTTCTATGCATACATTGGACACATGGGAAAAGTGTGAAACACAACTATTCACAGGCAACACAGCAACCCATATTACTAGAAGAATGATTTCCACATGACACCATACACATATACATATCTAAGTCACTGTGTCAAAAAAATCAACTCTTTGTCCCAATGTGTGTATTGTCCAGCCATCGTGTATGCCAAAAATTGATGCACGCCATGTGCGCGTCAGAACTTTCTCATGGTGCTTCGTCATGCGTCCTGCAAAATACGCATATGTGTGGAGCAGCAAAAAAAACATGACGCATTGGCCGAAAATGTGCGCCTGCAGCCCAGGAAATGATGCAATGGCCCAGCCATGTTGCAAACCAGGAACTGCAAAGTTACTTTCACTTTCTCTTACAATCACAGTCTTTTTGTCGGTGGTTGAGAGAGGCTGTGTGTTGTTGGAGCTGTGGTGAGGAGTGTTGGTGGATGAATCTTTTGTGCTGTCTTCTGTCTCTGGTGTGTCCCTGATGTCTGTTTTGTCCTGCCTACTGCATTGTTTTAGGTGTGTATTGTTAGGTATTTGTCCTTGGGTTAGTTTAGTTGTTAGGGTAGTTGGGGGCAGTTTTTTGTGTTATTGGGATCATTTTGGGTTTGGGTGCAGACATGTCTGCGAAGAGAAGGGTCCATGGGATAAGTATGGAGGGGTTGGGTGGGTTTATCTGGTTGATCACCCACTACCTCCCTAACATACTGGCCACACGTAGCCACATGATCCAGGGCTACCGAACAGAGGCACGGAAGCAGAGCTGGGGGAAGGTCCAGTTTCACATTCTGCACATCTTTGAGCTTGACCGGACATCCCACCAGCTGAAGCATCAGTGGGCAGACATTGTGGCACAAGAGCGTGACTTACTGGACTACCTCAGGGATGAGGTAGGTGGAATTTTTGGTAAGTACACAGTCTTTGTGAGTGATTCCTGTATTGTATTTGAAATTAGATCTCTGGTGCCCATACAGCTTCCTTTACTAAGTTAGGACACAGGGCAGCAAGTCATGTTGCTGCGCCAAACAACATCATTGACAAGTGCAGCAATGCGCCGTTATCATGACATAGGGCACATTCCTGTCCTTGTCCCCTGTGCCAACCAACAAAATGCTGATGGTCAACAATGCAGGCACCATTGTGTCATGGCGCAAGGGTACATGGTTGCCAGGGATACCTTCGTGACCATATACAATCTTCAATGGTGTTGTCCTTTGTCTATGTGTGCTGTAGACAGCAGCACACATAGGAAGTGCAAACACCTGGATACATAAGCTATTTCAATTCCATTGTACCACTGTGACGCACCCCCTGAGGTGACGTATGACTTTGGTGCACTACCAGCCTTGTGCTCGTGGCCAGGCACACTGTGCCACAGAAACTCACCAAATGTTGCTCTGGTGGTGCAGGATGACGCTTGGCCTGCTAATTGTGGCCCATTGTGTCAGTGGGTGACAAATGTCAGGTCTCACATGCCATCACACTCCAAATAAGGCATGTCGGAGACAAGGCACGACACAAAAGTATCAGAATACTGGGTGGTCCTCCACCCACACTGTGCAGTGTCCCTAGCTTACCTGTCGGACCCTTTTCTGTTAGCACAACGGTGCACATGTCAGCTCATGTGCTGTGTGCAGCCTGGGGATGTGGGCACATTTCCAAAACATGGCCTGCTGCCCATGCACGTCAACATGTGTTGCCCTGGGTGATGTCCCTTAGCATTAGGGATACAATTTTGGGACACTTTAGTGGATCATGTCTCATGTAGATGAGGCCGGATCTTTTTGATTCTGTTCATAGTAATAACTTGGAATCACAAACACATGTATAAGTCACACAAATGTTTGTACCTGAAAACAAGAATGTGGTGTTTTGCTGATGGAGAAAACATGTATGTGCATTGTCTTTGGCCATGCATCAATGACATCTAAGGATGTCTTTCAAATGAGGGGACAAGAATGTCTAAATACTGTTCTATGTTGCATAGCCATGGACATGTGATGATAAGAGTGAGTTTGGAGTATTGGGAGTCATACCTGAGTGTGTGCTATGAATCATGTAAGTGATGAGTGCCATTACACTCAGCTTTTCCTGAAAACGTTTGAGCTAGTAAGTCATTTTAAAGCTGTAAACAATGTACCTGAGAGATATATGTATGGTAACATCACATGTGTGTATACATGTCAGCCTGGCCTACCAATGTATGACATTGGGACATGTGCAATGGCCTAATTGAGTTGTCAGAACCATCATGCTTTTATAGGCATTTGCAAGTCATGCGTAATGTGCAATATCTGACCACAGTGTTCATTGTATAACATTCACAGTACTATGTCACGTTATTTCTTGCAGGTGGGCCTGAGCCATACACCAGAGGAGAGGTGGACAGCTTCCAGTTAGTGTCATCCTGTATGTGTAACGGCTAGTGCAAGGATTGTGTGTGATATTGTATGCTGTGTGCAATACCATGTACAAAGTGCCTTTATACAATGTCAAAGTCCATAGGCTATGCATGTTTATGGACGGTAAGGGCAAGATTCACCCCTGGATGTGCATTTACATTTGACTAATGTCAAGGAGGTTCCGATTGTTATCACTGAGAGCCCACACATTTGCTGGTATGGGCAAAGAGAAATGACCACAGTGCCAAGACCTGTGAACATATGTAGTAGTGGACTCATGAGTATCTGAGAAAAGATTTTCAGATGCACAGATAGGCTGTTGTTACTCAAGGTGCAATCCATGTCTGATGTCTCTGGCTACCCCACACATGGGGGCTTATTTACAAGCCCTGTGGAGCAGTCCAGTGCAGCAAGTGTCTTGATGCGCCACCTTGAGTTACTGGGAAAGGGCAGAAATTCTGTGTATCTATACAGGGCGTTTCTTTCCTTTTCCCCTGTGCTTGCGAATTGGCGCCAATGCAGGCACTCTTCCACCATGGTGCAAGGATGCCTGAGTTGTGGGAATGGTTGTTTTGTGCAAGAATAGGCTCCTTCCTGCACAGAAACTATCACAAGAGGTGTCTTCCTCTTACTAAGTGTGCTGCATTTTGCAGCACACATAAAAGGCGGGAAAAATGGGGAAAAGTAAACATATTTCTCCACGTTGTATCCCTGCTACACCACCTCAGGGGTTGTGTAGGAATGTGACGCATTCCCAGACTTGGGAACTCTGGGAATTGCATCCGATTCTTTGACATTCCTTGGGTTTTCCATGGGAACTCACACAGCCACACCCATGGAACACCCCTTTCATGCTGTTTCATACATAAAAGAGGTCATATTGACAAGGTCCTGAAAAGCAAAGCTAGGTCCCTGTGCAGATGTAATGTAGGGCATGCATGCACCCACCGATCACATGGCTGTGTTAAGTGCTAAGGGATGGTGTGCAGCAAGGTGACATGAATCTTGAACACATAGGTAGAGGCAGTGGGCTGCATAGTGGGACCCATCCAGTTACTTGGGGAGTATGCTAGGAGTCATGGCACGGCCCACCATGTACTCAGATGACTGGATATGGGAGTAGGTTCATGCATCTCTGGGTGATATAAGTATACTATCAACCCACCATACTTACCCATGATACCTGGCACATGTAGATTCCATGTAGCAATGTGTCCAGATATGTTTCCTTTCCATATCAGGCCCATAATGTTGTTAGACATGCCATATGAATCACAGTCCTTGCTCAGATAACTTTGATAAATAACAATGGATCCAAGGCACTGGAGTATGCAGAAGGGACATTAATGAGCAATGCAACATGATGGATGTGCCATGCCATGGTCACAATACAACATTTTTCATAACCATAATGAATGAAGACATGGTAATTCACAGATTTCTTAAGATGTGGCCTTGCTAGTGTTTGACAATAGCTTAAGCTTGGTACTTTGACCATAATTGTTATAGAGAAGAAGGGTATTGAGCAGATGCATGTCTGTTTTTCCCTTCCAGATGTACTTGCAATATGTGATGTGAATCATATGATGACTGCTGATTGTGTTTACATGACCTGGATTCATCTGCCAAATTAAACTTTGCCTGACATGTATTCTTACTGTTCACTCAGGTATCAAGCCCATCCCAGAGGAATGCCTTTGAAAAATGTAAGGACCAATACACCAACATCCGCCAGGTGAAGAAGACATTTAGAAAGATGGGCAAGATGTATGAGAGGTAACATGCATCTCGGTCATGGAGTGCCTTTCCCCAATGGGCACCCACAAGAGAATCAGACACCTCCATCCAATACCAGCAAGGCTTGGGCCACCGACAGGGTTGGGCCTGCAGGGGCAGGTCAGTTAGCCTCCACCGCACCACCAACCGCTCGAGCCCCAGAAAAGTCCCCACCACAGGTCCAGTGGACAGATTTTGACCGGGACATGCACCAGGAGAAGGCAGTCCTAAAACTAATTACGGCCAACATGGAACATAGACAGGAGCAAATGATGGGGATGCTCTGTGAAATCAAGGCAGCTGTCTGCAAGCCCTGAGGAGCTGGCAGGCCCAATTTAGACTTACCTCCCTTCCCCTTGTATATAGCTGGTTTTATTGTTGGGGATTTCAGATAGTTCATGTTAGATAAGGGAGTATAGTGGAGTTTAGTTGTAGGACATAGTGGTTTTTATTGGGGGTGGGTTGTTTAAGGGGCTTTTTTGGGTGGTTTTGGCGGGGGTGATATTAGTCTTATTAAAATTGTTATTTCCTACTTTTTGGTCTCCATCATGGTTTCTGACTAGGATTCAGCAGGTTGTGTTGGCGACATACCAGTATTTTGATATGTGTGACAAGGTGTATTGTGTATGGTCAACGGTCCTGAAGAGAACTCAATACTTCAAACGAGTTTGAAACATCGTCAACAAAATAACACAACAATTTACAAGAGCTACAGTGAATTGCCACTATTTAATTTGCTGATATGTGTGTGTTTTGGAGATACATTTTTGAAAGATGGCTGTTTTTAATAGTGTTTAATAGTGTGCTCCATTTAATTCAATGTATTTCCTCCTCACCGGGACACTGTGCACTTTAGCTTATATGTTGACAGTATTTTCTTTATACAATGGCTGTTTGTATATATGAATTCATATGTCTTCTGTTTTCTTAAGGACTACACCTATCTTCAGTTAAATATAAAACCACAAAAAAATTGGGTGAGGTGTTTTCTTACTTTGCATTTAATGAATGCTCTGAATAAAACTCTGCTGATTCATAATTCTATGTAATCAGATAAACTAAGTGAACTACTGTATTTCTTTATCTCAATTAAGTAGTGGACTCACTAGGCGAAGATGATTTTAATGCCAAAAGAAGCTATCCCTCTCTATCTTGAGGTGTCTTGGCACTGACATCTTACATGTCTTTACAGAAAATATCCATCTTTGTGGAAAGAACATAAATGCTTTGTATGGTGATTATCCTCAAAACACTTTTTTGATTGGCACATGTCACAAGGGTTGAAGAGGCATTTCTTCTTTGTGGAATCTGCTATAGTTGAAAATATATACCTCTGCATCAGCCTCCAAACCACAAAGAGAAGTACAAGACTAACCTTCTGCTTCAGACAAAGGAATTTGGAAATCTACTAGAAAGTGTGTCAGCTACAAGCAGAGATCAGTTCCACCCATTCATTCTCTAGTTGTGCAAAAGAAAATCTAACCGTTGGTGCTTGTAAAGGGGGTTGTAGCATTGCACCCATCCACTTGATTGTCTCAGGCTCGAGTCATTAAATGAGGTGGATTGGCTGCTGGTAGTCTATGGTTGTTTTCAATGTTAGTTGCTTTAGTGAGATTCTGCTGTCTACTCAACTTCAAGCATTTGGCTCTACAATAAATCTAGTGCTGCAGGATCCACCCGCAAGATTAGCTGGACTTTAGGTCATAAAATGAGGTGGATGCTTTATTGATAGATCATGGTTGCTTTCAGTTTGTTTTCAATGTTAGTTGCTTTGTTAACATTGACTACCAAGGGTTACCAACCTTATATTGGAAAAAATTCAAGCATGTGACTCTACAACAGATCCAATAAAGAGATCAACAAAAAACTCACAAGTTTGTGGATATTCATAAATTAGCTGAAATTAATCAAAATTGTTGACGCTATTGTGGCCCTTTGCTACACCAGCGTCAAAAATGTTGATGCTCGTGAGGCAAAGTGCAAAGAGGCCCATAGGTTTCCATGGGAGTGTCATTTTAATGCCTGGTCTGAGCAGGAGTTAAAAATGACGTAAAAAATGGTGCAGTAAAAAATGTTAAACTTCACTCTGCCATTTTTGCAGGCCTACTAGTGCCAAAACACCCCCCTTGCATACATTATGCCTGGCGCAGGCATAATGTGGCGCAAGGGGTTACAAAGTGGCACAGTGCATGCACTGCGCCACTTTGCAAATATGGCGCGGCAGAAAAGCCACTTTAGCACTGCGTTAACTTCACAAAAATTATGCTATGGCGGTACTAAGGTGGCACTAGGGGCTCTTAAATATGCCCCATAAAGTGCATTTTCGAAGGTGTAAGTGGCTAGAGACAGGCCTCGGCTTGCTCTGATCGGCACTAAAGAAGACTGTTCAATTTTTAGAATGTTTTCCCTAATTCTTTTGAGTTTATAGTTACCAGGCCTGTACATATTTGAATTAGGTTTGTAGAGCAACCAAGTATAGCACTTATAGGAGGAAGGCTAGGATAGGTGCCAAATAAAGGCAGATATCAACCCAAATAGAAGCATAGCAAAACCCTATATTTTAGAATTCTGCAGACCCAAAAGAATCTTCTAAACAAAGAGAGACACAATCTGCTCTGTTTCTGATTCTACCTAGAACTGGAAGGAGGAGCCCTTTGTGTTTTAAAGGACCATCACCCACCATATACGCTAAATTCATGCTTATTTAAGGAGTCTTCGAAATACTTAGGTCCTCATTTATGAGGCCCATGACACAGGGCAGCAAGTGCCTTTCTGTGCCACCCTGCACCACCGGAAAAGGGCAGAAAAGTGCTGTATTGCCAAGATACGGTGCACTTCTGTCTTCTCCCCCTGCACTGGCACACACATTTCTGACAAGCCCCACAACACAGGCATCCTTGCACCAAGGTGCAAGTATACCTGCATTGCGGGATGAATGTTTTTGTGCAGGAAATGACACCTTACTGCACAAAAACAATCACAAAAGGCGTTTTCCTCTTTCTATGTGTGCTGCAAAATGCAGCACGTATAGAAAGGAAAGAACGGGCAAAAAAAAAAGATATTTCTCCCCGTTGCGTCTTTCTTACGCCACCCCTGAGGTGACATAAGAATCTGACGCATTTCCGGACTTGTAAATCTGGGAATGCGTCAGATTCCTTTGGATTCCATGGGTGATGCGTGGGAACATCCCAAGCAACACCCATGGGACATCCCTTTCACGTAGTGTTATGGGTGATAGTGGTCCATACTTACAAGACCATGAAAAGCCATGCAAGATGGCTTTGCGTGACCTTGCAAATATGGGCTGGCACACTGCGACAGCGTAAAACAAATGATGCTCCGGTGGCACAGTGTGCTGCTAGGACCTTGTAAATGAGGCCCTTATTCTGGGCAGGCTCAACCTTGAGGAACAAGGAACCACTTTTGGTGAGGGACATGACCTATAGGTTAAAAATGCCTAGCAAGAACACCTATTGATTCTATTTATTAGAAGGAGCCCTGGCATGATTAAAAACAGATGTGATGCATGTGGAGACAATAATTAGCTCCAAAGTCAGAACAGGGGCTTCATGTTTCAGGTTCTGAGTTGCCCATACGGTTGTCTGGCTTTCTTCAGGACCAAATAAGGTCCCTCTATTGATCTAGATTTCATTGATATCGATGTATTTATTTGGGTATTTGTGAACACTCACACATGTGCAATTCATACAACCAGTCTAAAAGAACTTATTTTTTTAATCTCAGAGCAGAAAAATAAGAGCGTATAGTTACTGCAATTCACTTAATTTTTCATTGTCCATCATTAGTGAAAACCACACATTCACTGCAAGAACAGATAAGCTCAAGTGTGGCCACTCGTTCTTCACTCCTGTAATATTCAATAGTTGGGGATTGTTCTTAGAATAGTCTTTATGGTACCCAGGTATGCAAATGTGGTAAAAAGGATCCTATATGACTGGTGTTTCTTACTTGTCACTATAGGGTGCTAGAGTCAGGTGGACCCTGTTGTCAAACTCTGTGTTTATGTGGGGAAATAAAACACAAACACCATTATTAGCAAAGACATTGCTAAAAAGAGATCTCTTTCAAGAATTCCCCATATATCCAAACTTAAGGGCATATTTATCATAGATTTGTGTCACCCTTGGGCGACGCAATGGTGCGCAAAGGCAATGCAACTACTAAGTAAGATTTCTCAAGCCAAGCAAGGCCGTGTGACTTACTAAATCTAGAGTAACCCAGTGCAAATTGCTGCATTGCATTACTCTGTCCCCGGGAGGTATTCCATAGGTGAAGCGTGGATGTTCCCACGCATCCACCCAAGGATGTTGGTGCATTCCCATATTTATCATTAGTGGTAGACCTGGGAATGTGGCAAAATGCTACACCTCCCCAGGTGAGGAGTAACGAGGAGAAATATTTATATTTCTTCTCGATTTTTCCTTTTAGAAAGAGGATGATGCCCCTGGCGGTCAAATGTGGTCTCACAAATGAGTCTGTTGTCTTCCGATAGTTTGGGAGTCATCTCAAGGACAGCTTCTCTGTTTGCATTGCTAGTCCTTTTTATTATGCCCTCTAGGTAAATCTCACTGTCTCAATTTGTTTGCCAGATTCTTGGCATGTTTAATAATGATTCTATTCTTAGTTAATGGTCTTGGGTGAAAACTATAACATTTCACAAGGTTATTTTTGGATACTGCTTTCTCGTAAGTCTTTTTTATTCAAGATTCATCCTCTGGTAGTGATTCTAATGTCTCAAAAAAACAGTTCTGGGTTCCTTATGAAATTGGTGAAGCGTAAATGTTCATCTAGACTTCAGCCATGGGAATAAAGCAGCAGCAGACTCCTCTTCGCCTTCCCAAACTAAGAGGATATTGTTTATGTGCTACAACATTTAGAGTATCCTTAAACAGATTCCCCTCTGACAGGATACATGTTGCTTCAAAGTTATGGACAAAAAAACCTGCTACACTTGGAGCAAAAGTTCTCCAATGGATGCACCATGTATTTCTAGGTAGTGCTCCATCGAATAATATTTTTATAAATAAATCTTAGTTTGTGTCAGGCTTAATACATTCTAGTATGAAATGGTGTGGTGCCATGTGCTGCCAGGTTTATTGGTAAAGTGTCTGTTCCAAGACCTGAAGTGTTTTTTCTTGTGGCAATTTAGTGCAAAGGCTCTCAATGTCAGTAAGATTTTGTTGGGATCAAACTGTACATCTTGCAATATCTGTAATAATTCTTGTGTGTCCCTCGTGCATGTGGGTGCCATCTGCACTACTTGGCTTAAGAACAAGTCACTGAGTTGCAACAGGATTTCTAAAATTAATTGTATCCCTGAAACAATTTGACATTCTGGTGGTGGGATTCTATTGTATGGACTTTAGAGATGGAGTAGAAGTATGGGAGTATGAGGTTACGAAATCTTTCATTAAAAATATAAAAATAAATATACTTATTAACCTGAATGAGTGAAAAGTAGGCCTGACCAAAAGCTGCCTCTTGGAAATGTGCATTCATTTTAAACTTTGCATGACCTATGTTGCTTGACTTGCTAAATTGCCAACAATAACACATTCTTCAAAACTCAACTTAACATAAATATTTCTGTCCTATGGTTTGCATGGCCTACGCATGATACAAATTCTTCCTGTTATAACAAAGAAAACAGTATTATTTTTTTCTTTTCTGTCTTACTGTGGGACCTTTTTGCCTGCCTTCCTCCTCCTGTTTTTCTGATCACTTTTTGTTGGTTCTAGGACTCCGGGCACTTTATCACTGCTGCTTAGTGCTAAATTGCATGTGCTCTACCTTCTAAACTTGGTATGATTGGCTTACACCTGATTGGCATGTTTAATTTACCTGTAAGTCCCTTGTACAGTGGTACCTCTTATACCCAGGGCCTGTAAATTAAATGCTACTAGTTGGCCTGCAGCACAGCTTGCACCACCCACAAAAATAGCCTTTCAAACCTGTCTCAGGCTGCCATGAAGGGTCTCCATGCACATTTTACTGCCACAGTGGCTTGGCATCTACATTTATTTGCCAGGACTAGAACTCCCCTTTTACTACATATAGGTCAGCCCTAAGGTAGGCCCTAGGTAGTCCTATAGGCAGGGTGCTGTGTAGGTAAGAGGTGGGACATGAGCCTTATTGTGTGTCTGTGACAAACAGCTTATTTGGTTTCTCACTGCTGTTAGTGCTGCCCCTCTCATAGGCTTCCATTAGGAATGCCCTTGCATATGTCTAAGTGGTATGTATTGATCTATAAGGAACAGCGTAGGCATGTTTGGAATGGTAGTGAAAAATCGTGCTTACTGGTATAGGTGGATTTTTTTATTACCATTGTAAAAAAGCCACTTTTAGAAAGTGGGCATTTCTCTGTGATTATGACTCTTGTGCTTTGCCGCTTGACTCCAATCCATGTCTGGGCTAGGGTGACAGCTGGGCTTTGTGCATATTTTCCAGACAGCCATCACACAGGGAGGGTGGAAGTGTAATAGGAGCACATCTGCACACTGAGTGGTCTTCCTGGGCCGGTAGAGGTACAGGCGGGGCACACTTACATTTGTGTAGGCTGTTTCTTGCCCTGACACAAAGGGTTCATTTACCCCTACTGATGTCTGCAGTGTGGAGGTGAAGGGGCATTCCTGGAACTGGTTAGAGCTGGTTTGAACCTTCGCCTAACTCTAGAAGCTGGGCAAAATTAGTAAAAGTACAGGGATTGTTACCTATGTTTTGGAAACACTGATGGACACTGCATGGACTTGTACCCAAATGCTGCTGGAAGGGACTGTGATCACCATTAGGACTGACCTGCTTGTTGTGCTGATCTATGGCCTGCATGGTCACCGGAAGAACTGCCACTGGATTGCCAGGACCTTATTGCACTGGTCTGTCCACACCCTACTATCGGGCCCCAGTGATCTCCCAGGGGCCAGAATAGGATTGCCCAGTTACCACAAGCTGCCCCTGGCCCTGCTGCTATGGGGACATATTTACAAGGAAGTGCCGCAGCGTGGTGCTGTGCCAAAATTGGCAGTGCTCTGTCACTTTAGCAACGTAGGGATGCACCGTATTTACAAATACAGTGCATCCCTGTGTTGCTAAATTTAGCTGCATAGCGCCACTGCAGGCAGCCTTGCGTTGCATGGATGGTTGTCTATGTGCAGGAAGGTGTCCCTTCCTGCAGGTAAACAATCAATCATGGCAATTTGTTACTCCTATGTGCGCTGCTGAATGCAGCACACATATAAGTAGAAAATCGTCATTATTTACAGATTGTTTAAGTGCATGGTGGGACACCTTCCTGCACATTGACAGTCATTACTGGCCTTTTGCAGAATGCAGCACACATAGAGAAAGCAAAAACGTGGAGGAATAAAAGTCTTTCTCCTTGTTGCACCATGCTAACGCCACCCCTGGGCGGTGCCTCATATTTATGTTACATGTCAAAAAACAATGGGTGTTACGTGGGTACACCCACAGCAACACCCATTACACGCCCCTCTGCCGCAGAAAACTGTGTCAGGGACCCATGTTTACAAGGTGGTGTTAAGCCATAAGAAGTGGCTTATAAATAAGTAAATATGGCGCATGGCCCAGTGCTACTGGAGCATCACAAAAAGTGATGCTCCGGTGGCACTAGGGGCTTGTAAATATGCCCCATAGTGTCTGAAGAGCACCATCTTTTAGTCATAGTGTGAAGTGAGGGCTGCAGCCAAAGGAGAAGTGCCTGGTGAGCACTTCATGATTTTGGCTTGGTTGTTTGGTGCTGGGTTTTTCTTCCCTGGAGGGGCAGAAGGAAAGGAGGAGTGCAGCTACCACATTTTACACAGTGCACTCGAAGTGCGCACTCTCTGGTGTCCCCAGGGATCTAGCAGACACCTACTTTGGTGCAATCACCGCCACAGCATGAGCCGCTTTGTGAGTGTGTCTATCACTGCGGGTGTGAGGGAGAGAGCCCTGGTGGAGAAGGATGACGACCCCCAGGAGGAGCACCGTGACCAGAGTCGAGAAGTGAGGAGACTCATGCCAGTTGGGCTGGAGTGCGGGGCTTCGCGTCTCAGAGCCAGGAGACTCATATCCATTTGTCATAATTCTCCTAGTAAGAGAGCCTGAAGCAGTCACATTGGTTTCTGGCACCTGCAGGGGACCCTGAGAGGTTGTCCCGCCATTGAGGGAGCCAGGTGTGCTCCCTTCCCCCCCCCCCCCCACCGAGAGGAGCCGTGGAGAATAGAAACTGCACCACATGGATGCTGACAGCTGACTTGTCTGGGAGTATATGCGAGGAGACTAAGAGAGATCTCCCCGCCAACGAGATCCATGTGTGTGTGCCCCCCCTTCTTTTGATGGCATTTCTTTGGGGGCACTCACAGTATGGCTGGCAGGACGGGAAGGGAATCTTCATCGGAGGGCCAGTTCTTGATGAAATTGTCCCTTACGATAATTGGGGTATTAGGAGCACAAGATCCTGTGGTGAGCGTGGTGGACTGGGATCCACCGTATAATCTATAATAAGAGCCCAGGAGAGCTGGGCCTATATGCTCATGTTCTTCTTTACGACATACTGCATATTGATGTTCCCATGCTGATGTAGGTCTTGCTTGCTGCAGACAGGGACACAGAAAGCTGTTCAGGAAACACTGCGGTGTGCACAATAATGTCTCTTCTATGATATTTTTGGGCTGTAAGGAGATGTTTCCTTTTTATGGGCTCTCACAGGATGTTTTATGTGACATGTGCGCTCATACTGCTGATGACCTGAAAACTACTTTTTTAGTAGAGTGTTTCTGATTTATGTGATGACCTAACCACGGTTTGCTTAGCAGAGTATTACTGGTATATGTTGTTTTTGGTCTATGATGTTTTGTGCTTATGCAATACAGTTTATTTTTATATAACTTATTGTGGAGTCTCTTTTGTGGTGTATATATTGTTTCACTGGGTTTTGTGTGTGTTGTGCAAACACTTTACAGATTGCCTCTGGAATAAGCCTGACTGCTAGTGCCAAGCTACCAAGAGGGTGAGCCGGGGTTATCTTAGGTGTGTAGGTCCCTTGCACTGACTAAAGTGGCAGTTCCTGCCTGGTTTAGGAGCCTATCCTAGCCAACCAGAAACCCCATTTCTAACACTTACTTACCTGCTTTGGAATTCATGAATCAGCT
The DNA here is from genome assembly GCF_031143425.1 of Pleurodeles waltl. Lineage (NCBI taxonomy): Eukaryota > Metazoa > Chordata > Amphibia > Caudata > Salamandridae > Pleurodeles > Pleurodeles waltl. Next base: position 667,747,985 of record NC_090438.1, read on the forward strand.
AACGTAATCTATACAGTTTGCATCTTTATGAATAGGCTTAATGTGTGGAAATGTGTGAAAAGGAGATGTCGAGAGTAAATAGACTTAAAATAGTACATAAGTATTTTGTTTTTCAGCACAGTTCTTTGTTTGTGGAAAAATACATCGACTGAATGCCTTCCGATATCAAGAAGTTGCAGAACAGGAATGTTCTACTTTGCATTAAAAATGTTTCCTTTTTGAATCATGTTTTAAATGTGTCCTCGGTAAAGGAGAGGTGGTGCGGAGAAGAGAGTAAGCAGAGACGAGAGGGAATATGGAGACTACATCTTAGCTTCTAACTTCTAGCAAGGGTTCCTAGAGAGAGAATAGAGGAGGCTGTCGAGCTGTTAGATTGTATTACTGAGTGAGAGGAATGTAGTGTAGAGGATAAACATCCTATTTTCTTTTGAGAAATATCATTCTTGGCCCATTGTTCAGCTGGCAAGACTATTTCTATCAAGGCCTTTTCCTGTATTCTTTATGAGTACTGATATATTTTTCTGACTAGACTGAAGTGTTTGAATGTTAGAATAGGGATAGATTTCAGGACCACGCTTTACGCAATGTTCTGTAAAGTGCATTTGGTCAATAAAACAGGACTAATTATTGTTTTTAATAAAATTTAAAACTGCAACCTAAACTCTCATAGACTCCTACAGAGATAGAATATATGTATAATAAAGAGTCTATATTGCATCTATTATCTCTGTTCTACATTCCTAAGGTCTATCGCTCAAAGGGCCCAAAGCGGCCGAGGTATTTAATGAATTTAGTACTTTGTGCTGCCCCAGGTTCATTGTTCTTCAAATCTTCATCCTCCTTTGTGGGGATTCACCCCCCAGGCAGTGCTTCTTGGATCATGTAGTCTATTTCTCTTGATAATAGGGGCATGGGATCAGATTCTGTGGCCCTGTAGTTTTTCTCATGTTTTAAGAAGTGTGAACATGCATGTCTGTATGTTTCAGTTGTTTGTATCACTATTTCTTCCCCTGTGTCCACTGGCTTGATTGTGATTGTTCTGTTGGACCTCAAGTCCTCTAAGGCCTCTCCTTCTGCACAATACATGCTCTGCAAAACCTTCCTAGTGTCTATTTGATTTTTTTCTATCTCATTAATTATCACTTGCTGAAAGGATAATACCTAGATTGGTACAGCATACAAGGTAGATTTCTTGTGTAAACCTGTGCACCTTCTGTTTTTGCTCTGTACTGTGAAATCTGAAACGTAGGCTTTAAAATCTCTTCATTGAACTACTACACAACAGAGGTGAATGAGATTTCACAATAAATTCCAGCTTATGGTCATTAAAGAAACTCCATCTACTTCCCATGCTGTGCAAGCTCTCCAGCAACTGGCCCTCATCACAGATTCAACCAATCACATTTCAATCCAAGATTCTAGAGACAAGAAAGTTGGTAGAAGATCAGTAGCTTGAATACCACACAAGCTGCATCACAATACCACTTGTGTTGTATTCTTCTAAAAAGATTCTGCTACTTCGCAGTGGAGTCTAAACTTGTTTAATGTCATGGTAGGTATGAATATCAGGCCCTTGATGAGGACCCTCATTTGGATGTCTATTAACTTCTATCAATCAAATTTATCAATATGTTGGGGTGGTGTTTGACCCTGGAGTGGCCTCCTTTGTAATGCTCCTTGATTTTTTGTTTGGACTTGATGTAGATTGCTCTCTCAGGGGATGTGTGTCTGCGTTTTCTTTTTTCCTCATTGAGGTGTTCAGCCTCTTTCTAAAAAAGTAGGCCTGTTGTTAAGTGGGTGATGAGGTGGAATGTGTCATAATTAAAGTGAAAGACATATGAAGATTGTCCAGTAGAAGTTTATTATCTCAATGACATTTCCAAGTCCACACACATCAAAATTACAGTTCCCTTGTCTACATTCTAAGTTAGATGCCCGGGCATTCCATTGGGAGGATGGAAGCGGGGGGAAGGGAACAAAAAATGACCACAGGTTAATAACTCAGGGAAAGGAGTAACTACTTATTACTTATTAACTTATACTTAATAATTATTAAACTCATATCACATGAACTATGTACATTACACACAGGTCCCTTATTTATAAAAGGAAATAAATCATTTTTTTTTTTTTAACAAAAAATCACCCATTTGAAGGACACAGCTATAGTGGGCTAAGGTTTACAACGTGAATGTATTGGCCATATGGTGCCAGGCGCAATCACTTAGTGATGAAGTCTCTGAGTCAGAGAGCTTACTTTTTTGTCCTAGCTGATTTTTCACATTTCATTGGATTCAACTTAACAACGTTCATCGCCGGGTACAGTCTTGCTATCTTATCTGTACTCCATGTCTTGCCATCACTTAGCACAACCACATTCTTTGTGGTTGAAAATTTACTAATGGTATTTCTTCAGAAAGAAGGAAGCTTAACTACCACTAGATCACCAATCTCCCAATATCTTTGAGGGGTGTTATACCTCATGATTTAACGGTCCCTGTACTTAGCTTGTTGACATCTTACACTTGTATCGATTTCTTCCCTGTGTACCCACACTGGTAGATTTCCTCTTATCCAGCTTGGGATAATTTTGTTTCAAGTATTCTCCCTTTCAAGGATGTGAATGTAGCAACACCTGTGGTACTTTTGGGAGTGGTGTGATAAGACCACAGCATAATTGTGTAAGGATTCTTCTAAGGGATCACCCAAAACAGCACCCAACAGAAGGCATTCTTTGATCATTCTATTGACTCTTTCAACCAATCCATTTGCTCTAGGGCAATATAATGCAGCCTTGAAGTGTTTAAAAGACAATTGTTTAAGAAAATCAGCCATTTCCTCTGATGTGAATTGTACCCCATTGTCTGTAACAAGAGTAGTAGGAATCTCTTCTGTGTAGAATGTATCTAGTAAGAAGTCTATCAGTACTTTTGTAGTTATAGATTGCACCACTCTTGTCACAATCCACTGTGTATGGTAGCCCACTAATACAAACATGTATTTTACACTCCAAGTTGAAAACTTAATGGGTCCTAATATATCTAGGGCTAACTTGTCCCAGGGCTTGCATGGTATTACTACCAGGGAAATTGGAGAACCCTTCGTTATTTTCAGTTTGTCACACTTCATGCAATCTTTAACTTTCATCTCAATTAACATATACATGCCTGGGACTCAATAGTGAGCACGCACCTTGCTTTTTTGTGAGACTTCTACCTGGATTACCTTCATGTGCTTGGACAGATTCTTCTTGCACTTCATTTATATGTTTATCAAGAGGTAGCCGGGAAAGGCAATGTGCTGCCTTGTTTTTCTCTCCTATGACATATTCTACTTTGTAGTTATACCCATCTAGTCCCAGAAGCCATTTATCAATGTGTGGTGTAGAACTGCCTAAATCTTTAGTTTTTAAAAGACATTTTAATGGTTTGTGTTCTGTTTTTAAAGTGAAAGGAAGGCCCCATAGGAAATACTTAAAATGCAGTATCGCGCAATAACAGGCAAGGGCTTCTCTTTCAACGATTGAGTAGTTCAGTTCTGCACTCTTCAGACTTTGAGATGCAAAGGCAATTACTTATTCCTTATTGTTTACTATCTGTGTAAGAATTGCTCCTAGCCCTTTTGTTCTTGCATCCATGGTAAGTATTGTTTTCCGATTCACATTAAAGTTCCCTAATGTGGGTTCCTTGATTATAGCGTGTTTTATAATTTCAAAACTTTGCTGCATTAACTCATTCCAATCAAAGTGGGCACCTTTTTTTGTAAGCCCTCTTAGGGGTGCAACAAGATCTGGAAAGTTTCTTAAAAATCGTGACATGTATTCAACAAGCCCCAAGAATGATTTTAATTTATCCTTGTTGGATGGAGAGGTGCATCTTTTACTGCTTCAATTAGGTCTAACTCTTGATATGGTGTGCCCTAAGTAGTTCACTGACCCCCAGACCTATCTGGCATTTTTCAAATTTTAAGGTTAGCCCTGCATCACGTAGAGCCATAAACACTGACCTCAGGGATTTATTATGTTCAGCTTCAGATTCACCATAGAATAGAATGTAATCTTGGTAGCTGCAGGCATTTTGTATGTTTTTTTGTTGTATGATTCTTTGGAAAACTGCAGCAGCAGACGCTAGTCCAAACGGCATTCTGCAGTATCTGTAGGCTCCAAATGGGGTTATGAAGCAAGTGTATGATCTGGAATCCACATGATGTTCAACCTGTTGGTAAGCTGACAATAGGTCTATTACTCTGAAGTAGAAGGACTTGCCAACCATACTTAGGATCTCATGTATTCTAGGCAAAGGAAATCTATCTACCCATATGTTTGCATTAAGATCTCTTAAGTCAACACATAATCTTATACATTTTCCTTTCCCTTTGTTAACCACCACAATGGGTGCTAGCAATTCAGAACTACTGATTGGTTCAATTACTCCAAGTTCTTCTAGTCTTTTAACTTCTTTTTTAGAGGTTCTTCCATGAGGTAAGGTATGACCCTTGATTTGTGTACAGAAGGACGGGCATTATTTTTTTATTTGATTTCGTGTTGGTACTTATTGAGGAGTCCTAGTTTGTTCTCAAACAACTCTGGGAATTCATTGAGATAATAAATTTCTTGAACATACAGCTGAATGTATAAAATAAATAAATCTAGCAAATCAAAATGAGGAGGTGCAAGTGCTACAGGATAGTGTAGAGAACAAACACAAAGTACTAGAGATCAAAGAAAAACATATAGACACTAGATATAAACAGAAAAGTGCACAAATAAGTACCAAATATAAAGACTATAGATGTGGAAACAATAATCATTTAGCTAATAGTCCTAACTGCCCGGTTCACCAAAGTACATGTAGGAAATGCAATAAGATGGGATACTATGCTAGAGTTTGTAGAAACAATGAGGTTAAGCAAATACAGGAGATGGGTGGCGCTGAGGAATATACTAAGGAGAAATACATATTTCAAGTAGGAACAAATTGCATAATTACCAAAAATATATATCCCACCCTTGTCGCCAGTGTCATAATTAAAGTGAAAGACATATGAAGATTGTCCAGTAGACGTTTATTATCTCAACAACACCTCCAAGTCTACACACATCAAAATGACAGTTCCCTTGTCAACATTCTAAATTAGATGCCCGGGCATTCCATTGGGAGTGTGGAAGCGAGGGAAGGGAACAAACCATGACTACCGGTTAATAACTCAGGGAAAAGAGTAATTACTAATTAACTTATACTTAAGAATTATTAAAAAATCATATCACATAAACTATGTAAATTACAACACAATGTATGGGTTGTATTGGTTCACCTAACAGAAAAAGGTTGTGCTTGTTGTGGTTTTAAGGCTGGGTAAGGAAAGATTGTTTGTTGTATACTGAAGGTGTGTCATGAATGCCCTCTTTGTTTGCCCCTTGACCATCCTTGTTGCCTATTGCACCAGACCTCTTTTCCACAGGTCCACCCCTCTGAGTCCTATGATCATTGATTGTCTCTCTCAAGTATGTTAAATTGGTGGGACTGTATAGTCAGATTTTGAGTAGAAATACACTTCTGCATGTGAAAATTGATTCACATCTTTTTGTAATTTCGAGTGTGTGAGAAAGTCCTTCAATTTTTCCAGCTCTTTATTTATTTATTTCCTTGAGTCTTTTTTGGAAGATTGTGGTTTACATCATCATTTTCAAATGATTTTCTCTCACCTTTATTTTATATAGAAGCTTCTCTGATCATCTGTTTGAAGTTTTTTTTTCTTCAAAATCAGAATCAACCAGTCATTTGTGCAATGCCACGTGATAAGTGACCAATCTTTTCTGAACATTTGATCTTCAAGGAAAATGCAAGGCTCATGATTTACTATAAAGCCCCTGGGGGGATGAATTTCTTTGTTAAATGTTCTGTCATGATCACCCCATGCAGAATGGTCTTAACCTGGTTAGGCTTGAGTTCTGACAGATAATCTCAATTCCCTGTTTGCTCCAGAGTTTGTGCTATACTTGTCAATTAAAAGGAGGGGTCCTGTTAGGATGGAACTTACATCCTCATCAGTGTATCAAAGTCTAAATGTTCTGCTATTGTTAAAGGGAGGTGGTGTAGGTGGCTATACTTATTATACCTTTTCTTAATTTCTCGAGGTCAGTCATAGAATATTTTTTCAACCTATTCCCAATCTTTTTGAATCAGAAAGGGGAATTCATAGTCTTCCCACATCTGTGCGCTGCTCAAATCCTACAAACCAGAAAACGGAGGGCAGAAGTGTTCCAGAAGCAATGTCTCCACTTCCAAATATACAATAACATAAAACAAGGCAAGACAACCCCCAAAGTGTCTCTGATTTTTCATAGGATTGGCCCACGGAGTCCCTTTGTTTTTTAAAGGACTCTCATCCACCAAATACTCTGGTGGCATATTTAATCATAGAGCCCTTGTCCAGATACTCACTGTGTCTGGATGAGCTAAACTTTGAGAAGCAAGGGAACACGTTTGGTAAGGGAAAGGGTATATAGGTTAAAATTGCCTAGTGAGTACCTCTATTGATTCCCTTTACTCAAAGGTCTCCTGGCATGATTAAAAATGGATGTGATGCATATGGAGACAATAAGTAGTTCTAGGATCAGAATAGGGTCTACATGTTTCAGCTCCTTATTGCCCACACCGGGTGTGTGGCTTTCTCCAGGACCAAATAAGGTCCCTCTATTGCCCTAGTTTTCTCTGATATCTACTTATTTATGTATTTGAGCCCACTCATTCACATGCAATTCATGCAAATCTGTGCAAGAGAACTTCCCTTTCATATGCAAGTAGAAAAAGGAGAGTTTAAGTACTGCAACTAGCTTTAATTTTCAAGCGCATTGTCCACTGTTAGTGAAAAACATGGACATTCATTACAAGAACAGATAAGTATAACTAGCGAGGCTCAAATGGTGCCACTCATTGTCCTCTCCAGTAGCATTCAAAGGTTGGTGATTGTTCTTAGAATAGCCTTCATGAAAATACATTTGGTAGACAGGCATGCAAATGTGATAAACAAGGAACCTAAATAACTGGTATCTCCTACTTTCCCCCTGAGGGCGCTAAAGTCAGACAGACCCTGTTGGGGAGTTCCTCATGAGATCACTCAGCAGCAAAATCTTTGCTAACAGAGCATGGTGTTTGTTTTCCCCCACATGGACATAGTTTGACTACAGGATCTGTCTGACTCTAACTTCCTATTGAGGCAATCAGGAAATGTAGGTTCCTTTTTTATAAAAAAAAAAAGCACAAAAACAGTAACTCACCGAGCTGTCTACATAAAATACAAATCTTTGGCCTGCATGTTACCTGCTGTGATTTGCAGCAGGCACATTAAAACTCTGAGCTATTTCATGAATGAAACCTGTTGCTAGACCACACTCAGATTTTTCCAGCAAGTCCATTAATCATTGCGTCGTTTTACTGTTATCATAGGCTGGCAATTGTTGGGTGTTCAAAGGTTGCTGTAGTAGGTGCCGTAAGATGTAAGACATCTTATAAAGCAATCTCGTTTTGACCAATTAAGTCAGAAATAACTTACTACCGCATCTGTCCATGTTGCCAATATATTTGGGGCAGAGTTTTTTTTAAATGGGCCTCATTTACATACTAAGTTTTGTGCTATACATAAAGTAGGAGGGAGAAATAGAGAGGGGTATTGGGAGGAACATTCACCAAACCATAGAAGAGAAAGCCCTTTGTTATTTACAAACTGTAATTCTAACGTTACTACAGACAAAATGGACAAAAAGCAATAGTCAAGGTACTCCAGCTCAGAGTTGAGTAAGTCTAACACTACACATGGTCAAACACTGGTACTGCAACATCCTTCCATAGAAAATAAGGGAGGAAGGGACTTAAAGTAAAATCCAATAAAATAATGTTAAATTAAATTGCATTGTTTGAGCTGGCTAAAAATATAAGAACATTTAATGTAATGTTAGAAAATCTAAAAATAAAGTATGTGTGTTATTTTAGTTCAAAATATTTTAATATTCTTTTTAAATTATCTTTATATTAAAATATTCAAAATATTTTAAGGCGACATTAAAGAACAAGTTACTTACCTTTGGATACAAATTATTTGGTAGACACATATTCTAGTTGCAGATTCCTTACCCTAGAACTTCCTCCAGGCGTCAAACTGAATCTGGAGATTTTTCTTCAAGCACTACCCTTGCACGCCATCAGGTGGCGTTGGTCGACTCTGCGTCCTATGTTGGTGTTGTGGTTACCATGATAACGTCACTGTCCTATATAGGCGCCACCCCCGCATGCTGACGTCAGTTTCTTTTCACAACTTTCCATGGCAGAAGCGCGGTGCCATGAAGAACACTCAGACTGGTGTCCCAGAACTAGGGCCGTGAAAGGGAGTCCCCGTCTCTAGAAATCAGTTCGCAGAGCAGGGAGGATGGGTGGGTTGGTAAGGAATCTGCAAATAGAATTTGTCCCTACCAGGTAATTCGTTCCCATAGGTTAATAACTTGTTCATCTGATAGAGACTTCTAGTTGCAGATTTCTTACCTTAGAATAGATACCCATGCTATACCATCTCGCGAACCAAGATCAAACGGCCAAAATAGCCATCCCTGCAGACTTGACTGTCCAGGCAGTAGTGTTTAGTGAATGTGTGCAGGGATGCCCATGTTGCTGCCTGGCAGATGCCCAGGACTGGAACTCCGCGTGCTAACGCAGTGGTTGTAGCAGTTGCTCTAGTAGAGTGAGCACGCAAACCCTCAGGGGGTTGTTTCTTAGCCAAAGGAAGCAAATTTTGATGCAGAGAACAACCCATCGAGAGGTGGTCCTTTTCTGCATTGCCCAGCCTTTCTTCGCACCCACATAACCAACAAAGAGTTGATCATCCACCCAGAAGTCTTTGGTATGATTGAGATAGAACGCCAATGCTCTTTTTGGATCAAGACAGTGCAGTCTCTCCCCTTCAAGAGAAGGATGTGGGGGGGTGAAAAATGTAGGCAAGGTGATGGATTGTCCTACATGAAAGGGCATGACCACTTTAGGGAGGAAAGAGGCCCTGGTACGAAGCACCACTTTCTCAGGATGGACAGAGATAAAGGGTGGCTTCGAAGAAAGAGTTTGCAGCTCACTCACTCTATGAGCAGAGGTGATGGCTACAAGAAAGGTTGTCTTTAAAGTGAGAAGCCGAAAAGGACAATTATGAAGAGGCTCAAATGGAGCACACATGAGGTAAGTGAGTACCAAGTTCATATCCCACTGGGGCATTATGAACTGGGTAGGCCGAAACATGTGGCTAAGCCCCTTGAAGAACCTCCCAACAATGGAGATTTAAACAAGGAGTGTTGATATGGTAGTCTGAGGAAAGCAGAGATGGCAGACAGATAACCTTTAAGGGTGCCCAAAGCAGAGCCCTCCTGGGTAAGAGAGAGCGTACAAACAAAAGAACCTCAGACAAAGGCGAAGAAAGGGGGTCAATAGACTTGTTAGTACACCATGCCACAAATTTGTTCCAACAACAGGCATATACCGTTTTGGTGTAGGGATGCCTGGCTGACAAGATAACATCACAGACTTCGGGCGGAAGGTCGAAAGCTATCAACTGCTGCCACTCAGTCTCCATGCAAGAAGCAGAGACTGGACAAGTTTGGGTGGAGAAAGGTCCCCTCCTGCTGCAACAGAAGATCCTACCAAAGAGGCAGTCTGAATGGAGAATTGGTGGCATTGCTTTGAAGCTCTGGATGCCATAATCTTTGTGCCCAGTCTGGAGCCACAAGGATTACTTGGGTCCAGTCATTCTTGATCTTCTTGAGAACTCTAGGCAGAAGTGGTATTGGCGGAAAGGCAACTAGGACGTGAAAAGCATTGCTGAGCGAGTGTCGCCTTGGACACCCCAGCTCACAGAACGGCTGACATTGTGCGTTCTCTGTGGAGACAAACAGATCTAACCAAGGCTCTCCCAATTGCTGAAAGGGATCTTGTGCCACCTTAAAGCACTCAAGCGCTGAGTCCACTTTGTCTCTGAAGAGACGAGTGCCGTCGGAGAGCATGCCCATATACTACTGCTGGACATCCCCCGAAAAGCCAGGTGTCCTCAACCAAGCATGTTGCCTCAAAGCCACAGTCGACGCAACCGGTATGCCTAGAGAGTCGGTTGTGTCCAGCCCACAATGAATCATGAACTTGGCTGCATCTCTCCCGTCAGCAACAGCTTGGGAGAGAATGGCCTGGACCTCCCCTGGGAGCTGTGGCAGCACCTGTGCGACCATATCCCATAAAGCATGGGAATAGCGGCCCAAAAGGCATGCAGTGTTTACGGACCACAACGCCAAACTGGAGGAAAAGAGCTACTTCTTTCCAAGTTGGTCCAGTCACTTTGATTCCATAGCCGGGGGTGCGGATGGGAATGTGCCCGAAGAGGAAGAAGCCTGGATGACCAAACTATCAGGTGCAGGAATTTGGGTCAGGAATTTAGGGTCGTTAGGCACAGGCCTATGGCAGCGGGCGATTGTCCTGTTGATAGGAGCCCCTTGGGTTTAGACCATGTCCACAGCAGGCCATCAGTGAGGGCTTCATTAAAGGACAAAAGGGGTTCTGACGTGGGAGCCCCTGCCTGAATCACCTCAGTCAGGAGGTTAGTCCTGACAAACTTCAAGGCAGCTCAAGGCTCAGGGCCTCGGCTGCTCTTTTCATTGCCATTGAAAATGAGGCTCCCTCCTCTGTAGCCACAGTAGGGGGAAAAGAATGCCAGCAACAATTCCCGAGCCCAGTCCATTTCAGGGTCTTCTAGCTAGAACACTAAAGGTCCAGCGACCCATCCACACTCTCACCGTACCCATAGGTATAAGGGTTGTGATCAAATCTGGGGCACATAATACCCGTCAAAGATGGAATCTGCGTCAAACGACATTGTTCCAGCCATGGATCAGTGTCGGGAATAAGTATGGAGTCTATAGTGGGCCCGACTGGTGTCGGAAGCATTAACATCTTTACCGGCTCCAGGGAAGGTCGCAATAGCATGATCCTGGGAAGCCCTCCAGAGCCGAGGCCAAAGCCACCGGCACGGATCCTGATTGGCCCCCTCTGACGCTACAGGGCCCGAAGGCATCACAGGAGGGTTGGTCTACTAAAAAATGAGGCGCATGGCCTCATAAAACTTTTCAGTTGGGCAGGGGTGGCTCCAGCTCCCAGAAAAACGGGGTGGCGCGGAGCCGGCCCAGAAGCAGGCTCCGGGGACAGAGGCCTAGAGCATTGGCGCTCCACACATGTCGCATCCTCCGAGTGACGGGGTGAAGTCAAAGAACCGTGATTCTTCTTTGACTTCTTCTTCTTCTTGTGACTCAAATGCCAAAGACAATTTGTTGTGGGATGAGGGTGGGGGCTGATGTTTCCGCAAGCGATCTTGTGACCTTCCTCTCGAACGAGAACGGGAGCGAAGTGGAGCCGAGCAATGGACCACCATGAGCTTTAGGGACCACTCCCTCAAAGCCTTCGAGTTTATGGCCTGGCACAAGGGAGCATGACTTTGGGTCATGGTCGCACTCCAGGCACCACAAGCATACAAGGTGGGGGTAGTCACCGACATCATGCCGTGACAAGAGTCACACGGCTTGAATCCGGTCTTGTACACCAAGTGGTCAAAAACATTGACAAAAAGGTTGAAAAGTCAGTCAAAAAATGTCTGAGGGTAGCTCTTCTCTGGATCTGCTCATAGGGTGGCGCTGAAAGAAAATAAGTGACGTCAGCACATCGGGGTGGCGTCTAAATATGACGCGAAGTTGACCAACACCACCTGATGGCGTGCAAGGGTACTGCTCAAAGAAAATCTCTGGATCCAGTCCGACACCTGGGGAAAATTCTAAGGGAAGGAATCTGCAACTAGAAGTCTCCCTCACATATTAAGGGCCTCATTCTGAGTTTGACAGTCTTTTGTCAAGACCGCCGCGGTGGCGGCTGCCAAAAGACCGCCATGTTGGTAGTAATCCGACCACTGAATTGAGTCGCACAGCAAAGCCCGCCAAAATCCAGCCACATTTCGGACACCGCCAGAACACTGGAGGGCGAGAAAAAGGCAGTCCCACCACCAGCCTGCCAAAAAACCTACAATCACATTACGTTCCACAAATCACAAGAGCGTTTCTTCCATGGTGGAAAACCAATGGCGGTGCGATTCGAGGTGGCCACATCAGTAAAACACCTTGCTGTGTTGCATAGTTTGAAAATCCCACACCTGACACACATCCACACCCCTGGCACACCTACACAATGCACTATAAAACATACCTCTTCAGACCCCACAATCCTTTGCAGCAAAAATGCCAAACACAGCCAGATAGAAACCTTTTTAAAAAAATTACAAAGCATGCAATAGGCACCCCTACACATTTACCCTAGCACTCATCCCACGCCTGCACAACAAACACAACACACAAATTAGTAGCCTACCCAATAGATACGAACCGTAACCCACTCACATTACAGTACTCACATCTCACCACAAATGTATTTTCCTTACCATTTCTTCTACCTCACCATCGCATCCACCACTACCATGTCCCCACAAAAACATCCACGTTTCACTGATGAGGAGTTGAATGTCATGGTGGCCGAAATTATCAGAGTAGAGCCACACCTATTTGGAGCACAAGTCCTGCAAACATTTATTGCCAGGAAAATGGAGCTATGGCAAAAGATAGTCGACAGGGTAAATTCTGTAGGCAGCCATCCACGCACAAGGGATGCCATCAGGAAGAGGTGGCACGACCTCAGGGTGAAGGTCCAATCCATGGCCGCGAGGCACCAGCTGGCGGTCCTCAAGACTAGCGTTGGGCCCCACCTCCTCCCCAACTTTTACAACATGGGAGGAGAAGGTCTTGGACATCCTGCATCCTGAGGCCTGAAGGGAATACCTGTGGGAGTGGAGTTTGGTAAGTCACAACACAATTAATGTCACCAAAGAGTTTTGTCTTTGCATGCTCACTGATCACTTCTAGCCACCTCAACAATCAACCCACCCACCACCCCTGTGTCCAAATGCCCAAATACCCCTCTCTGGCATGCCTCATGTCAACTTAACTCATCTGGAGGCACATTGTATGGCATGGGGAGTACAGGGTCTGACAGCACTACAACTCCCAGCAGGCAATGTTCACGTTTAAGAAAAACAGAACAATGTACTACAAATAAAATAGCGTTGCATGTGAAACTAACAATCAATTTAACACATGAGAATGCACCACTATTGTATAGTGTAGGAAGTTGGCTCAGTATATACTATTTCAAACTAAGAAATAGTGTGCCCAGAGCCCAAGGGTTCCCCTTAGAGGTAAGATAGTGGCAAACGTAGATCATTCTAATGCTCTATTTTGTGGTAGTGTGGTCAAAGCTATGGCCTACTACCCATACTATTAGAATCAACACACAGCTACAGCTGTGTTCCCTACTAAACTAGCTCATGAAAATTACCATCAAATAATGTCATGTACTCACCTGTTGGGGAAAACTATAAAAGAGACTCGATGTACTTGCGGTACACCCACACAGAGGCCCAGGTTAAATGTTATCTGTCATACTGTTGCCCAGCTCTGTCACCATAGTACATTTTGCAGCTGTTAAATGAGGAGATAACTTTACATTGTTAGGTCTTTACTCAGACAAGATATGTGTCAATGAACAGTCATCTAACCACCAAGATACTCCAAGATCTTGAAGCATGGTGTGTGCAGTTGGAAATCTCTGTGTCCCACATAGCTCTAACCCAGATTTGGAAGCAGGTGTGATTGTCATATCAGGGGATCATGCAAAGGCTTTGTGTGAAGGTCACATAGCATGTCTAGCAGTCAATCTTTGATAACACCTATTGCATTACTTTCAAAAACTGTGTGCCCCACTTCTCCTACAGGTAACCTTGCCATTGTCACCATGAAGAAGACACCAGAAACTGCCACTACCCCTCTGGATGAAGGTCCCAGTGAGGAAAACACCCCTGGATGTATGGACATTGAGGATGAAGCTGGCCCATCTTGGTCACCTGGTCAGTCAAAAACTGTGAGCATCACCCTGCCCACATCGACTCGTCCCATCCCTGTTGGATCAACATCAAAGCAACCATTTGCCCCCAAACCTGTGTCGCAAGGCCAGTATCTTCCATCTTGTGCCCCTTCCCCCAATACAGATACCCGAGTCTCCTGTTGGGAACCCAGACAATTATAGACCTGCCACCAGTGGGAGTGGGCAAACTGTGCCAGTAGCACAGGCACGTGAGGGTAGGGAGTGTGGGAGGGATGGTGTGGGCCAGAGGATTGAGGCGCCTAGGGACACAACTGGCCAGGACACCATCACCCAAGCCTTGGGAGCTTACCAACTATCCCAGGGCATGATGGGCCTGGTATTTACCATGATGGGGGAGATCAGACAGCTGTAGAGGGACAACCACCAGGAAGTCATGCAGCAATGGCAGACCCAAAACGCCCACTTAGCTTCCATTGCGGGGGTGCTGAGAGACATGAATACCAACCTGAGTAGGTTTTGCACACAACATCTGGCCTCTTCCACTAGCAATGAAACATCAGGCCCTTCTACATCTGTGGCAGCTAGTGGAATGGAGGCCCTGCCAGCGGAAGGGTAAGCCTTAGACACCCCTACTTCTGTAGCTGAAGAACTCCCCCACATTTGTCTGCAATGAGGAAACACTGACAGCTATATACAGGTTTGTTTTATCAACACAAACCATTCTGACGTTAGAGGGTATGGTTAGCACATGATCACATGTCTGAAACAAATGAACACACATGGCACTATTGGGCCCACATCAAAGGCCAAACAGGTGTAGATAGGACACGACCATCCCACTGTCCTGACAGTCTGGGCATAGAGCTCTCACACAAAAAATCACAAGGCTGACAGTACCTGGTTTAATCCATGACCATCTCATTTGTCAGTCTGCAAATCCCATCTGCCTGTGACACTGTCTGATATTGCCAAATGAGGATAAGCCTGTTCACTTAATCTGCAATATATAAATGACAAACATAAGGTATAGGCCACATTGATTCATAAACATTACACAACCAATTCATACATACAAATATGACAAATAGACCATGTAACAATCTGCATGCACAACTAAGTTGTGTGCTTCGGAGCTACTGATGACTTCTCTGATGTTCATACTAAGACCCTTATCAAGCATCACCAAATTCCCCACTTTTTAACAGTAATTACATCACATCACATACCTATATCAGGTAAAGTTCTGGTTGACTAGATCAGCCCCATCTGGTATAAATGGGATTTGACATCTCAGGGCGAGGTTGTGGAGCATTCAACAATAATCTGACATACTTTGGTAGGTGAGTAGAGGAGGGCTCCTCTAGACTTATCAATGCAGCAGAATCTTGCCTTCAGGAGCCCAAAAGTCCACTCCACGACATACCTTGTCCTTCCGTGTGCCTCAGTGAAGCAAACTTGCTTTGGCGTGGTTGGGTACCTCACTGGTGTCAACAACCAAGGACGGTTTGAATCCCCTGAAAGGAATGCTTACAACAAGCCAAACATAAATCTTGGACATCCACATATCTGGTATCAGATATAAGTTACAGACACATATGCCATATGTGGCTTACCAACCAGCCAGGCCCTCTCTGTGTATTGTGGGATATTGCTGTTCCTCGTGATGAATAAATCGTGGACTGACCCAGTGCATCTTGCACAAACTTTGAAATGTACAGGCTAGCCAAACAGACCACTTGGACATTAATGGAGTGGAAGTTTTTCCTGTTCCTATACATCTGTTCATTGGCATTAGGGGGAACCAAGGCTACATGGGTGCCATCCATAGCTCCAACCACATGTGGAATGTGTCCCAAAGCATAGAAAGCAGCCTTTACATGGGTCAAATCTTCACGTTGTGGAAATCGGATGTAGCTGTGAAGGTGTTTCAACAATGCAGACAGTACAGCCTTCAAGGCCAGACTGAACATAGGCTGAGACATCCCTGCAGTTTTGAAAGGAGCCTGTGGCCAGAAGTCCAGCTCTGACATTACTTGTACAATGGGAGGTATGCTATAGGGATTATGAATGGCAGGCATCAGATCTGGCTCCAACTGACAACGGAGATCCATGATTGCATACCTATCCAAGCGATAGATCTATTGATCCTCAATGCTCTGCAGGTCTGCTAGTAAATGATACAGTGGGATTGTCCTGCTCTTCTCATGTCAGGGTAACTATGTGGGAGAAAAACAGTATGTATGTGTATATCACTCAATCTGTACAGCATAAGTATGGTCACACCTATGGCACATATGATCGTAAATATTTAAACATGAAACTGTACATAAGTTGTACACAGCACATACCTAGACAAATAATGGCTTATAACTGCATTCACATCCTCTAATCTATATCATGATTTTAAAATGGAGAAACATGTCACTGACAGTCTATGTGACATTAATTTTCTGTACATGTTGCACATATTTGGTACACCTATACCATTTTCAGATTTTCATCACTCTGCTGACAATACTATTGCATGTACGTGATTCAGGATACATCAATTTTACATCCTGTACATGATACACGTGCATTTCAACATGTTGGCTTAAAGCCAGCAGTGAACACAATATTGCAGATATGTTTCACAGCTTGTGACGCAACTTTAAAAACTTTTTCATTCAGATAGGAGCCTTAAAATGGCAGCTGCCTGACCTACTGTACTGGACATTAGGAAGTGACCTAACTCCACCAGGGGATGTCGTCATGGCAGTAGGCGGATACAACTGTGGTGGACATTGCCATTAGAAGACATTTCTGCCTTTGCCGGTCTTGAGCCAATGGTGATGTCCAACAGGGGTCACGGTCTTGTACTTGGCGGTTGTAGCCACCATCTCATCCTTCATCTTTCACTTGATTCCTGACACTGCTGCCAGCAAGACCTTCACGACCTGAGCTGCTGTGTACTGCCTCTGGGAGCAATCATGCCACGTTCTGCAGGTGGTAGGACCCCTGCCTTCTTGGTGGAAGAGCTGGTACAAGCTTGTGGAGGAGGTCCTACCCCTGTATGATCAGCTCTAAAGGTACACTAGAGGAACAGGTAAGTGCAATGCAGCACCAATGTTATAATTGTTGAGTGCATGATGATGTTCAGGAAATGTGGTTGAATGAATAATTGAGGTAATATGTGTGGGTAGATGGATATGTGCACATGTGATTATATAGATTCTGAATCCTGAGACATAGTAGAGAGTGTGTGATGTATATACCATGACTGAACTACATACAGTATTACAAGATAATTGACAATGGTGTTATAAATATTTGGACAGATATACCATGTTTACAGATTTGCTGGTGGTCTGGTCATATATTTCACGCTGACACCTGGTACTGGATATGCATGTTGTATGCCTGTCTCAATGTCACACATGGACTGACTGCAGATGGTCATTCCTCATTGAAGGGGATGTTGTTGGCCTACTTGCACTAACTTGTATTTTCACCTTGCTTGCTTTGGTATAGTTCATGTGGACATGACAACCTCTTGTCTGTGTCATCCATGCAGGTCAACGCCTATCAGAAAAAAAGGACATGGCATGCCATGCCAAGAAAGTGTGGATCGTGGGGGTCCACAGCCGGTGGAGCACACAGTATAGGAAGCGGTGGGAGGACCAGGGACGCTGGGCCCGGAAGATCCCAGAGGCCCAGCTAGGGATGTCCTCCCAAGGAGGGAGGGGTGCCCGTCGGACCTTGCCTCCCAGAGCCCCATAATGGCTCGCACATTGGCAGTGGCCTACCCGGAGCTGGATTGGCGTTTGGGGGCAGCACAGCAGCCACAAGCAGGTAAGTACATTTTCATCCATTTACCCGGTTTGTGTATGATGTGCAAGATACTAAGCTCTGACAATGTGGTAAGTACAAAGGGCCAAATATCTCCAAGGGACACATAGATGTACAGTCCATAAACTTGGTACACAGATGTGCACATTCTATTGTGTATAGGGAGATATTACTCAACTATGTTGTCCCCTCTGTACAGAAGCATATGAAAATGAACATGTGACTGTGTCATATGTGTACAACTATACAGCTTTTCATACCCTGCTGGTTGTTCCTTCCCACCAACAGACCAATACTTCCAATATCATGATGGTATGTTGTCTAGGTCTTTGCCCTCTGTCCAGTCCAATGTCCCTTGATCCATGTCAATGTGCAACATAGAGTCTAACTTAAATGATTTACTACTTTGCATAGGTTTCTGATGAGTGACATCATCATGTGAGGCTGTGATGTCCATCTGACATTTCACATGCCATACTTGCAAAATATTTTCAGACCTGTTACAAGGTGTACCTCTTTGGTAAATGAGGGGTGTACATGGGCCACTGGAATGCGTCATCTGAGTGGATATCCTACATGTGGGTAACCATGAACGTATTGTTAGACTCCTATTGGATCACATACATTGTTGTCGCAGCTATGAATGTTAGTAACATGCTCATGTTCTGTAGGTATGAAATGGTTACACAACTATTTCCTTAGACATTGATTTGTCGGCATGATAAATAGGCCACGAAATCATGTACACAGTTCCAATCTTAACTGGTTATTGTCAACATCATGTGTGCATTGTAAGGTTCAGTCTTCAATCCATATTTAACTGAATATTAAACATAATTTGTAGTGCTATAATGGATATGTTTTGAGTCCTTGTTGTATGGAAACCTATTGTTTGCACTGACTACATTGTTGTATAGCGGGGGAACTTCATATACACATGAGTGGAATGGTATGTGTAGTCGGGCATTTGGCTTGCATCAAGGTGTATGTCCCTGTCATGCTAGCCTCAGATGTGGTTTGTGTCCCCGTTTTTTTCCCCAAACAGTTCTAGGGCTAGTCATGTCTGATGTATGGATAGTGATGATGCCACTCAGTCATTGGGCTCTTGATGTTCTGACTCCATCATAATCAAATTTTTTATATGGCAATTAGAATAGTTGCATTTCCTTTGTGAAGGTTGCATACTCAGTGACATGAAGTGGGTATAGCTTGTATACAATTTGCTGTCTTGTGTTTACTATACAATGAGGTCCCTTGCCTGGTACATGACATCAGGTCATAACGTTAGCATGTTTTAGTTTGTGTGTGTGATATGTGGAAATGTATGTTGCCTATATTTCCAATAGCTTGGTCGTTGGCTGACTATATTGTTAAATGTAGGGACCCAGTATCATGTGGGCAAGTCACCTTGTCATGGACTGGTTCGTGTGAAATATCTACTAATATCAAGGTATTGTAGGTGTGATATAGGTAGTTTAGCTGCTGTATGACAAGGTTTTATTGAGGGCTATACATAGTAACTTGTTGTGACATGATGTTGGTATTAAACTGGTACTACCTAGGGGTGTTGTACAACTAGATGTGATTTTGCTGAGCTGTGCAGTGTGATGTACGTGGTAAGTAAATAATTTGATGAACCTACCTCACTTTCTTTGGTCCAGCATCGGCAGGCGAAAGAGAAGAGGCACAACTGAGTGGGGAAGCTGCTAAACACGGGACCTCCAGTCATGTGTCACCGACAGCGAGGGACCCAGTGGGATGGAGGGCGAGGGGAGTGCATAGGGGGAACCTGGATCCAGTTCTTCATCTTCGGAATCCTCCCCCAGTGGACACTGCCTGGCGGGCGGACCCATCTGGGACCACCCTAGCACCATTTCTGTCTGCCACCCCCTTTCTATTGCCGCCCTCCCTGTAGCTCCTCACCCAGTTGGTCGTGCCCACTCACCCAAGAGGGTGGGCTTCTCTTTGCTGCAGGCACCTCCGCCCCAGCCCCTTTCAGCCCTGCAGCCCTCAGTGAGAAGGCTATTCACATACGGAGGTCTATCGCTAAGGGTCAGTTGACCATCGTGAATGCCATCAAGGGACTGGCAACTCATAAACATAAGAGTAATACATTCCTGGAGGACATTCACAGTGCACTGGCTAGCCTACAGCGATCATTTCAGGCTCTGGCCTCCACACTGATGGCAGCCAGTCACCCTTTGTCCACCATCCCCCTCCACCTCCCTAATCCCAATCCCCCCTTCCCCGACCCAGGCAAAGCACACAAAAAGACAGGCATGCATCCACCTCAACAGCCGAGGGTACCGCAGACAAATCAAAGCACCACAAGACACACCACCGGCATACACACAAGCAAAATACACATGCATTCACAGCAATGTGCCTTGACACCCCAACTATCCCCACTACCCCTAGCATCACAGACACCACACCTGACACACCTGCAGACACCACATCAACATTCACAGATCCAGCCACCACACCCATCCTACCCAGGGAGCACCCCAGCAGACCCACAGATATCCACACAAGCAGACACCACAACCACTGACCTACATGCAGAACATTCACCATACCTGCAGTCACCACCCCAACAGACAGAACCGCGGCATCCCCTTCACTTCCACACCTCTTAGCCCAAGACACATAAATGCTTCCACTCACCCACCCAACAGACACCCACCACCCACAAGCATACCTCCCACAAACATGCACTCAAGACATCCACACCAACACCTCATACAAGCACTCCCTCTTCCTCCACACCCAGACCCTTTTGTTATGACTGTCCCCGTGTGTCTAAGAAAGCTTTTCCTCTCGGAGTTTGACCTTTTATTTACTCCCCTGTGACATCCCTAAACTTTCAGTTTTCCTCCCCAAGGCAATCCCTTCCACCTCCAAAGCCTCCCCCATCCCCCAGCCAAGAAGTTGACGCCTCCCAAGAAGAGGTAACCCTCTCTCAAACCTAAACTTGCCCCCAAGCCAAAGCCCAAACCTTCCCCTTCCAAGCCTAAGCCCAAGCACCCCCTCTACCCTCCCAGATCTTCCCTCAGGTGCCTGCAAGCCCCCTTGATGACCCTACCTGTGGAGGTTACAGGGCAGTCAGGAGTCCAGTTGGGACACTATTATGTGCCTTTTGTGCACAATCTGGGCACTATGGACTGGGCTATGGCCTTTGACTTTCTTATTTTTTTTAAAATATATATTCTGACAACCAGTTGTTCGTTATCTGGTTACATCTTTGTCCTGCATTTTATATCCCATATTTGAGTTGTTCCTGGCTGACGTTGGTTGTGTGCGAGTATTTTTGTGTGTGTGTGGTGCTTGTGCTTTATGTTTTGTGTGGGCAGTATGTGAGGGTGTGCGCAGTGCTTTTGTCCCCTAGGGATGGGGTGTGTGTTGTGTGATGGGCATGTGTAGGTAGCAGACATGTTGTAGTGATGGTATTGTGTGGTATTTGTGTTAACATGTGTTTGTTGTTTTGGTGTGTGGCTTTGTGTGCTTTAACTGTGTGAGTGTGTGTGTGTGTATATTGCGGATGTTTTGATAGGTATGATGTGCTGTGTGTGATGTGAGTATGGACTGGTAAGTTGCATGATTTTGTAATTGTGTTTGCTCGTTGTCTGTTGGTTGTCCATTATGTTGTATGTGTGATGTGTCCCTGGCTAGCGTCGGCTGTGAGTGCTTGCCAATGTGTTTGAGATGTTGCGGTTGTGGTGGTGTTGTGATGTATTGTTATGGTGTGTGGTCTTGTGTGAGACTGGGCCTGTGCTGTATTGCTGTGTGTAAGTGTGTTTTCTTGACGTATGGCGTGTGTGTGTGTGGTGGCTGCTGTGTGTGTGCTGTGCATGTGTGAGTGTCTTACACTGACACGCACACTCACATAAAAATACAGAGTGTTGCCCTAGCACCCCCTTCCTTCTCATATGGTCTGTGTTAGAAATGGGGTCTTTGGTTGGCAGTCAGGTTACTCCCTGTCCAAGCAAGGACCCTCACTCTAGTCAGGGTAAGTCACACACAAACCAAATTATCCTGTGCCCACCCTCTGGTAGCTTGGTACTGAGCAGTCAGGCTTAACTTAGAAGGCAATGTGTAAAGTATTTGTGCAATAAATCATACAATAACACAATATAGCACCACAAAAATACACCACACAGTGTTTAGAAAAATATATAATATTTATCTGGATAAATGCAGGTCAAAACGATTAAAATGCAATAAGTTTATGTTGCGATATCACTGAAAAGTGATATAAAGTGTCTTACGTCTTTTTAAAGCAAACAAAGTCCCTTTCAAGCACCAAGTACCTGGTTTGTGTGAAAAATCTCCGCAAAGGGCCGCAGAGGAGGAGATGCGTGGAAACAAAAGGGTGTGCGTCGATTTCTTGGGCCGCACACGGCGATGCGTCGTTTAGTTTTCACACAGGGACGGATGTGCGTCGATTTCCGGCACTCGGGCATGGATCGTCTTGGGGTTGCAGGGTTTTCAGACACCCTGGGGATGATGCGTGGATTTCTGGTGCTAATAGGATGAAGTCACAGGAGCTGCGTCGATCCAGTAGGCGTTGTGTCAAATTTTCTACTGCACAGCAGGCGCTGCATCGATTCCTCTCTGGATGTCGGGCTGCCTCGTTCTGGCTCAGCTGTGCGTCGATCCGGTCGGGCGCCGAATTTCCGGTTGCTATGCTGGCGCTGCGTCGATCTTTTCGTTGCAAAATCAGGCTGTGTCGTTCCGGTTCGGGTGCGGTGTAATTTTCACTGCGGTGCAGGCTGTGCGTCGATTTTCACCACACAAGGAGTCCTTTTTGTAGAGATGAAGTCTTTTGGTTCTGAAACTTCAGGGAACAGGAGGTAAGCTCTATCCAAGCCCTTGGAGAGCACTTCTCAGCACAGCCAGAGAGCAGCAAGGCAGCAGGGCAATAGCAAGGCAGCAGTCCTTCACAGAAAGCAGTCAAGTGAGTCCTTTGGGCAGCCAGGCAGTTTTTCTTGGCAGGTTGCAGGTTCTGGTTCAGGTTCTCTTCTCCGGGAAGTGTCTGAGTTGGTAGGGGCAGAGGCCCTGTTTAAATACCCAAATGTGCCTTTGACTTCAAAGAGTGGCTTAGAAGTGCACATGGTCCCATTTCAGTTCAATCCTGTCTGCCTTGGCAGTCCTTTGTGTGAGGGCAGGCTACTGTCCTTTAACATGTAAGTGTCAGGCCTTCCACCCTCCCAGCCCAGGAAGGCCCATTCAAAATACAGATGTATGCAAGTGAGGCTGAGCATCCTGTGTTTGGGATTTCTCTGAGTGAATGCACAAGGGAGCTGTCAACTGAACCTAGCCAGACGTGGATTGTAAGGCACAGAAGGATTTAAGTGCAGAGAAATGCTCACTTTCCAAAAGTGGCATTTCTAAAATAGTAATATTAAATCCAACTTCACCAGTCAGCAGGATTTTGTATTACCATTCTGGCCATACTAAATATGACCTTCCTACGCCTTTCAGATCAGCAGCTACCACTCAAACAGTATATGAGGGTAGCCCTAATGTTAGCCTATGAAAGGAGCAGGCCTCACAGCAGTGCAAAAACGAACGAGGACCAAAAAGACTTCATCTCTGCAAGAAGAACTCCCTGTGTGGCACAAATCGACGCACAGCCTGACAGAAACGACACACAGCCTGCATTGCGGTGAAAAATTCACTGCATGCCGAACTGGAACGATGCAGCCCAACTTCGCAACAAGAAGATCGATATAGCGCCAGCGTAGCGACTGGAAATTCGACGCACAGCCCACTGGAACAACGCAGCCTGACATCCTGAGAGGAATCAACACAGCGCCTGCCGTGCAGTAGAAATTTCCACACAACACCCACCGAACCGACGTAGACCCTGTGACTTCATCCTGTGAGCGCGGATTTCAACGCATCGTCCCCAGAGCGTCCGAAAACCATGCAACCCGAAGAGGATCCAAGACCGAGTGCCTGAAATAGACATAAAGCCTTCCTTGCATAAAAAATAAACAATGCATCGCCGTTTGTGGCCCGAGAAATCGACGCACACCTCCCTGTTTTCCACGCATTTCCTCCTCTGCGGTTCTTTGCAGAGATTTTGAACACAAACCAGGTACTTTGTGCTTGCAAGAGACATTTATTGCTTTTAAGAGACTAAAGTCACTTTATATAATTTTTACAGTGATATCTCAAAATATACTCCTTGCATTTCTATCGTTTTGACCTGCATCCTATCAGATACATATTATATATTTTTCTAAACACTGTGGTGTATTTCTGTGGTGTTCTACTGTGTTATTGCATGATTTATTGCACAAATACACATTGCCTTCTAAGTTAACCCTAACTGCTCAGTGCCAAGCTACCAGCGGGTGGGCACAGGATAATTTGGATTGTGTGTGACTTACCCTGGCTAGAGTGAAGGCCCTTGCTTGGACAGGGGGTAACCTGACTGCCAAACAAAGACCCCATTTCTAACAATTATGTATAGATTTAATTTAAAACAAATCAATTGTTTAAAAAAAAAATTGTCACTTATTTAATTTTAAAAAGTTATTAAAATATTTTAGCATGAAAATAATGTGTATGTTTTGATTAAATATACATTTTTAACAATACATTAATTGGATAACTATATTTAAAAAGTCAAAATAAATTAATTTGGTTTAACATTATTTCCGATGGGATTCTATTTTAAGTCCCTCCCTTCATTATTTTCTATGGGAGGGTGTTGCAGTATCATTGGTATGCCATGTGTAGCACTAAATGTACTACTGATCCTTTTTGCAATACGCTGGTAAATTTGGCCACACCTCCTGTTTCAGGGGGTGGAGAAATGTAAGCCTACACTTTTGATTAATGTTACACCTGTGCATTGAGGATATCCAAAAGCAGTAAAGTTACTCAAAAGTAAGAGTAAACTTATACATGTAACTTACTCACACGTGTAAGTTAACTTTGTAAATAGCCCCGAAAGAATGGAAATCTCTACTTCCATCTCTCCTATATTTTGTTTGGGGAGATCCTCACACATGCAAATTTAGTACATTGTAGCAAATTTGGGAGAGGCTGGGATAGTGGCTGGAAAATATTGAATACTTGCTACTAAATGGGAGGGGTTTAGAAAGGAGTAGGGAGGGGTTTAGGGAGAGGCGTGGAGGGTGTTAGGGAGGGACATGCACCCACTCAAAAAAATGTAAACCTATTACTGCTCACAAACTGCATTTCTAAAGTTACTGCAGCCAAAAAAAGGCCCGAAAATGGTAGTAAATATACTCCAGCGCAGACCTGAATTACGCCCAGCACCACAGATTGCCAACCACTGGTAATGCAACACCCTCCCGAACAAAATAATGGAAGCAGAGACGTAAACTCAAACCCCACTGGAGAGAATGTTACATTAAATTCAAGTTATTGGGATTTTTTCAATAATACTGAGAGAAACAATTTCAATGTAATTTCATATGCATAAATTAATTATTTAATTCGAAATTGAGTTAATAATGCTGTAGCATTTTTAGGTTGCTTTACAGTTTAAAATAAATATGTATAATTAATTTACATTAACACATCAACATTTTACTCATTTTTTAAAGCTCAATAAACTTTTCAATTTTTCTCTATCCTTTATCACTGGGAGATCTCTCCCCGGTGGCAGAAAACTCCACCTACATGTGAAACATTACTTGCAATAACTTTAGACTCATAAATTTGGCCACACCCATGTACGTCTACACTTTGTAGCAATTTTACACTCAGAAATGGAGACTCACCAAAGTAATTATTCACTATAAAGTATAATATTAAATGTACAGTTGAAGATTTACTCACATGTAAATTTACCTTTGTAAATAGGACCATAAGGCCCATATTTATGGGTTTTGTGGAGCAAGGCAGCGCAGCAAATACCTTGCTGCACTGCCATGCGTCACAGGGAAAGGGCAGGAATGTGCTATATTTATCAAATGAGGCACATTTCTGCCCTTTCCCTCTGTGCTGGAGCACAATGGGATGCCTAGCGCCAACGCAGGCACCCTTGCACTATGATGCAAGGGTGCCAGAGTCGCATGCAAGAATATTTTTGTGCTGGGACACCTTCCTGCACAAAAAGAAATCCTGAGAGGTTTATTCCTCTTTCTGTGTGTGCTGCAATATGCAGCACACACAGAAAGAGGAAAAGAAAATCGAGAAGAAATAAACATACTTCTCCTCATTACGTCTCTCCTGGGGAGGCGGATCTTTTTGGAGCATTGCCAGGTTTACCGGGTTCCGTAAATCTGGAAATGCAGCAAAAACCATGGGACTTGCGGGGGAACACCTTCCTTGCACAGAGTAAGGCAATGTAGAGATTTGTGCTGCCTTGCTTTACTTCATATTTTTGAAGCCATTCAAATCCATGTGAAGTGGCATTGCTTGGCTTCAAAAATATGTCAGTGGTTTCCACCACACATGTAACACGTTGCGTGGTACAAGCATGGCGCAAACCGCTCATAAATATGCCCCAAAATGTCTAATTTAACTGTCAGACTCTGCTTGTATACTTGTAACATCACCCATTTTCTGCTGCCACCCGTTGACCTCAAATTTACAAGATCCCAGAGTATTTCCTTTCATTTCCAGGACTGGCCAAAAGAAGTAAATCAAATGTATATGGATTGGATGATTTCAACAATGTGGCAGCCAGCAGAACCTTGGCTATACTTTGCATGTCATACATAATGCTGCCACCGTTACCCATTAGTTTTACAGCTTTGGTAATACACAAAAACTTGTAGTGGCCATAATAATTTATGTTTCTAGGGCTGATATAAATATAATATTGATTTAGTAGTGTGACATATGCCTGCATCAGGGCACTCCTGCATCATATCATATCGCAGGCTTGTAGCCAAATAGCTCTTCACCCCTGCTATGTACAGCACGCAGCCCATGCAGACAGCAGCAATTGCTATTTCGTTTCCTGGGTCCCACAGTGTAAGGGATTTGCATGTTGCAGCTACCCCACTTTATAGCCGAGGTGTGAGATGAGAACCAAGAGACTATGCAGCCCAGCCTGAGCAGGAGAGCAACAATACTGCTGGTTGTCACATTGTGTGTGGCATTAGAGGAGTAACCAGAAAGAAAATAAGTACCCCAACTTTGAGCCAAATGGCAATGAGTGATCGAGCAAAGTGACCAATCCCAATGAAACCTGGTGAAAATAGTTCCCTCTTTCATTCATTACCTGCTTCTATCTTTTCATGTATTATTTACCCTCCTTTGCTTCTTTCTTTCCAGCTTTCCTTTCCATACTTCTGTCTATTCTTCTTTCAATCTTTTTTAATTTCTTCTTAATAAGTTGTTCTTCCTTTCTTTCTTATCCCTTTCCTTTAATTCTTTCCATCTTTCTGTTGTTTCCTTCCTTTGATCAACTTTTTTTCCTTCCTACCTTTTTTCCTGCCTTCTTCCCTTGTTCTCTCATTCCTTCTTCGTATATTACTTTTTTTTTTTTTACTTTACTTCTTTCAACATTCTTGTTTTCCTTCTTTCTTTTCCTTCTTTCCTTTGGCTTTAAACGTTTCTTTATACCTTTCATTTATGTTAACACTTTTCTTCTATGTGTTTTTCTTCTATACTTCCTCCTTGATGTTACTTTCATTCTCTTTTAACCCTACTTTTGATCCGGCTCCCTTTCTTTCCATCGCTTTTCCTCTTCTTTTTCACTTCATGTTTTCATGCATTTTACTTCTTTTTACTTTGCAAATTACATAATTTTTCATTTTCCCACATGTGAATATTATTAAAGTATTGTGAGCTTTAGATTTTATATTATAACGTTTTAGTCTAAAACAAATAAAGAAAATTAATAAGTATCTTAATTTAAGAGTTATAGTTATCTTATATCAAGACACATTAAAAAACATGCTTAAGCTTTCATTAAAAATGAAGTTACATTAAACACAGCGTTTAATTAAATGTACCAAAATATATTCAAAAATAAAATGCTAGATAGTATGTTTTTTATTTTGTTTAAAAATTAAGATTTATAAAATAAAGTAATGTATTAGAAATATGTAAACATCTATTTTGAAGAGTTAATGTGATCTAGCATTTTATTTTATCAGTTCTACATTACAAATAATTATTTTCATTTATATTTTACATTGGAATATTTGTAATATTTTTCAAATATTAATAAACGTTATTAATTGTCCTTACACTTTCTCCACAGTGGTGGGTATTCTCCACCTACATGTAAAATATTACTAGTAGTAACTTTACACCCAAATTCACACTTAGCTATCTCTACCTCCTAAATTGACGGGGCGAAGACAGCTAAGTCTACATTTAGGTGTAACTCTACATTTTGAAATGATGAATAATAAAAAACTGTAAACTTACACCTACGTGTAGTAGTAAACATACATGTGAGTTAATACATCTGTATATTTACCTTTGTGAACAGGCTCTTTAACATTTGACGGTCTGCATTTTCACTACTGAAATTCTCATTATCTCTGCTTTTCCATGGCTGTGAGCATGGATGTTCAATAATTTTCCATGGTGAGGAACTGGGTGCCTGTCTCCAGCAGAAGTGTGGCAGATATAAAATCTTACAGAAGACAGTAATTTGTTTTTATCTCCTCAGTGGTGCTAAAAAGGCATAACAGAGAAACATTGAGAGTGAAAATTCACAAACTATGGGGCATATTTACAAGCCCTTAGTGTTGCTGGTGCATCACTTGTTTTGACTCTCCAGTGGTGCAGAGTGCAGACCCATAACTACACGGCCACACAAAGCCACTTTACTTGGCTTTTCATGGCCTCAAAGACATGGTGTAATGCAACACATTGCATGTAACTGCGTTGCCTTACACTGCATCAGTGGGCGTTCCATTGGCATTGCAATGTTTTTTTCCACGCAAAACCCATTGGTTTTGACATATTTCCATATTTACAAGGCAATGTAAACCTGGGAATTAATCAAAATCCCATGCCTCCCCAAGGCAGGTGCAAGGAGAAGAAATATATTTATTTATCCTTGCAGAAAAAAGAAAATGCCTCAATGAATTGTTTTTGTGCAAGAAGGGTATCCCTTTCTGCACAAAGAAATCCTGCATGCAAGGCAGACACACTTGCACCATGGTGCCAGAGTGTCTGAATTGGCGCTAGCCAGCCATTCGTGCACCAGCAAAACATTTGATAAATACAATGCATTTCTGCCCTTTCCCTGTGGCACAGGGCAGTGCAGCAAGGTCACTTGCTGTGCTGCCCCACCGCACTTTTGTTGCAAATATGTCCCTATGTTTTTAACCCAGAGGTACTGCCTCGCAGTTGCAAGTAGCATAGTATATCATCTAAATACTAGAAATTGGTCACATTTCTGTTATGCCAGAGTAATTTAGCACAATTTCAGAAAGATGTGTTACACAAAATCCTGTTATTATGCCAAGTTGCGTAATTATACTCCACCAGTGACGTAACAAAAAGCCCCCACAACCTCGGCGGTACAGAAGGAGCCCGAGCTCCAAGAGGGACCCTTGGCAAAATAGGGAGGTCCCCTCAAGTTTTGCTACGTCTCTGTGCTCAACTCGAGACAAATATTTAGTACGCATGCACAGGAATAACAAAATGACCAGAACACAAGCAGCAGCTGGTTGCATTACTTCTGTTTTTTATTTTTTTTGTATGAAATGGTATCCTTCCATCAACACATTTCGCACTTACATAGAGTGTCAAAAACAGAGTTTATATTTCATGTTATAGGTTATTTCTCATTATTTTCAAAATTTTGCTTAATTGTACAAAATTCAGTTTATGCAAATTTCGCAAATCCGTACTTAAAACTCGTTTGCATTATATGTAACTACATGTAATTGTCTTAATAGCTATTGGTTTGCCACTTGCTTGGCAGCAGGTGACTGCTTGTTACATGCACGTTGCATGGTCAGGCAGGTGGTCCACTTGATCTCATCAGCCTTCCACATCATTCTTACAGTGCTGAATAACACCGATTCCTGTGATTATCTGTTTATGTGTGCTGTAGAGTCAGGCTAGACTCGTTCTAGTGTTTCACCAGCCACTCGGCTGAGGGCTGGCTTTACACACACACACCACACCCATCCAACACAGGCGTCACTAATCAGGTCACCCTGCCAATAAAAAGGGCAGGTCGCACGTGCCCAGGGCCAGTTACCAGAACCGTACCACTGTGTCTGCGACACCTCAGTTTAGTAGTATGAGGGCCTATGGCCCCAAACACTACATGTGCCTCCGACACTCTTAATCTATCATGGAGCAGTTACGTGACATTATATCTTAAGTGACAACTTCAGTCAGTCTTGTTTTTTTTTTCAATAGGACTTTGCATGCTGTCGATAACAATAAAAGAAAAACCCCAGCTTTTGGAAATTGGAAGTGGGACATGTTGCCAGTACAGTTGTACGCTTCCATGAGAAACATGTGACATTAACTGCAGCATATTTGAGGAATGAGTCCTGCGGTGCTGGTGACAGATCCCGATTGTCTAGCGGATTTTGGTTTACTGTATATACTCCCCGTAGGAGGAACCTGCCAGACATTTCTATTTAAACTGTGCTAGCATACTTCAGACACCGGAGGGCAGTGCACAGCAAGCCATTGAAGTTGGCAATGACTTCCCTGCCCCCGTAGGACGACCGTATTCGAAATAAAAAATATTATCGTATTGTAGAATCGAAAAATACTGAAAGTAAGTAGGTGGGCTCCTTAGGTGGGCTCCTTACAGGATTTCCAGCCTGAAGAGGACATCGTGTCTGGGGCTCTGCTTTTTCGTTTTACTAGCGGAAGAAAAACTGAAAAGCAAATATTGTGGCTTTATTCAGAGAGAGAAGTAACTAGAGGTAAAACGGAATGTCCGAATACATTGTTTTTTCACTGTCAGCTCAATGAAAAGTTAATAAAGAAACAAAATCCACCTCGTGTTCAAGGCGCTCTCAAAACAGAAGCACTATAACCGAGACCTGGGCAATCAAACACTGCCTCAGTGGTACTGGAACAACAGAGTGCATGTGCTGGGGAAGTGACCTCGCGAAAGGCACTGGGGATACGGTGCAATCTGTCTTTGAGAATACACAAATCGTGCCATTTTCCATCTAAACTCGTTCACTGTTTAGGGAATTTGCTGATACTCCCCCACCCGTAGTTTAAGCTCCACAGCCTCTAAATCTACAGACATTAATTGAACAAGCGTTGGCAAAGTCAATAAGTCTCGCCTTTGTGGCCTATTGGGTTTGCTAATTATTTTAGCTACGCTATACAGCATCCCTGATGCTAACTAGCGTTGAAAAAGCCAATCGGTCTTGCCTACACGAGAGCAATTGGCTTTGCCAATGTTTTTTTTAGCAGTAGTATACCAGCGTGGCTGCCAGGCGTGACCCGTCCTTTAGGGCGGCGGGGCCACGCCCCCCCACCTTTTGCACCACATGAAGAGTGCCGGTCAGGCTGAACAAAGGTCAGCCTGACAGACACTCTTCATGTTCAGGTCAGGCAGCCAGGAGCAGACAAGCGCGATTTGCGCAGACTCCTGGCTGCCTGAGCTAAAGTTTGCTGGGCTGAAGAGGTCACAGCTCCTGTGGGGTGACCTCCTCGGTTCAGCAAAGGTGCCACGAGGCCCTCCCCGGGTGACAAGGGATGCGTCACCCATTGACTTCGACCTGGGCGCTTCAGGTTTAAGCCCTGAAGCGCCCAGGGCGAGTGTCAATCAGTGACACCTCGTCACAGAGTGGGGTGGGATCAGCAGTCTCACTGACCCCATCCCACTCTGTGATGAAGTTGGGACTGGTGCCTTCCCTCCTGAGGGAAGGCACCAGTCCCAACCCTCCTGGGACCTCCGAGGCTGAAGGTAAGTGTGTGTGTGTGAGTGTGTGATCTTTTTAAATGAATGTTTGGTATGTGCGTGTATGTTTGAATGTTGATGAGTGTTGTTAATGGATGTGAGTGTGTGAAAGAATGTGTGAGTGTGCTTCCCGCCTGCCCCTCCCTCCCCCTAAATTTGCTGGCCGCCACTGGTGGCTGCTGTTAGCATAACTGAATGTTAATGGTGTGAAGTGTCATAGAGTAGAATGGCGAAGAGTGGAATAGTGTTGTAGAGTGGAGTCACACAGTGTCATGTATTGCAGTGGCATAAAGGGGTGTGGCGTAGAGTGGACTGGTGTAGAGTGGACTGTTGTAGCGTGCAGTGGCATTGAGTGAATTGTCGTACAATGCAGTGTCATAGAATGCAGTGGTGCAAGTAACTGTGCATTGTAAAGTGCAGTGGTGTAGAGTGCAGTGGTGCAGAGCAGAGTGGCACAGAGTAGAATGGCATAGAGTAGAGTGGCGTAAAGTGGTGCAGAGTACAATATAGTACTGTAGATTGCAGTGGCGCTGAGTGGAGTGATGCTGAGTAGAGTGGCATAGAGTTCATTGGCATACACTGCAGTAGTGCAAAGTAGAGTGGTGTAGAGTTCAGTGGGTCAGAGTGATGTAGAGTGGCATAGGGTGCAGTGGAGTGTCCTAGAGTGGATTAGTGTGCAGTGCATTGGCATAGAGTGTTGCAGAGTATAGTGACATAGAGTGCAGTGGTATAGAATTCTGCGGCAAACAATGCAGTGGCATGAAGTGCAGTGGAGTAGAGTGGCATACAGGAGAGTTGCCGAGAATGCAGTCATGCAGAGAGAAGTGGCATACGGTGCAATGATGGTGTAGCATGCAGTGATCTAGAGTGCAGTGGCGTAGAGCAGTGGTTCTCAACCTATGGTCCAGGGACCCCTGGGAATCCGCAACGCCTTCTTAGGGAGGCCACAGCTGCTTAGAAAATGAAATAAAATTCACATATTAATAAAGTGTATATAAATAAAGTTGCTAAATGTACAACTGAAATTTTTAAAATATAGTGTAAATGTAAAGGAATTTGAAATTAGAGGTTAAAAATGAAATTAGAATCCTCAGATTGACTCATGGGAGGAGTGCAAGTGCATCAAACAGAATATAGTATGGACAGTGTGGCTTCAATTGAATTTAGAAAAGCTCCAACCTTCCTATTAAAATAAAGTTAAATAAAATGTGTTATTTGTGTATGTGCTTGATGAATGCTTGTATCTGTATTTTCTGTATATTGTTTTGTGTTTTAAATCATTGATAATGTTTAGGCCGGGGTCCATAGCTTCAAATAATAACTCAGTGGCGGGGGAGGGGTCCCTGGTTTCCAATAATGATTCAGTGGGGGTCCCAGGGTTCCAGTAATGTTAAATTGGAGGTCCACAGAAGACAAAAGGTTGGGAACCACCGGCGTAGAGGGCAGTGATGAAGAGTAGCACAGATTGCATTGGCATAGAGTGTGGTAGTGCTGAATAGAGTGGTGTATAGTTCAGTGGCGGAGAGTGCAGTGTTGCAGAGTAGTGTGTTATAGAGTGCAGTGGTGTACAGTGCATTGGTGTGGAGTACAGTGATACAGAGTGGAGTGCAGTGGCATACAGTGAAGTGGCAAAGAGTGCGTGATACAGAGTGGAGTGTCGCAGAGTGCAGTGGTGCAGAGTAGATTAGAGTGGCATACAGGGGATCAGCATAGAGTGCAGGAGAGTAGAGTTGAGTGTAACAGAGTAAACTGCATTGGTGTAGAGTGTATTAGCATATAGTGCAGTAGGGTGCAGTGTTGCAGAGTGTCTTAGAGTGGAGTGGCGGTAAGTGGAGTTGTGTAGAGTAGATTGGAATGGCATAGACTGGAGTGGTTTAGAGTGCAGTGGCAAAGAGTGCAGTGGTATAAAGTGGCATAGAGTGCATTAGCTTGGAGCAGAGAAAAGTAGAGTGAAGTGGCGTAGAGTGCAGTGGTGCAGAGTGAAGTACAGTGCAGTTGAGCAGTGACATGGAGTGGTGTAAAGTGTAGTGGTGCATTGTAGAGTAGTATGAGGTAGAGTACATTGGCATAGAGTACAGTGGTCTGGAGTATAGAAGCCTAGAATGACATGGCGTAGAGTGAAGTGGTGTGGAGTACAGTGCAGTGGCACAGTGTGGACTGGAGTGGCACAGTGTGGAGTGGTGCAGATTAGAGTGGAAAAGCATAGTGTGAAGTGGTGAAAAGTAGAGTGCAGTGGAGTATGCATGGTGTGGTAGCACACTGCCATTACAGACAACACATTTCAGTTTAAATTACCATTACATTTTTTACTAATACAACTTTACAGTGCACAAACGATGATGTGTGTAAATAGCATCACCTAGTGTATTGATTTGTCTTGATCCTATTCAAGTATTTGTTTCCAACACACTTCAGAAACTCAATTGTCACTAACACATAATGTCATTCATTGATGCGTTTATAATTCTGATATATTCTGAAATATTGGCACAGCTCATTTAAATATGTGCTAGAAAAAAAACCTTTCCTACCCCTAGTATCCAGCACGATTGTCACAGAAATCCTCTTACTTTAAAGTCTGAGAAAGAAAAGTAAACAATACGGGCCAGATGTACAAAGTGTTTTGCATGGTGCAAACAGCGAAATTCGCTGTTTGCGCCATGCAAAACGCGCATCACGATGCTCATTCCCATTTTGCGAGTCGGTAACCTGGTTACCGACTCGCAAAATGGGAAAGTGACTAGCAAATAGGAAGGGGTGTTCCCCTTCCTATTTGCGATTCGCCTCGCAATGCAGAATTGCTTTGTGACCGCGAACGCGGCCGCAAAGCAATTCACAGTTAGCACCCATTACAAATGGGTGCTAACCCATTCGCAAAAGGGAAGGGGTCCCCATGGGACACCTTCCCCTTTGTGAATGGCTCTGAAAAAATGAAACACATTTTTTTTCATTTTCTTGGGAGTATTGCAACTCATTTTCCTTTAAGGAAAACAGGCTGTGATACAACAACAAAAAAACTACTTTATTAAAAAGCAGTCACAGACATGGTGGTCTGCTGTCTCCAGCAGGCCACCATCCCTGTGAGTGCAGCGAATCGCAAGGGGGTTGCAAATTGCGACCCACCTCATTAATATTAATGAGGTGGGTCTTTGCGACCCCCTTGCGATTCACAGATGGTGTTAGGGACACCATCCTGCATATGGGTTTGCGACTCGCAAATTGCGAGTCGCAAACCCAAACTTACCTACATCTGGCCCTAAGCTCCCTTGAAAGACAGAGTCTGTCATTTGACCTCCTTCTTTGAATGCACAACAAAAGTGATAAGATAAGAATAAGATTTACCGGCCTCTTTACAGATAGGAGCACTCATGGAAGAATATAAGGGGAGTTAGTGTGAAAAGGCTTTGCTCCGTGAGAGGGACTAACTCACCCTGGACAGCCTAAAACAAATAAAGCTAGCAAACAGAAAGCCAGAAAATGTGATTTACAAACTGCAAAGCCAATGGTAAGCAACGGGTGGAATGCATTTCCAGGGAAGCTTTCTCAATGTCCCCAAGATGTCTTTAGCAAACCAGACAGCTTTGCTGTCTGATGGTAGGCTTTGACCTAACAAATCATAGCTAAAGCAAGAGGAAAAAAAGTAATTTCACATGTCTACAAATTGACACAATTTTTTTCTTTCTGTTTACCGATTCAAGTTGGATCAAGAAATGAAAAAAAAGTGTGAACTGATGGAAGAAAGTAACGTGGGTTGGGGGAAGTGGCGTGATTGGATTTATGGAGGCTGGGAAACAAGGAGGGCGGGAAACAGCACGGGAAGGCATGCAGAAGCAATATTGGGGCATGAGTGGGGGCAGACAAGAAGTAGGTCACAAGATGAAAAGCAAATGAGGACACAAGAACTTGGAGCGGGGGAAATAAATAGATGAGAAAGAGCACAACGCGGAGGTTGAGTGGAGAAACACATGGTCAACAAAGCAATGAGGGTGTAAAAGCACACTTAGGGTGAGGAGAAGCACACAGGCAGATAACAACCATTCAAATCAACAAGATGTCTCACAGCAGGCAGTGCATGCACAGTCTAGTACATAGGGCCTTAAAGAACAAGTTACTTGCGTTCGATAATGCATTATCTGGTAGAGACTCTATCTAGCTGCAGATTCCTAACCTTAGAATTTCCTGGCATCAGCTTGGAATCTAGAATGTTTTGCTGAGCAGTACCCTGCAAGCGCCATCGGGTGGCATCGTTAGGATCTGCATGGCATCGTTGGCATCGCTGGAGCCGTCTGTGACATCATGTTCGCCTATAAAGGCACCACCCCGGCGCATATAGGTCAGTTCTTTTTCCCCACAAACTTTCACGACAGAAGCGCAGAGTCATGGATAGAACCAACAGTTCGTCGGTGCAAAAACTAGGGCCAGGGAAGGGATAAACCTTAACCCCTTATCAGACATATCCACAGAGCGGTGAGGCATGGGTGGGTGTAAGGAATCTGCAGCTAGATAGAGTCTCTACCAGATAATGTGTTACCGAAGGTAAGTAACTTGTTAAACTGATAGAGACTTCTAGCTGCAGATTCCTTACCTTAGAATAGATACCCAAGCCATAACCTTCAGGCTGTGGATACATTTTCTCACACTAGAAAGTCCTGTAGGACCGAACGGACAAAGTGTCTGTCTCTCCGGACCTGATTGTCCAGGCAGTAATGTTTAGCAAATGTGTGCAAAGATGCCCACATTGTGGCCTGACACATATCCAGGACTGGAACACCTCAAACTAGCGCAGTGGCAGCAGCCTGGCCCCTGGTGGAATGAGCCCTCAAGCCCTCAGGAGACTGCTTCTTGGCCAGTGCATAGAAGATCTTAATGCAGAGAATGACCCAGCGCGAAATGGTTCATTTCTGCATTGTCTGATCCTTCTTTGCTTCCACGTACCCCACAAACAGTTGGTCAACCCCCCCCGGAACTCTTTTGTGTGGTCAAGGTAGAACGATAATGCTCTTTTTGGGTCCAGTCGGTGGAGTCGCTCATCTTCCTTGGAGGGATGGTGTGGAGCAATGAAGGTGGGCAGGGTGATATTCTGACCAGGCTTAAATGGGGTCAGCACCTTGGGAAGGAAAGAGGCACGTATTCTGAGAAACACCTTGCCCGGGAACATGGTGAGGTATGGTGGCTTAGATGAAATTGCTTGCATCTCACTCACCCTCCAGGGAGATGTTATTGCCACTAAGAAGGCTGTCTTGATGGTGAGCAGCCGGAGGGGACAGTTGAGGCATAACAAAGGGCGTAGCAGAAACATATGTACAAGCCTTTTAGGAAATCTATGTCCAATAGGAGACTTGAAAAGTGAAGGCTGATCAGGCAGCCGAAAGAATGCCAATAAGGCGGAAAGATAGCCCTTGAGAGTACCCAAGGCAGAACCCTGCTGGGCAACGAACAGTATAAAGAGAAGGATATCAGAAAGAGAATGAATAGATCTTACTGCACAATAATATACAAAACAGTTCCAACGGCAGGCGTATACAGTTTTAGTGGAGGGACGCCTGGCTGCCAAAATAACTGAAGACTTTGGGAGGAACGTCAAAAGCCATCAACTGCTTCCACTCAATCTCCGCATGAAGGTGCAGAGTTGACAGGTTTGGGTGAAGAACCTTCCCCTGCTGCTATGACAGAAGTTGCTCCCGAAGGGGCAGCCTGATCGGAGGATCGATGCTCATTTTCAGAAGCTCGGGATACCAAAGTCTCTGTTCCCAGTTCGGAGCCAATAGGATTAGTTCAGCCCGGTCGTTCCTGATTTTCTTGAGAACTCTGGGCACAAAATGGGCACAGAATGGGCAGAAAAGCGTACAAGAGGCCTGAACTCCACTCGTGACAAAAAGCGTCTCC
The DNA here is from genome assembly GCF_031143425.1 of Pleurodeles waltl. Classification (NCBI taxonomy): domain Eukaryota; kingdom Metazoa; phylum Chordata; class Amphibia; order Caudata; family Salamandridae; genus Pleurodeles; species Pleurodeles waltl. Next base: position 667,785,542 of record NC_090438.1, read on the forward strand.
GAGCGATTGCTACCTTGGAAACTCCAGCGTGCAATACTGCTGACATTGCACGTTCTCTGCGGAGGCTAACAGATCTAACCAAGGCTCTCCCCACTGCGGAAAGTGTCCTTGCACCACCTCCGGGTGGAGACACCATTCGTGATCCACTAGGCATTGATGGCTGAGTTCATCAGCACTGGTGTTCAGAGAACCACCAGGTGTTGAACCACCAGGGTTATGCCCTGCTGTTCCAGCCATGTCCAGAGATGCAAGACCTCTTGCTAAAAGGGACCACGACCCCACATCACCCTGCTAGTTGCAGTACCACATTGCGGTAGTGTTGTCCGTGAACACCTGCACCATCTTCCCTTTTACAACACGAAGAAATGCTTTCAATGCCAGTAGGATCACCCGAAGCTCCAGCAAGTTGACATGGAGTCCCGGATTCCGCCAGAGACCAGAGGCCTCTGATCTCCACCACCCCCAGATGGCCGCCCCATCTCAGAAGTGACACATCTGTCACTACTGTGAGATTTGGATGAGGAAGGGAGAGTAGCCTGACTCTGACCCAATCACAGTTCACTAACCACCACTGCAGGTCTTTTGCAGTTCCCTCCGAGATCTGAACCATGTCGGTGAGGTTCCCCTGATGCTGTGTCCACTGGAACTTCAGGTCCCACTGCAGAGCTCTCATATGCCATCTGACATGTTTGACTAACAGGATGCAGGAGGCCATGAGGCCCAGCAGCCTCATAGTCTGTCTCACCAAAATTCAGGATAGAGGCCGAAACATCGGTATCATAACCTGAATATCCTGGATTCGCTGCTCAGGAGGATAAACCCGTAACTACACTGTATCCAGAACAGCCCTGATGAAAGGGAACTTCTGAGAGGACGTCAGGTGTGACTTCGGCACGTTTATAGTGAACCCCAGCGAATGTAGTCCGAAGGTGGTTGCCGAGAGCCTGGGGCATAGGAGCCTTCAACCTCCAGCCATCGAGATAGGGAAAGACTGAAATCCCTAACCTGCACAGATAAGCTGCTACCACCACCATCATTTTTGTGAACACCCGAGGGGCATTGGTGAGACTGAAGGGAAGCACAGTAAACAAGTGCTTGAGGCCCACCTTGAACCACAAGTAATGCCTGTGGGCAGGCAGGATGGGGATGTGAAAATACACATCCTGCAAGTCCAGCCCTACCATCCAGTCTCCTTGGTCTAGGGCAGATAAGACCTGAGCAAGAGCTAGTATCTTGAATTCCTCCTTTTTGAGGAAGAGATTGACTTCCCATAAATCCAGAATGGGGCAAAGACCCTTGTTCTTTTTGGGAATCAGAAACAAATAACAACCACTGCCTACAGCTGACATTGGGACCCTTTATATTGCTCCCTTGGCCAAGAGACCCATAGCTTCCTCACGGAGCAAGACTAAACGATTCTCCATCAGCCGTTCTTTTAATGGAGGAAAAGATGGAGGGAAAGACTGGAAGAGGAGGGATTAGCCCTTAGGTATGATCTGCAAGACCCATTTGTCCGATGTTATGGACTGCCAGTGAGGGAGATGAAATTCAATCCTCCCTCCAACTGGACACGAGTGGTCTTGCAGAATCCTACTAGGAGGACTTGGGCACTGTGGAGGAGGGGGGCTGGGTGGTGGCCGACGTCTGGCTAGATCATCTGGGTCTAAAGGTACCTCATCCTTGTACTGGATGTTGAGTTGACGGAAGAAGGTGGCTGATTTGTGGATGGCGTGGTACTACACTCCTTCCGAAGCCTCGAAAGGGGCAAAAGGCAGACTGCTGGTGAGCAGGTGCCGAGAGGCCCAAGGATCGGGCCGTAGCCTGAGAGTCCTTGAACCGCTCAGGTGCTGAGTGTGCCTTTTCTCCAAATAGGCGCGAGCCATCGAAAGGCATGTCCATATGGTGTGTCTGGACATCCCCTAAAAAGCCAGACGTACGGAGCCAGGCATGGCGACGAAGGGCCACCGTCAATTAAATCGCCCTAACCAGCGAGTCAGTCGTGTCCAAACCACACCCTATTGTAAACTTTGCTGCATCTCTCCCATCTTTAACAGCTTGTGAGAGAGTGTCCTGCATGCCCTCCAGGACCTGGGGCAGCACCTGTGCCACCTTATCCCATAAAGTATGGGAAAAACAGCCCAATAGGAATGAGATGTTTACAGACCTCAATGCCAGTCTGAGGAAGAAAACATTTTTTTACCAAGCTGATCCAGACTCTTGGATTACATATCTGGGGGAGCGGAAGGGAAGGCACCATGGGAAGTGGAGGCCTGGACCACCAACCTCTTCGGGGTGGGGTGTTGGGTGAAGAAACTAGGATCATTAGGAGCTGGTCGATGGCGGTGGCTGATTGTCCTATTTACAGGAGCCCCTGTGCTGGGTTTGGACCACATCCCCAGCAGGACATCAGTGAGGGCTTTATTAAAGGGTAACATCAGTTCTGATGTGGAAACGCCAGGCTGAAGCACCTCAGTCAGACGTTTAGTCCTGACTGGCACCGTAGGCACATCTAGGTACAAGACCCCAGCTGCCCTACACACCACCATAGCATATGAAGCTCCTTCCTCTGTAGCCACAGTAGGAGGTGACAGCATGCCAATATGTGGAGAAATATCCAGTCCACTGGCATCCCCTAATTCCTCATACAAGTGCATATGCTCCAAACCATATTCTAAAGGGTCCTGAGACACCTCCCATTCCTCACCTGTACTTGGCTGATCATAATAAGCATCAGGCACTGACCTGGCCTCTGTCGGCGCTGTTGAAGTCGGAATTGGTATCGTACGACGTTGTTTCGGCTCCGGACCATCTGGAATGAGGATGGGGCTCACACCACTTGTGGGCACCGCAGAGCAGGGAGCATCAATGTTGGCAATGACGCCAGAGGAGGCCGACTGTGTGCACTCGGCCTCATTTTGGATCCTGTATCAGATCCGGGAGTCCTCAAGGGTGCTGAGGCCAAATCGGCCGACGTGGAATCCGATGGGGCCCCTGCTGACCCCTCAGAGCCCGAAAGTGCACCAGCCTGCTCAAATATGAGGTGCATGGCATCGTAAAACTCTCTGAGCTGAGCAGGGGTCGCTCCAGCTCCTGAAAAGGAGGGGTGGCTTGAAGTTGGCCCAGGCATCGGTTCCGCAGACTGTGCCTGGAACATTGACGTTCCTGAAACACCTCGTCAGTCGATGGACGCGGCGAAGTCGAAGTCCGCTTGGACTTCTTCTTTTTGTGCCTCTTCCCCGAGTGCCTGGAAGACTCGAGTGCGAAGAAGAGGACTTAGAGCTCCTGGAGCCATCCCACGATCTCATTGATTGGGACCGTGACATCCTAGGAGTCGCGCCAACCGAAGTCGACTACCGGGCCACCATGAGCTTTGGAGACCGCTCTATCAAAGCTTTCGGGGCCATGGCCCGGCAGTCTGAACACAACTTCGAGTCATAGTCTCTGTTGAGGCACCAGAGACATACCTGATGGGGGGCCGTCACCGACATGGCATGATGGCAGGCACCACACAGCTTAAACCCCATCTTCCTCGATGTCACCCTTGCACAGAGTTCAAAAAGACCTGCCAAAAAAGGCAGAGGGTATCACAATTCCGGGCCTGTGCTTAACCGGCTTGGAAGAAAAAGAACTGATGTACACGTGTCGGGGTGGTGCCTTTATAGGTGACCTTGACATCACAGACAGCTACAATGACTCCACGTGGATCCGGACGACGCGACCTGACGGCGCACGCAGGGTACAGCTCAGCAAAAAATTCCGAATTCCAAGCTGACGCCAAGAAATTCTAATGTAAGGAATCTGCAGCTAAAAGTCTCCTTCAGATATCACAGCTTATTTTGGGCTGGGGGTTCAAAAGGACCTCAAGCTGAACCAGAGTTTAGCATTTGGCTTGAGCCTTCAGTGGCTCACCCACCTTCTATACTCTTTTACTCTGGGAATTTTGTGCCTGAAATACGCTTCGATGCTGCTGACAGTTTGAAACCTGTTCTGCTTGTGAGGATATCATAGCTTCCATTGTTGATGACCATCTTGTACCTGTGACGTGTGTGAGGAAAACTTACACTGCTGCTAAATGCTGCACATTGTGTGGGGGTGTGTACACACAGGTTTGGATTGTTGATGCAGATGCTGTCCATGTTCTATGCATGCGAGGAAAACTTGTACTGTTTCTGACCAAATCAGTATGTGTTCTAGGGGTGTGAGGGAAACATACTTCTGCCTAGAGCTCTACCTGTTTTGTGTGTGGAAATCTTACTATGCGTTAGTCAAACAAGCACTCATACACCACAATGCTGTTCCTTACACTTATGTAGGAAGCTGGCTCTGTATATACTATATCAAAATGAGATATAGCGTGCACAGAGTCCAAAGGTTCCCCAGAGGCTTACCAGAGGCTAAAGTAGATAATGCTAGGGCTCTCTTTTGTGGTTGTGTGTTCCAGCAGTTAGGCTTATCAGAGGGTAGTGCAAAGCATTTGTTGTACACATACACAGACAATAGAAGCAGCACACTCTCAATGACAATTCCAGGCCAATGTTTTTTTACCTAGCAAAAATATATTTTCTTAATTTATTTTTAGAACCACAAGATTCAAGTTGCAGGTAAGTACTACAATAGATTCATATTTCACACATGTATCAACAGTACTTTGTTTGAAATCGATAAGTTATACAGTTTTTGTATTATTCACAATAATCTGTTTAAAAAATGGACACAGTGCAATTTTCAGAAACAGGTCCTGAGGGGAAGAAATGTTAGGTCATTTTACAGGTAAATACAACACTTACAGTTTCAGTCTCTGGGTTTTTGGAAGTCTACCGGTTGGGGTTCAAGTTAACCCCAAACACCCACCACCACAAAATGGGGCCGGCCCGGGTGCAGAGGTCAAAGATGAGCACATTTAACGTGAGACAGGGGATACTCAGAATCAGGCCTGGAGGGCAGACCAGGGGGGGATTGAAGGAGCACTGGATGAGCCACAAGTAGGCACCAAACACACACCCTCAGAGGCACAGGGGCAGCCGGGTGCAAAAAGGACGTCAGGCTTACAATGCTGGTTTATGAGGGAACCCCGGGGGTCACTCAGAGGCTGCAGGTGAGGTCCAGGGGGGTTGTCTCGGGCACACCACCGGTTGGACAGGGAGGAGGGATGCCTACTGAATGTAGCTGCACCAGGTGTTGGTTTCTCCAAGGCGTGGGGGCTGCAGTGCAGTGTGTCTTTAGGTGTCAGATATCTTCATCTGGATCTTGGCAGTGAGGGGGGTCCTCAGGATTCCCTCTGCAGGCGTTGTCATGGAGGAGTGGAGAGGTCAACCCAAGGTGGGCACTTGCTCAGCACCACCTGTAGATCCTCTCTAGTTGGTTGAACCACCTGGACATGGGCCATGGGCGTCGTGTGCACAGGGGTCAGGACTCACGCATCAGGAGTGAGGTGGGAGTGCTTAGTTGTTGGTTTTTCTTGGAAAAAGCTGCTGTCCTCTGGAGTTCTTGGTCCTTTTGGGTGCAGGGCAGTCCTCTGGAGCTTGGTAGAGATCGCTGGTCCCACTGGACGCGTCGCTGTGCTTTTGCAGGTGACAGGCCGGTAGGGCTGGGGCCAAGCATTTGTCGTCTTCCTCCTTGTCTTCTGGGGGTTTCAGCTTAGCAGCCCTTCTTCTTCCTGTTAGGTCGCCAGGAATCTGGTGACCTGGGTACAGGGAAACCCTTAAATACAAGATTTAGGGGCGTTTCAGGGGCCAGAGGCCAGTAGCCAATGGCTACTGTCCCTGAGGGTGGCTACACCCTCCTTGTGTCCACTCCCTTTAGGGAAGGGGCCTATTCCTATCCCTATTGCTCCCTGTCCTCCAAACCAAGGTGGAGGATTCTGGAGAGTGGGGGTCACTTCAGCTCTGGACACCCGAGGGGTGGTCTCAGCTGAAGTGGTCACTCCTCCTTTTTTTTCCTAGGTTTCCTGATGAACTTGCTGCCAAAAGTGGGGCTTTGTCTAGGGGGCGTGCATCTCCACTAGCTAGAGTGTCCTGGGACACTGTAACATGAGGCCTGAGCCTTTAAGGCTCGCCGCCAGGTGTTACAGTTTGTTCAGGGGGGAGATGTGAAGCACCTCCACCCAGAGCAGGCTTTGTTTCTGGCCTCAGAGAGCACAAAGGCCCTCATCCCATGGGGTCAGAAACTTGTCTGCTGGTGGCCAGCTGGCACAGACCAGTCAGTCCTACACTAGAGGATGGGGTAAAATTCAGGGGGCATCTCTAAGATGACCTCTGCATGATTTTTAGAATAAATCCAACACTGGCATCAGTGTGGGCTTATTGTGCTGGAAGGTTTGATACCAAACTTCACAGTATTCATTGAAGCCATTATGGAACTGTGGAGTTCGTAGTGACAAACTCCCAGACCATATACTTAATATGGCCACACTGCACTTATAATGTCTAAGAATGGACTTAGACAATGTAGAGTCATAGTGCTCAGGGAGGTATGCCCTCACCTGTGGTATAGTGTACCCTGCCTTAGGGCTGTAAGGCCTGCTAGAGGGGTGACTAACCTATGCCACAGGCAGTGTTTTGTGGGCATGGCACCCTGAGTGGGATGCCATGTTGACTTTGCCTTTTTCTGCCCACCAACACACACAATCTGCAATGGCAGTGTGCATGTGTTTGGTGAGGGGTCCCTTAGGGTGGCACAACACATGCTGCAGCCCTTAGGGACCTTCCCTGACCACAGGGCTCTTAGTACCACAGGTACCTTTTACAAGGTGCTTATCTGTGTGCCAGTGGAAAACATGGTACATTTTTAGGAAAAGAAAACTGGTGCTGGGGCCTGGTTAGCAGGATCCCAGCACACTCTCAGTCAAGTCAGCATCAAAATCAGGCAAAAAGTGTGGGGGGGAGGGAGAAGGTAACTGCAACAAGTGCCAGTTTCTTACACAAGCCCCCCAGCCCACAGGCAAGGAGATTCAGCCGAACCTGGGAGAGTCTTCCTAGTCTGTCAGGTGAGGAAGAGTAGGGGAAACAGGCTGTTGGTTGAGGGCCTAGTCTCCCTTAAATCCTCCTGTCTAGGTCATTCCCTCTGGGGAACTAACCTACCTCAACAGTGACAGGACCCAATCTGAATTGCTTCTTGTCTTTGTTTTTAGTGCTTTCACCCATCCTTTTTTATCTTGGGGCTAGAGGTATCCACCTCTGCCAATCCTACCTTAGCCAGGGTCACCCCCAGCTTATCCAAAGAGGTTACCAACAGCTGGAGTAACCCCACCATGACCAACAGGTTCAGGGCTCCGTTCTTGCTATTTGGCATGGGGTCAGACCACCATGCCAAGGACAGTGCAGCCATAAAGGCTAACACCCAGCAGAGGTCACTGACAGCTGTCAGTGCCCAGAACAACACCTTTAGCTCTTCGCCAACAAGAGAAGGGGCAAAGTTACAGGCTTCTTTGGGTTCAGGGTGCCTGTTTGCTATGGTAGAGTGGGGGGGGGGTTGCTACATTTTGTGGTAAACACCCTCCTTCCACTCTTTCTTCTGTTAGCTGAGGAGCCACCCACTCATGCTCAACAGTTGCCTGACTAGTCAGGACTTCTTGTGGGTCAGGTTGGAGTCCACAAGTGCCACTTTTGCAGTTCCCCCCTACTGGAGCAGAATCTCCTTGGCGTACTGGAACCTTGGCTAAAGATTGTCTACCTTTCCTGGACTGTTTTCTCTTCTGGGGCCTACCTTTAGACACTGCAGATGCAGTACCTCCAGAATCCTTGGAAGAGGGCTGGTACTGGACCAGCTCCTCTTTTGGGCTCTGACTAACCTCTGGGTAGTGATTTCCAAGGAGATAATCAAGGGGGAGGTCTGTACTGGCTACCACCCTTCTCCAGCTAAAAGTCCCACCCTCCTCTAGGGTCACTAAAGCCACAGGCCTATTAGTGACCTTTTTCTGGGCTAACCCTTGCTCTGGCAGTCTCACCTGGGATGTACTGGTTAGAGAGCACCAGCATGTCATGCATAATAGTGTGACTAGCACAGGTGACTCTCAGGGCGGTGGCTGGGATTCCATTCACCAGTAGGTGGTGAAAGTGTCTACTCCCCTCTGGGATGTTCAACTCACCTGTTGGGCCCATTTTCCAGTTGAAGGCTATGAGGACCTCCTCATCTGAGGAGTCATCCCCAATTGCTACACTGGTCACCCCTAGGGTTTTGCTGGGGGGTTTGTTTTTGGGACAAGAAATGTTCTTGGTGTGGTGCCCTGTCTGTCTACAGTTGTGGCACCATGCCTTAGTGGCATCCCAGTTCTTACCCTGGTACCCACCTTTGTTTTGTGTTGTGTCTTGGGCCCACCCACCTGGACAGGTTTTTGGGGGCCTACAGAGGACTCTTTTTCTTTATTTCTAGTGTCACCCACTTCCTCCCGGGGAGGCTTTGTAACCCCTTTCTATTGGTCACCCCCAGTGGAGGTCTTGGTTACCCTAGTCTTGACGCAGTGGTCTGCCTTCTTTCCCAATTCTTGGGGAGAAATTGGACCTAGGTCTACCAGATATTGATGCAACTTTTCATTGAAGCAGTTACTTAAAATGTGTTCTTTCATAAACAAGTTATAAAGCCCATCATAGTTATGCACTTGATTTCCAGTTACCCAACCATCCAGTGTTTTCAATGAATAGTCTATAAAATCAACCCAGGACTGGCTCGATGTTTTGTGAGCCCCTCCTGAGCCTAATTTTCTATACTCCTCAGTGGTGAATCCAAAGCCCTCAAACAGGGTAGTCTTCATGCGCTCATAGGATTCAGCATCTGCACCAGTGAGCGTGAGGAGCCTATCTCTACACTTACCAGTAAACAGTTCCCAAAGAAAAGCTCCCCCAATCAGACTTTTTTAATCCTCTGGTTCCATAGGCCCTCTCAAAGGCTGTGAACCACTTGGTGATATCATCACCATCCTCATATTTGGGGACAATCATTTTGGGGATTTTAGGGGTGTAAGAATAATGTCTGTCCCTAGTTTGTTGCTGCCACCATTAATGGGTGCTCAACCCATTTCTGTTCTCTCCCTTTCTATAGCCAGGACTGTTTCTCCAAGGGTAATCTTTTGGCCATCCTTGCTAAAAGGATGTCCTCTTCATTGAGCTTGCCCTCAATGTTCACAGAGGAGCTGGACTCCCCTGTGGAAGATCCAGATCCTGTGAGTACTGTCTTTGGAGACCGGGATCTTGGAACCCTTGTCTCCCTAGTTAGGTTAGGAGGGGTTAGTTCATCCTCCTGATCCCTAGTGTCTTCCCCATCTGAGGGGAGGTCTTCTTCCTCAGTAGGGTGATCCCTTGCACACTCTGCCAAGAGCTCCTGGAGCTTGACCTTGGTAGGGTTGGAACCTGTTTTGATTTTCTTGAGTCTGCAGAGATTCCTTAACTCTCTCATCCCAAGATAGAGGTAAGGGGTGAGGTTGATTTCAACCATCATGTCCTCTGTGCTACTCATTTTGTTACTAAAGTTGGGGATTACTTTTAGAACTAGAACTACTTCTAGTTACTAAATCCCTAACTTACAATAACTTTTAAATCTAAAAAGAAATGCCAAAGGGATTTAACCAAGGCCCTAGGAGGACTTTAAAAATGTAGAAACATTTGTCAAATTAAAAAAATCCGTTTCTAAAGGCAATTTAGGAATTTAGTTGTGTGATCAGGTACTGGCTGAGTAGTCTAGCAAATGCAAAGTCATAGATCCCACCGCTGCCACCAATGTAGGAAGCTGGCTCTGTATATTCTATATTAAAATGAGATACAGTGTGCACAGAGTCTAGGGCATGGGTACTTGCAAACATTTTCCCAGGGGCCAAAGAGTTTGGTCTGTGACGTGCCTGGGGGCCGCATTGAAGCCAGGGCAGTGGCGGTCGGGTGGGGTGGCTGGGGGGATTGGTGGCAAGGTAGGTGTAGGAGAAGCAAATTATATACATCTAGTGGCTGAAATAAACAATGAGTAACCAGAAAACCTGGAACTAATCCCAGCTTACCCACTTTTCCAAATTGTGTGATCCTAGGCAATTGTTTAATCTCACTTTCCCTCCTTTTTCTGCATTATCAAATTTAAGATGACCTCGAAATACATGATTCATGGTGTGCGCTGCACAAAACCTGTTTCTATGTTTGATTTATTAAAGTGTAATGTTGTTCATGTATGATAGGAACCCAGGCCACCCATAAAGTGCACATACCATGTGACTTGTCTCTTTAATTTACTATTGGTGGTGTTCTCAGGGTAAGGGAAATAATTCATGTTTCCAAATTTATGTTTGAAAACTATCACTTTTCAATGGCTACATCTCAATGCACTGATAAAATAAATTGTACTAAGGCAAAAAGGTTCTGCATGTTAACTAAATACACTTTTTTAATTTTAAAGAGGCTGTCTTAGTTTTACACTTGTATTGCAAGATGTCTTTAAAAATGAAGGCGTTTCTAAAGTTAAGTGCAGGAGTCCCTAGTTACTTCCTTTCTTTAACACCAATTGAGCTTGAAATAAATGATTGTGCTTGTATTTCATATTTTTATTGTTAGTGCAGAGTCGAGCAAACAGCTGACCAGTGCTCCTGTTGCTCGAAGGGCCGCATGTAAAGGTCAGAGGGGCCGCATGAGGCCTGCGGGCCGTACTTTGAGTATCCATGGTCTAGGGGTTCCCCAGAGGCTTAACAGAGGCTTAAGTAGATAATACTAACTCTCTTTTGTGGTAGTGTGGTCGAGCAGTGAGGCTTATCAGAGAGTAGTGCAAAGCATGTGTTGTACACACACAGACAATAGAAGCAGCACACACTTAATAACTTAACTCCAGACCAATGGTTTTTTATATAGCAAAAATATATTTTCTTAATTTATCTTTAGAACCACAAGGTTCAAGTTGCAGGTAATTATTTCAATAGATTCATATTTCATACATGTATCAACAGTACTTTGTTTGAAATCAATAAGTTATACAATTTTTTAATTATTGCCAATTATCTATTTTAAAAATGGACACACTGCAATTTTCAGAAACAGTTCCTATGGGTAAGAAATGTTAGCTTGTTTTTCAGGTAAGTAACACACTTACAGTTTCAGTCTCCGGGTTTTAGGAAGTCCACCGGTTGGGGTTCAAGTTAACCCCAAACACCTACCAGCAACACGGTACCGGGCGGGTGCAGAGGTCAAAGATGAGCAAATGTAATGTGAGCTCCTATGGAGACAGGTGGTACTCGGAATCAGGCTTGCATGCAGGTAAGTATACGTGGCTCGGAGGGCAGACCAGGGGGGATTGAAGGAGAACTGAAGGGGTCACAAGTAGGCACCAAACACACACCCTCAGCGGCACAGGGGCGGCCGGGTGCAGGGTGCAAACAGGACGTCGGGCTTTCAATGCTGGTCTATGAGTGGACCCCAGGGGTCACTCAGAGGCTGCAGGCGAGGTCCGGGGTGGGGGTGTCTTGAGCATACCACCGGTTGGACAGGGAGGAGGGCTGCCTGCTGAAAGTAGCTGCACCAGGTGTTGGTTTCTTCACGGCCTGGGGGCTACGGGTGCAGTGTGTCTTTAGGTGTTAGATATCTTCGTCCTGAGCTTCGTGGTCAAGAGGGACCTTGGGATTCCCTCTGAAGGCACCGTCGTGGAGGGGTAGAGAGGTCAACCGAGGGTAGGCACTGGCTCAGCACCACCTGGGGATCCTCTCTAATTGGTTGAACCACCTGGACACGTGCTGTGGGCGTCAGGTGCCAAGTGGTCAGGGCTCACGGTGGGAGTACTTAGTTGTTGGTTTTTCTTAGACAGAGCCGCTGTCCTCTGGAGTTCTTGGTCCTTTTGGGTACAGGGGTGTCCTCTGGAGCTTGGCAGAAGTCGCTGGTCCTGCTTGACGCGTCACTGTGCTTTTGCAGGTTCTTTGAAGCAGGAGACAGGCTGGTAGGGCTGGGCTCGAAGCAGTTGACGTCTTCCTCCTTCTCTGCTGGGGGTTTCAGCTTAGCAGTCCTTCTTCTTCTTGTTAGGTCACCAGGAATCTGGTGAGTTGGGTTCAGGAAAGCCCTTAAATACAAGATTTAGGGGCTTTTCAGGGGTCAGAGGGCAGTAGCCAAGGGCTACTGTCCCTGAGGGTGGCTACACCCACCTTGTGTCCACTCTCTTTGGGGAGGGGGCACATTCCTATGCTTACTGGTCCCTGTCCTCCAAACCAAGATGGAGGATTCTGCAAGGAGGGGGGTCACTTCAGCTCTGGACATCCGAGGGGTGGTCCCAGCTGAAGTAGTCACTCCTCCTTGTTTTTCCTAAGTTTCCTGCCAAACCTGCCGCCAAAAGTGGAGCTTTGTCCAGTAGGCAGGCATCTCCACCAGCTAGAGTGCCCTGGGGCACTGGGCACTGTAATGTGAGGTCTGAGCCTTTGAGGCTCACTGCCAGGTGTTAAAGTTCCTTTAGGGGGGAGGTGTGAAGCACTTACACCCAGAGCAGGCTTTGTTTCTGGCCTGAGAGAGCACAAAGGCCCTCACCCCCATCAGGTCAGAAACTTGTCTGCTAGTGGCAGGCTGGCACAGACCAGTCAGTCCTACACTAGATGATGGGGTAAAATTCAGGGGGCATCTCTAAGATGCCCTCTGTGTGCTTTTTAGAATAAATCCAACACTGGCATCAGTGTGGGCTTATTGTGCTGGAAAGTTTGATACCAAACTTCACAGTATTCAGTGAAGCCATTATGGAACTGTAAAGTTTGTAGTGACAAACTCCCTGACCATAAACATAATATGGTCATACTGCACTTACAATGTCTAAGAATGGACTTAGACACTGTAGGGGCATAGTGTTCAGGCAGATATGCCCTCACCTGTGGTATAGTGCACCCTGCCTTAGGGCTGTAAGGCCTGCTAAAGGGATGATTTACCTATGCCACAGGCGGTGTTTTGTGGGTCTGACACCCTGAGGGGGATGCCATGTCAACTTTGCAGTTTACTCCCCACCAACACAGACAATCTGCAATGGCAGTGTGCATGTGTTTGGTGAGAGGTCCCTTAGGATGGCACAACACATGCTGCAGCCCTTAGGGACCTTCCCTGGCCACAGGGCTCTTGGTACCAATGGTACCTTTTACAAGCAACTTATCTGTGTGCCAGAGGCGTGCCAATTGTGAACAAAATGGTACATTTTTTGTGAAAGAACACTGGTGCTGAGGCCTGGGTAGCAGGATCCCAGCACACACTCAGTCAAGTCAACATCAATATCAGGCAAAAAGTGGGGGGTAACTGCAACAAGTGCCAGTTTCCTACAACTTGTATCAAATCTAAATGCTGCTTGCTCATTGTATCTAATAGAAGCATTAAATGGTGCTGCCCAGTGCCACACTTGTTCCATGTCTATGAAGGAAGCTTACAAGGGCTGGTCCTGCAGTACCACACTTGACACATGCCTTTGAAGTAAGCTTCCACCGGCCCGAGTACAACACTTAGTCCACGTCTTTGAAGGAAGTTTGCACCAGCCCTGCAGTGCCATACTTGTTCCGTATCTTTAAATGAGGATTGCAATGGCCCTGCAGTCCCACATTTGTTTCAAGTCTTTGAAGGAAGCTTGAACTGACTGGCCCTACGGTAGCACACTTTGAAGAAAGGTGGCTGGCACTGCAGCACCATACTTGTTTAATTATTTTTAAGTAAACGTACTGTTCCTACAGTATCACACTTGTTCCATGTCTTTCAGGGAAGACTGTGATGCCCTTCACCAACGTGTGCACCAACAAGCCCTGGGTCCTGCTCCCTGTGCTCAATTTCTGTGTGCTTTAGGTCTGACCAAAGAATGCTTTAGCTGTCTCACCCTCCTCATGTTTTCCTTAAAAAAACAAAACATAAACTTGCATAGAGAAACTGGGGTCCAGGAATGCCCACTTCAGTTATTCATCAGTCAAAGTGTTTTTCACAATTAAGGTTAGCCCTTCAGAATAGCATTCATACAACTGGGCAGTGGATCAGCCCTCTTTAGACATTGGCTTTGTTGTTAATGTTTGAATCTGCCTAGTACATAACAGCTGGTCTTCAGGGTGTCAGGTAGTTTAATTTACATTATTCTGCCTGCTTACTCTGTCTTACTCTGCATCCAAAGAAGTCTGACCTCATGAAATATTTCCTTTATATCATTCCTAACCCCAGCAGCTCACCTGTAAATGAAGACTAGTGTTAATTGAGTAATGAGAGAACCAGCAGCTCCGCTGCCATTGCAACTGGACCATAACTTTCTTATGCAGACCGCGGGCATCACACTGCAAGGTTCAAAACCATTCCACCTCATTGAAACTGTATTCTGCATACTGTATCCTTCTTAACTGTTCCAAGATGGAAGACCAATGCTAAACTTTACTTTTATTTTCTTTTAGAAGCACGTGCTCCACATTTATTTGGCATATTTTTTCTTTTGGTTTTCTTTTTTTCCTTTTTATGAATTTTACTACAAGTTTGCACTAAGATGAAAAACCATCACTTTCTTTTTTTAGAAGGCAAGTCAGACTTTTTTTTTTTTATGCCACAGCACTTTCCGTCCACAAAAATCAGACTCACATGGTCGGTAGTACCAGTCCAAGTATGCCTATGGGAGATTAGCTTATCTGCAACAATGTCTCATCAGGGGTAATTTGTAAACCAAATTGAAAAGACCAGAATAACTCAGGTTATTACAAGAGAGTACCCATATTGATATTCATGTTATAAAGATAATAGGCAGCATCCACATTTCTCATAAGAAGAGTAAGCAGGCAAAATAATGTAAATTAGACTACCTGACATCCTTAAGACCAGCAGTTATCTACTAGGCAGAACCAAACATGGGAGATTAGGTCACATCAGTGGACATTCTGGCTTCAGTGTAGCTTACTTCAAGAGCTTTAAATTACATAAGTGGACCAATGCACCAGACACTCAGCCTGTTTCCTATGCTATGATATGTCCAGACTCGGTTCCTTCCTAGTGGGCACTGAGCCTACGTGTGAGCAGTGTGCTTGAATAAATGCAGTATAGCCACCATGTTTTGTGAGTGCATTGTGAGGAATGTGCTGATTTTCAGCACAAGATCAGTGCTTCAAGTGTCAGTTGATCCTAACCTAAGAGCACAAACAGCACGCACCAGTTATATTAAGACAAGCACGTCGGCATTCGCAGTATGACCTTATCAAGTAACAGCACTCCATCCGAGCTCTAGTAGGTAGCGTGTCTCCGATCCCAGCGTTGCGTCGATTTGTGCTGAATAAGGGGCCTTTTTGACCTTCATAATACATAAGGGCACCGTACAGCTTTTTAAATGGAGCTTATAGCCTGATGAAGTTGGAGGGCAAGGCACCCAATCGGCAAAACACATGTATGCAGAGGGCGAAGGAACTAAATAACAATTGGACTCCAGACTATAATGGACTCGGATATTCGATTGAGAAATCTATGTATTGGCAAATTACCTGTGTGTGCTTAAAGCTTTGATTTCCTGTTGTAACCTTCTGGTTTGTTGAGGATGTAGGGTGGGTGTCCTCCCTTTTTGCACCGCAACTAATAAGTGAACATTGATAATTTGTGTGTACACCATAAGTGAGCACCTGTTCTCCTAAATACCCTTATCTTGATAATATTTTATCAGTCTGCTCTGTGGCTCATATCATTTCAGTGGTGATATGCACACATGAAGATACAGTGAAGAGCGACACTGAATCACGTACATCATTTTTGGAACATAATATTTTATTAGTCTGCTAACCTGCATTCACACCTATAAAGAGATAAACTTCTCCATTATTTCTACAATCCACTTCTTCTAATTGTGCATACTTTTGAGTCTCTCTCTGTTTAGGAAATATAGCTACAATTAATTTACCATCACCCCAACCGTTCATGATAACAGAAAGTGAAACTAATCTCTAATGGGAGGAATAGAAAGAACATTTTGTCAACTATATTTCCACATTTGACAATGAAGACCTTACACCAGGGAGGAAAAAGAAAATCTTATTGCATTGTCTAGGCCCAGGAAGACTAAAAGTATATAATCACATGCAAAAACAAATGCGTTCAGGGGATGTTTTCACACATAGGTTGGCAGATCTTGATGCATATTTTTCACTATCTGTGTGCAAAGCAATAGATCGTTATAATTTCTATCATAGAAAACAAGGTGAATGTGAAAAAAGAAAGTTATGTTGCCACAATGAGAAAGTTAGCACTTTTGTGTGGATGTGGAAGATGAGCTAGTTAGGGCCCAAGTGATAATGCACTGTAATAATCCTAATTTACCAGACGGATTATGGGTCCATTGTAATCCTACCCTGCAAGAAGTAATTTCTATCATTAATAAAGCAGAGGTCACCTCCAGGGGTTCAAAAGCAGTTGTGTCTGCAGGTAATAAGGAAGGTGGCGAAGATATAGTTAAAATACTAAAGAAAAAAGTTTACATGAAAAGTGAACAAGAGCGTAACAAGAAAGGGGTGAAAAACTTAGGGAAACAGAGTTTCAATAAACGAATGGAAGACTTCAGGGGCAAATGTTATCACTGTGGCAGCTCTACTCATCTAGCAAATGATAAGAAATGTCTTCCACTTGGTCAAAATTGTTCTAAGTGTGGAATGAAAGGACACTTTGCCAGGGTCTGCCGCAAGTCTAAAGTAGGCAAGTGTGGTGTAGATGAATGGGATCTGGATGAAGATCAGCCTAGGTCTGACAAGCAAAGTCCACAGGTGTTATGTGTGCAAGACAGTGTAATGGAAATTAGTGTGACAGGAAAAACAAAATTTGTGATTTGATGGCAGGCGGCGTTCATGTAGAATTGGTGGCTGACTCAAGGTCACCATATACTATAATTAATAAAGAGATTTGGACAAAACGTTTTAGCCATAGGATAGGTTCCATGTCAGAGAAAACAGACATTAATTCACAGAGTTTCACGGGTGAAACCATCAATCTCCTAGGATTACATAAACTATTATTTGAGTTTAAAGTCAGGGAAGCTGAGTATAAGATGCATGTAGCTGGGAGCAGATTCTGGGATCAGAAAGAATTGGACATTTTACTTGGTTACTTGATCCCAATAGCTCAGACCCAGGTAAAGTTGGAGACTTGAAAGGTTTCATCCACAAACTTCTATTAAAGAAAGATGAACAACCACCTGTGAATAAAAAATGTCCCACTAAGTGTTAAAGAGAAGATGATTCAGGAATTGTAAAAATTGGTGGATTCAGGTATTCAAGCGGCTAGAATCCTCTGATTGAGTGGTCCCTCAGGTCGTAGCATGGAAGGCAAATGGATGTATTTGACTTTGTGTAGATTTAAGATTTGTAGATTTAAGGGGATTAAATAAAAACCTTTTTGTAGATATGTTTCCCTTACCCCGTACAAGGGGAACTTCTGTCTGTAACAAAGAGGATGACGTAGTTCCCGACAATAGACATCATCATGGTGTACCACAAGGTACTTTAACATCAAGACATTAAGGGCCACATGTAGCCAACTCCGAGATTGCGACTCGCTATGGGGTCGCAAAGACCCACCTCGTCAATATTAATGAGGAGGGTCGCATTTTGCGACCCCATAGCGAGTCCCTGCACTCACAGGGATGGTGGCCTGCTGAAGTCAGCAGACCTCCATGTATGTGACTGCTTTTTAAATAAAGCAGTTTTTTTTTCATTTTGCAGCCCGTTTTCCTTAAAGGAAAACGAGTTGCAAAATGAAAAAAATACCGAAACCATTTGGTTTCGTTTTTTCAGTGTAGGCAGTGGTCCATTGGACCACTGCCTGCTCTCAAAAAACATTCAGGGCAACATTCACAAAGGGGAAGGTGTCCCCTGGGGACCCCTTCCCTTTTGCGAATGAGTTACCACCAGTGTGACACTGGTGGTAACTGTGAGTTGCTTTGTGACCGCATTCGCGGTCACAAAGCAATTCTGAATTGCGATGCGAGTCGCAAATAGGAAGGGAACACCCCTTCCTATTTGCGAGTCGCATTCACAAATTGCGAGTCGTTACCGACTCGCAATTTGTGAATGTGCATCGCGTTAGGCCGTTTGCATGGCACAAGCTACGATTTTCGCTGTTTGTACCATGCAAACGGCTACCTACATCTGGCCCTAAGCATCTTACTGCTTTTCGTAACACCCATATGGTGTTGCTACTTCAAGAGAGTGCCTTTTGGCCTAGCATCAGCTGCTGCAATGTTCCAGTGTGTCATGTACCAGCTGTTTCAGAGAAGG